>NC_138450.1:12400000-13600000 GCF_040668555.2 Bombus flavifrons
AAAAGACGAGAGAAGCATTGGACAGAATCACCGAATAATATCGAGCACACGGGGCTCAAAGCGAGTGGCATCGAATCGATCGTGGCGTTTGAAAGGGAGCCGGATCGAACGGGCAATCGGCGAACCGGCCCATCGATGTCGCGGTCGAGCATTACGTTTTTCCTGGCCGGATGTAAATGCAGGCAATATCGCGATGTTGGCGCCAATGGTCGACGCTCGAGTGACTGGTGCTGATTGATGTTGCCGTGTTTGGTCAGAGGGTTGTTTCTCCGCTCCGCAGCAGCCCCCAGCGGACCCAATAAGCACCTCACGCATACACGCGTGCCTGCTCTCCGGTCCACCTACGCCTAACTTAGCCGAAGGAAGCGGAGCCATTGTTTACACGAGTCGCAGTGGCCGTCTGTCGCGATACTACGAGCTCAGCCATCCCCGAACGCCCGCTCCTCCGTCTCCCATGGGGAGGAACTAGCTTTAAACCATCCCTTTTCAAACCCTCTCCTACAGAGAACAACGACGTCGATTTATCGAACTTCAATTGTGACCAGCTTTAAATCAATCCTCATTTTTACATCTCTGTGCCTGTTGTTGTTCGTATTGCTTTTACCTTTGCGTGGATAATTCCAAGGGTTGTTCAGGCTAAATGGGTGTTTATGGGTTTATGAGAAATTTAAATATGTAGAGATGTAATGCTTAAAGGATAAAGAAAATTCTTAGGTGGGATTCATTTCTTTATTTGGGTTCTTATACATTCGCATAAACGTTCCTAACGTAGTGATAATCGTAGGATTTTGACGTTAGAAGGTTGTTGGGTAATCGATGGATTTTGTGAGTTTTGGAGATGTTAACCATCAACTCGTGTAATGTGGGTCTCATTCGTGTTTTGATTTTCCCATTAGAGCGTTATGTTTCTCGTTGCATTTGACACAGCGCGAGAGAAATTCCTCGATCGAAGATTTTCCCTTTGCGATCGTAGGAAAATGAACTATAATTTCAGAGACATGACATTAGAGACAAAGACACACTCCGTACCGAAGATTTTGCAGAACAGTCGTTGGTACTTCTAATTACGTTAAACAACGGGGGTGCGGAAACTTCTCACGATATTTTTTCGATCGACGTGAAAGAAAGGGGTTGCACTAGGGGTTGGTCAAGTGGAAGCACGGTAGCGATGAAATAAACAGGCCTACCAATGTCACCAGCAAACGCGGCTTTCAATAAAAATTTTCCTCCGCAAAATTCTGCGTGCGTCCTCGTCTTTGCCGATTCAGACACCTCTAAAACGAAGGTGTATCGTTTAAACACTTGCCAACAATTTTCAACGCGACGAAATGTTCCATCTCTCCGCAAGAACCTTCGAAATTTTTGTTCTTGCAGCGCCTGTAATTAAACAGAGATCGTCCCGTGTCGGCGTTTCGTAGAGTCTAATCCGACAATCATCGCGATGAAATAAAACGCGCAGCGTGCCAAAACGCGGAGAGATAAAATCGAGTTAAAATCGCGTTCGCCAGCCAGGAAGTTGGGACGTTGAAAATGAAACTCGCTGCCTCCCTCCTGAAAATGCATTAATTATACGAATGCGGACGTGAATCGCGACGCTGGAATATTTCAATCTACTTAAAAAGCCATCCGTTTGAAAGTAATTATCGCGATGAAATTAAAATGTCAACCGTGGTGCAACGGTGTACACGAATATGTGTGTTTGAGCGCGCGCGCCCGCGCGCCAGCGAGTTCGTATCGTATGTTTGTGTTGTGTGATCGGCGGCGTGCTGTTTACCTGCAAATCTAACTAATCTAAATGGTAATGTGACAGAATTACGATAGCACCCGCTCCTCTCTCCCCTCACTCTGACTCGCGGCCGAGCTTTTTCTCTTCCTCCGCCTCCGCCCCCTGTTCCGTCCCTCTTGCGCCCGCATTTCGCCGCAGCACGACGACAACGTCATCGTTGTCCCATTACCAGCGCGCTTTTAATGAATTTTCAACCAACAACACCGGCGAAAGCTCGCCATTTTAAAACGTTTATCGCGCAACGCGATCATTCGTGCTTTCGGCTGTTATCGAAATTTCTGAGCAACTTTTCGAAGGTGCTGGGACATAGACACGCTCTCGCACAATTGGGAAATTCAGTATCGTTTAGGAACTTTTATAAGTTAGAGATTTTAAGTCGTCTCTGTCAATATTTTGATGATGGAATAGTTCTCGCTAAGTATGAAATGGCTGATAGATAACGAAGACTATACGGAAAGACTCGATGAGCCATATTTGTTGATTTTTATATCACTTGATAGCTAAAACAGGCCATTTTAATGTTATCTGATCGAAAATAGCGTGTTTTTAATTATATTCATAGAAATATAAAATTGTATATCCACAGTTTATATAGATAATATAATATAGATAACAGGCAACTACTTTCTTTGAATAAGCAACCGATCCTTGATCAAATAGAGTTCAAATCAAAATAGCTATCAACAATATCAAATACCAAAAATATACAATTTTCACTGCCATAAAAATCAACTAAATCGGCTTATTACCCACGATTAATATATATATTTCATAACAACAATCTTAAAAGCTTCTAACAAAAGTTGCCAAGTATTACGAATACGTAGTAACAAAAAAAAAAAAAAAAAAAATAAGACAAGTTAAAAAAATAAGACAAAATAAGAAAAGTAGACAAGAGATAATTACAAAGATATTCCTTTGCCAGTATCAAACGAAGCAAGTTAAGTTCCTTAAACAAGAATCTGTAGAAAGAAGCTCCTTGCTATTGGTTACAGTTTAACGAGCGTGTATCACGAGACACGTGTTTCGAGACACGGCGTATTTTTCTTTGACAAGCATCGTAGAGCCCTTAAACGACGTTCTCGCGGCGTTTCGAGGGCATTCTATTTCTATTCCGGAGAGTAAATGAAGTCACTTTACAGGTACGACGGGAGCGGCGAACGAACGAGGTCGCAACGAGAAACGCCTCGTCTCACCCTCCTTTCACCTCTCCTAGTCTCTTCGACGGTGATGTTCCGGGGTAGGTTGGGCCCCGGTGCTTCGAAGAATGCGACGCGCATCAGGAACCGCAGCCAATTTCAATATTTGAGGAAACTCGGCTGACAGGAGTTCCGCAAAATTTGCAGGTAAAAGGCGAAAATGTCCGTGGTGATTTAACGAGCCCTTTAAGGCACTCTCAAAAAGGACTCTGTTGACAGCCAAACAAACTATTCGGAATAACAGGTTAAACTCCCCGCGCACGATAACGTCTACACATGAATATTGAGAGGCGAGAGACACGTGGAGATGTTACCCTCTGCGGCTTCTTTTTTTTTCTTCTCCTTTCCTACTCCTCTTTGCATTCCAGTCGTCCCTTTTTCCTTTTCGTCACGGACTAATGCTCGCTTCTACCCGGATAAAAGAGATAAAAAGCGGGGAATTTTGGTGGAGAAATTTCTGCGTCGATGCGAATCCTTCTGGGGACGTTTTTTTTGATTTCAGGTACGCTACTGGTCACAAATTTCGAATTACCTCTTTTTCTTTCAAACAATAAAATCGGTTAAAAGGAAGGTATAATTTATGTTCCTTTACACGACGTTCAAATACGATACAGTAACCTTTTAACGAGTTTCTGCGCAATACTTAACAAAGTCCACGGTATTGATACTATATTTCAAAGACTTTATTACACACCTGTTTTATTAAAGCCAATGTTTATAACTATCAAGTGACTTGTTAACAGAAGTGTACTTAGTAAACACATGCAATTAACGAAGTAACGTTTCGATGCCATAAAGGTTAGCGTATATATTATCCGCTGACTTACAGATACAGATATTCCTACTATCTCTTCTTTCAACTAGCCCAATATTCTGCAAATCTTAAAACTCTGAATAAGAAAAATGTGAGAGACGTGCTAAAACACGTTACTCTTATTACCGGTCTCCGCAAAGACGTCCGAGCAGAGCGTCCGTAGGTTCTTTGAATGGGCTTGAACGCGAGCATATGGGGGTGGAGCTGCGGGTTCAGCGATCGACCGCGTGAAATCGACCACCTCGTGCACCGCCATCCCACGGGCAGCATCCACCATCCAGCATCCAGCATCCAACGTCCACGTTCCGCTCCCACCCTCGTCGCTTCCGCCATCCACCCTCGTGCTCGTTGTATTATCGTACGACCGCACGGGCTAGCCCCTACATCGTCAACATGTCCGGGACAAGCAGCGGTGTGTGCGCGGGCGCGCGCTCTCCGCTCGTTTTCACACATATCCATCTGCATGTATGTATATAATATAGATATATAGATATATATATGTGTATATATGTGCATGTGTATATATGCATACGTACATCTGCATACATATATACATATACGTATGTGGGTGATAGTCGCGTGGTACATTGAGACAGTCATGGTCGACGATGTACAGTTGGTGGTGCGTCTGTGTATGACGTGATTAAACCGGGCTCCACCACTCACTCCCTCCCTCTGGTATCGCTTTCCACCCCCGACAACTGCCGGCGGCCAACATGGCCGCCGCTAATTAGCGCCTAATTATTATTTATTGCATCGGACGCGACCCGGTATATGCCGACACCAGCGACAGTCGCGACACACCGCGTAATATAACTGCCACTACGCCCGTCTCTAATCGTCTCTCTCTCTCTCTCTCTCTCACCCCCTGTTTTTCAC
Source organism: Bombus flavifrons (assembly GCF_040668555.2). Lineage (NCBI taxonomy): Eukaryota > Metazoa > Arthropoda > Insecta > Hymenoptera > Apidae > Bombus > Bombus flavifrons. The sequence goes on from NC_138450.1 coordinate 12,404,679, forward strand.
TCTGTGCTCGTCGTTGCCTCGGGCGAGAAGCCAATTGTGCTACGTTACGATCCGCATACGCCCGAAATCAATCTGGCTTGTCGCAGTGGCTTCCACGATAGTTTTTTCGTGGATCGGCGCTGCTTGAACTGATGCTTTTTGATGAACACGGTAGAACCGTGGGGGTTGGTCGAGAAGGGTGCAGGATGTCGCATCGAATGCGAATGAATTTATCGTTAGGAGCCGTGGTAAATGTAATGGATGAGGCGAGGAGCTAAAGAAAAGTTTGGTGTATGTTCGCAGAGATTTGATTAGGTTTGAACGTCGATATTTGCAGCGATGATCACGCGTAGATCTTTGGACAACCAGCGATCCTTATCTTTCTGGCAGTTTTGCGCCTTCGAGATAATATTTCGGCTTCTGATATTCTTTGCGTTTCGTTGTCTAATTATAACGGATATTTAATTCGATAATTTGATTTTAACGTTATGTCTTATGTTATGATTAGAAATAACCGTACAATTCTTAAACCTCTTCGACCACTCTCCTGTATAAAAGCTCAGAAAGATCAACCCTTAAATTACACTCGTTGATCAAACTCACAAAACGCATACTCACGTACGTACCTATTATCAAAATCGACGCGAATCGTTGCACGGAAACTGGCTGAAAGGTTGGTTATCTATATGAGGACGATAACGAGGGAGATGGCAGAGTTTTTCTGCCGCGGAATAATCCAGAAGAGACCGCGATAGTCAGCGAGAAGAAGGGGTGACGAAGGGAGTCGTAGTCGAGTTGCGGCCGGATCGGTCGAGTTAAGTCGGGTCAGGTCGAGTCGAGCAGAGGTACCAACAGGGCGGTCGCAAATATTGGTATTTGGCAAAGACTATCCTTGATCCGTGTCTCTCTTTCTCTTTCTCCGCGCCTCCTTGTCACCGCACCCCCTTATCCTCGTGCATTCTCTCACTTGTCGTCACCCTCTTTCCATCGATGTCTCTTCTATCGTTCCTCCGTTTCCGGATCCGGGCTCACCCCGTTGTCCGGCCATCTTCTCAAGTTCGAAAGGGGTGCGAATGCCAGTTTTTCTTTCGAATCGTGATCAATGATCGGGAAAGTGGTCGTTAGAGCACTCTGTTCGGACTGTTTGAGCAAGTTTGATGGACTCGTAGAATAACAAGCGTAGTTCTTAAGGGATATTTAAGGGATATATAAAGGATATTTCGGGTGTTGCGGCTTTTCGAAAGGAATTAGCCCTTTTTGATACTATTTTTTGGTAATATTCTTCGATACTGCCGATAGCTTGGACTTACGGATGAATTATATTATAACTATGGCTGGAATTTGTACAGATTACGATGAACTTTGGACGTAGTAGATTACAGTTTATCAAAGTTTCAAACTCTGGGAAACTTTGATATAACGGAATTGGTGGAAGCAGGTTTAAGCAACAAGTAATTCAATTGTTTATTGAACTTTGCAGCGAAATAAATAATCGACGATATGTTTCTCAATTAAAACAATAAAACAATTTACTTCGTTTAATTCCAAAATTACGAATCCACTTACTAACTAATTTACTAACATCGCTATTATACTCTAACTTTTGATATTATTGAATTTACCGATATTTATTTAATCGTTAAATGTTCTAATTTTGGCTATCGCTTGTGATCCAATGATACGAAATAACGATTAAAATTTTTCACATTTTTGAAACGAAGCCCAACTTCCGAATACATATCGCTAAGCACACGCGTCTCTAACATAGAGTTTACGCTTGTAGTTTGCGTGCGAGTCCGTCTACAAGAAACAGGTTGCATTGCTCAAGCGTGCATTGAACGTTGAGAGAGCTGGAGAATAATAAACGGGGAGTGGCTGTTAGTTTGTATCTATTCGCGCGATCGACGCCAGACAAAGCGATATTTTTTCCAGACGATCGAGCAACAATCGGCTTCCGCTACCCGTTTGGATTTTCACGCGAAAACGATCGGACATGGCTTCGCTTGCTCTAATATTTACTTCATGGAACTGTAAAAATGGCGACCCGAATGTTACATGTTAAAAATCTGTCGCACGCGAGCGGAGATCTGCTAAATGCCAACGCGATGCTTCGATTCACGGCCTGCAGCTATCCTCGTGTAAATAATCCTCATATTTTTTTTGCTTCCCCCCCCCCACCTTTTTTTATTTTTCACGGGAGATATGATGAAATTTAAAGGTATGTTTGGTGTGTAGTGGGAATTTGTAAGCTGGAAAAGGATAAAGGCGAATTGGAAGGAACTGCGCGCTAGTGTGATTTGTTTTTGAACAGGATTTTCGAATTTAGAAAATTCTGCAATCTGTAAAAGAGTGTGACGAATGAGGCTGGATAATAACAAATATTTTTCTGGTAGCTATAAAAGTGTGAAATTTGTAGTCGGTTATTGCAATAATTTATCGCGGAGATGAATATCCCATAAGATTTGTAGCCCGACGTTTTTATCGAGTCTTGGTTTAGATAGTGGATTTTGGTTATCACGTACGATTATTAAACGATATTTAAGAAGAATTCCCACAAGCACACCTCGTCCTCAATTGCTTAAACGCAACCATGGCCCTTCACGAGCGCTGATGTTTGCTCAGCCAGGAACGCTATCGCATTCTCATGACGGAAAATCCACCAGATAGTCTTCTTAGTCTCGCTGATGCGCGTGAATACCGCTGCGCCCTTCTTCGACTTAAAGCTCCGTTCACAAGCAAATTATCGTTTAACAAATTCTTTATAACATTTCTAAAAAATATATTACGGATGAACGTTACGAAAATATAGCATATCCTTAAAATATAAAATACAGGAAATTCTTTAACAAAAGATCGAGAAGATCGAGGAAACCTCTGAAATACATTGATATCGACGAATCATTGGAAATATTGAAATTACAATTTTCCAAGATATAAAACATTTCCAAAATAGTTAAACTAAATCCATTGAATTTTTCTCTGAAACTTCTAAATATATTACGCAGAGTTCACTGAGAAAAAAGTTGCAAAGTATAGTTGCTTGTTAGCAGAAGTATGTACGTGTAATATGTAGAATTTAATCGCTCGAATCATCTCCAGAAAACCGCGAAAGAACTTTTCTATTGCACTGAGTTTCTCAAATCATTCCTGAAAAATACCAAACGTATTGCGTAGAGCATCCAGAATAGAAGATTGCAGTGAACAAACACCGGAAACAATTCGTGAACTTCGACAGGAAGTTCTTCGCAGACGTTTCGTCCGATCTTCTGTGAACGTAGCTTAAAGGCCGATGGATGGGAGGGAGTTCGGTGTGGCAGAACAGCGATACAGCCAGGGTACACAGAGAAAGCAGCACGGTGCAAAGCAAACGCGCGACTACTAAGGCTAATCTCAAAAATGATAACGCGGAGATAACGTCGGCCCAGATGTCAGACGTTGCTCGCCACAAGAAACGCGTTGTTACCGTGTTCGCGTTATCCGTTTCACGTTCCTAACCATGAAATTTCAACATCTACGGTAACTTGCGGAAAGGCTACGCTCGTTCGAGTACCTGCTCCCATGAAATATCACGTACCGTTTTCGTGGTTTCCGAGTTACTGACGATTTTGTAAAATTTTCGAAAGTTTTGGTAAGTCGACGTAAAATCCGGGTTGTCCACTTCGTTTCAAGATACTGACCTATATAAATATTGTTAGATATCCCGAGACGGAATCGAAGCCACAATGATCGATTCTATAAATGAGAAAATAAAGAAGGAGGTGACGAGTGTTAAGCAATTTTTTACAATTTCTTGGAATTTACGATTGCTTATGTATCGCAAACTGACGAAAGTAAAAATAATTTGAGAAGTTGTACGATGGCAGTTACGTGTCTGGATGATGAAATCGAGAAATTTATAAATACTGGAGTCGATCAATTTGGTTCTGCGTTTCAAAGAACAGGTGTTTTTAGAAATATGAAGATGAAAGGTAGACTCGATGAAAATACAATCAACTTGGTTCTAATACATCGAATACTCGCAGCTTCCTGCCACGATATCAAATTCTCCTTGTGTGTCACGTTTAACGCTAGAACTACCGATAGTTAACACGAAGCTATTTCTATCAAAATCAGCCAGAATGACTGGTCTTTAAAAAAATACGTAAAATATTTTTATATTTATTGATTTATTACTTTCTTACAGAAGCAATTCCACGTTATGTAGTACATTTTTGGTATTATTAATCTATCCGGGACCATGATCCCTAAACGAGTGTTGGCACATTTATAAAATTGTAGAACCAATCATTTTGACCGGTGTGATATTTCTAGTGTTAAACGTGATCCAAACGATGCCATGAGAATTGTTCAAATAATTCCCAACGTGTCCAAATTTACGAAATCTGTCCTCGAACGTGATCAATCCGTCTCGTATTTTCGAGTCACATTAAACATTATCGGCTAATAGCTATGATATAACTAACTATTCTATGTTTACATTGGACTAACGAGGCACGAATAAAACTGGAAACGAACGGAGGAAAGCAAGAGATGGTAATATATCACGCTTGACGCCAATAGGACGGCCCTTCTACGTAACAATAAACCTCCTAATTAGCTCGACACGAAACGACGCAAGGCCTGGGCTTCTTTGTGTTGGCCAACCCTCGAAGGAACACTTAGCCTCGCACGAGCCCTCGTCACACGTATGGAATCGTTCTATCGGGCCGATTATATCGACGTTTACGATCGGCCACCTCTTTGTACCAACCCTCCACTTTTGTTTTCGCGAAACCGTTTTGCTCGCTGATACACAGGAAGGGCGAGATTCTTCTGTTATCGTCGAACTCGAATGGTATCGAGTGCGTACTGAATTTGGGTCGTGTGATCGTGCGAGTTCACGTTATTAACGTGTCAGGCTATGGTCGAAGCGAACGCGTTTTCTGACGAACTAATGTTCATTTCGACAAGTACGTGAAAAGAATCAAATTTACGTATATACAGTGACTACAAAAGTTATTGGCGAGTATTCTTATTTTCTTTATCACGATGGGTTTTTCCATCGGTTCTACCTATCGTTCTCGCAGTATCACAAATTTAAGACGCAAGTTTTTCAAGTTGCTTTCATATTGGAGCGAAATGACAAATTACGCAATTGAATCTGATTTAAAAGTAGAAAGTCGTGCAATTATCGATACGTACATTTTTTAATTAATCCCTGAATATATTATTATATATATTAATATGAATATAATATAAATTAGGATTACTTGCGTATCGTGATTAGAGTCGTTAAAAGGACACAAAGGGCGCGTGGCAGAATATCCTTTATCGGTAAAAACGGTACTTCCGTGAGAAACCGGAAGTGGATCCTCCGCATTTCGCGCGGTGACACGTGTCAAGAGACACAGCGAGCGTCCCGGTCTATTGAAAAATCGAGTCGGAACGTGAAACACCTGCGACACGCGTCCTTTTCCGTTCGGGACGCATATTAAACAGACCTTATTGTCGCAAGGTGTGTCGAAAACGATGGAACAAAGATTCCAAAACTGGGGGTTTGCCGTAGAGAACGAGCAGAGTCTTCTAAATGGTGCTTGATTGTCGAACAATAAAAGTTAGAGGGAGTTGGAATGGAAAAAGTGACGCTTTTCTTCTTTTTCTGCCATTTCAAATATATTTCCCTCGCTCCTTTACAGACAATGAAACCAGATGTTATTCGAATAAGTTTTCAAAAAATATTCAAATAATAGTTACAAAATGTAAAGCATAAAATTAGTTAGTGAAACGAGTACGAATCTATTTCTTCCTTTGGTTTTCGTAACTAGCTTTCAAGAACTCCGGCGAAACTATTTTCAGTATAATGTTACCTCGAAGAATTCGCCCCTTTTTTTACGCCAATATCCCTGATTACCTGTAAAACCTGCGATTACCGCACAGTTAAGTTATAAATGGTCGACAGATTGCACGTAATTGAACATATGGTGGTCATCCGCAGTTTTACAAGCACACCTTGTCGCCCTTTGGGTATCGACCCTCAACAGGGATTCATCTACTAGTCCATGCACAATCTTTGAACAGTAGACCAGGTAGCCGACTACACGTTCACTTATTATTCCTTTATTATCGCGTTTCAACAGTCTGCTTTTACCTGTACGATAAACGCATTAAATCAGCCTTGGAATACTAATTGAAAAATTAAAGTACGCGGCTGATAGGTAGACTAAGCTTATGGAAGAAATTTACTAAAATATATCCTCTGTAATAAAATATACCCTTGTCGCACTACGCAAAACAAAGCTACAAAAAGTGAATAATACCGAAAGCTCTTAATGCCCTTAATTTTATGATCAGGGACTGGATATATCTTTTCATGTAGCTTTCATTCTAATATCCTTGGCACAAATCTATATTTAGTAGTTCTGACGTTGGAAATTGCAACACCTTACAACCCAGTACCTGAGAATAGCAACTACAAATCAATCCTAATCGTTGCTTCGGTAACAGGTGCTACCAACCTCGAAGACGTCTCAAACGATTCGTTCGGCCGATCCTACGCGATTTTCATGGTATATCCGGCTTGGTTTTGCGCGATATTTTTACCAGACCACCCTTCTAATGGAAACTCGTTGGAAAATCTCCGGTCAGTCAGCCTTTGAGGGATCGAAGGTACGTAGTGGCTGTATCTAATCGATGAACGGTCAGCGGAACCCTGAAATGTTCCGAAGATACGAGGCTCTACCTATTTTCGATCATTTCACTAGAAAGATTACGAGTTCACGAGTCGGTCGCTGCGTTTGAACCAGTTTCGCCTAACAGGATCTGAATTCTGACGACGGATGGTGGATTTCATGGGAACGGATTTTGATCGACCTTAGATTCTGAGATTTTTTTCTTCGGAGGGGTTGGTTTTTTTTTTGATGCAAGTTTGTAGGTGGAGATTTTTCGTATTGAAAAGTGATCGATGAGTGAGGAAACGTGGCTGTCGATGGTGATATTACGAGAATCGAAAGTTGGTGCAATTTACGATGTAGAGAAACAACTTAGACCAATAAAAATCTGCAATTGTTGCAACTGGGACAACGACAGTTTGCTATGATTATAATTGAAAGTATTAGAAGTTTTCGCTAATTGTATTTCCCAGTGATAGAAATCGGGAATATTTTTTAGTAATAGCAATAATAATTTACAGCAAATATCATTCTATGGCAGAGTAGTCACAATGTAATTATGTTAATTAATATTATAATATTATAATATTAACACACTTGGCAACAGCTGTGATTCGAGTGAACAGAAAATGATAAAAGGTCATAGGAATTATATTGCGTGTAAAAAGTACAATTTTCTGTAATAAAATAGTTTCAAATACAATAAAATTCAGAAGTTGGTACTAATCACTAGATGTAAAAGAAAAATCGGAGTAAAAAGTTATTAAAATATGCTTGAAGAACGTTTCTACGAAACATAACTACGCGAAAAAAGTTGATAACTAATTAAACCTTCTTCACTTTGGACAGTGGCTCGTCAGCCAAGTTTCTTTTGTTCGGTGTCCACGATTTTGGCAAATTTGGCGGTGGTATCGGTCGTTTTTGATCGCGGCTTTTACTTCTCGTGTTGTTCGGTCGTTGTCTCGACTTCGTCCTCCTCTTAACACTCGGAACCTTATTTTTCCCTCGACTCCTGTTCCTACGAGATGAAGTCTCGCGTCTGGCGGTACTAAGTTTTGCATTGTCCAGATCGAATCTGTGCTCGTTGAAAGAAAACGACGCAAGATGAATCTCCTGATAGTAAAATTTCTATGTTTGAGAACCAACAAAATATTTAATAATCTCTAGGCGATTTTAGAATCAATATAAAACCTTATATCTGATATGAACAATGAACGAAACGGATAATTCTTAAGATTTCAGTTCTTCATAACAATTATCCAGAATAAAGTTTCCTATGTTTCCCTATGTTTTATATTTTGCAAAAGAATCAAGTAGAGAATAACGTTTTTTTTTTTTTTTTATATAAATTTACATAATTTTGCAAGGAAGGTTGGTTCGTACCAATAGATTTATTCGTCGCTTCGATTAAAAAATTGTTACAATCACCTAAATCTGTTATTCTTCTTGGCGATGATGCCAAAATCGACGCCACGACGAAGCGCCACGGCTACCTGCTTCCGAAGTGCCTTTCCGGCCAAGATGTCGTGCTTGGCACTGATCTGCTCGACGATCTCCTTCTCGGTGAAACCGTCTGGCGGTTGTTCGCTCCTCAGCAGATCGTAGACGAGGATCGACTTCCGTACCATCTTGATCTTCTAGTTCTTGCTTTCGTTAATGGGTCAACCGGTCGCCAGAATTGGCCAGAAGGAAACATAGGGGATCACACGAGAATAAGTCAAGCCAACATCGTTCTCCGGAAGTTGGTCCCTTATCGCGCGATTATTTCAGAGATTTTCGTCGTATCGTTGGATATTCGCGTCTGCGTTCATTTGGTCTAGATCGTTTTTGTTTCGCTATCGATTTTGTTAATTTTTGATAAATTGTGAAATTATCGCGAATATTTCACTCGTGATAGTTCATAAGGATGAAAAATAGAAGAAAACGCGACGCTGAATTTTACATTGAAAAGTTAACTTATTAAGTTGATAGGTTGAGTCTGAAATATTCGAGAACAGCGTAGTTCTTGGATCTTTAATTACAGATAATTAAAAAGATAGGACGAGATAGGAACGATATAATTTCTAAATCAAGCAGCATATAAAATGTTTACAGAACTCGGCTCGTTCAAATTAAGCTACATTCGTATATTTTTTTTTCCAGGTTTAATTTTGATCTTACGCTTCGACAAAGAGGAAACTAATAAAACATTGTGTTTCATCGTATCTGCCAGAAATTGCATTTTGAAATCACGTTTACTTTTTACAAGCCGCCCCGGCTCGCTGTGTGTTCTGCTTGCTCTAGTATTTGCGCTCGCCGCATTTATTGCATCCCCGACGCGTGGAACTAACTAAACGGCGTGTTCAGAACGTGCAAATTAAACTCGTTCTACACACCACACAGAATTCAGTCATTCGCGTTCTACTTCGAACGGCCTTGAAAGATTTTCCCTTAATTTTTGTGTGATTTCAAAATTCCGTTTGGACGATGACGATGCGCAAACATTCCGACTATTCTACCTTAATTCAAAAGAAAATCTTCCGCAAACCTCCAAAGTGCAAACCTTCCCCTGTACCAAAAGATCGTATGTCCTTCTCATTACCAGACTACAAAACCAAAGCTGTTTCGTTCGACTTTCGATAATTCCCCGAGAGACCTGTCCTTTTCTTCCTTTGGTTTCCAACTCGAAACTTCTCCAACGATAATATTTCTAAATTTCCAATATTCTGTCCCTCGACCGCTCATTTTCCAAAGAAAAAGTTGCTTGAAAACCTCGAGAATCCCAACTACCCTGGTTGTTGCCTCGAAGCCCAAAACCAACCACTTCGTTCGGTCTTCAAAAACTCGTCGAAGAAACCTCAGTCGCTCGTCTTAGTCGCTTTTCCCTTCGATTTCGCGAAGTTGGTATCGAAGTCGCGACCATCTCAGGGTACAACTCGGTTACACCTGAGCTCTTCGGTATCCGCGGCGGAGGATTCCGTGGCGGAGCTGGATGTTTGCCAAGAGGGACCCGGCTGTTGGAGGGTTTAGAAGGAGCGGCTGGCTTTGAGGATAGCTCCCGAAGGATGACAAGAGGGGATCGGAGGGTGTGGGTGGTTGGTTGGTTGGTTGGTACGTTGGCGCTTAGAAAGAGGGAACACGGCTGGATGGCCAGCGACTCTGATTTCCGTCGGGAATTTCGCCCTATCCGACGCAACCAAGCGAAACCGCCTTTAATCATTCGATTGCCGCCGCTTAGAGTCGTTTCTCGGCCAGGACCGATATCTAACCGCCTGCCATATTTACCCAGTAGCATCTGCTGGACCAGACGTTTCTCCTTGGCGCACGGTTAATTAATTTGCCGTTTTTCTTAGCGTTTCGTCGTGGATAATCTTGGCGTCAGGTAGGATCAAGCGATGCTGAACACGCCGCATGTAAATTTTCTTTTCCATCGATAGTCGAATTTCGTATTCTACCGTCGTTTTTCATCTGTATCGCTTTAGAATCTTCTTATTGTTGATCGCGACGAATATTTGTTCGAAATATATTACTCGGTGCTTCAAAGCAGTTTTTCAGCATTTTATTTCAACGTTTGAGGGGGTCCCGGTTGGATCAAAGAAAGTTTTGCAGAGAGAAAAATTGGAATGTTAAAAAAGAAGCATTGCGCTTCTCTTGTAGAGAAAGGTGGTTCCATTTCGTGTTTGGATTCTTAAACGAAATTGGAGTAGAATTGTAGCGTCGACTCTTATTTCATGCTGCAGTATAGGAAACAGAAATTGGCTTTCGCTGTGTTCTTCATTACGTGACAGCTAAATTTGGACTACAACGAGTGAAACGGACATGAACCAAACAGTGTGCCCCGAAATCGCCAAGTGTACACCGTGTTCTACATTCTGAAATCAACGTAAATCCAAATCCAATTATAGTCCTTCTCCAGCCATTCTGCTAAACAAACCTCGTGTGTCTCCCTAATTTTCTCGACGTTCTACCGCACTCTTTTACTTCGATCAAGAGAAGATCGGTAAAATAATAATTCATCTTTCTTACGAACATCCACGAGGCATTGAATAAAGAATCTTTCATTTTAATTTTGTTAATTAAACTTCATCAGTTTTGCTTATTCTCACTTAAAAAAAAAAAAAAAAAAGAAAAAAAAGAAGAAACCATTGCTATATAATAATTCATCTTCGTTAGAAAGCTTCGCAAGAAATTCTTTAAAAAATCTTCCCGTTTAATTGGACTATCTAACTTCTTCGGTCTTTCGATTATCCTTTTGCCAAATTCCTCAAACTTGACCTTTCTATTCAATGGACGAGATTTCTAACGAATAACGATTCATCTTTCTTAGAAATTTTCGCGAGACAAGGAACCGAACCAGACGTCTCTCACTTTAATTTTCTTAACCAAACTTCATTAGTTCTTCAATTTCTTTCTCGTTGTTTCTAAATTGCAAATATTTCGAATATTCTACGGCGTTTAAATTGCAAGAAAGTTCTTGAACATTCCACTTGAATTAAAACCACAATTTCCCTTCTCGTTCACCTCAAATTCTATACGTTTCGACGTTCCAATCTTCAGATTCTCGTTCGAACCAAAAAATCGACGATGGTCGCTCCTTGTTACAAACTCCACACCATAAAATATTCCGCCAAACAAAGACTATCAGTCGACCGATAGAAAGGAGCCTCGTAAATCCGGCTCGTGATCACGAAGGAAAGAATAAAAGAGATGGAAGCTCTTGCAATCTGGATCAGCGAGTCGTTGGTTCGTGCTCAGCATCGTCGAGGACGATAGAATCGAAGGCTTCGATCGTCTTGCCTTTTCTTACCGTAGGATGGACCCCGTGGGGCATCGGTTTCCCGGTTTCCACGGCGCTTTTTCCAATTGTGCCGGCCCCCAGCTCGCCCCCGGTCGGTCCTCCAAGTCAGGGCAAGTGGATTATTGACGGCACGAAACAATGGCGTAGCTTTGTTCCACCAGCTCCGAACGTAATATGTTCGATGCAGTAGTAGGGCCTGTCCGTCCGACAGTTTTGTGCTCATCGAGTGGTTAAAGCCGCGCGCGAGTACTCTTTCTCTTTTTCACTCTCTTTCTCTCTTGTGCGAGCTGAGAGTCAAGTACCCGTGCGGTACATCTGGCTGTCTGATCGGTGTTTATTAAAAATCATACGAAATCTACCGGCCCCTTAGTCCCTCTTTTAGAGTCAGGCGAATATTCGATACGGTGCAAGTCGAGGATTTGACAGGGAATTGGGTGGACGTGGAGTGGTGCGAAGGTTCGAGCGTGGTTCGCTTTCTTTTCAAACGACAACAGAAATTGCTGGTGGTTTGATTCGAGTGTCGTTCGATTGACGTACCAGTGGAACGCAAAAGACGCGTTAGGTCGTGGATTTTTCGCGGATCCAGGGTTTCGTCGATAATTTGGCTTGGACAGTAGTCGAACCTCCTTTGCAGAAACTTGAATTTGTAGGGGATTTATTCAGTTTGGTATTAAAATGATCGTGATGTTACTAGAAATGTTAACAGAGACTGAGAACTGAGTACTATGAAGAAAATATACGAAATAAGCGTCTCGCGCAAAGAGTAAGCCGCAGGATGAAATCGAAGAATATCGATGACTTTGTTCTCGAAACGTCGCTTCCTCCGAAAGATACCCAGGCTGAACGCCATTTAAACAACAAAGCTTTTTAAACCGATCAATCGTCGAATATGAAACCTTTTCGTCAAATTTGAAAATCCAGCAACGTCGTAAAATTATTCGCTGAAGAAGAAGGAGGAAGATGGAGGGAGAAGAAAAGCATGTTGCCAGATAAATCCTCGAGGAACAGGCAGCCAAACACTCGAGCCGACAGTGCCGCCAGCGGAAAAGGATGAAAAGGAGCGAGGAGCAGCGATTACATTTCAAGTCGGTCCGTAACCGGCGTAACGAAGGACCGGAGGAACGATAGTTGAGGAATTAATTCAACTCGACCATCTTTTTCCCCTTCTGTGCCATCACGAGGGAGCAACTGGCTGCCTCTTTGAAGAAGGGCCAATAAGATCGTCCCGGGAACCTCCTTCTTCCTGTCCTCGGGGATAAGACGAGCACTCAGCCGAACAAAACTATCAGATCTTTTCGCGAGAGACTGCTTCGTCATGAGGCGCGAGCCTCGATGGCTAATTTCGCTCCATCTTCGATGTTTCGCCTTCGAGATCTTGCCATTTATTTTCCTTTGATACTGTTTTGACACATTTTTAGGAAATTTTGATAAATCTCTTCGCAAGATGTTCGAAACAAGGTAAAGAGAATGTCGAATTATTCTTTAGAGTACACATCAAGTTTTGTTTCGTGACTTGAAACATTGAATGCGTTTGTGAGTGGCCAAACCATCTCTCACTTATTAATTAATGCGTCGCTGACAGCAATTAACAGATGCTGTTCGAAAAGTGGACGTAAGTTAGTCTGCCGTGTGTCAGCTTTTCCTCCAGTTTTCGAGCTGGTCACATTTTTCATTTATAATTCAGCTTAAAGTATAAACTACGACAAATGGTTCGATAATTCCAGTCTTTTCGTTCTCGTTAATTTGTGTAATGTAATTGTATCCGTAAAGATAATTTCGTCTAAGATCCGAGTACTTTCGATCAATTTTTGAGTCACTCTACGTACGTGGACTGTCTTGGTTGATTCGATTAAACATAGTCTAATTGTTAGCAGTACTTTTGTGGTTTCCACGAAGATGGTAACGTTGCTAGAATGATTTTTACGAAAGTTATATAAATTAAGCATAGAAACCTGGAATAGGTTTGCGATATATAGAAATTCTATGCAGATTAAATTTAAGCAAACCACTAGTTTAGATTAAGTTCTAGTAGAGTTAGTAGAAAAATCATCATCTGTCTTTGAGGAATTCTGTGACGAGTTACCTACGTGATTTATGTCAAATAGATCACATTCTATAAAAAATTCGTCCCGATTAAACCCAAGCGCAAGTCGTACAAGAACCTGGTTATTTCTCAGCAAATCCATTGCTATATTTAACGCTATTGAATTATAATTATAAATATCGCTGTTTTTTTTTTTTTTTTTTTTGAAAAAATAACACTAGTCTCTGACGCAAGATACTTGGACGATACTTGAAATTCCAAGGGCGGAATGCGATATTAAAATTGGAAAGAAATGCTGTACGTTGGAGACGATTGATAAAACAAGAAAAGCGAGGTCGGAGGCACCGAAATATCGGGACAGGAAGCGACGGAAAGGTCGGGCCTTCGAGGCGAGTCTCGTGCCGTTGGGAATAGCAAGGTTTTGCTATGGTGAATTTTGCCATGGAGGTCGTGATCCAACGTGCAAACATCCCTGTGGGCAAGAGCTTCGATTTGGTATCCGCCGGCGGTAACTACCGTGCAACCCTCGAGATTCAAAAGTGGTGCTCACCCGTGCAACCGAAATTCGCCGTTTATTTCCTTCCTTGATGCTTTTCCTTTCGCGGTCACTGTATGCTATCCATCACACGGTCCGACTTTTAGCAAAAGCCTCTTACGATTTCAATACCTTCATCAAACTTTGCCTCTCAAACCGCAAGAAAGATCGGTGTTTAATATTTTTTAATAAATCGTAGACTTTGATATATCTTTCGTTTCATTGGAGGTTCGAGCTTCGAAGTTTGAAAAATATCTTTTAACGTTCCAGCGATTTAATGCAAATATAACGATTCTCCCTCTTTTAACGGTATTATTTGACGATCTTTTCAAGAATTACGAAAAATGATTATGAATAAAAAGTAAAATATACATAGTAAAAAAATAAATTATAAATAAAAGAAGAAAAAGCTATATTTAATAACTTCCTCAGGAATTATGAAAGCTTTAGAAACACGACACAGAATTTCTGAATTTATCGCTTTGTAATGACCCAAAAATATTGAGAAACAGAGAGCAATGGACAAAGAAGAGAAAGAAATAAAAAGTTGAAAAGTTCCATGGACGAATTTCGAATTATCTCGGTGGAACGTTTGAGCACCACATGAAACCTTCTCCACGGGGGTGGAACAACGAGGGTGGGGTTTGACAGTAGCTGGTGGCTCGGAGGGATTCAATATAATCGCGCAATAAAATTCACTTACAAGCTATAGCCGTCCCTCTTCGCCCTTCGAAAGCGGCGCCTCTCTTTCACCCTACCTCCCCTGCCCTCAACCCTCGTCGATTCGTTTCTCACTCGTCCCAAAAGCGAGCCTTTATCCTGCTGGAATCGTTCGAGGGAGTACCGCGAAGTATTATCGTTCAGCTTTCGACAGAAGCTCCCTCGACGACTCTTTTTTACCATCCCCTGCCAAAGTACGGAAGCCTCATTTTCTTGCGCGCCCCTTTCTATCTTTCAGTCTTCCACGACTTTTCCTTATGTTTTTACCATTCGCCCGTTTGTCAGCTAATTTGACGGTGTTTCTTTGATTTGTTTCCTTCCACATCATTCTCGTTCAGCGTTTTATTTGACGTGTATATAATTTGTCCATATTATATTCTTCTTTTTAGTCTGTTCCCTTAAAAAAAAAGAAAACAATTTTTCTGTATTCATTGAGTGTTCTCTTCAACGTCACCTTCGTAACTTTATAATGTACGTGTATTTTATGTTTTCTAATTGTAAAATAATCTTCTTATCTTTCGTTATTTGTATCGGGTTTATATTTCTCAATTTTTACTATATTTATTTATTCCAATTCTCTTAAGGATTCGACTTTATCGCCTGTTTTCCAACGTTTCAAGCGTGTCGAATTTTCGAGAAGCCATTACGCGTATCCCCGGCGTATCTCTTATTCAGGATGGCCATTGTAACGGGAATAATTCAGTGTAATTTTGTCCAGACAACGAAATTTGGTGGCGCGGTTCGATCAATCGAGTGGGCAACCTTTCGTTAAATTATGCATTGCCAATCTCGGCATGTTGACGTGGACAATGTGTGTTACACGATGAATATAATAACAAGCCCTGTTAGTTCCTTCCTCTCTTTTACAGCGCTAAAGTTGCGTTAAAATTTCTCCGTGTTCTTTCTTCTCAACGCTCGAAATTAATCAAACCGATCAACAGCCTCGCCACTCATTGAACCTACATTCCTAAAATTTCACTAAAATTCCTCCAAAATTTCCTCAAATTTTCGCTTGTAAATAGTTTTCCACTTTCTTGAAGCTACACTAAAACACCACCGCAATCCATTTTCCCCAATTTCTACGGTCAAGTACACACGCGTATACATCGACTCAATTCAAAGCGTGCAAATTCCATCGAACTAATCGACCACTTCGTCACTCGCGAGACCTTCGATTCTCTCGCGGTTACTCTAAAGTCCACGCTCCTAAAACCCACGTTTCTTCTGCTCGAATCTCCGCCCTTAAAAATCAAAATACAACACCGAACGTCCGCCATTCAAAGATTTATTTAATCGAACAACTTCTCGTGGAGAAATTTTCCAAAGTACGATACTCTGAAATTATGGCCAATTTCTACGGGATCGACCGGACACGAAATCGACTGCGATAGTTGAGGCCAGAGGGTTAGAAAGGACGTGGATAAAAACAGGCCGACAGCTGAGTGTACATAGGAGCCTGTGCCTTTCTTTCTTTCTTTCTTTCTTTATTTTCGGCTCTCTTTCGCTCTCTCGTCGACGTTTCGAATTCTCCACCCCATCGTGAACGCTCGTGCGCGCGCGACCATACTCTCTCTCTCTCTCTCTCTCTGCTCTCTTCTTCTCTCCTCTTCTCTACTCTCGTCACTCGCATCCCTGACAACGCGCGCTGCACCTCGGGACCTATGCAAACACGGCCTATTCATTGGGCAACGTGCTCGTATATTGGCGGCGGCGACGTCGAGCAGAAACGAGCGGAACGGAGCGTAACCGACGCGTCTCTATGATTTAATGAATGGGCCCGGTCGATTGATCCACGCGATTCCGCGGCTGTTCACCCTGTGATTATCCTGCCATTGCTTGTCTGCGTTACATCCTTGTCTCTGTGTTCCTTTCTTTTTCTACTCGGCTGTTCGGGAAGTTCGTAGCGTTTTCAGGATTTTTCTCAGGAATTTTCTCAGGAAATTCTATCAGTTGAGTATTAAACGTAACGACAAACGCGAGGAACGAAAGATCGGTCAGGAATATGTTTTCCGATGAGACAGTGAATATCGACCTTCGTGCAACGACGAAGTATGTGGAACTTCGGTTGAGACGTTGGTTTCACGCTACGCGACAACGGGACATCGCAGAAAATACGCAATAGAAATTTAACTGTACAAAAATACAAAGATGCTTTTGTCGAGTAACCGCCTTAAGATTATTGAACTAACATATCGAATTTGTCAGTCTTCGTTCTGCCAATAGAACAAACTATTCTGTGCTACCTCTAACTATAGGTAGATACTTGATTGCTGAAATTCTAAGAAAATCGTTCGTTTTCGTTCAAATCGAAATTAGCCGATACGGAATTCTACGATCGGTCTTGCCACTGGTAATGCCATAATCACTGTACGTTTTGTACGTTCCATAGCGAATTGCAGGAAAGAAAATAGCGCGTTATCTTCTTTTTTCAGCACAAACCATGCCATATGAATATTATCCAACGCAATCGTTTCGAAGAGAATTATTTAAATGGGCAACCGGCGGGGATCGCATTATTTCCAGCAGATTATGTCATTTAAGTTTCATGCAGTGCAACGTTGCACTTTATACGCGTAATATACCGCGTTATTTATACCCGGGGCGCCCCGTTAATTTAATAAATTGCGTTATTTCCAGAAGCAGAGATAATAATAATCATGGATCGTTAGAAAAATCGCGACGTCCGTGCTAATGAATTCGTTGCGACGCGGCGATAACATTAATTAAACCGGCTGGCGATTCGTTACGTAATGCCCATTATCAGGCGAATTTTAGTAAATGCCTGCTGTTGCAATAATATATTCCCTCTGAATCCACTGGACGAATAAATTCGTCCCAGTTTATAAAGAACCGTTGTCAACGACCGTTTTTCGATCAATCTACGATAATCCGATAAACAGCGGACACTCAAAACACTCGACGGAGAATATGTTCCGACCTTTTTAAAATATCTAAATCGTCGTTGCATTTGAATCGCTGAAAAGCCACACATTGATCAACTTGAGAAATTGAAAAATAGAGAGAATAAACGTTTTCTCTTCTTTCTTTTATCATTGAAGCTATTTAAATATCTTTCTTTACCAGATACTTCTGCGGCATGTTGCACGTTATTGCAAGACGAATTATAATTGCAATTACAACTACGATTACAATCGTTTTCTTACGCTACTAGGTTATACCTTTTTGCAGCCTCTCTACAACTCTTAATATTCGAGCAAACACGATCTACGTGCAAAGTGAAAAACGAAAGCGTACTATCCACATTTTTTCGATCTCCACGAATCAAAGTGGCCAAAAACTGTACGCCGCTCGATGGTTCATTATTCTCCATCACGTAGAACGAACCGATCGCCCGTGAAAATTCGCTAGATGCTTGAAACGCTATCGCGTGTAATATTGTCGAATATCGAGCTTCAGTTTTTCGCAAGTTTTACGTCTGCGTTACACATTCTTCTCTCGTATACGTATCTCGCGTAGATCATGGATCTACGCTTAAGTATGTTTTCTGCAAGAACGTGGTAACGCGTTTCTAATTTGATTTCTGACGATCGCAATGAAACGTTCGGAAGAATTTCTCTAGGAATTCATTCTTGGAAATTTTAGAAAGAAGCGTTATCGAAGAAAATAAAGGATATTCTTGATGAAAATATTTTTTTACAAATTCTTTCTTCGCACAGGAAATTTGATCTCGGTGGAAGCTAAAGAATTCTTTTTCAAGAAATTTCTAAAAAATTCGTCTATTCTCTGATATTCCTGCGAGGGACAAATTAACGATGTCCCTGGAACTATAAATTTTGTCGCTTGTCCACGGATCAGAGTTCGGTATTTCTGAGTCTGACAGGAATTTCGCGCAGAAGTAACCGGTATAACGCGCGAACGGACTTGTGATGGATTAATGGTAGCTGCAGGACTTTTATGAGGTTGAACGTGGCACGGTTAGTCCTGCGAGACGAGCCGGAATGGAAATCCTAGCCGCTGGTTGGCTGCGGCTGGCTCCGCCTTTCATCCTTGCCATCCCGCCGTTATGTGTGTTACATCCTGCCGTTTAAGTAGATACGTATACTCTCACGTTGGTTCCTACTACCTTGTAATAGGAGTCTTTCGACCTACAGGTTCCTTCATGCAAAGAGATTCGGCGAAATAAGGCGTTTAGCGAGCAGATTCTTAAGTTGTAATAACTTCAAGTTGCACAAGCTGTTTTAAGCATTTGAAGTATTTTGAAATGGCAAGTTAAGTCACTACGTACGCCTCGAATACCACAGTCTCTATCACACGCTATCACGCGTCTTATTTCTTGGCAAATAATTTTAATGTCTATGATGATTTGAAAATAATCTTAATGTTTGCGATAACTGAAACGTCTCTCGTTTCAACAGCATTTAAGGAATACTTCTCTTTCTTTTTTGGAAATATTTTTAAGAGTCAGTGGCATTAAGTGGACGAAAAGTTTGATTCGGCTTAGAATTTTCTACATCTCAGAGAAATTCGAAATATTTTAAATATCTTAGTCAGCTTCGAGAAGTTGCAAAAAATTAGGACGAAAGAGAATCACGTACCATCGATAGTAGTTTTCTTTTGATACAGATAGTTTGATAAAATAGAAGCAAGCTGCAGGTCCTGTTATAGATTTGCACAGTGGCAAGTAATCCTGACGTGAGAATTACGCGGTCGACACTCGAAACAAGCTGCTCCGTTTATTCATGTAGCTTAATTCGAGAATCTAGCGTTTCAAACTTTGTGTATCTTGCTCGATTTACAACGTTAAACACACAAGGGACATACTATACATCCGTGTCGAGTCCGAATCTCTTTACAATACATTTCACCACCTATTTTCCAATGTTTCACCTGTGTATCTCTACTTTCGATTTTCTCTTCTTTCTTTCAACCATCCTCCGTACATTCGTGGTTTTTCATTGTTAACACTTTGACTGCCACGCTGAAATCACGTGTTTCGCTCAGCACGCAACAGGAGTATTTTTATTATTCGAAGCATATAATGGCAAAATAATAATAAATTGATGATGTAACATTCTTCCCCAATGGACCGTTTATCTTATTGGTGGTCACGGGTGACCACCGTGACGCCTTGATAACAGTTGATAGCGACATATTATAACAAGGCTTCGTTTATTTCAACAAACCAATCGCATTCGTTATTTCGTCGCAAGCAAAACGTGCAGAATATATTGTTGAAATGTGTAGAAGATATTGGTAAACGGTATTTGCTCGTTCTATATGTAATAGTAAGGTATGTTCACACTTCTAACTTCGATTATATGATTATAAAGCAGCATTTACGATTATTTTTTAAGCTGTGTTTATAATAATATTCGTAGATTATCCCTGAAAGATGTGGATGCAAACACAGTGCACCGTTAGATGCAAGATTTGTTCTCTTTTTTTTTATTGATGTTCTAATAAAAATGTTTAATCGTTCAATGGGGCACTTTTTATTTCAAAGTATCTTCTATTTATCGGTTATATTCAAAATGCTCTAACTGTCAATTTTCATTGAATTTTTACAATTGTAAGTTCAATCGCTCCGGTCACCAATGACCACCGTCACAGGACCATATATGACCATATATGACCAACAGGACGTATATGATCAACGTGACAGTCAAAGTGTTAAAATATTTGTAAGAAAGCTGTCGTACGATCATCTCGCGGAGATTAGAATTCGAAAAAGATTCGTCTCGAAATTTTCTTGAAATCCTTAACACTAAACCTACCACTGCTGATCAAATTGGCCGCTTCCAAACTTCTACACAAATTTAAGCATATTTAAACGGTATCATATCGCTTCATAATTTCTGACTTTTCATAAAACATGCGTACAATATATTTTTTTGATATTTATTTCTAATTTGCTTTGACCGGACACGGTAGGAATAGGTATACACGAAATGTCGGTAGGTTTAGTGTTAAAACAACGATTATCGAAGATTTCCATCGAAAGTTTTATATTAGAAACAAATAGATGACCGATCGTTTGGCTAAGATTCGCTATATTTCCCAGGGTTGGATACGGCAGAGAGGCAGGGTATCCCGTTTCGAGGCGGCCAAATATTTACTAGAAAATGAACCGGTAATCAGTGGTCATATAATTATCGAGATAAATGATAGCCAGTGTACTTGTTTGGCGTTCGAGATGGATACGCGATGACACGCAGTTTGACTGAGCCAAACACGTTTTATTGATTCGCCAAGTGATATCTGCTTCTCGGCCGCCTCGCTCGCCAGCTTCTCTAACGGGTGTGTAATTACGAACGGCCACCTATTGACAATCGTAATTCGACGCTCGACGAGTAGCTACTCTGTTTGCTGTTATTCTCCTATCTCTGCCTTCTCTAAAGAAACATCCACTCTTGGATATCGTTTAATAAACATATATTCTTCGCCATTCTATTGTGCAAGATGTAACGAAATTAGCAAAATATCTTTTCATTGGTATAAAGTAACCTTTCAGCTGTTTCCACACATTTATCTGTTATCAGGATTTTGCGCGATTTGTAGACGAACCTCGTTAATTTTCCTGGCTTACCATAGCCATATTTTATAATAATTATTATTAAGGTTTCTTAGCGATACGTCTTATCCGAACGAACAGAAAATTGTACGAATTGCATCAATTGTTCTTGTCTTTATGTAGATTTTTGTCTGATTAACGGTGTTGTTCTAGCACCAGTAGAATAACAACTATTAATATTCGTCAAATATTAACGAGAGAATATGAGAAAGAATTTAATTCGATCGATAGGTTAATTTTAACAGAAGTTGATTAACAAATCGTCGCGTTTACCTAAATTATCATAAAACGAGGTAATCCCGTGTAATACAAAACGTTAAGATCGTGGATAAATTTTCTTCGCGATAAATTTATTTCTTCGCGTAAAAAGTCTAAACTAAAAAGGAATCACAGTTGATCGAAAAATCACAGAGAGTGGTACCGAGCACCATCCAACTAATTCCTGCTCGGTTTCGAGATCACGAGAGTGTACATCGATCCTCCAACCCCACGCTCCAGTATTTTCGTATCTCGATTTTTGATTTCGCGAAAGCTCGTCCACCTTTGGACGCGCGGCAGTCGTGTTTCACGGCGCTGGAATAATGCGTCTATGATCGTCGCGGCGCCGAACGAAGCGGCACAATATTTGAATCGAGCCACCACCCTCCCTCGACCACCAGCAGCGACGCTCTTCCATTGCTGGACAAATATACTCCGAGTCAACATTCGCGATATACCGAATACAGCTACGCGACGTCTGATTGTGTTCACTGCCGGACAGCCCTGACAGAAATCGGAGGGATGAGGGATGAAAAAAGAGAGCAAGGGTAGGCTTTGGACAGCGCATTGTGCGTGTATTGAATTCTTACGACGTACGTGACACCTCGCGAAAAAGAACAAGAAATAGCTTCGTTATTATTATTATTATTATTATTATTATTGCTTAGTCCGTGCCTTTCTGCTTTGGACGACTTTGGCTTTCGGTTTTACATCTCTTAAGTCTATTGCTCTCCTTATATGTAGACTACCTCTTCTCTTTTCCACTCTATTCTATTGCACTATCTTACTTATTCTACCTCTGAAAACTAAAAATTAGGAACTATAAATTAGCAACTACTGACTAAAAACTATTGCAACTTTGGTCTTTAGCCTCCTTCTTGTCGTTTGCCCTTCTCATCTCGAAATAGCTTCGTTTTTAATTTCCTTCGAGCGATTATGTTAATAATCAGTAAGTTAAATTTGAGGAAAATCCGACGTTCGAATTTTTCAACTGTTTTATCTTACCGTTAGAAGTTACGTTTCTTATTTTTTTTCGAGGAATTCTAAATTCGAGCTAAATCCAAATTTTGGAACTGTTCTATTCGATTCTCAGAAATATAATAAATTGCAATTTCCTTTGATGATCGCGTAGGTTCGTCCTGCGAAAAGTTGAACGAAAAATAGAAAAAAATATTTTAAATATTGAGTTTGGGAATATTTTTATTCAATAATCGAGAGTATCGATTTTTCCAACTGTTCTATATTTCATCATTGCTAATGTAAAAAAGTTTTTCGATGGAATATTTGGATCAGATTTGGAAAACGACGATGGGAAAAATTGAGCGTTTGAAACTTAACGAGATAGTAGCAGAGTTTATTTATAACAAAAGTGTGGGACGTAATGCAATTAAGTTCGACGAGGGTCGATAATTGCCGCGGCAGTCAACACGCTAACGACCGTGATCAATTTCGCAGTGAAATCTGATTCGTGCTGCTGCTCCAGCGACATATGCAAATAGGTTAAGAATACAGTTGCTTATTAGTCGCCGCGAGGGACCTCGTGTTTGACGTTGCACACGTTGTGTGTGCTTAAACGTAGGAAGGGAAAGTAGCGTCGTGCTACGCAATTTTCACGACAGGACAAAGCGACGTGCCACCTTCTCGCTATTTCAAAATTATACGAAGAAACGACCGACGCTTTCACCGTCATTTTCACACAATTTTCGATCATTATCTCCACTCTTGTACTTCGTTTTAACGTTTTTCAACTTGCAAACTTTTACTTAATTTTAGTTTGTGCATTACATTTTATATTGCGAAACCTATCGATAACCTTCGCTTAAAGTTATACGTACAAACATACTTATATACATATAAAATTAAATATTTTAACGCAAATTTGCAATCGTTGTAATCAAACGATACAGTCGATTTCGAGAAATTTTCCAACTTAAAGTATGTTATATATTTCTTCGTATCGAACAAGAAACCCGAGCCAGCTTATTACAAAACCTGCTATGAAATTCATTGTTTCTGTTATTACGTCAATAGCGGTCCAATCATATTTAACAAACTCGATATCTTCGCTGCAAAGAAAACTGAAGAAACAACAAGAAACGATGAAGAAATACGCGCGATTTTCCAATAAGCTTCGCAGAAACTACTTACACCGCCTTCTTTCCCTTTATCTGTGCCGCAAGGATACAATAACACCAGGAAGCAACGGGAAGAAGGAAACGGAAGTGGAATAGCCGGAAGCAGCGAGGAAGCGACATTAAAGAAAATTAAACGTAAAACCGTGCCGACCCAGAAATTGAGTTTCTTCGCCTTTGGCGGGCCGGCTCCGTAGGGATCTAATTATCAGTTTCGGAACTTTCGAAATTAATAAAACTCCCATCCCTTGCCCGTCCCAAGCTCTTACACCCCCCGTTCCAACCCTCCTCGATACCCTTGCTTGGTCCCTCTTGTTATATTGCTCTTCCAAGTCTCGAAGAACCGACCTCTTTGAGGCTGGACGAGAAATGGGCGATGAAGAGGGATGGAAAAGGAGTTTCCAAGTCTTCGTTGGCAAGGGTGAGGCTGTTCCTCACGGTAGAAGGCTGGATTCGGAATTTACCAGTCTAATGCGACTGAAACTCTACCCTCGAGACTCTGTGGGAAAGTTTGCGGGCTCTGCTCGCGTCAGACTCTGCTGCTGTCTTCTTCCTTCGTTTACCATCATCCATCGCCTTGTGCCTCTTCCTTATAGCGCTGTCATCTAACTACTTTCTGCGTCGTCGCTTCGTACATAGTCGCGTCTTGCTGTTTGTGGTTCGTTGCTAACACGACGACTGCCACGGTGGTCATCGGTGAACCAGAAATTCTGTGCAACGATCGAAAGAGAACGTTGAAAGTTTGTTTCATGTATTAGGTTGTCCGAAAAATTCCTTTCGTTTTATGAGGAAATAATAAACGCACAAGATTTTTTGTTTTATATCATTTCGTCGAATAACGTACGATTCATTTTGTTCTGTTCGGATAGACACCGTGACATTTCACAGACTTCGTTTCACGTTTGTTCGAAGATGCACCGTTGTAAAATACGCGTTTGCGAAAGAAAGACACTTTCCGGACAACCTAATATCGCGACGAAAATGATACTTCTTGATGAATGAATCTCGTACAAAGATTGAAACTTGGATTAAAGTATCATTTTTTCGCATTAAATACGGTCGATGAACGCGATGACTGTGGGTCGATATCTAAAAATGCAACTGTAAAGACGCAGCAATGGTGCGAAGACCGCAATCAGACGCGTGTAACGAACGAAAAGGTGGAAAAGCTGGAGACACTCGAGGGCCCGCCGGATACCATGTGTCTGGAAAACGCTTCGAGTCCGATCGAGAGACGAAAGTAACGTCTCTGTAACGGTGACATCGAGGACCCTCGACCGGCCACGCGGGGATCCCCGCTGCTTGCTTTTCGTTGCTTGACGCGCGCGCAACACGCGTCGATACGAAAGCTGCGAGTAATTTGCTGTCAGGACAAGCTGCGGTTTTACATCAGAATTCGAGTGCTCCATTGATACATTTTCCTGTCGCCTGGCCATTATTCACGCCTTCGTTTCCACGCTGTAGGTATCGAGGGACGAACGTCGACACTTTGTATTTTCATTTCTCTCTGGGTTTTTCGATGTTGAACGTTTCGTTTTTCTCTTTTATATTTTTATTTTCGTAGGATAGGTTTTTGGGGGATTTGATGATATTGTGTATGGACTAGAGTGTGGATATGAATTTTTATGCGCTTTCTATGAATATATGCTACTATGTAGATTCTTTGATGGACGGATGGATATAGATTGTGTTGTCTGAAGCTTCTTCGTGTTAGTGGATTTTCCACATTCATTTGTGATTTTCTGCGATTATTCGCGAATACCGAGAGTGTATTCGTTCGAGCGACCAATAAACCTAGGTTCCATCGTGTTTCACACGAAGCTCGTATCCGCTTGCTCGCTGATATTTCACGACCCACGATTACTTGCGCCTGCAAAAGGCGATATATTTCATCTCGTACTCGGCCAATCTGTCCAAAGAGATCTTGTAAAGGCAAGAACGACAGAGAATAAAGAACAAATAACGTCAAATTCTGCAATGAACGAAACACACACAACCCTCCAAACAGCATTAATAGAAAATTGCATTTCCCAGGAAATCTACTTTATTTACAGCGAAAACGAAATGATACGTAACTGACGATTCACAAAAACGACACACGATCTCCAACAAATGAACTAATTAAAAGGGAAACCGAGAAAGACACTCGCGGAAGATCGCAAGAAACGAATGCAGCCAACACGGCAGCCAAATAAATACATCACGACTCGTCGCCACCTCGCTATCTATCAGCCGAAATCTAAAAACCTCGTTTCCTGTATCATACGATTAACCCCAATCGACCCGTTGCGCGCACACCATCAAACCGAACAAAACAACGAGCGAGCTGAATCTCGAGAAAAGAACCCAATAAAAACCACCCCACGTACCAGTCTCCGTTTCAACTATACACAGTCGTCATCGTAGCAAGTATCGTGGCCGCGAAAGCGACGAGGGGTTGTCACGGAGTAGACAAACGGGGTGGCACAGTCTTTCCGTCCAAGTGGCCCCAGGGGGTGGCTGTGGCCGGGTCCCGGACGCAGAAACGGGCGATACGTTCGACCAGCAAATCAGAGTCGGTAATCCTGAGCGACAGGGAAGCTTAGCGCCCTCCTGGAAATGGTGGCGAGGGTGGCGAAGCAAGGGTAGCCTGCACCCTGTTTCCAAGCATTGTGCGCGGTTGTACGCGCGATTACGGGCGAACACTGGCCCGACACACCCCCTGGCGCGGATCCTTGGCATCGGTAACCCCGTTGCGATCAAGGGTCGCGAATAATGCCCGTTAAATGCTACATATTGCTCGGCTAGGCCGGAATTTAGCTTGGGGATTTGAATAACGATTTGTCGCCCGGCTCCTTCGATATCACGAGTGTCCCTTTTACGGTCACGGTGGGGGTTGCGCGGTAATAATTTCGTGGACGGGTCCATGAAACGCTTGTTTTCGGCTCGTGCGGTTTTGCTTGGAACGGTCCTGCGGAAAAGCGAGATTTGTGGTGGCTCGTGGTTTGTTTGCGTATAACGTAGTTTTAACGAGAATACGCGGAAATAAACTGTTACAGGAATATCGCGGGCGTACGGTGTATAATGATTTTAATGGAAATATCATATATGGGGTAGGAATTGTTATAACGTTTGAATATTACAGGCGATATGTTAGTAATTGGGTCTTGATTTATATTTGATGTAATCGGTAAATTGATCGTAACTGTCCGAACTTTATAGACTGTCGTCTATTATTTTAGAGGAAGTTTCCGGGCTTAATAAGCTTAATTAAAAATAACTTATGCGGTGGAATTGCAGAGGATTGATAAAACCGTAACGAGAACTTGCTGTTGCAACCCGTCAAATATATTTGTGTTGAGATATGTATAATTTTCTGTGCTGGACTGAGTTAAATACATAGTAGAGATACTTGTATGTGAGTGTCGGTGTGTGGAGGTATGTGTGTGCGCGGCATCTCGAAAACAGATGAGGGTAAACTAGTCAGTCGGTTAAGAGTCGGAAATGGAAGAAAGTGCTGAGACGCGTGCAAGTATGTATCGATGAATATATAAGGAATCGTCCATGAAATAAATATATTACTATTTTAATATTAATCCTCAGTATAAATTTAGTGTTCCGGCAACATTATTTCGGCTTCGAAGATCCACAATTCTCAACAATTTGAAATAAATGAAATAAATTATAAATAAATATAGACAATGTCCAAAGTCGCTCGTACAAACGTATAATCGCTCGCAGATAACTCGTAGATATTAATCGATAACTCATATAACTCGTAAAATAACTGATAATAACTGATTTGCTCGCGATCGCGTCCGTTTATTTATATTGGTCGGGGGAGAATCGGAAAATTCGGATTCGTTCGACGGTTGCATCTAGCGGCGACATTGTTTTGTTTATTCTTTTATTTATTCTTTATTTATTCTCATAAAAGTTTATTTATTCTTACATCAGGTGTATCCTAACGATCATGATACTTCGAGGCAAAACAACAACATGATTGGAATTGTCCTCCAACTCATCTGCCGCTATACTTACACACAGCACACGAACGACGCGGTATTCTTTGATTATGTTAACCTTCCCTGCAAGAAATATTTAAAAATCCAGAAACGGCGAATTTCCCACATTTCACCACAATTTATCTTCGTTTGCATCTGGCCAAACACCAAAAATAAAATCCTACTTTTCCACCACAAAACGACTTTCCTTTCCACTCTTTTCACTCGGATTCGACCGGAAATCGAGCTTCCTCTTCCTTCCACTCGCGCGTTCATTTCTCACGTGGCAGACAACTCGAAGGAACCCTCGAGCCCCGTAACGTTTTCACATTCGCCTGCGAACCTGCGAACGAGTCGCTGCGACGAGTCTTCGAACGAGTCGAGACGCGTCGCGAGTGTCGTTAGGGGTGTTCGCCACCCTTTGCTGCTTCTCCTCTGTTCCACGCTTCTTTTCCCCTGCCTGAAACCGAAAACGAAGACAGCAGTTGCGAAGGAGGGCGACACGAGGGGCGGTGGCGAGCGAAAAGAGGCGAATTAAAATTCATGAACGCTTCGAGCAGCGTCGAATTAAAATTCATGGCGGAATTATCGCTGGCTCCTCGAAAACAAAGGAACGGGACGAGTTAGGGGCCCACTCACGAAGTCGCGCCACGGAAATCATCCCCGACACGAGAGTTCCGCGTGAACGGAACCCAGTCGACCCTCTAAAGTCGACTTTTTATCCAACGCGTCCACCATCCCCATCTTTTTAACCCCGTTAGTATCTCCACCCGTTTCGCTCCCCATGGATAATGAGGCTGAGCTCGATCGTTTAACAGGTTGTAATTTGGTGAGACGAATTGGGGATGGACCGACAGATGACGTGCTGCACGTAATATCAACGATCGACTGTATCGCGGAATTCTACGCGTTTATGAATATCGTTTTGATAACGTACAATCGTTTGAAACAAGTTGGATTTTCACGTTTGCTTTCTTCGACGCGTCTAATGAAACTTGGCACAAACGCTTCGAAATCCAGGAACGACAAAGTCCAGGAACCGCACACTTTCTCGAAAGTGCTTTATCACAGCGATTCGAGGAAACGCGTTTTATTCCAAAAATTCTCTCGTACCTTGGTCAACGTGAACGCATCGCACCGAACTTAAAGAAGAGTGAACGGAACGATATGGAAAAATGCATCGGCTTCCAGGAATAGTGTGCGCACGTCCGTTGAACTTTGCCCATTGGTTCGCCGTGTTTTCGCGTGCACGGTTACGAAAGGAGTAGACGGCGACATTAATATTTCATTAATATTCCAGCGAGAGAAGATTCCTGGAAAAGCGAGGCTCGGGGCCTTGTGTACGCGGAGGCGTCGATGTTTTCAACGACGAACGAAGATGGCGGCTTACCAACGAAGGAAAAAGAAAGACAGACGGGCCGTACAGGCTACAGAAGAGAGAATATTCCGTCGTCGGTCGATGGATCGGAGAAAGAAGGAATTTCTCGTCTGGACGTCGTCGACTGGTCGAGCCGGTGGTAGTTAATTAAGTGCTAACAAGTAGAGAACTACCTCGCGTAGCGAGCCACCTCGCCGGAGTAAAATCGTACGACGTGTCCGGCATGGAAGGAAAAAGAAAAAAAAAAAAAGAAAAGGAAAAAGAACAAGAAACGCAAGGAAGAAAAATAACGGTGGAAAAAGGAGACGATACGTCTACGCGGCTACAACTTTATTATTTTATTCGAGCCTGGGCTTTTGATTCTTTTCTTTCGGAGAACTGCTGGCTGGTATGGCATTGCTTGGCTACCGATCGTGGACATCGTGGGAATGGGAAACCGAAGAGTAGATGAGAAATCTTTTATTTGGTAGCCGAGTGGATGGAAACGTTGGATTTCTTGACAATTTTGTCAATTAGAATTTTTCGTATTTTGATAGAGATTCGCGATTTTCTTGAAAATTGAATAATCCACATTTTTTTAAAGACCACATTCGGCCAGAGATATATGGAAATTTATAAGATCCTAGATTTTCTTGAAAATCCATTAATTAAAATATTTTAAAGAAGGGATTTACATGGAAAAGTACGAAAATTTACGAGGTGTGATATTTGTTGAACGTAGCTTGTTGGATAACTCGAATGAAGGAAAATTAATATGATTATTATTTTCTCTATTATTAGTTTCTCCAACACATTCGCCACAATTTATGATTTATGCAATATTTTGTAATAATGGAAAAGATGTTCGGCACGAAACGCTCGATAATTCTTTGTAAGATCGGTAATAAAGCGTCGTCGTCGACGCGAAAGAATAAAATGGAGAAACATCAGTCTTGTCTTCGAGAAGGACGATAAAATTATGCACGCGAGAATAGGACGTGCTAATTGAGCAGGCCGTCGGACATTCGAGTTACAGTTACTCTCAAAAATGTTCGTCTGTCTGCGTCCCAGAAATGACAAATTGTAGATATGAGAACAAATACAATTACAGAAATAAGAAATATTTTTATCGGATAAAAATCACAGGAGTAAAACGCGATAAATACGTTTTTATCGATTTAACTTTCAACTGTAACGAAAAAATAGAAATTGTAACTTATATTATTCGCCTGTGATCTTCGAATAGAATCTCAAAATCTCTCAGATATCGTTCGTAAAAATCTTCTCTCCTCGATCTCGATAAATTTCTTCAAGATATTAACAACGAATACGAATTCCCACCTTAAAATTCGTTTTTAAAACGAAAGAAGCGATTCTGTTTCTCAGACTCCAACCACGGATTTTCCATTTTACTATCTTCGCCAATAAGCGATCAAAGGCTGTCCGCCTTGTACAAGCTTCGAAGTAAAGAGCACACAGAATCGTACGTCCTTGGAGACGTTAATGCATCAATATAAGTTATATAAGTGGACGGCGCAAGATTTTGCCCGTGGGCTGGCAACGTTGAGTAACACGGACGAGTCGCGATAGAAAATGTGGATTTACAATACACTGGGACGTGTAGTTTCACGAATATCTATCTTCTGGTCAGCAGGATTCTACCTAGAGAATCTTAAGATCGCGGTAAATTATCCGCGATGATTTGCAAATTCGCAAACGAGCAGTTGCGAATTTATTTTCCAGATATCGTTACTAATTCATGCAAATATTGCGAACGATTATATGGAATAATATAATCCGCATTCCTCTGATTCTTGCATTGTCTCTCAAAGTATTTCTACAACTCTTAGATACTTAGAACCGAGTATAGTATGTACGAATCGACGAATACATTAATATTGTAGTATCTTGAACTAATTGTATCTTGGATATTGTATATTGGAAATTGTATATTGTAGTATCTTGGATTAATTTATTTACAATAAATGGATTAAACAGACGTTGGTTAAACAGGAAACGATTGTTGTTTAACGCGAACTAATCGCAATAACGTATTATAATTAAGACAACTAGATAATTAATTAGCAACTCTCGTCACCACGGATTCGACTCTCTCTCGACAACGCTAGCAACACTATGTCGACAACGCAATTCGCACTCTCTGGCTTCTCAACTCATACTGCTATTAATTCGTTTATGTCCCTTAGCAACTCCTTGTCTTTTGTCTTAGCCTCGTATCTTTCGTCTTAGCCCCACCACGCACATTCTCAGCAACCGCTTGTTTATAATTCGCACGACACCCCCTGGCCCCTCGTCCATGATACAATACTACAATATTTAACACCAATAAACAAACAAGTTCTATAAATACCTAATTGACTAAGCTGAAAATCGCACGTCCTGATATCGACCTATCATGCACACCGACCTAGTTAACAATTCCTTTCGAACCGGCCACCGAACGAGAAAGAATTCAATTATATCGTGGCAGACACGCGGCGTCTGAGTAGCAACAGCTGGACGTTGAGGTAGGTCACGGCTGATTCGGGGACGCGCCACTTAATTCGATGAAGAGATCGGAATCGCGAGTGGAACGCGTGACGCGAGGGACTCGCAGGACCTGGTCGGCTGTTTGAACGACAAATATTTTGTCATCAAACTTCTGTTTCGCGCGGAATCAGCGTGTCTATATGTGCAGGGCTAATACAAAGCGTTTCGCGAGCGTTTGCTAAAATCGGGTCGCACGCTCACCCTAGAACACACGTTTCGCCTTTCGACATCGATCATTTTTCTTCTTTTCCTTAATATGTCGTAGGATAAGGAATAATTTCAGACGATGTTCTGCTCTTTGCTTATGAATCAATCGACGGATATTCGTTTAAACAAGCGTGGTGATATCCATCCACGGAAATATAAATTCCAAATAATCGCAAGGAGGAAAGTCGAGGAACAATGTTCTTGAAACGAATTATTTCTTTATCGTTTGACAAGACGGCGAGTAGACAAATCGACTCGCAGAATGCAACGAGACCGAACTGCTTGTTGTTCCCGAATTTATAATTACCACATCGTGGTAGTTTGAAAAATTTCCAGATTATTCGTAAGTTATGAACGTTTATGACGAAGAACGACGTTTGTTCTTACACGGAGACGGTGACAACCTTCGCGCAGTCTCTTCCACTCTCTTGTGGCTACTCGACTATTTTCAACGTTGCTTCGAGAAATTTCTATTTGCTAGAAAATTCCTTGCATAACAGATACTCGATCGTCTCTCTTCTCACTTTCTTCTCTGACAAACTTCCAATCTCTTTCACCCCTTCGCCCTATTCTGTTTCTCAAGCAATCGATGTCGAATTCTCTCGCCAAGCGATTGATAGAATAAGAGAACACTGGGCTAACACTGTGTCTCGCGTATACGTTGTACGCGCGTAGAAGGATCGTAAACGCGGATGCTCTCCGTTTGATTTCCGCTGTCACGACGAGGAGGGTTGTACAAATCGGTGACGTGGAGAACCGCGGCAATTACTGTTGACGCTCAGCGATATTTAACATGGCGTGTCTTAACGACGATTTGGAACATTGTTCAAATGGTTGCTTTGATGCGCGTACAGTCGCAATAACGTCGCCGGAACAACGGAACTGTTGTTTGCCCGACTAGAACACACCGCCGGTTTGTAACTGTTGCGTCGACGACAAGGCGCTGTGTAACGTTTCTAACGCGCTCCTGACAATTTAACAAGTCGCGTATATACATCAACGAATACGGTATTGCGTCTTCCAGTTCTGTCATTCGTCGTGCATTCGTGTTTCAACAGAGCGGAGGTTAAATCCGTACTAAACGACGTACGATCGTCATAGCTCGGATCGTGACACAAAATTTACGATTCCTGGCTTCTGATTTCCTTCACAGCATTCCCAACTTTCATCGATCGATGCGCAATAGAGAAATTTACAAGATAACGCGATCCTCTATGTTCCGAATTACTTCAGTTTTAGTTCTCATCTTTATACAGGGTGGTTGGTAACTGGTGATACAAGCGGAAAGGGGGTGATTCTACGCGAAAAAAGAAGTCGAAAATGTTGAATAAAAATTTTTCGTTCGAGGCTTTGTTTTCGAGAAAATCGACTTTGAATTTTCGCTCGGTACGCGTGCACTTTATCACGTTTCGTTATAACGGATCTCACTGTAGATCGTTGTCTCGATGGAAAAATTAAAAAAAAAATATTTATTCTATATTTTCGACTTCTTTTTTCGCGTAGAATCACCCCCTTTCCGTTTGTACCACCAGTTACCAACCACCCTGTATATTAGGTTGTCGGAAAAGTTTCTTTCGTCTCATAAGGTGATAATAGACGAAGAACAATTTCCGTTTTATATTATTTTATTGAATTAGGTACGATCCATTTCCTTCTATTTCTATTATTACGTTCGTGCATAATTCAATAAACTAATATAAAACAAAAAACATTGTGCGTCTATTATTTCCTTAGAAAACGAAAGAAACTTTTCGGACAACCTAATATCAAGGTTTCTTGAATAACACAATTTTGTACGATTCGGCCATTCAAACGTCACAGTGATCAACTCCATAAATTGAAAATCCGAGAGAAATAACGACGCAACAAATATTGTTATTCTCGTAAATGTACCTTTGAATTTCGTCGTTGTTTTAGTCGTTTTCTTGTGATGAGCGAACTTATGGAATGTTATTCGTTAGATCATTTATTCGTCGAATGGACGAGGCTTGTCTACTTTCACGTCACGTCAAAACATCGCACAATCCAAAAATGGAATACAGATTCTTTGGAAGAGAGAAATAAAGGAAGACGAAGATAAACGAAGGTAGAAAGGTTTGGATTCTGAGAGAATCACGAGCAACATGGTTCACGAGGATGATTCGCGAGCCCACAGAACCGTTAGATCGTCCTCTCTGTGCACGCAATTGCGTAAGTGGCCAGGTATCCGGTTGTGTTCGGGCACGTGTCGCGGCGAACAAATAAACGTTGCACGCTCGCAGCTACCTTGGGACCGCGTGTTAACCAGGCTAACCAAGATAATCACTCATTACGAGCGTTTAGCGTGGCCAAGGACCGAGGTGTTCTCGTCGCACGATTGGACGTCGTTAAAGTGGAAATAACTGGCGCGGCAAACACGCGAACCCCGTTGTTCTGCTTAGACCACCGATCTGTTTCTTCTTTTAGCGAGTGTCGCGACAACGGAGATCTACACTTCCGGGAAACTATCCTTGCAATCGACCATCCTTCTCGAAGGTTCGTCCATTGTTCGAAAATTTCACGTTCCCGGCTACGTCTGTGCACGAGACGTTTTAAAGGCGAGATGTCTCTAAAACCGAAGATCTTGTTCAGGATTTAATCCTGAGTTGTGGGAAATAATCCACAATTATTTCGATAACAACAGAATTTAATCCCAATCTACAGAGTTAGTTTAAATTTTGTACGATGATTATTTTTCCAAGTTTCCACGATTTAGAACTCGATAGACAAAGCATTCGAATTTTACACGGTTGAAAATATGCTTGTGAGAATTTATTAACTTCGAGGTTGGAAAGAACTGCTCGAATTCAAAGGCAAAGAAAGCTCATTAGGAAATTAAATAGATCGAGACACGTCGATAATTACGTATATGGTGTAAAAATGGAGGATACGCGAGTGGTTACCTTAATTAATGATTGTTAACGATTGGATTGAATTTTTAATCGCGATTATACACGATTTTTATCGACGAATCGCGAGAGAGTCTGTAAATACAGGGAGCACGATTTTCATTAAGTTATCGCTGATAATTATGAGTCGAACTAATATTTGCGAGGATATTTCGGGACCACGGGTAGAGGAAACGGGAGAGCGGCGGTTGGATTAAAAATGCGCAGGATTTTCGTTGACTTAAACGAGGAAAATTTATTTGCCGACCGCGCTGTTATAAATTGTGTACGCAATTATTTTACTGCATGATGATTTACTTTATCGATACGTTGATATAGAACGATGTTAAAA
Source organism: Bombus flavifrons (assembly GCF_040668555.2). Lineage (NCBI taxonomy): Eukaryota > Metazoa > Arthropoda > Insecta > Hymenoptera > Apidae > Bombus > Bombus flavifrons. The sequence continues at coordinate 12,439,658 of NC_138450.1, forward strand.
AGTTAACGCAATGTGAAATGAGTGCTTTAAAAATTATCGAAACGCTTCAATTTACGAGTTTCAATAATTTCCGGTTATTTATGAACAAACAAGAACGCCGACGAGCTAATTAATTATGATTTTATTCAGCCATTGATGATTCTATTATGCAAATATAATATATGTGGTGCATAAAAATTTAATAAATTTCGTAATCGCCTCTGTAATCACTACGTATTTTGCTCGAATCTTCGTTACTGTCCAAATGTTATAATTCACCGAGGAAATAAAACAACATGAATCATCAGAATCCTCGTCGATCTTTCGTATTATCTCTCATTATCTCCCCATATTTGCGACAGTCATGGTAATTAAATGGTATCTTCAATGGTTTTAGATGTTTAATTAGGATGCTGATTCATAACAGATAATTTTCTGTCAGTTTACTCGTGGTCCGGACCTTGTTTACGAGCTGTAACGATTCTTTTCACGTTTTAGCAACTTGATGTTTGTTTCTTTCCTCGTGTATTTTTATCGCAAATAACGTAACATTTATCTTTTATTTATATACAACGATATAAATTGTTACAAAATTAAATTGTCAATAATTAACGTATCGCAACCCGATTATAAGATATCTCGTGTCCCAGTTCTCTTGTCCTAACAAAAAAACACAAACATTGGTAATTAGTAAATTACTTTCAAACACGATTATCTCTGCAATTCGTAGTTACACTAGATAAATACGTAATCTTGTATATATGAATAAAATAAACAATACCATACTATTTTATGTTTTTATTAATATGTTAATTCTATTGACATAAAGGCTATGATACAAAGCCTTAAAAACTATCATCGGTGAAATTTCACCCTATTAGTATTTCGTCCTGATATCTTCCCTGTGATGATATATTCCATGGCAATATTGTTTCTTACAATCAGAACAAAAACATTCCCCACTCTTCGTCTTATATCGAACGATTATAAAACGTTTAATTCCGCTCGCTTAACGAGCTATCGACAGTTGCTTTTAACTTGTTGTTGATTTTCCAGTTATAAAGAAATACACCGCCATGAACTTCCAACAGTAATAGCCTGTAAAACTACGAGTTAACCATTCAGAAACTTGGTTTCTTTCGACGATCCTTTTTACGAAACGTAATGGTTGCAGAAGACTGTGGATCGCGAAGTAGGTGCATAACGAAGCTGGCGTACGCGCTTCTACACGCGCGAGCCGGCGCGCGTATGCAGCCGCGTGTTCGCATATGGCCGCGGAAGGTCGAGCGTGACGTGGTCTCCACTCCCGGCTGCGCAAATATTGATCGAGGTGTCGCCGTGACGAAAAATTCCACCGAACGGGAATACAATGTCCCCGAAGTCGCGAAAGATGGCGTGGAAACGGACGCTAGAACGTCGTCACGGTACCTGGTGAACCGACCACGTGCCGATTCCGCGAAATGGACCTCGTTGAGAACCCTTAAATGGCACTCACGATATCCCGTTTCACGATTTTCTGCGACGAATATTCGTTTTTACGATGTGTGTATAGGCTATGCGTGTAAGCTTGCGCGAATATTAGAAGAAGTAGAAGTTTGATTTGTTTGTTAACACTCGATGATGGAGAAGATGGGGGTTTGTCGAGGTGCGTCTAAACTAAACGAGCGAGAACGTACAACGAGCGGATAAAAGAAAGTTTATAAACTAAGAAGTATAAGAAGATACTGTTAAATCGTACAAAATAGATTTACGCGTAGTAGATTGAGATGATACGATCAAATTAATATACAGAAACGAAATCAATGTGTTCGATCCTATGGAAACATTTTTTAAGTATTTGAAACTAAATTTCTTATCTGCAGTTTGTTTAACTCCTAAGCCACGGGCCAGATAAGCGACTTCCTTGCAAACTGATACTAAGATTTACCTCAATTAATTCAAGCATCGATATCTAAATCCGATAAGTACATCGACCAACCATCCATTTAGCTTTCGTGCACTATTGCTGAACTACTCGGAGTGTAATTTAAATTTATAATCTTTTGTCCGTATAAGAAGGCAACAAGTGTTGTTTTAGTCATTAATCTGTCATCAATTTACATATTTTAGTAATATCTATGTACATATCTTCTGTTAGTATAAATCGACCAAAGTGTCTGTACTTATGAATGTGCATACTTGATCATATTGTGTAAATACTTGCCAGTTATTGGGGTCGATTATCGTATTATTTTTATCGTTTCGTTATAGTACCATATATGTATATATTTTTGTTTCATTATTAACGCAGCCTACAATTCAACATTTGTACAGTATGTTTTTTCATTTAACGCTAAAACTACCGATAGTTAACGCGAAGCTATTTCTACCAAAACCAGTGAAAATAACTGGTCTTCTTACAGAAGGAATTCCATGTTATGTAATACATTTTTGGTATTATCGATCCATCTAGGACCATGACCCCTAAACGAGGGTTGACACATTTATAAAATTGTCGAACCAGTCATTTTGACCGGTGTGGTATTTCCAGCGTCAGCATCTAGCGATCTAGCGATCGATCCGGAACTTTCCTGATAAGTAATATCGTCATATCGAACGATACGCGGTAAAAATTTGAAAAACGTGTAGGAAGTTGTAGAAAACGAGGAAACTGGTTAATTGGGGTTCGATAAACAGATCGCAAGACCCCTTTACACTTTGACGAGTACCAGTCATTTTGACCGTTATCGGTATAAGAAGCCTGGATACAAAATTATTTTCAGTTTGAATACATAAAAAACAAAATAAAATTCATTATATCATTCTTTTAATTATCGTTGTGAAAGTCATTACATCATTGCGGAAAAAAATATAACACGAAGTAGGAATTTTAAAACAAAATTGTAAAACAATTGAAAAAATTGTTCTAGTGTTAAGACTGAAATTCTGATTCGACGTAAGCAGATAGTCTCTTTGTCGAATCGAATAATCCTAGCACCTAGGTATCTCCAGTTAGTTTCTCGTTTTTGACATATCGTCTTGTCCGACATAAAGTACACGATATTCTCTCGTTCTTTCGTTATCATATCGAAGATTAATAATCTGTCGGTGTAATAATATCCAATGGTGGCAATAATTTTTTTACTACTATATGAATTCGGGAACTTGGAATATTTTTATAAATTTCGAGTATAGTAATTAACGACGATCTCGATTATGATACGTGCGAATCGCTCCAACAATTTATCGTTGCGATTAAATTCGTTCGAAATGACAAATCTGTCGACGTATTCGCCAAACAAAATACAATAATCAAATTGTTTGGCCTATTGGCAATATTCGACGATGTTTTATCGAGTTTCAATAGGCGTCCCCTTGAGTATGCTCGAAACACAGGCCCTCGATTTACAACGTATGTACAAACTATTAATTCGATATACCTCACCGAGGAATATCGATACAAAGTTGTTCCGATATTCTACAACGTTCCTATCGAATTATGACAAGCTGTCTGCTAGCTCCGACTATAAATTCTACGATTGGTCGGTCCGTGAATCCGATGAACGACGTATACACATTTAAATGTAGATTTCTACATTTTATTCGTTCATTTATTTAACAAATGGTGCAAGGTAGGAAGTTACAACGATGTATTGTACAACGAAGAAAACGAAAAGAAATATAAGAAAATAAAAAGGTATAAATATGCGTATAAGAAAAAAAGAAGACGGATAAATAAAGTTATAAATTGTAATAAAGCGTTAGTAGTTGGATAATTGCAACGCCGATCGTTGCAACACTCAGAGAAGAGATCGGCTCGATCGAAGATTTCGAAGATGCTATTGGCTTGTCAACTAAGTGATTGCGGATTTTTTCATTAGACGGTAATGACAAAATCCGCAATCGTTTACTTGCCAACCCAGTATTTATAAAGTTGCATATTCTGGCGAAGGGATCACGAAATTCAAGATTACTCGAGAATAAGCCAACGCGGAAGAACTAGAATATCGCGTAAAGAACATAAGCAAGCATGAAAATTAACAGGTTGAAATAACAGAGGACTGTCAATATGATTATTGATGACTTGAAATAAAAACGAAGCATCCTTTGTCTGATCCTTCGGTGTTAACATATTCAACGTGCGGAGTACAGGGTCATAGTTGTAGCCTCGACTCTGAATTCGACGACTATGTGCACGTGATACAAATCGCAGGAATTTATGTTGTCTTCTTGCAATAAGTACGATACAGGTATATTCCAGGTGAGGTACAACTAACGAATCGTAGACAGTTTTCGATGTGCAGAGGTTTCGAAAATCGTCACACAAATGAAAGATAAATCCAATAATAATCCAATTAATTTTCTATAAATGCATAAATATCTGAAGTTTATTAATAATTTACTATAGTGGTCGATACGATTACAAGAAGAAAATCTTATCCGTTGTAGAAAGCACGTAAAATTTCTTAAATGTAACTCGTAGGTATTACAAAATTAGTCGATTACGAGGACTTAATTATATCAAAACTCTTAGCGGATATCATATTCATACAAAGGTGGGTCGACGAAATCGATCGATCTTCTAGAGACCTGGAAGTACCGATAAACAGATAATTGGCTGAGACGTAATATTCCGTGATGGTGTGTAATCCGATACAACTGAACGTCAAACAGTAGGATCATAGAACAGCGAATTGAATTGACTATGGTACCGGGATTCAATTTGGTTTGTGGGGTTCCTTCAGTAAATGGTCATTAAATGTCCTTTTATTATTAAAATTTCCTATTATTTATATTTTGTATTATTCCTACATATTACGTTTATTCTCTACATTTTTCCTCCCCCAAATCTTCCCAAAACGCATCGACATTCGCATTATACCGACTATAAACGTTGCCATCCACTCGTTGAAACGTCGAAATCTCTGCAAAGACATCAGCTAGAAGCTTCAGGCAAAAACCATCCTCGTGCAACCACTTGCTCGAAACTTTCTCAAAGCTGTCCCTCCTATGGTGCAACGAACACTCGAGCTCAGTCGCTTTTGTTTTATCGCGGCATCTCGCGTATGGGGCGATCAAACGAGCCAGCAAATCCCCTTTTGAGGAGCCGCGGAACAGGTGGTAAGCGCGCAGCGTGGGGTAGGCGCACGTCAAACCACCCCCGTGGTAAATCCCGTACGCAACACCAGACACCATGGGGCCACAGCTGGGCGCCGTGTAGCTGCTTAACCCCCGACAACCATGGCCACCGCACTTCATGCTCCTTTCGAACCGATTGAAAGAGGACACGCGCCCCCTCGAACGTTCAAGGGGTTGATTCGTTTGTCCCATCCGTGGTTTTGAGATTTCTACGCGGTTATTGCTTCATCGAGACTGGACACGGTCTTAATTTTAATTTTGTTCTAATTAATTTTGTGGCACGTTCGCGTTTTAGGACGGTGTTCTTAGGGGTGGATTAGGGTGGCGGTTTTTCGGAGGCGGTTTATCGCTAACAATTGTTACGAGATTTAATTTGTAATCGGTTCTCGGCTGTTTGTGTTTCGAGCTTGTGTTTTCAGAGGGTGAGTCGTGATTTTTCGAGGGTGTATTAGAATCGTGGGCTCTTCTTGAGCTATGAAGTCACGATGGTAAAGAACTATTAATCTAGAACAACGTCTTGAAACACGAAGTACGTTGTATTAGGTCGTCCGAAAAGTTTCTTTCCTTTTATAAGGAAATAATGGACGCACAACATTTTCCCTTTTACATTATTTTATCGAATTACGTATGATCCATCTTGTTCTATCAAGATAAAGATCACAACGTTTGATAGATTAGATCTCATGTTTGTACAAAGATAACACTTTTCGGACAACCTAATACTTTAAGCAAAAAGGAACATTTTTCCACACACAAGAGAATCGCACAACGCGCTTAAACGCTATACCGTAGACGCTATGTTGCGAACGGTTATATAAATCTTTTGTTCGATAATAACCTAACAGTCGCATATTCCGAGAGTATTTAGTCGCATAATTATCCTTGCCGCGTGTATACGTTATAAGTTGAATTCTATTCAATCCTCCATGTGTTTTCCATATGTAGAATGTCGATCAATAACGAGGAAAAGGAATTTTTCGCGCGTCGATCGACTGCCGGGTATCGGTTGGACTCGGGTAATTTCGTAAGTCAAAACTATAATAGCGAGAAACGACACGGCGTGTTTGCACATTTCGACGGTGACACTTTAAGCGGGAGGCCGCATTGAACACAGCCAGACATTTATCGTTGTATACATTGTATATATTTGCTCGTGCTTCCAGCGAGCTTTCGCGTAGAGCCGTTCCCCTGTTGATTCAAAATATCGTAGCCATTTATTCAGCAATCATCGTCGAACGATTAGAAATAATAAAGATCGCTGGTTGCGTTATTATTTATCCCTTCTCTCTCGGCGATACGCCAGGATGATTCGATCGCTCGCTGCACGCGCAAATATTCTTTTAATATTTAAAGATCCTCCCGTGTAACCGCTTTCGTACAAATACTCCGGCCGAGTGTAAATATGTACAAAATATACATCGGCGGAATGTATAAATACGAGGACTATACACTTTCAGGAATAAAATATTTGTCGCTCGTCGAGTCGATGATTCCTCTCGTTTGGTTTTACGGAGGGATTACAAGCCACGTTTCTCTCGCCACGGGCCAATAATTCCCATCCTTTGTTTGCTTTTTGTGGAAGCAGTGATTAGAGCGATTAAAAGAAAGATTATCGTGCCAGTCGATAGTGAAACACGGCTTTCGTTTTTTCCGTCAACGAACATCATTAAAAAATGTGCAGCATTGCTGGGAATTCAGGACGATTAAAGAACTGCCAATGGTAATACGAAATACGTAACGTATTAGCGAGAAACGAAGCTATCGAGACAGCGACCCATACCCAAATCCACGTCATTCCACACTACCTGACAATGAACCTTTACACTTTGATCTTACCTTTGCACATTGTCCGACACCAAATTTTCCCCATCACGTAGGGCATTCAGAATCCTCTTCTTGCCTCTCAACTCCTACAAACTCGACATATAAAACTGCGAGCGTTCGACCTCGAGACTAGTTTTGGGTACGGTCTTGGACGCGATTTGAACAAATATTTTCATACTTTGTAACTTCGCTATTTCATTGTAATATTATACTTAATCGTTTTTGCGAATAAAAGCATATAAAATTATAAAAGGACAGTCAGCCGAAGCTATCGCTCAGCTCTTCCTTTTTTATCACGAATTTTACATGACACTATCAACGATAGGAAAATAGAAAACGATCGATTATTAAATTTATCGAGCATTTATTTATCAAAGTTATCAAGATGAACTATCCAAAGGAAACAACCACGTCAAACAAAGATCCTTTCACAGATCCTTCTAAAATTCTTCCACCATATACCATCGATCAATATCGCGTAAAAATATTTACAAACATCAACACGATACCATAAACACCAGTATACCCCATAAATCAGAAGAAACGATCTAAAGGAAACAAATATATAGACTTGCCGCTACCTACGATCGTTTGAATCTTCAAACCGTAGACCATTCGTGTCAGATCGGTTATGACAGCCGAGACGTCGGCTTTGAAGCGAATACGTAGCGTGGCTTGAAACGAATCTGCCTAGTATAACGCTCGTTAATCGCATTAGCGCCAACATCGTCGATAAATCAGACAATTAGCGGCCATAAGCGCATCGTAAATCGGAATTATCAGAATCGGCTAATGCATTTTGATGCTGCCTGTTTGCTTGGTAACGCGCTGCGGCGGGCCAGCATATATGTTTACCAGTCTTACGATCGCTGGAACCATCACCTGTTTGTTCTGTCAACTAGGAGCCCGGGCCGCTCGTCCCATCCTGTCATAATCGAGTCTCGAAGTAAAATTCTACGCGTCGCACAGCTTCCAATCCCTTGCCACGATTATCCGACTTCTGACTATCGCTGCTGATACGATTCGACGAATTGTACTTAATTGTTCCTGGAAATATTCGCAAGGATACACCGTTGTAAATACAAAAGTACGGTTTTTCCAATTATCTTGCAACAATGAAAGGAGTTGCTATGAAAGAAGAACTAGGTGTTTTTGTGTCATACATGACAGTTTCTCTCGGTATGTGCAACAGCTGAGCGAGTTGCGACAAACAGTCGGGTGTCTTCAGAAAGAAGAAAATCTGACAATTGGAACGATCGATGAATATTTTAGATTGTTGTGTGGCGGCACATGAGTCGTAAGACGAATTCGAATGGAGTATCGCGTTGTTGTTTCGCCTCGCAGTATCAACGCCGTTTTCGATGTACAAGATTTAAAAGTAAACAAACTCCGGACGAAACAATAACCGTCAACAAACAAACGAACATACTCTCTAGAAGGATCATAACTAGTATCGTTATAGCGAGTAGCATTGTGCGAGCGACGATCACGACGTATTATACTAACTCTGTATTTTTATACTTACAGTGATTTTTAAATATATCCGGCTATCGCGATTAAATAAATCAACACGTTTAATATTCCACCACAGTTACCTTGGTCCAGATCGAATCTTATCCGATAACGTGTGTTGATAATACTTATGAACGAACGTACGTTAAATACTGAAACGTTACTAACACAGTTGAGTTCGTTGAATCATTTTAGAGACAGTCGTGCTTTTTAATTGTCAGCAAATTATCGAAGATTGAAAAAAGGAATACCACAGGATCCTTGTTGATACACACGATGTTCGCTTGAAGTATTTCTCAAAATATCAGCAGTGTTTTTAACTTGATTAAAACTTGGGTCGCAGCAACGTTAAAAATGAAAGGTGTGCGAAGATTTTCAAACGAGAGTGTATGTAGAATACTATCGTTTCTCTTTTTATTACGTTCTCATTTGGAGTTTTAAAACCGAGAACCTGTCACGTGCCAGTGCGATTTCTCAAGAGAAAACCGTCTCTTCTTGCAACTCTCTCTGATCAATCGTGGTTGGCACGGTTTCCCACGATCGAGCTGGCATCTATTTAAAAAGCAATCGCCTTCGAGCGTCGGAGAAGTTAATCGCGACGCGGGTACTAGCCGATGTAAACAACCTCTCGATGATGCTTCTAAGTCCATCGACGTCGAACCAATTCCCCGAAGCGGCCAACGCATCCCCTGCGTTACTCCCATAATTTCCCATGCGTTCTACTCGTGCGTGTTATTCACAGGGTATACATATACGAATTCACCTCGTGCTCGAACGAAACGCTCGACGATCGATCCTGAATTACGTTTCTCGGTATTCTGCATTCTAAATGATTAAACGCTATGTTCGATCAATTTCGATACGAACCTCTTGAAAGCCAAACTTCTCGATTTATGACTCGGAGATACTCGATGTACGATTAGGGGACTATGTCGACGTCTCTGTAGATACATATTTTTATGAGCACAACTAGAGAAACAGAATCCAGAGAAAAATTTGTCTCATGTCACTAGATACTACAACGAGTGGTTTAAAAAATTATATATTTTTTTACGAGAGTCGAAACTGGAAGTCTTTAACGCTCCTGTTTCCTGACTCTTACTTTCTTCTGTTTCTTGCCATTGATAGTCGATAGTTTATTATTAATTAATTCCCAACTTCCTACGAACCTTGAATTATCAATTTACACTGCCTTCGTGATTTTTGTTGCTTCATTTACATACCGAGAATACCAATTTTAAACTATTTCAGAATACTCGTCTGAAGTATCCGACGACGAGTTATCACACAGTTTGTAACTCTCGCAAATATAATGCCTTTTTAATTAAATGTTATGTCCATTTAATCAAATCGATTATTATTCGATGTAACGAACTTACTTTCCCAGTGACTTGATATTCACCAGATATTATACCTCATAGCTGCTATGTCTAAGTTTAATTGAATCGGTATTTCTAATTCTATAGTAGTAGGTTGTCCGGAAAGTGTCTTTCTTTCGCAAACGCGTTTTCTACAACAATGCATCTTCGTATAAACGTGAAAGCAAGTCTGTGAAATGTCACGGTGTTTATCTCCAACAGAACAAAAAGAATCGTACGTGATTCGACGAAATAATATAAAACAAAAAATCTTGTGCGTTTATCATTTCCTCGTAAAACGAAAGAGACTTCTCGGACAACCTAATACCTGCTACCTAATAGCTGCTCACGAATATCGTCGTTCAGTGCACCCAAACCCAGTGGCGCGTTTCCACCTATTCCGACTGAAACTATCGAACGACGAATTACCACGCGATTAAACTTTCGTCTCTAAACTCGTGCATCCATCCACGATGTTCTCATAGGCCGATATCGTGGCCCACGTGGTCCACGTGCACGAACCACGCGAAAGACCACGACGTAGCGTCGTTCAGGCGCGAAACAAATTCGAAGAGAAAGAAAGAAGGGGACAGGTTACCCCGTTGAACGGGGGTACGAATATCTGGGCTAGTATTCCGAATGTTTTGACAGGGGGTGGCTGGTCACGTGGCGGTCTTGTGTTTGTAAAACATCGCCGGCTCCTTTATCGCGGCGATATTAAGCAGCAGCACCGCCACGTGACGATCTATTGTTCGCATTGTTGCGGCTCGAGAGAGCAATGATACGGCATTGTTGGCCAGGCGAGACGCAACGCCGTGATTTTGTTTCTCCGCTGCCGATAATCTAATTGAAATTAATTCCCTTGCAGCGATACCGGGGATTAAACAATAAGAGAGAGAGAGAGAGAGAGAGAGAGAAAGGGAAGAAGATTTCAGCGGACTGAATTAAGCAGAAAGATTTTTGAATTTCATTTACGTAGTAATACGATTTCTGTGATTTTCCTTGCAAGGATTTTCCTTTAAGGATGGAAACTTTCTAGAAAGTAAATTTTTAGAAGCTTCAAGTTGCTTTTGGTAGTTTATACGGAAAGAATTTCATAGTAGTTTCTTTTTCGTTTCATTCGTTTGCTTTTCTTGTCATTTTACGCGTGCAATTTCTTTTTGGAAAGAAAACTTGAAGGGGTACTTTGAAAAATCATTTGTTGGTATAGATAATATTTTTCTATGGAAAAATGTAGGTTGCATCGAAGATAGGAATACACGAGAACACAGGAAATACAGAAATTACCATTTTCAACGTTTCTGCGTGAGATAAAAAGTCTTTAATAAAAATCTCTCAGACTAAGACGACATTGCTAAGAAATCCAATAATCAGTGTCAACAAATTAAACAATATACATATTTTTCATCGTCTCCGTGAACTCCTCGCCGATAATACAAACAATTTTATCAACCAACGATTAACGATATCGTTGGAAGAATTCTTTCATAAAAGGCTACAGAGTGCAAACGAAAATCTCTTCTTTCGTATTAGATTTTGGTCGTGCGCTGCGATCATTCTCTTTGCGTAATTTCCATTCGCCAGTCTTTCGTCTAAAACGGAAAAACGTCTCGTTTTTCCAACGATAACTACCAGTTGATGCGAGATAGTGGAAAAAACGCGGTGTGAAACAAGACAGGGCAAATACGCGTCGCGATATTATCGGGCATCAACCGATCCGATTGAAAGACGATAATGTTGCGCCGCCTGATGAAAAACAGCGCTATGCAAACAGCCGATTTTTGCGTCTACCGCGCCACGGCGCCGTAAAGTTCCTTGCCATTTTCAAGCTGAATGTCTATCTCGCGGAACGATGCTGTGCCAGTTTGATCGGGTTTTCCAGGAAATGGCTATTTATTTGATCGAGAGAAATGCTTGAGAGTCTTTCTGAAAACATTGTAGTCTACGTATAGAGGATATATTATTAGATTTCAAGTGGCACGAAAGTATTCGAACACTTTCGAAAGCATCGTTAACACTGTAACGAGACCCAACGATTAGACTGCGGATTTTTATGCAAATTTTATTTTATGAAATCTAAACGGAGAATTTTTCGTATGCTTTGAAAACGTTGTAACAAACACCTTACTTTGGATATTTTATATATCGTTGTACGCTCGTTATACGCACTCTCTGTACTTTTTTGCAATTTCCGATAAATAAATACGTACAAATCCGTAGTCTGCCGATGATTCGATGAAACGAAATACGATATACGGTGAAAGAAGGTACACGAATAACCATCGCGCGATGTCTCCGCTTCCTTTTTGCCATTAACTCGTCGGTCATCCGATCCGCGTTCGTTCGTTTTCGCACCTTCGTTTGTTCTCTCATCGGCGCAAAATTCCACGCATCTACACGCACGCGTACGCATCGTTTATCCTCATACGCATTCGTACGCTGCATCGTTCTCGCGTGAATAAAAACAGGCACCTCGACCTGTCGTCGTCGATAAACGCACCTCATCGAAGCAGCCACGAAAGCAGAGAAATTTTCAAATATTCCATCGTAAACTCGGTTCGCGATCCATTCGGCGCCGCGATAATTAATAGCTGGATGAAACGATAGCACGGGCAGAAAATACGAGTAGAGTAAGTAGAAAGAGGTAGGAGGTTAGGACTTAGCGTTGACCAGGCGGAAGTTCGTTAATAATTCGGCCCCCGCGCGCTTTCCTCTCGGCGAAGTCTTTTTGAAGCGGGCCCAGTCTCGTCGAAGCTCGCCTCTTCTTGGCGAAAAGGTTAGGAGCAAGCGAGTGAGAGAAAGAGGAGACGCGAGGGGGATGGTTGCAGCGCATGCCACGAGGGGTTGAAGTCTGTTTGCTCATGAAATATGCAGGCATGCGCCCTCCATAACTGCTCGAAAGCACTGAAACTTGCGTGCAGCCTGGCCGGGCCACGGGATTTTCTGCCCCTTCGAACGTTTACCAAAGCGCAACGTTTACGTCGATGGGAACACGCATTCTTATCGACGCGGATATCGACTCATAGGCCCGGCAACCGGTTACTCGTCCGTGCAACCGAGTAATTTTAAGTTACAAAGACTTTCTCTTCGTGGATGTAAGGTAAGCCTCTTTGCGGAAGTAGGTTTACATGTTCGTGGCTTTTGGCCGCGTTTCTACGAATTTGCTTCCATCTGAACTACTTATAAGTCGAATAGATCGTATTTTTACGTATTTATTTATTTATTTTTTACGTATCCGTGCATTCGAGTAATCTTAACTTGCAACGATAACTTTCTTCGTGAATGTAAAGTAAGTCTTCCTGCGAAAGTACGTAGGTTTGTATGCTCTTGGATTCTGATTCTATTCGTCCGAGTTTGGTTCCATTCGAATGTTAAATTAAATAAACTCTGGGAAAAATTCTGACAATGTGTCGACGAGACATTTTCCTCTAAAAATCCACACCGCTAATTTCCTCTATCGAAATCGGCTTTCAAACCCAACCCCTTGAAAGAAGCTAATTAAAACAAAAAAAGGACGACAGGTAGCAAGAAACGATCTGTAGCCTTTTGAAAAAATCCACAAAATCGCGTGTTTCCTCGAGTTTGGTGCCGCTGTACGATTAAATGAGTCGCGAATCGCTGGCAGAAAGTTAGACATATGGTGAAAGAGCGTGCAGGTTGCGTGGGCGTAGCGTGTCAAGCGTTTTTACGAGCCGACGAGCTGCACGAAAGCTCGTCACGTCGACGTGTGTATCCGACGAGTCACGGCCGGATTATTTAACCCCGTGGAAAGCATATGTCGCCATCCCCCTGTATCTAACCGGCTCGGGTTATCGCAATTAACCCGCGTCGAAATCAAGCCGCCGATAGCGATCGCCTATAAAAAGCTATTTTATTCGGCCACCTTACTCACTACGGTGCACGATATTTAGACAGGTTACAAAATTTCACGTTCTAACGTTTTTAACTTTGCGCGTAACTCTCGTTGCATCTCTGAGCTCGAAGAGATATCGAAGTGGCTACGAGAAGTATTTGTACATATCCTTATGTTTCAATAAAACAGCCTAATAAAACAACATTCAATTATTATTATATATATTATTATTCAATAAAAACAGCTCAATAAAACGACACTTTCGCAGTGTTGAATTTTTGTAGTCATATCAAAGTATTAGGTCGTTCGTTTTATATTATTTTATCGAATTACGTATGATCCATTTTGTTCTATCGAAATAAAGATCACAACGTTCGACAGATTGGGTTTCGCGTTTGTATAAAGATGCGTCGTTGTAAAAGACGTGTCTGTAAGAGAAAGACACTTTTCGGGCTACCTAATACTACCGAGTGACGCGAAATTTAGTATTCTTAGATTTGATCGATTATTATACAGGTTCGGGTTGGTAACTGGTGGTACAAGCGGAAAGGGGGTGATTCTACGCGAAAAAAGAAGTCGAAAATATAGAATAAAAATTTTTCGTTCGAGGCTTTGTTTTCGAGAAAATCGACTTTGAATTTTCGCTCGGTACGCGTGCACTTTATCACGTCTCGTTATAACGGATCTCACTGTAGATCGTTGTCTCGATGGAAAAATTTAAAAAAAAAAGAAAAAAATTTTTTTTTTAATTTTTATTTACCACCAGTTACCAATCACCCTGTATACGTGTCATAACAGGTACACTGATGTACGAATACCTTTTTGTGATCACTGTATGTGCAGCTGTAAGTTTGTCTATGGCCCAAATCGAGTTCCTGCTGGTCTTATTTAAGCAAGTTCCTGTACGAAGAAAAGTAACGTTAAGAGGGATGTGTAGAAGGAATCGGGTGAGTCGCAGGGTGAAACAACCGGGAGGGTTGACACCGAGACTGAAAAAGTCTGCGTCAGGCAAACTGCCTACCCTTTGCTCTCGCTTGCACTCGACCACCTCCGCAGGACATTGGGATTTTAAACAAGGACACCTCTGTTAAATCCACATCTTTGAAAAAGAATATCTCGTGAATATCGCGCAACATATATATGTGATATAAAAAATTAAAAAGAAGAATAAGAAACGAGCGAGAAAGAGATTCAAAGTATACGCAATTTAGATTAAAACGAAATGTAATACAGTTAAGGTTGATAAGAAACATTGTTGATAATTGTACGAGAATAAGCTTGATACTTTGAACGATTGGACGTGGAGAAATAAATTATAATCACCTCGGTCTTGATAAAAAAAAACAATTGCTTGCGATTGATAGAATTTTACAAACTGGATTTCGAAAACTCGACCTTTTTCTTCCGAGAAAATGGAACGACGCAATGTGAAAAATAAGAGATCTTTAAGAACACATTAATTACGAAGGACGTGGTTGCGTCATGGTAATTTCATAATGAGGTACTCTGTACGGTACACATGCCAGTTAGTCAACCTGCTGGCCAACGAAGCGACAATTATCGATCGAGCAACGAGTTCTCTCTAATATGCATCTACGTACTTGGCGATCGATCAAGAAATAAGAAATTAAAGCTAAAAATTCAATGCACTTTGTCCATATAATTATCACGGATACCTGCACAATTAAAATACCACAGTCTGAAAAATATGGAAATCCCAACTCCGCAGAATCAGTATTTTAGTTGTTCATAGAAGATAAAAAGTTACAGTTAATCATAATCGTTTTAATTTGAAACCTACAAAAAATACAATGCTATATCGTGATAAAACATAGTAGCACGATGTTGAGCGAGTAAAATGTATCAAGAGAAAAAAGAAAAAAGAAAATAAAAGTACGCACAATCGTGCGTAATCTCCAATTCGCATAGCGTAATAAAAGGGTTACATTGAAAATTTCACCAACGATTACGCGTAATAATTTCCATAAATTATACTATTTTATCTCTGTATTATTAATATGCAGGTATAATAATTTCCACTTGTTTCACAAAACGATATCAGCTATCAACGATTCGCAGCAATCATAAGGGAACGATTCAACGGCGATATAAACGTCTAGCGCAGACGCGTGAAATTAATAAATTTTTGTTGAATCAGCGGAGCACGGCCAACTATACAGCTACACGCATTCTTTCTGTCAGCTCGAGCAGCGACGAATAGCGTGAGAGAGGGTTCACGTGCACGTCGTTTCAATTCGGGCCGATGCCTTGGCCGATCGGACACGGGCCTCGTCGTCGAACGATCCGATGGATCTTCTTCGGCGGTGCGTCGTAAAAAATTCATTACTCGGCCGAGGAATCGATCGTGAACCCGTGTAATTACCTGCCCTCTCGATCTCGCGAACTCTGCCTCGTGGCTCCGCTTCGTTCATGATAGAAGACGTAACGTGCAAAGGAAACACCGTGTGTCCTCTTAATAAGAATAATCGTCGTAGTAATCGTTGACAAAAATGCATTATCCGCTTCTTACTCTTTCCATAGTATTCTTTCTTTGCCATTCATCGATTTATCGATGACACCTTTAACGATTTGGTAACGATTTTGTAAGATTCGTGAAAGTGATTCTTGTGGTAAATGGTTATGATATAATTCTTATGGTGAATGGGTTTGTAGTACTTGGTGTACGCGTTGTGATGAATTTTGATCCATTTGGAAATTCTGTTTCTTTCTGGTAGAAAAATGTTATTCGAAGTCTCTTGCGTTGCAATGCAATGTACAGATAATAGAAGCAGCCGTCAAAGATAAATGCAAGATAGGTAGGTGCTTGTTTATTTATCGTACAAACACCGAGAACGTTCTTTCCCGTAGTCGGAAAGAAAGCAAAACAATTTCTTAGAAATTACACCAACGATTCTAAGTGTTCGTACTTAAAAAATCAATTTATCGTTCCATAATGTTAATCGAACGAATGTATGGAAATCGTTTAACAGCAGAGTTATCGGTCTATCTGATTTGTTTATTTGCTTATTTTGGGTTCGTTTGTTTACATTTCTCGTTTGTTTATTTACGTTCTGCAGCTATTACGCGAACCGTCTATTTGTCAAATTGGTTCACTCTGCGAAAGAAAAAATAGTGAAACCTGAAGAAATTCTACGAGGACAAGTGCGAGACGACGCGACAACAGCAACAACCGGACACGCACACACAGGTGATTTGGCGTTAGAACTTGAGAAATTTCATAAAACGAGAGGAAATGTTATCTTCGCGCGGATTCGATCGCGTTTTATTTCTTCTCTGAAATTATTCGTCGCATATCTTCGCACGTTTCGCGTGAAAAGACGAACGAGTGAACCGAGTGACGATGATCCTGTGGAACACGGTCGTAACGTACGATACTTCGCACGCTCGAAGAAGCATCGAGCGAGAGAAACAGATAGCGAGGATACAACAGAGGAAACACAGAAGAGAGATCGATTCTGAAAGAACGAAGCTCATCCTTCACGGAGAAGATTTAATTACAGCCCATTCAACGCCTCGTAAAAGCCGACTTTCTAGAAACCCAACGTTCCTCCGCTTCCTCTCTCTCTCTCTCTCTCCCTGCCACGCCGCTTAAAATATCTACTTGCATACTCGTTCTTCCCGGATTTGCAGTTTCAATGCTCGTGTCTCGATATACGATATTTCTACATTGTCTGGGTATTCTTACGATATTCCTACGCAATATATTTTTTCCTCCAAATTATATACTGGTAGAGGAATGCAAATTAATAGAAATGAAAGGAGAAGCATTAAAAAGAGCGGCGAGGTACGAAGAGAAAGCCCTAGAATCAAAAAAGGAATTAGTAAAGGAGTGCATAAAGGAGAGACAGAGAGAGAGAATGAGGGAATGGTCAGGAAGGGAAAAGAGCAAGAAAGAGAAAGAAGGGACTAGAAGAGGTGAGAAAAGGAGGGACGCAGATAGATACAGGAGAGAAGCAAGAAAGGATGACAGCGGACCAAATTATAGAAGAAAGAAG
Source organism: Bombus flavifrons (assembly GCF_040668555.2). Taxonomy (NCBI): domain Eukaryota; kingdom Metazoa; phylum Arthropoda; class Insecta; order Hymenoptera; family Apidae; genus Bombus; species Bombus flavifrons. The sequence goes on from NC_138450.1 coordinate 12,457,318, forward strand.
AAAGAGAGAAACAGAAGAGAGGGGGAAAAGGATAAGGGAATCCAAGTATAATATACGCTACAGAAACATAGCCAAAGAGAGATTACCAAAGTACTTAGAAGGGAGGATGAAATGGAAGAACAAAAGAATACTGGTAAGATTCAGATGCGGAAACGAGACCGAAGCAAGGGAACACTGGAAAGAATAGGGGGGAAAAAGATGCAGACTATGCAGAAGGAAAGAAGAAGACCTAGGACATGTAATAGAAGAATGTGAAATAACGGGAGGACCAAAAGACATAGGAAAAACGCTGAACGAGACTGGAGAAGGTTTAGCAGAGCTGAAAGCAATAATAGAGAAGAGAAGGGCAAACGACAAGAAGGAGGCAGAACAAGGAGGCTAAAGACCAAAGTTGCAATAGTTTTTAGTCGTTAGTTGATAATTTATAGTTCCTAACGCTTAGTTTTTGGAGGTAGAATAAGCAAGGTAGTGCAATAGAATAGAGTGGAAAAGAGGGCAGGTAGACATATAAGAAGAGAATTAGATGTAAGAGATGTAAAACCGAAAGTTCGTCCAAAGCCGAAAGGCACGGACTAAACAATAATAATAATAATAATAATATTTTTTCCTTTTTCTTGTATAATAATACAAGTTATATCAACTAGTGGAATAGACGTAAAATGAAATACGTGGAACTGTAAATACGAAAGACGGTAGTTGCGACCAGAGGTTCGACGTTTTCACGACGCGGTATCACGTAATTACTAAAATTGACAGTTTTCTCCATTTTTATTGCAATCGTATTTTTCTATTCTATCGGACAATTTCTTAAGTTCGAGCGAAATAAAAATGAATCGATAGGAATGATTTGTCGTTTCGATGCTACGCGCTAGATTCGTCTAAAAGATTAAAAACATTTTTTTCTTTTTTAATTGAAACGAGAAGAGGATTGCGATATAAAAAATTTGAGGATCGAAGATAGCAGTAGGGTTACGATTTTTGGATAACAGAAATCGAACGATACCGATGCGTCCAGCGCTGCTCCAAAGCTGATACCAGTGTACGTGCTCGTACGTTGCAACGACTCGAAAGTCATCGCGAAAAGGCTCGAGGCTCGCTACCGAAAACTCCAAGCAGAAAAATTCTTTCTAATTTTTCATCTGTCAAGTTTTATACATCGTTTAAACTCGCTGAGAAGTTTCTACGTGCATTTTGATAAACTTCGATCGTCCAGCTGCTCGTTCTAATTTACTGGCCACATAGTTGTGATTGTTCTCGCGAGCGAACGACCGGCTGGCGCAAATCGTGGAACACACTGCAAAATTAACGATTTGTCCCGCATCGGAACAATGGCATCACGTTCGAGACAGTGTGGATGCTCGATGCCGACAAAAGAACCACCGATTAAATCTTTCCCGTCTAAACGATTGTTATTAACCTCGTATAATCAACATTTTATTCGCTTATGGTTCGTTTTACTTCGATCTGGAATCTAGAAACTCATACTCCTTATAGGCAATTTATGTTACTGCTATAGGGAGTAATAGCATACTGAGAAAATACGACACTTCAATAGCAAGTATTAGCTCGTAGTAAATAGTAAATAATAAATAGTAGACAGGCGGAAAATGCAAGTAGTTTCCCATGCGTTTACGTATTTAATTCTGCCACTCTTCGTCCTCTATTTTTCGATCGATCGATGTCTCTCACAGACAATTTTAAGCTCTTTCGTTTAATTTGATTCGTTCGAGTGAAATTTAAAGAGTATAATAAACGCTGTTGAAAATTAAATGTTAACATGAAATAAGAATTCGTTTAATCGTTTCCTCTGGAATAAACGAGTCTTAAAAGAAGAGGAACGATTTAAAAAGTATACTCATTGACTAATCGTCGTGTTAATGGGCATCGATATCCGGAAGAAACGAGATTCGTCAAGCAGCGAGAGAGACAGAATCGCTTTCCCCGTCGCTTCTAATCAAATTTCGCGAAGCCTGCAATACCGACGAACTGCTTAATGAATTGTATCAACCGGTGCAGGGCCAACGAGGTGAACACGATTTGACTAACGAGGCAGATTCTTAAACGGACGACCCACTCACCCCCTTCGAATTTCTTTCCGTCAGTCCGCCGCGCGTTCCTTTTCTTTTCCTCTTCCATGATTATCTTCGCCAGAATTGACTCGATTCGTTTTCTTAATTCTCGATTAGGCTGCAAGCCTGGCCGAGTAAATTGTTCAACGTGAAACGTCGTTGGGATTCTACGATATTATCGTGTCGCGTAATGTTCAGTGAGAACGACGATTTTATAGATCGTGAAAGGATGCAGAGGATCGGACGAGTGTGCAGTCTGACGACGACATTTTTCCTCCTCGGGTAAGAGCTTGAGAAGCGCGCGTGTTGACTTACTTGGTTCACGCAGGACGATAAGACGAGCGTGTCTAACGAACAGATAACTGTTTTTCCCGGAAAAGCTGCATGGTACCGATGGAACAGAACTCGCTAGTGGAATCTCGATGATTCATCGATCGTAAGACGATTGTAAATTCGCTTTTTCAAAGATACCGCCACGTATCATCGAGTATAGTTTCTCTTCAAGGTTCAAGAAGAATTGCAAGACGACGTTATTGCGAATGAACATTCTCAGCTGGTCCTACGTTCTATTTTCACCGAGATTCTACTATTTTCCCTTGCATTCTCAAACGCGCGAATTCGCGAAAAAATTCATAATCGATTAATCGCTAACTCTGATAAATTCGCCTCTGAAGATGCTGCGAAGATAAAATCGCTATCAAGAAGAAAGGAAAAAATTGAAAAAATCAACGAAGATAGACGGTCGTGGATCGACCGGAAATCGCACGTGATAATCGCGGCGCTGTTGCCTGCGTGCTCCACCCTCTGTAAAAGATCGTTCGTAGCGGAATCGATCGCGATAGGAAATCGTTGGAGGCGCGGACGATTATGTCGGGGTCCCCGCGGCGATACGCGTCGACCGGGGCAAAAAGTGTATACTTTATCAGGTGTGTAAACAGTGGCGTAGCTCGACAGAAAATTATGGCGGAACCGGTGTACTCTCGGGCGCTTCGGCTCCGGCCGGTCCCGGCCTTAAACAGAGTTGTAAATTAATGCAGCAGCCGAGCGAACCAGCCCCGTTGCCCGGTGCTATTAATCACGAGGAACTTAATTACAGTCACGCGCTGCCGCGTCATTGTTCCCATCCATGATTCCAGCACGACGCGCGCCAGTAGCCGTGGAAAAACTGCGCCGCACCTTCTCAAATTGCACGTTTAATTACATACTGAATATTCCTCTATAAAGACTATTTTCTGCAAAACAACGCTGTCGTCGTGTTAGTTCGATCGGACATTCCAGAAAATGGCTACGCGTTCGAAGTTCTTGACAATTCTTCAGAGGAATTCTTGCGAATCTTTGCGAGAACTTTCTATAGATAGAGATATATCGTTTGATTTACAGTGGCTCCGCGAAAGTATTTGACCATTTACCATTTACCATTTATCATTTACAATTTACCATTTACTATTTATCATTTACAATTTACCATTTACCATTTATCATTTACCATTTACCATTTACCATTTACCATTTACCATTTACCATTTACCATTTACCATTTATCATTTACAATTTATCATTTACCATTTGCCATTTACCATTTGCCATTTACCATTTGCCATTTACCATTTGCCATTTACCATTTACCATTTACCGTTTACCATTTACCATTTACCATTTATCATTTACAATTTATCAGTTACCATTTGCCGTTTACCATTTACCATTTGCCATTTACTATTTACCATTTGCCATTTACCATTTACCGTTTACCGTTTACCATTTACCATTTACCATTTACCATTTACCATTTACCATTTACCATTTACCATTTACCATTTACCATTTACCATTTACCATTTACCATTTACCATTTACCATTTACCATTTACCGTTTACCATTTACCATTTACCGTTTACCGTTTACCGTTTACCATTTACCGTTTACCGTTTACCATTTACCATTTACCATTTACCATTTACCATTTACCATTTACCATTTACCATTTACCATTTACCATTTACCATTTACCATTTACCATTTACCATTTACCATTTACCATTTACCGTTTACCATTTACCATTTACCATTTACCGTTTACCGTTTACCATTTACCATTTACCATTCGAAAATTTGTTTCGTTTTATGAGGAAATAATAGACGCACGACGTTTTCTGTTTTATATTATTTTATTACGATCCATTTTATTTTGCTGAGATAAACACCGCGACATTTCACAGATTTGGCTTCGTTTGTACGAAGGTGCACTGTTGTAAAAAGCACGTTTGCGGAAGAAACACACTTTCCGGACAACCTAATATATATATATATATGGTGTGAATATGTATAGTTTTTTAAAATTTGGTTAACGCCGTACCTAGCGAAACGCGATTATCGTGATTATAATAGGCAAATTTCGCACCTTGTTTCAAGAGAGACGCTAGGACTCTAATGCTTCTTTTAGAATACAAGAGATCGTTTTGTTCGTGGGAACGGGAATAAAATTGAGACGTAGAGGATTCTAGGACCGCGGCGATGTTGAGAAAATTGTATTAGGTTGTCCGAAAAGTGGCTTTCCTTCGCAAACGTGTTTTTTACAACAGTGCACCTTCGTACAAACGTGAAAGCAAGTCTGTAAAAATTCGACAAAATGATATAAAACAAAAAACGTTGTGTCTATTATTTCCTCGTGAAACGACAACCTAATATTTCGCATTAAGAATTCATTGAAATTTAAGAAATTGACGAAAGTACGTGTATTTTAATTAGAAGAAGAAAACGAAGAAAAATGCGAAGTATAAGAATTTCGAGACAACTGAAACAAGGAAAAGAGACATCGAAGAAGTTGAAAACTCTGAATTGTATGAAACGTTTCTCGAAACTAGCTATCGATGCTATAAAATATTCTATTTTTCTTTTCTTTCATTCTTTCTTTATTATCCATATCTTGGGTGAAATTATATTTCGATGAACAGATATGTTGAAAGGAAAAGAATCTCGAGTGAATCAGCGTGGAAGCAGCCAATGACACGCGAGAATCCACCTAATATAATCTGTTCGCGTAAAAGCGATTGGATCGGTCGTACCGGTAACACGCCATGGAGAAATCGTAATAAAATAATTCTACTTGTCCCTGGATTTCACGTACAAACATGCGCATGTCGCACGGTACGTGCACTCGTTCCTCTAAATGTACCAGCCTTACTGACGATATCTATCCAATCTTCGGCTTCATATCCCGCCCTATAAATACATTAGCTGATAACGAACGTTCCGGCGACGATAAGATACACGACGAGAAGAAACGTTCGTGCGACTCTTCTAAAGAGGAAAAAAGGTGAAAAAGAAAAATGTAAAAAAGTGAAGAAATAAAATACGAGATGACGTTCCGTGGCAGGAACACGAATATCCATATAAGAATCAAAGAAATTTGAAAAAGGAAGCAGAAAACATAATTACGAATAATATCTTCTCGTTGTCTCAAATAATCTCATCGTTATTCGTTTTTTTTATACATTTCGTTTCTGGACATAGACTACACCGTGTTTTCTTGTCGTTTCATCAAAAAGAGTAATCGCGTCTCGTAATATTCCGTGCAAAGTTAAAATCAAATTTTATATAGAGAATAGCAACACGTGCTTGCTGTATGTAGGATCGATCGAATCGTCGATTAGTTGAATCACTAAAATTACAAGTCAGTACAATTCGATACAGTTAAAAATAATTGAAAATGGCACAAGTCGATGGCACTTCTCAATTTCGGCATTAGATACGTGGATGGCCGTAGGAAAAGAGTTAAGAAACGTTAAAAACAAAACGAACGTCGATCTATTTAAACAATCGTTGGTTTTCGAGCACTTGGAAATTCGTGGTCGTCGATTTGTCGATCTTTACGTCACGATGACGACCGCGCGTAGTTTGCACAAGTGTTCGGTGTCTTGTTAATTGGCCCCTCGTCGAACGGATGCTAATAAATTTTGTTTCGTTACTTGGACGAGCACCGGCGCTTTTCAATCCCGCATCGTCGATTCGCATCGGGTGCAGGGGAATTATAACAGGTCTTGTGTACGATCGACCGAGAGGAACTTTAATTAAAGTTAATTCCGATACACGCGTTTCTTAATTATCCATGCTCGCCTGTGTGCGAGCCGCGAGATTGTAACCAATCAAATCGCTCTGTTTCTCCTTCATTTTATCGTCTTCTGTACATTTTATCGATGGTGCACATACGTGTGCCTGTTGGTTGGCGATCTACACGAAGGGTGATCGTTTTTTAGAAATTTCCATGTCCGATTTCTCACATGCAGAAACTAACCACGAATATCTGGCCATTTAAATATTTGTTTATATTTATTGGAAAATTGTAAGAAACTCTACCTCGTTTAACCCTTTGACTATTGATCGACCGACAACGTGCTGCGATACATAACAAAATATTATCTTATGTGGAAATGTTATCTTCCTTGCACAGTTATTTACCTATTGGTTAAGATGTGCTGCTCGTGCGAGAGATTTTACAACAGGGAATACTTGCTTGTGTCGTCGTAAGAATTACGAGTCTTACGGTTTATATTTTTCCACATATCCGTACGATGTACGGGCACGACAGTTTCTACGACGAGTTTCCAGGATGCAAGAATCGCCAGGTTCGAATGATCCGGTTTTCCGAAACATACTGACAACGTTGATAATTTGAAAAATTGCTCGAACGATATCGAAGCGAGACGGAGGAAAAGAAAGAAATATAGAAATAATAAAAGGATTAGGAAATCTGGAGAATATAGAAAAACGAAGGAGAAATAGAGAGCGCGAGGAATTTGTAAAATACGAAAAGCGTAGAAAATACAAAGAGCAACGCATGAACTAGCGTGGAATGTTACAAAAATTATTCGTGATGTTGAAAATGGTCAAACGTAGGGAAGAAAAATTGTAAGTATCTTTATTCAGAGGATGACCTTCCGTTTCCAACAAACAGCAACGCGATTAGATACAAGTCCCTGCATAATCGTTCTTTGCGTAAAGAGATAAAATCTTTCGTACATTTGTGTGCTTTACATATCTATTTGAGAACGAAATGGCACACCGAAATCTTGGAGAGCTCGAAGATACCGGAGACTAATTATGGTAGAAGGTTTCGCCGATAACGATTCTGTAAATAAAATAAAATAGCCTGTGAATCAAAATAATTCCACTCTCATTCTTATTTATTAATTTTTTTACGAGTATATCTAGATCTCCGATCTGTTTGCACGAATTTATAATTTATCGCTGGAAACCGAGCATTTACGTAAAGATCCGTTTCAAATTCTACATATTTTTAGAGACTGTATTTTTCGTAGATGCATAAATATCCGCGAGCTATTTTTACGTGGCTGTCAAATGTTGATGAAAAAGATGAACCGAAATAGAATTATACGGAAGAGAGAGATCGAATCAAATGCATAACAAATATTATAACATATTAAGTGTACGATTAAATATTGAATCGTTTGAGATTCGAGTTTGAAGTGTCAATGAGGAACGAGTATTGACATCGGCGTTTTAAAGGAAGAAACAATTGGAAGATAATCCTAAAAACCATCAGAGATAGCCGAACAGCCGATTCTGTGTAAAACTACAAGCCGATCTAATTTGAAAATTACATACTTTAGAAACGAGAAGGGGAACAGGGACTTAATAATTTTTTGATCAAACGTCTATCAAAGGAATATAACAAATGTTAATCCTTGTATAAAATAATATAACGATAATGTCAACTTCTCGAAGAAAAGAAACTCACAAACGTCAAATAATAATATTTCTTCTTAAAACAATTCGAAACTAATTTTAAAATCACACAAGTGAAATAAGGATCGTATAAGTGTTTGATCAAACATTTGCTAAAACGAATATAACAAATATTAATAACCAGCGCAAAATACAGCAAAGACAAGCGTAAAAAGTAATCGATACTCGTCGAGTAGTAACAACGATCGATCAAATGCTTTTCAAGCTGCTCAAAATCGAAATCTTCGAAACCTAAAACAGCTTTCCAATTTCCATCAAATAGCTGCTCCATCGAGTCGACTACAAAGAATCGTAAATAGTCTGCGAATTTTTATACAAATTTATATTTTTACCAACAGAGAAATATGTTATTTTCATTTGCAACGTAAAGAGATAGAACTTAAATAGAAATTTGCTTCGCGTATTAAACATTTATTACGATATTCTCATTGAATATTTTCTGTGTTTTTACGCTATACTATATGCATTTTCTATTTATGTTTGCGCCTTAAAATGTCAATTCTCATCGGAAACATAAAAATCCACATTCTCATTGGAAGAAAAGGACAAAGTCACTGAAAGCGCGGGAGACACGTGGAGAAAGTCGCGCGTGTCCAGTGGTGTCGGCGTCGGCGTCGGCGTCGACGTCGTCGCCAGGGCGCACTCCAAGCGGCCAAAATATTTAACCTACGATTAACCACTCCTCTCGTACACAAAATGATTCAAGAATCAAATACCAAGAGTCAACCGTGGGGTAGACTGAGTACATATTGTACCCGAACGCTATCGCCAGCCGTCCTACGTGGATACGGATACGCGTACTCTGCTTTCCCTCTGTGTACGTGCTGGCGTGTATAACGACGGTATAATGGCAGACGCACACGTACGAACGCGCAAACAGCGGAAGAGGACATGGAAGGGAAGCGGAGAAAGAAGGTTTGCTGGATGGGGGGTGGTTGAAGTGAGAAAATGAAGAGAAGAATCGAAGAGGAGTGGGTCAAGGTAAAGTGGACGAAGAGAGATGAGGAGGTGCTAGGATGCAAGAGCGAAGAAAAAGTGAGGAACGCGGACAAATGAGGAGGAGAAGGTTGAGCAAAACTCGGAGAAGGAGAAAACGGAAAGATACAGGTAGATAGAAATGTGGGGAGGGGGCAGAGGCACAGGGTGGGTAAAGTAAAGAATAAAGAAGGAGAGAAGAAGAAAGAAGAAAGAGGTGGAAGAGCAGGAAGATACGGATGGATGGAATGGATGGGATTTTAAATAAATTGACCGTGTCGTAATGCACGAATTTTTATGTTTCGTTCGTCCACGGAGGTGGGAATACGTGATAAAAGATGTTTAAAAGAGAGAACAATTTGTAGATATAAAAGGAGAAAGTAGAAACCAGGGAAACAGGGTGAAAGAGATAAGTGGAAAGAGGAGCATAGGGAATGTAGCTGAATATGAATAATTGAAACGAAGAAAACGGGAAAATAAACAGTACGGAATAGATGCTGAAGAAAAAGCAACGACCAAAAGAGACTCTCACGTCGTGTTTCTAAAAAATCTAAGCGCGAAATCGCCAGAAAAGGAACCGCGTACATAAAACTACGTACACCGGGAAAACACAACGAAACAGGAAAGAATCTCTGAAAAACAAAAGGGGGAAAAACGGTAGAAAAGAGCGAACAAAACGGGGCGGACCGAGAATGGAACGTCGCGGAAATGAGCAGAGAAAAGCGAGGTGAAAAGGCAAGGCAGAGAGGGGAGAAAAAGGGGGAAAATCAAAGCTGTGGGTGCCAATGAACACATATGCACACGTCGTTTGTGCCTGGTTGCGTTTCCTTTTTACCCTATATTTCCACGCACGTGTCTACGTATTTTCACGTAAATATTTTCCACACACGTTATATATACACCCATACGTATATTTAGTCGTGTATGTATATGCACGCCGTCACACACGTGTATTAGCTAGATATTCTCACCACGCTAACGTACATACACCCACGCGTGCTGCCCACGTATTTTACGCCCACACACACGCACATATACCCGCTCACAGGTGAGTTTCGACACATATTCTCCACGCATACGCGTGCATACAAACGTCAACGCGTGTACTAGCCACGTATTTTCAACGCGCATACGTTTTACCTATACGCGCACACACGTATACGTAATACACCTATTTTCCACACACTATATATGTATTAACATGATCCTGCACGTACTCATATACGCGCGTACGTACACGTACGTGCGCACAGTCGTCGGAGAAAGAGGAACAGGAGGAGGAAAGAGAAGGAGAAAGAGAGCGTCGACAGAGATGCTGCTGACATTGCTTGAACATATTTGAGTTGCTCCGCTCATGACCAAATATTTATTTATTTGCACGGTAATACACATTTGTATTAACCGCGTAGCACGATTCAAGGCACGTTCATTCAGATTTCTCTGGCAAATTTTGCGCGACCCGCTGCACGACTAATTAGCGACGTGTCCTCCCCCTTTTCCTCGCTGGCCCCACGCCCCTCTATACGTATATTGCTCGCTTATTAACCCTAAAAACTGGCCATCCCCGATAGTTAGTTCGTTCCTACGGTGTCCTGTTTGCGCGAGTTTTTCCACCGATTAAAGTATCACCGCCAAAAAAATTATTTCCAAAGTGATCGATGAGCTTATGTTCGAACGAGAAACGTTGGTTCAGTCCACGTACGTAGTTGTTGAATAACTTTTCAGGGTAATTAGTAGGCTACGGATTCTTACGGAAATTTATATCTTAAATAGAGGTTCGTTCTACTCGTTAAAAATTGTTAACAATTATCCTACCTTGGATACTTTATATATTCTTGCGTATTGTATGTATACTGTTTACGTTTTTATATCTTAAAATTTCACGCAAGTACGCAAAAAACTATATATATATATATATATTACGTGTCGGCTTAATAAACGTTTCGAGTTGTCCATAATCTGCCCCATTTTAACGAAACGCTTATCGATCCGCGTTTCGACGCGCACGTTGGTCTGCAACATTACATCGAAAAGTATGTTCATGCTAACGACAAGCAAACAAAGCGAGCGTGTTCGATTCTCACCGTGTAGTTGGGTAATCCACCTATCTGTCCGTATATCTAACTTCTTTTCCACTTTTTTCTTCTCTTTCTTTTTTCTTTTTTGTTCGAAGAATGAAATAACACCTGCGAAGATTGCCACCGTTACCATCGGCGCTCATTTTTCGAGCCAATAGTTTGTACTTCTTCATCGCGTACGATAAGAAGAAATCAACTGAAGCAATACGCGCATAGAATTCGAATTTTTGACAAAAAGAATCCTTATTTTAGCTTTGGATGTTTAACCTTCAACGTTACCGCAACATGGAACGTCGAAACAAGAAAACAAAACCTGCTGTTATTCAAAACATGCTTCGGATATAATTTCCTTTTTATTTCAAGTACAACGATAAGAAATACGCGGAAATACGCAAACAACTGGAACGAATTTTGTTCGTAAGGAAACTTGTCACCCTACCACCGCCGTTTGACGCAACTCGATCGTCGTACAGGCATTTCTTACCTTCCAAAAATTCCAAAACTCCTTCCCTGCGTGACTCTATCGCCGAACAAATCGCATAAAATTGCTCATAATTCGACGATGGATCGTCGATCGCGCTCGCGAATGGAAATGTCGCGAAACATCGGCTGCTGTATTTACTCGCAATTCCGCGGCAGCCGATAATGGGTCCTCGACCCCCTTCAGATAAAAACCAGCACATCACCTTACCACGAACGATCGAGTAATCGTGGAGATACCGCGGGAATAGTTTTCACCGATAATTAATCGATGGAAAAAAGCGGTCTGTTTGCGACCGACCTACATTACATTGCGATAATGACGCTCTTACGTGACTGCGCCGGGGCGCAATCGTTTTCAGAACATGGCTCGATGAGAACGATAATATTTGGCTAACTCGGGAAACGGGGGTTGAAGCTTTCCTTCAGCCAAACCACCACGTTGCTCTTCCTTCTTTACTTTCCATTCGTTTCGGTCTTTCTGTCGTGTAGGTGGATTATTACGGACGAGGCTGCGCGTTTAACGAAAAATTTCAACGTACCGTTTAAAACTTGTATCTGAATCTATCCAAAGACAAGTAATTCTTGCGTAGATACGGTACATGATTGGCGCGTGTTATTCGGTCGCACCCTGTATATAATTGGAGTTTATATTATAGGTAGTCCGAAAAGTTTCTTTCGTTTGATAAGGTGATAATAGATGAACAATAATTTCTGTTTTATAGCATTTTATTGAATTACGTATGATCCATTTCGTTCTATTTCTATTATTATGTTCGTGCGTAATTCGATAAACTGATATAAAACAAAAAACATCGTGCGTCTATTATTTCCTTATAAAACGAAAGAAACTTTTCGGACAACCTGATATAATGGAAACTCGTTGATCCTCCTCATCGCTTGTTATTTTTCGTTCGAACAACGTAAGAAAAATGCACGTTCTCGTGGATTCAATTGGCAAAATAGATTTGATCCAGACACCAATGAAAATTTTGTTGCGGTAATTGGAGGCGGATTACACGAAAAAGTACACGATATGCGATAAATTACTCTTGAAAACGTTCAAACTACTAAAAAATCTTACAAAGCACGAGGGTAGTCGATTGAAAATTCTAAAACTCCAACAAACAAGGTTATATAGCAGGTTGGACGAGGCAAGGAGAGAGAGCAAAGGGTCGGGGAGCGTGCTCGGTCGTCGATCAGACGCGGAAACGAGCGTGAATCGCGGGGTCAGGGGGCGCGTGCAAATCCACCCCCGCCAGTGGACGACAAAGGGAGGCGCGACGATATGTACAAACCAACGGAAGCGTGTCGAATCCAGGAAGCGAGGCGAGAATTTCCGGGGAAACATTCGGAAATCGTTGAACGCGTCTAGCCGCCGTTCCGGAAACGTGATTTCGCCAGCCGCCACCTTCGTTCACCCCCATGCACCCTCTCGTCCCTCGACAAGCCACTGTTACACACTCGAAGGCGTCGAAATTCTTGCACAAGCCCCCTCGACGCGTCGAATTTGTGCCCGCGAGTCAATTTTCCATTCCTTGGCAAATACTCGATGCCTGTTTATAAGCGGTGAACGTACGAAGCTGGCAAGTACGTAAAGCGTGAATAAGGAAAGGAAGAAGGAAAGATGTCGCTTTGAGGATAACGCGTGGTTCTTTACACGTCGATACAGGAGAAATCTCGCATAAGAAACGGACCTTGCGTTTAAAACTGGAACTACCGATAGTTAACACGAAGCTATTTCTACCAAAACCAATGAAAATGACTGGTCTTCTTACAGAAGGAATTTCATGTTATGTAATACATTTTTGGTATTATCGACCCACCTGGGACTATGACCCCTAAACGAGGGTTGACAGGTTTATAAAATTGTAGAATCAATCATTTCGACTGATGTGGTATTTCTAGCGTTAGCATCTAGCGATCTAGCGATCGATCCGAAACTTTCCTGATACTGATATCGTCATATCGAACGATACGCGGTAAAAATTTGAAAAACGTGTGGAAAGTTGTAGAAAACGAGGAAACTGGTTAATTGGGGTTCGATAAACAGATCGCAGGACCCTTTTACACTATGACGAGTATCAGTCATTTCGACTGTTATCGGTATAAGTAGCCTGGATACAAAATTATTTTCAGTTTGAATACATAAGAGACAAAATAAAATTCATTGTATTATTCTTTTAGTTATCGTTGCGAAAGTCATTACATCATTGCGGAAAAAAATATAACACGATGTAGGAATTTTAAAACAAAATTGTAAAACCAGTCAGTTTGTCTGGTGTGGTAGTTCTATTGTAAACGATATCTCGAACTTGGACAAAATGAATACTTACAAATATACAGGGTGATTGGTAACTGGTGGTACAAGCGGAAAGGGGGTGATTCTACGTGAAAAAAGAAGTCGAAAATATAGAATAAAAATATTTTTTTTTATTTCTTTTTTCGTTTTTTAAATTTTTCCATCGAGACAGCGATCTACAGCGAGATCCGTTATAACGTACCGCACGCGTACCGAGCGAAAATTCAAAGTCGATTTTCTCGAAAACAAAGCCTCGAACGAAAAATTTTTATTCAACATTTTCGACTTCTTTTTTCGCGTAGAATCACCCCCTTTCCGCTTGTACCACCAGTTACCAACCACCCTGTATAAATATCAGTTTGTGTTCTTCAAAATTTTCTCTAAAATGTATCGTTATTTTGATGTCTTTGAAAATAACAGCAATAATAGGTAAATAGAATCTTAGTGAATTAATTCCAGTTAATTAATTTTAATTATAACGAATTTCGAATAAAGATACACGATGGAGCGATTATTATATTATTCTTCGACGTATATATTTTTATGGCTAATACAGACAACGCAGACGGCTTATTAGCGTTTTCAGTAAATAATGCAATTTGAAATATCGTACGATCACAGTTCGATATTCTCCTAATGCCCGATATGCAGCGAACCAGGGGGTGAAATAATGCGGCTTACCGCCGGGGATGTTTTTAAAGCCAACAAATAGAACGGAGGCCTCTCTAAATATGCTCTGGAATCAGGAGAATCCTGATGCTCGATTGCGAGCCGTGCAACCCTTATTCGCGGAATCCGACGTCGATAGAAAGAGGGAAAAGTGCCTATCGAACGACTTACTTGAAAAGTAGTACAGGACATAATACTCGCTCGTGCCTCTTTAATATACATCCACTTTGCATACCTTTACTCTACAAAATATTTCATAATATTTCTTTCTTATATTTCATCTGATTTTTTATTATCACAGCTAATGAATGATCTGTCAGTATCGTTTCAAGAATGAACACATCTTTTAAAACAATCGTAAACAATCGCACGCGTCTATAGTATAAATTATTCAAACGATCTCGTTCCAAGTTACTTGAGCTACGTTAATCGAAGTTGTTGCAATAATTACGAACAATAGTTTATATTGTTCCTTCGTAACTGAGAAGATAATTTATACAGCATATATCACTTGTGATTATTCGAGCGATTTCCGATCTAAATAATTCACACGATAATTTAGATTCGGAACGATTCAGGACATTGGACGTAACTTGAATAACAGTCAAATGCGTAGTAACCTGTTCGAAAGGAATTTTTAGTGATCCTTGTTTATCGATCATTCATAATGGAACAAATTTATAATTAAAGACTGCCTAGATAAGGGTTGATAGATTAAAACCAGCATTACACGATTCATCCGTGTAACGAACACCACCTTGTCACGACGTAAAAATGGCGTCGTAACCTCCGCCAACGCTTGATTACCACCAGGCAAACGAATCCTGGAAAAGGATAAAGAGCGTACGACGACGACGACGACGTCTACGAAACCGATCGGGGGAGGGCGACAGTTTACTAGGGTGACGCTAACTCAACGGGGGTGGGTGGGTGGTGGCTGGAGTGGACTGGTTTATAGGAGAAACGCGTAGAAAGGACGAAGAGGAGGCGAGAAAAAAAGGGAACCACCCACGGAGAGTCCGACAAAGGCCTGGCCACTTGTCCGATCTCTTGGATCTACGCAAATAGACGCCCACGAAGCCTTTTAACGTTCCTGGTCTCTCGTCGTTGCTTGTCTCCGTCGTTTCTCCGCTTGTTTCCGTGTCCCCATGGCCGACACACCTGCCTTGGCCTCCTTTGAACCGTTTCGCGGTGTCTTCACTCGCTCGTCGCATCGTACGATGATGTTTTTTAACCAGATTCCTCCAGTTTAATGAGTTTAATGGGCGTTCGCTGTTGATTGATAATATACTGCGGTAAATGTAGCATAAATTTGTTCTCGTTTCTGTCAAAAACGATATAATCGTTTAGTTGAATATCCTTTTGTCAAACAGAAATTACTCTCGAATTCTTAGAGGAAAGGAGCACGCAATAGAGAGAATAGCAATGTTTAAAAACAGTTATGTTGCGTATAATATTCTATGATTTATTGCAATCGTCGTCCGTCTCTTTACTCTCTCGCGTGCATTTTTGCTGCTGAATAATCTGGATACGCACACTTGTCTACGTATTGATCGTACAGTGGCTAGGAAAAATATTCATTTCCCAATGGAGCGTTTTCTTCTTAGATTCTACGTTTCATTTCTCTAGTATTCGACTTGCGTAATCGTGCGAAAGTACTATCAAACGATACAAAATTTATTATAGTTGGACCTAAATAACTGGTGTACAAGTGAAATGATACGTGCGCAAGCATACAATGTGTACAAATAGCCTTGTAGCCACTGTATATACGCGACGAAATATAAACAACGATACAAAAGGAGAAAAGGAAGGAAACACACAGAATAAAGTAAAACTTTTTTCATGGCTGCTTTGAAACGAGAAAAGCTCGCGCGTACAAGAGAAAAGGGGAGAAAGAAAGAGAGACAGAGAGAGTTAAGGCATCGGCATTGATTGGTTTGTTTGCGAAGAACACACAAGCCAATACACGATGAGAGAGAGAGAGAGAGAGAGAGAGAACGGAACACGCCGACGGAACGCAGCGTGCTAATATTGGCGCGGAAATTACGTAAAACAAAGGAAGCGTGCCGGAACTCCGTGTCTCTCGACAAATCGGCCAATCGATCTTCGCCAGGAGAAAGTTCCTGACCTGGGGAATCGAGTGCCGCCTCCGAGAGTATCGATAGCGTTCACGTTACGTTTCAATCTTGTATTTTCCCAGTTGCTCCATTTCAAACCCTTCAACGTGTATGAAAAGGATTTAATAATTGAATTTTATATCTCATTGTGCTTTTAAATGCGTTATACGCACCGCAGAATTGGAACATTAGAAACATTGGAACCAACGAATCTATCGATATTCTTATTACCATTGATATTACTTGCGAACTATCGTCTGTACCCTTTCGTCGACTGTAGTAACAGCACACGAATTTGACCAAGTGTAGTCCCAGTTGATGATGGATTGATAACCTGGACACGTTCTTCCCTGAGATATAAGAAACTTATTGGCGTAATAGAAATTCTTGAGAAGCCCGCTACACAGACTAGACACGCGAAATAAGTCTCCAGAATTAACAAGAAATAGTTTACCACATACATATCACATATACAGGGTGGTTGGTAACTGGCGGTACAAGCGGAAAGGGAGTTCTACGCGAAAAAAGAAGTCGAAAATATAGAATAAGAATTTAAAAATTTTAAAAATTAAAAAAATAACGTCAATCGAGACAACGATCTACAGTGAGATCCGTTATAACGAGACGTGATAAAGTGCACGCGTACCGAGCGAAAATTCAAAATCGATTTTCTCGAAAACAAAGCCTCAAAGGAAAAATTTTTATTCTAATTTTCGACTTCTTTTTTCGCGTAGAATCACCCCCTTTCCGCTTGTACCACCAGTTACCAATTACTCTGTATATCTTCAACTTCTTCAAGCTTCATAAAATCGTACGATCTAAATGAATCTGAACGAAGAAAGAAACACCGACAGCCTTCTTTCTTTGAATTCCTAAGAAAGCAACACTGAATAATACAAATTAGCCAACCTATATCTGCGTATATAAACCGTAGAGCGTTAACTGAATTTAATTGCTCTTACCTCGAAAATGACTTCGAAGCTGGTGCACCTTCCCAGTACCAAGATGCAACCTCAACACCGATCCTCAGCACTCCCAGAACCCATCGAAAAACCGTGTTGTTACGAAAAGGTTGACGAGAATGGTCCTCATTTCCATTCTCACCGTGGTCGCCAGGGCCACGAAACCTGATCCTCCGACGCCGCAAGAAGAATACGGAGGAGCAGAGAAAACACTGCGGGGCCAAAAAACGGCGGCACTCGAGGCTTTTACGCCTCTTCGAGGAAGAAGGACGTGATGGAGAGATGGCGACGGAAGTGGAGGGCCCGCCGGCTCGAGAGCTTCTATCGGGCCCTTTCGACGAAATCCTGAGCGTGCCGCTGTTTGCCCAAGCGGCTGAGGGTCAAACATCGGATCGCGGCCGGTTTCCACGTCCCCACGTACGATACCTGGGGAAAGGTACCACGTTGGTACCTCGGGGCGTTTACCATTTACCTGAAAAAACCGCGGCTTTCACCGCAGACTCGACGCGCGACTCTTCTTCTTGGTACACGCTGTTGCGCCATGCGTTTCGGCAACGTCGTTCGAAAGACTCGTCCAACATGTAAAATAGCGAAGTTGGTTAACCCCTTGCGTTAAAATTTGTTTTCTGCTGCCCGTCTGTTGGCAGACACGGAAATCCGATTTCGAAACGCCGCGAGTGATACGAACATCGCCGTGGAATCGACGTTCTCGCGAACTCAGTACGTCGATCTACCGATTTTTGCAAGTGTACGCGATCATTCGTTAAAACGCCAGTTCTAACTTCCAAGGCCACGCTGTTAGAAGACTACAGCAGACAAAATGGTATAATAGGCGGTATAATGTTCCGCGATTGAAAGAATAGTAAAATTAACGCATAGATCTACATGTGTGGAATTTAGTTTTTGTTTAACGTTATAAGATAAGGAATTAAAGAATAGTGTGATGGTATAATGACACGATCATTGGAAAATTATCGTACTCCCTTTTCTCTATGTATTTAAAGGATGGTAGAAACGGTAGAACGAAGGAATCGAATAAACGAAAGATTTTTATTAAATATTTTTATTAGATATTTGAATTCTTCCAACCCGAGTACATGTTTTACGGCAACCAGACAAGCAGGTTCGTAAAATGTATCCTTTGTCTAATAGAACAAGTTAAATTACGGTATACGAGGTGGCTGGAGGTTGCGTGAAAACAATGAACGCCTTATTTCTGGCACAGACGCGCGGGCCAAGATGACGGGATGGCTAAGGAGACGGGCGCCAGGTACAAGTCAATTTATCGTTGTGCAAACACGCGCTATCGTCGTGCGAACTGGTATCGTCGCGTTACGACTATTCCGCTAGGAATTCTGGGATGAACTCGCGCCTCCTCGATCGTTGGCCTCGTTATCTTCTTGCGTGAAGCGAAATCAGAGAACTCGGGTTTACCTGTGTCACATAAATTTTACGAAATGTAAGAAAATTTTATATAGCACCGCTATCAAAGTGTGCGCGACAATAATAACTCGCTTATGGTGGGTTTATCTCTACATGAAAGAAGAAACTGCAAATGAATTTGAGTAGTCGCTAATCGTTATCGAAATAAATATATCGTTGATATATTTATTTTGTTCTTTCTCTTTGATCTCAGCTGTATATTTAGGACAAAATACAACATTGTAGTAGTCGTTTATTTTATCTCGTTGGGGGATCAAGTATCAACAATTAACGCAAAAATATCTTGTTACTACTTATTGCTCGTTGTAGACAGATCGAAAACAATTTCTCTAGGGAAATTTACTTCTAAAATATTATTTAACAATTGAAGCGAATAGATCGGTGAATAAAGCACTGGAGATTAAAACTGTATTCGAGATTAAAACGAAGTATTATTGTAGATACAAAAGTAAAATGTAAACCAATATCGTGGAATATTCCATTTGCTGTAAAATTCCATCTCACAGGTCACCGCCTTCCATTTTCTTTCGTCTTCTTCCTTCAACAGTTGTCTGGAATGGCGCGGCCCACGATTTCTTATCAACCACATATTCCCTCGTCGTTGCTATCGCTTCTTCGAACATTTCTGTGAACTTTGCATTCGAAAAATTTGTGGTATCCAATATAGAAACCTTGTATCTTCGTTTGTACAAAAATTATATTCCACATCGTATCGATAAACTGTTGCCAGGTTTCTGACTGAAATTCTTACCAAAAATAATTATCCTTCGACCAGTGTGGTTTACGATTGGAAAATAAATCATAAATCGTGCGATCGGAAGAGTTACAAATTTCTCTTCTCTTTTAAAAAGAGAATTGTCTCAAGGTTTTTTAATCTGGAGCGGAAAAATAAGAACTTAGACCGCGCCAAGACGCTATTAAGCTTCTTAAAATTTATAACCCGTCTTCTGCGTGCCGTGTCTTGATAACATTTATCCTTTGAGTCTTGCGTCTTTTTGTGCGTGAAAATCAGACGATTTCACGGAACATCGTGTTGAAAACAAATATTCATTTGAAATATTCTTAATTATTCTTCTACAAAAAGAAACGATTTTAACCCTGAGACGAAGGATATTGAATTCTCACTCGTGCAGACGTTTCAGACGTACAAATTAATCGCTTCGCGTATTTAAGTAATTACAATTCTGTTTCGAATTAAAGTTCCACACTTTCTATCCTATCCTTGAAAAAACACCGTACAAGTTACTGTCCATTTAGAAAATATCTTCTTTCTGTAGACGAACGTTTTATGTTGTATACGAAAAACACCAAATTAATTTGTACGCCTAATATTTCTTTCTTTAATTAATATTCCATTAGACTGTATAAACTATTTTATTTTCAAACTCACAGATGCTATAACGTGTGAAGACTATGGTTTCAACTAAAAAGAAGAGAAATCCTCTTCGTTAGATGTATTTCTTTAATCATTAGAATATTTCTTTATTTCCTCGCGATTTCCCGATGATTTAGGTTCTATCTTTGGTAAATCTATATAGAATACAACGTAGAGGGTGGGACAGATGTGTGTCTCCTATACGAAGAAAGCGTAATAATAAAGCTGCCAACAGTGGTCGAGTAAATCTAAAGCCTGGTTCATCCTACTAAATACAGTGGCAAACGTGTAACAAAAGGGTCTACATTTGCAACATTGTGATTCTTACCAAGCGTACCTTGAATTACGCTTTGTTTACTTCCTTCAACGTGCATCCAGCTCTGACAAATTTTTCCGAAACGCTGATCCTTTGGTACAATAGCAGTTTTTCTGCGCAGATAGTATCATATGAGACTACATAATATTGTCTTTCTTCGCTCTTTATTAATATTATTCCCGTAACTGAAAACCAAACTGGCATAGGCACTTCTTTGGCGTTTCTTAATGGAGAAAGAGAATAAAAATACAGAAATATAGAAAATGGGTAAACACGAAGAGAAAAGGAGAGATAACGAAGAGAAAGAAGAAAAGGAAGAGAAGAAAGTGTAAGCAAGATAGAAGAGATGGAAAGAACAAAGGGTGTAAAAGGAAATGAACGCTCCAAATTTTAATTAATTACTCTGATAGCTTGTCTAATTACAAACATTGCTTAATCTTCTCGTGAATTAATATTTTCAAACAAACATTTTAAAGCTTACTGTTACAAAAACTATTTATTATACGCTACATTAAATCCATACGTATGAGCATTTCTCCTTTCTTAAAAGAAAATTCCAACATTTCTGGTTAATACACCACAACGTCTTCAAACGACGTCAAACATCTTCCTAAAAATTTCTCCAAACGTAAAGAGAATTCTTTGAATCTTCTTTCGCGTACTCGCAAAATTCGGAAAACTACCAATTAAAGCGAGTCTAACGGTCTGATTTAAATTCGAAACAGTTGCGATCATCAAACTTAGCCAAACATCACTCCCACGCGAGAAGCGTGTCGGCGGACCGTTTAAAAGAGCAAGAATCGCACAATGAACGGAAAGGCCCGACTAATAGACCTGTTCACCATAGCACGAGAATCCGCCTAAACTGTCCTGCGACAAATTCGGGGGTGCAGATGCTGTTCAATGGGGAATCCGGCTTAGGATCACGCCGTTTAACGCGGCTGAACCCCTGCAGCGCGACACCCGTCAATAAAACACCCCATGAAACGACAACTATACGCGTTGCGGCTTGCACCCTTCGACCTATGCACTTACACCCCTTATTAAGGGACTGTTACTGATCAATACGTACCATGGATCGATTAAATTTCACAGATCCAATTGCTTTGGTATTTTTGCCAACCGAATTAACTTGCACCAGAATTTTTACGTGCCATGTGCATTCGTTATCTCCTGCGTCCTCGTTCCGCAAGTATCTCAAACGATGTGTACAATTTTTCAGAAGAAGAATTTATCCGTGCTATTGGTCAAACGTGTGAGATCGTGAAAGACTAGAATTCTTTAGAAGAGTAAACTTGAAATTTCGTCGCTTCAACGTTCCTTTAACGAAAATTTAGAAGAAAATTCGGATTGATCGGAGAATTAGCATAATTAGAAAGTTTGGTATAAATACAACTGCGAGAGTCGGTACAGACTTGCATTACCTTTTAAAATTCTCTACTAAAGAATTTACCAAAATACGAGGTTTCTGTTGGTACGTGATGCACTAATTTCGAACCAGCCATCAAATTAACGGCAGATCCGATATAGACACAAGCGCAAACATGATTCCAAATGTTTGTTCAGTAGTATACTAACAAACATCAAACTTATCAAAGAACAAAGCAAAGAAACTATACCTAATTTATGTCCTACCCATACCCTCCCTTATAATAAAGTTCCAAGCGCCCAAACGCACCCAAAGCAACAATTAAATCCAACCTCGACAAACATCAACACGAACCGTCAGTTTTATACAACTCCGGCTATCGCGACAAACACTTTTGCTTTCGGATACGATCGAAATCGAAGATTTAGAGCGTAGAAAGATGCAGTTGTCGACAGGGCGCATACGGCTCAGTTTATCGCGAATGAGTCTCCGAAGGGGTGCAAGGTACGCGCAAAGGGGGATCCCAAGGGATTGGCCGGGGAATTAGCAGGAATATAGCAGCATTTAGTAGAGCGAACAGCACAGAATCCACCGAATCGCCCCTGTTTGTCGAACAGCCATATACATACAGGACATTTTCCACGCGAGCAATGATCTCGTTATTTGTTTCCAGTCCGATAAAAGGGTGCAAGCTCCTCGTTTCTCCGATACGGTTGCTGAATGGTTTTCACCAGGCGACGAACATCGAACAGGTCGTGGCCTGGCCAAATTTATTTCTTCGTAATTCATCGTGACTGGTCTTTAACTGGTTGTCAACCACGTTACGTACATTTCGCTTCGTAACGTTGCACGTTTCGCAAACTTTGCAGTTTATTTCTTCGGGATAACCCTTTGCTATATTTATATTCATATCGCTGTTGATGTAACGATACAACGAAGGGTTATACTGGAACTGAGGATTATTGGCTGAAGAAGGGAATACGTGACACGATTGATAAGGCGGAAAGTAATTATGAGAAAAACATCGCGAACGTCTTAAATGAATCTGTTTCTTCGTGTACGCAGCCCTAAACGTGTACATTCTACGAATGGTAAATTTCGAAATGGTAGAAGGGACTATATCGATGCCTGGCAAAGTAATTAGTTTAATTTCGTTGAATGGAAAATATTTATTTCTATATTTGTTTGTAGGTTTACTTTTTCCCCTCTTTATTATTTTTCCATCGTAATTCGATAATTGTGTCTTTTTGTAGATGTTGAATGTATGAATTTAATTTAACGATTGAAATTTATACATTGAACGTTTGCTATATGCTTCATATCTGCCGCCGATAATTTCAAATTATCGATATTTATATATGCAGCTCGAATTTTTAACTCGATTTGCCCAATATCGGCTTCATTATTACGCAGAAAGTTTTTATCTTCGTTTAATCAATCGGACATTTCATCGCTAACCATGGCTAGTGGCTAGCAGTTATTTCTTCGCGTCAAACACTTGCCAATTACTCCCAACTATCGTAAATATCGAGCTTATTTTCCAATCACGTTACAATCATCGGTTACGATTACAATTATTAATTCAAACGTAACTAATATCGAAAACGTCTAAAACTTTTCATACAATTCGCACCATTTTTTGTCTTATGGCACCCCTTCTTTGGAAAATGCCAAATTACCTTTCGATATCTATAAACGTAACAGTCACTCGATCAATATAATCCCGATTACTCTATGCGAAACAGTCTTTAAAATCCAATCGAAAATCGTCTTAACGACCAGCTGGTCGATCAAAAATTTGGAAAAAGCGACAGACTTTCGCGCGAGGCATCGAGATACTTTGAAAATTAGCCGAAACACACATCGTTACGATTCGGCGAATTAAAACGGCACGCTCGCCATTGATTAGGAATAATTACCGTTAACGAGCACGATTAAAAGCCAGTGGAACTGGCGAGGGCGGCAAGGTGGAGAGGGAGAGGCGGAGTCGTTTATTAAATGTAAACAGCCATGTTTTTAACGATCGTCCCCGTTCGTTCGTTCGTTTCGAATCATCGGTCCCGGGAATTTCTCGCTTGGCGAATAATCACCGGAACTTCCGGATTATTTTAACCGGTAACCCGGCCCGGCCGACGTATTTACTTAGCGCGCATAAATTACCAAACGCGAAGCGCAAAATCGTCCGATTTCGCGGCCGCGCAACGCAAATTCACCGACGAATCGGAGGCATCCGACATAATGTCGCGGCTGATAATTACTAAATGCGACTTTGATTAATCGTCGCTTATGAAACGCTGCTTCTACCAATCCAACGAACGAACGCAAGTTTTTATCGCGATATCTCGCGGGATACGTTGCCGAGTTTCGAATGGAAAATCCGATGGAAAATTGCGAGGCTCGTATCTTTGAATACAAACGGTGTTTCTCTTCTTCCTCTTTCGATTAACCAGATTTGTTACGTCGCGTGACACAATTCAAACGCCATTCTTCGTTCTCTGGCCGCCAACGGTCCACGTACCATTATTCAGACCCTCGATAAACTTAAGGGCCTACCATAAATCGTATACATTTTGAGGTTGAACTTTTTGACATAAATCCTTTTAACTCGAGGGAATCGGTAATCCTGTAAATGTTTTGTTTTATGAATGGTCCTTGGAACAGTCCTTAGATTTATTTATTAGTAACAGCGGATTTTCTCGTGAACAAAGACACACACGAATCACGTTCGTAGAAGGCTTCCTCCACCTATTCTCATTCATTAACGCTGGTCATAACCAATAGACGTCACGGATCGTTACCCTCACTTTCCTAACGAAAAGTATAAGAAACGAATCCGCTTTCTTTGTACCTAAACCGCACTCACATTTCCTGCGTAATGACACGAGAGCGATGAGTCAGTCAAAATCAGTCATCACAGTCGCCAAGTCGAAAAGAATCGATCGACAGAAGTCAAATCGCAATGTCAGCCAAGAAACGGTCAAATCTCAGCAACAGTCAAAGTCAAAACGTAGTCGCCAACACGAAAAGAGTCTCGGGCTGTACTCACTCGTAGTTTGGCAGTCAACGTACACACAATTGTATCCAATATCGATGTTACATCGGGCGATACTCTAATAGTCTTAAGGACCCATCATAAATCTCAGAAATTTTCTACCTAAGGCCCTTCAGACCGAACAAACATCTCTTTACTGAATCGTTTCTAAAGCTTATTGTCTACTACGGGAAGACACGGAAAAGTTGGTCTTTTTCTAGTTAATTTTCTTTAGTTAGTATGATACTTCACACTAACAATTTCCTATAGAGGGCGGCCAAGACCATTCCTAGTCCACCAACCTTCTTTTATCCAATCAGAAATAACGTCCATCGTCCTCACTTTCCTAACCAAAATTGTCATCAAAAAATCCGATGATCCTTTGCGTTAGACACACAGATCACTAGCTTTCCTTCAACACAGCATTGTCACTTTACTTTACTTATTCTTCATCGTTAGAATAGTCAACAAGTCATTACCGGGTTTCTATCCTTAAATCAATCATTTACTTAACTTATACATGCGCATCAGTGTAATTATCTTCTTTACAAAGTTGTTGGAATAAACATTAATTTACACCTGTAAATACAGTGTAACTTCGATTGAACCACCCCTATTATCGTAACAGAAATCTTCTTTTATCCAATCAGAAAGAACGTCCATCGTCCTCACTTTCCTAACCAAAATTGTCATCAAAAAATCCGATGATCCTTTGCGTTAGACACACAGATCACTAGCTTTCCTTCAACACAGCATTGTCACTTTAATTTACTTATTCTTCATCGTTAGAATAGTCAACAAGTCATTACCGGGTTTCTATCCTTAAATCAATCATTTACTTAACTTATACATGCTCATCAGTGTAATTATCTTCTTTACAAAGTTGTTGGAATAAACATTAATTTACACCTGTTAATACAGTGTAACTTCGATTGAAACACCCCTATTATCGTAACAGAA
Organism: Bombus flavifrons; assembly: GCF_040668555.2. NCBI lineage: Eukaryota > Metazoa > Arthropoda > Insecta > Hymenoptera > Apidae > Bombus > Bombus flavifrons. The sequence goes on from NC_138450.1 coordinate 12,483,234, forward strand.
ATCGGGGGTCGATCAGTTCGTGGCGTCGATTATCTAATCGTAACGGGAATTTACGACTCCGGTTCACGTGCCTTCTCGCGATCGTGTCTCTCCACGAATGATCGAATAAACAACTGAAGTTATTTAATTGTTGGAAATATATATATATCGGAGATGAAAGGACATCGGGACCATTTCTTTAGAATGTTCGGAAAACCCCAATAGCCCAATCCAGATGTTTACGACATAAACATTTAAGCAATAAACGAAGAAATAGTTATGCGAATACTTAAGGCTTTATGACGATGGGCTCGGGCTCGAAATGACACAGCGGGCCACTGGACGTAGCCACGGTCACGGGAGGGACGTGTACCTGACAGAGGTATGGAATGATTATATGGCTCTCCTTAAGAACAAAGATTGATTGAGAGGTAGAGACAGGAATATATAAGGGCAGTTTCATTTGGATTACGAGTTAGTTAGTTAGTCGTTGGACGAATTGCTAATTGAGTTATCGAGAAAGATTACTCGAATCGTGTATTACGTTGGTACTCGTCATCCCGTGGACCGTGGATTCGTTATCGAACCTGAATTCGTTGTTACGAATGTCGCGATGGTAAAGTAAGTAAAGGTTCATCGAACGCCCCAAAATTACAACCTTACTCCGACATATATATTATAACCTGTTAAAATCAGCGTTATACTCGCTCAACCACCCGTATTATCCTAATCGAAATAGGGCATCGATCTATTCGTAACGACGATTATTCGAATCGGAACGTGAATTTACGACTCCCGTTGACGCGCTTCTTCGAGATCGCGTCGAAACAAAATTCGTGCGCGATATAGCAGGCGGGAGAAAATTTAGATCTGTTGGGTTGGCAACTAAGTAATTGCGGATTTTGTCATTAAATGGTATTGACAAAATCTGCAATCACTTAGTTGCCAACTCAATAGAAACGGCATCGACGTACAGGAGAAAATTACACGCGTGTCCATTGCGATATGTACGTAGTGTCGTAACGTCTGCATGTGTGCATTTTAATCGTAATTTATAATTATGCAGTGCTGAAATACTTTTACGTCGATGACTATAAAATACATTTTCCAACTGTCTCGTTATTTTTCGCTCACATTCGTCCGACTTAACTTTTCACAATGTTCTCTCGTTCCACAAACATTCCACTTGTTCCATAAAATTCCGAACTTTCGTCCTAAACTTTGTCATGCGTCCACTAAAAATCGAGCGAACAGTTCTAAGAAGTTTGAAATTGAAGAAAAATCCGGCGTACGGTCTCCATTGTCGAAATTAACGAGGTTTCTCGATCGATTCCCGATCGCATTTTAATCGCAATTTATAATTATGCAGTGCTGAAATACTTTTACGTCGATGACTATAAAATACATTTTCCAACTGTCTCGTTATTTTTCGCTCACATTCGTCCGACTTAATTTTTCACAATGTTCTCCCGTTCCACAAACATTCCACTTGTTCCATAAAATTCCGAACTTTCGTCCTAAACTTTGTCATGCGTCCACTAAAAATCGAGCGAACAGTTCTAAGAAGTTTGAAATTGAAGAAAAATCCGGCGTACGGTCTCCATTGTCGAAATTAACGAGGTTTCTCGATCGATTCCCGATCGCATTTTAATCGCAATTTATAATTATGCAGTGCTGAAATACTTTTACGTCGACGACTATAAAATACATTTTCCAACTGTCTCGTTATTTTTCGCTCACATTCGTCCAACTTAATTTTTCACAAAGTTCTCCCGTTCCACAAACATTCCACTTGTTCCATAAAATTCCGAACTTTCGTCCTAAACTTTGTCATGCGTCCACTAAAAATCGAGCGAACGTTCTAAGAAGCTTGAAATTGAAGAAAAATCCGGCGTACGGTCTCCATTATCGAAATTAACGAGGTTTCTCGATCGATTCCCGGTATGGCCGAGCGAATATACGTCTCCACGTGTATCCACTTTAGAAAATTAATACGTCAATTCGAACGACCGTCGTCCGACGACGGTGGTAGAGTTCTTGGCCCGAGAAGAGACAACGTGAACGAAGGATCGTCCAGCGAGTGTTTACCATCGGGAAAACCCGAGGACGGACCAGCGGTTACAGGGAGGACGAGGGGGGTGGACGTTGTATAATTAATCACCGCTCATCCATCAAGCATCTCTGACGTCCTGGTCACTTCACCACGATAATAGATTTCACCACGTCCAAGGATCGAGTGGACGTGCCTGCTACGCGATAACGCATCCTTTCGAATCGGTCGGTGGTTAGAGAAATTGCGCGTTTCTCGCGAAAGATGGACGAAATTCCGAGTACTTTGCGAAACCTATCGCATAGCTGAATGGCTGTAACGTTACAAGCTTCTCGTTTTTCTCGCCGATTGTTGTAAAATCGTAATGAAAATACTTGCTGTGCGAGTAGAACGACGTCATCGTCAGACGTAACTCGCGGTGTGTACGTTGAAATTTTCAGTAACTTTTTCTCGCGAATGTTCGAGTCCGAATGGTAAAATAGGCATAAGCAAATGAGAAAATTCTTTTCGGGGTTTGCTGGAACGAATATTTTACAAAAGCGCAACGGAACGCAGGAATCACGCAAACAATTCGATCGGTTGCGCTCGCGACGTGCCGGACAGCGCGGAGTGTGGATTTACGAGACAATGATCAAGAGATGACCGTGGTCCGCTACAATTACGGAAATGGTTACTCGAGGCAATCAGGTTAACTGGCAAATTGCGATCGATCGTCCTTTAGCCGCGTAAGGAACTGCGCAAACAGCCTCGAAGATCTCGTTAACCCTATAGATTTTCCAGAAAATTGCATCCAATCTTCGAATCGTTTCAAATTTACCGATCGTTTTATGCTCTTCGGGGGACACAGTGCCGTTGAAAAACCACGATAGGGAAAATTTGTAATTACTTGAAATAGCAATATAATCGTAACTGTGCATTCTTTCATCGAGAATGACATTTCGAAATGTTTTATACAACACATAATATACATAAAAGTTTTCTAAAAAAATCTTAATATCGTATTTCGCGTTCCTATGTTGTTTTCTCTCGTGCGTTTCTTCTCAGTGAGTTGCTTATAAAACTAATTAAACCTTAAATTGTAATTGTTCTAATAATAACATTTTTTGCTGTTTGTTATATACATTTAATATAAGAGACTCGACATATTCAATCGATGATTCACTTGATGATTATCTCGGAAATTTGTCTCTTTCAAACCTACAAGATTCTTTGTTGCAACGTAAATTAACCAAATTCGAGAATTTTTTAATTGCCATTAAAATGCTATTAAAATTCTACCGACAACGCAAACTATCAACTATTCGACCGTTCAAAATTTCGAGCTCCCGTTGATCGAACGTTTTCAATATCGTATCGAATTCTGGAAATAAGAAACAATCGTCTGGTTGAAAGAAGAAGACGTTGAACGAATCGATTTCGAAACGCGCATATGAAATACGTGGTCGTCTGCAAATGGCGTTGTCGTGGCGAGACGTGCCTGTCGGTATAGCGCGTGGATTTGCACGAGGATAATCGAGGGATGACCATGGTCAGCGATCATTACGTCGATGGTCACTCCAGCGGATCACAATGAGCAAGAGCCAAACGACGCGATCGATTCGATGCTTGATGGAAGGATCCGCGTCGCGATAGCTTTATAGCGTTCGAAAATGTTCGAGTACGATGCAGCTTGTTCCCATGCAGCTTGCTCGATTTATTCCTTTGTAGAGGATGTTCGAAAAGCAAAAGGTAGTTTTTAAGTTTGGTACTAGCCTTTTGAAAATGAAAAAACTTTCGTTGAGCCGTTTGTCATCGCTGATTACGAATTCGATGAAATTTTTCTGCGCCATTCGAAGAGTTTGTTATGTGTAGTTGAAAATGTAATGGAAGTAACTAAATCGTTAATTCGTATAATTAAATTTTGTTCGAACATAGAAAATACTAGAGAATCCGAAATTTGATTTAGAAGTGAAATTTGATAAATTCTATTCCATCTTTGATGCTGGTCGAAGAATTTGCTGTTACGTTGCATCGCACTGGTCAATTTTTTAAAGGATTTCTCATTCCTCGCTCCTTACGCGGCTAAATTTTATCAATTTTATCGAGTTTGGCACTAGCCTTTTGAAAATGGAAAAAAACTTCGATAAATTGTTTGTCATCGCTGATTACGAATTCGATGAAATTTTTCTGCGCCATTCGAAGAGCTTGTCATGCGTAGTTGAAAATGTAATGAAGTAATTAAATCGTTAATTCGTATAAATAAATTTTGTTCGATTATAGAAAATACTAGAGAATCCGAAATTTGATAAATTCTGTTCCATCTTTGATGCTGGTCGAAGAATTTGCTGTTACGTTGCATCGCACTGGTCAATTTTTTAAAGGATTTCTCATTTCTCGCTCCTTGCGCGGCTAAATTTTATCAATTCGTGATAACTTGGAGAAAAAATTTGCCAGATACCAACAAATCTTCGAATTCATTAAAAATTACAAATTCTCGTCTTTCGCGCAATTACAAATATACTCGTCTAATCTACTTCCCACTTCTACTTTCACCCCCCCCCTCCCCCACATCCCTTTGCAATTACAAAACTTACGCTCATAACCATCGACTTTAAAACAGTAATTTTTCACAAACGATCTTCCCTTTCGGAAATTTCCTACCATCCCCTGGCCAAAAAATCCGGCAGCTCGCGAAACACCAGAAATGCTAATCCGTAAACAGCCTATTCACTCGAAGCAGCCACCCTAACGATAAACTCGTCAAACAGATTGCAGAAAATCCACCCTTCGCCACCTTAGCCAGTGCATAATTCTCGCCTGGCCTTCGGACCTGATACCATACTAATCCACTTTTTCTCGATCAAATTCACCCCTGGCTGAAAAAACATTCGCACTAGCTGACAGGCTGAAATCAGGTGCGTGGAACGAAAGGCGACCGCACATGTTCGTTCTCGCGGTTCGCTCACGGCTCGGCTGATTATGCGCCATTATCCTTAATACGATTAAACCGGTGGACAATTTGTCGATTGTTTTAAACCAGCTGATCCTTTTGTTACGCCGATGACGCGTCGATGACGATCAAAGGGCCGATGATCAGGCCCGGACGTATAGACGTGTTTGTCGAAGGTGTATAGCGCGCGTTGTAATCGGGGCCGACTTTGTTCCGCGACTCTGGCTGTTTGTTATTGGTAAATCCAAACAAGCGTCGCGATCATCGTTCCGAACGCTCGTCCTTTGCCAGGCTCGTCGATAGTCGGCCGATTTCGAAACGCTGATCAGCGGGTCCGCTGCGGCCGCTTCTGCAAATCGGCCGGACCGAATTCGAACGCTCGTAACGATTCTTCGCAAATATTGCGTCGAAACGGCAAATTTCCACGGATCTTTTTCCCTTTTTCTTTTTTTTCCTCGCTGCTCTCTTTTTTTCTTTTTTTTTTTCTATTCGAACAAGATAGAATACCCTGAGGCGTTTAAAAATAGGTAGGATTTGAGAATCTTTTTTTCTTTACATGCATTTCCGTACAATATTTCACATCTCGTCTGGTTTTTCGTTTAGTGCAACAGACCCGTAGCTCGCTGCGTTATTTTCCAATCTCTTTTAGATGAAAATAGTACAAAATAGCGAAGCTACTTGCTATGCGTGCAACTCCTGCCGCTGTAACGCCGGTAGTTGGCTCCCATGTTTTACGTGAACTGAAATTTTCAAAAGGAAATATTCGTAAATTAAAATCTATTGCACCGAGAATGTAGCGTAAGATTTCTCGAAAAAAAACGTTAATTTGAGGAAAAGAAAGAAATCGTTTACCGGACAGACGTCGACTTTAAACGTTTCTAAAAAAATCTATCGAAAAATTAAGATATCGAAGAAATCTTACGCTACGTTGTAAAACGCAATACTATTAATTCTTTAATAGTTAATTCTTTAAAATTTGAAGAAAATCGGATTGTGCAATTACGAACGTATCTCGATCTTCCATAATGAAATTAAATCCATAGTGAAATTAAAAAAGAAAGAAATACACACGCAACTCGTTATTTTCACGATGTAACAAGATTTACTAAATATTAGATGATCCGAATAAAGGTCTAATACGCGTGAACCCCTATAGGCTGGCAACCCCGAACCACCCTACAGTCACGCCCCTACGATACAGTTATTATCAAGCTTACCCTTTGCACTTCATTATAGATGAATAGAGCTAAACGTGAAGCACTATAGCCTAGGAATAATTAGCGTGAATATATCGAGCCAATTCACTGTCAATATATCGAACCAGCTCATCACCGTTTTACCCTTCTCTCTCGCTCTTTTACCCTTTTTACACCCCCTGCACACCGTGTAATATTAGTCGCGTTATTCACGCAAGCATAAATCGTCATCGTGTTCCAGCGTCGATGAAATATCGATTGAATTAACAAATTAACACGGTCGACCCTTTCGGATGCGATATCTTCTTACACGTAGGTACGTGTTTCGCCTACAGACGAGAAAAATCGTCTCTTGCGAATTGTTAATTAAAAGGCGAAATACGACCGTTGAAGTGGTCACCGCTTCTAAGAAAACTCTACATCTGGTCTTTTTAGTTTTCTCAAGCACCGAAGCCATCGACAGCGTATAGACGATAGACTGGGACGAAGGCAGACCATACCTAGACAGTAGACAGACAACGATGGCTTCGGGGTTTTCAGTTATAGGGTAACACTGCAAGCGTGCGGATCTGGACCAGCTCAAATTATATTCCTACTTGTACTTACACTTCTGTATTACAATATATTTTCTATTTTACAATTTGTCCACTGTTCGTACGTCTAATAACCTCAACAACGACAAATTGTATCTTCCAATGGTCGGCTAATCCGATGGCAAAACTATTCTTCGAATTTTCTATCGTACCGAGGCTCTCGAATCTCGAGAACAAACACCCGAGCGTGACGAGCGTGAAAATAGAAAGGCGCGGGGAAAAAAGAATAGGCGGAGCACCAAGAGACGACGAGAGAGTCGCAACGAGCCTCGCGGAGAGTAAACCCTCGATTCGATGTCAAATTTTGTTTCTCGTACAATTAGAGAAAAAGCGTTCGTTTTAAATTCGCTTGCTCGCTCGATTTCCAGATGTCCAACGAGAAGGAATTTTTAGAGGCGATGCTGAATCGATTTAGAGGGACACGAGGGTAGAGGCAGGGGATAGACAGTGAAGTGCAAAATTGGAAACGCGTCGCCATTAAAACGGCATTAAGCATCGATCGTGGCGCCATAGCGCTCATCGAAAAGGGCTTCTGTGTATTTATAAAGCTAAGATTATTCGGATGATCGGAGATAGCGCGATAAAAGTTATAGAATTCTTTCGAATGGCTTGTGCAATTCATACAGATTGAACAGTGTGGCGCTAGTTTCAGCTTAGGGTATAGGTATCTCGTAGAGTTATCAGTTTTGCCTCGAAAGACTTTGTGTCTTCTCCTGACTTGCTCGTCTCCTGGTATCGCCAAGAACTTTATACAACTGGCTACGACGATTGCAAATTTTTGGCCGCTGGTACGCAAGAATTAAAACAGATCCCAGCAGACCAAATTATAGAAGAAAGTAGAAAGAGAGAAACAGAGGAGAGGGGGAAAAGGATAAGGGAATCCAAGTATAATATACGCTACAGAAACATAGCCAAAGAGAGATTACCAAAGTACTTAGAAGGGAGGATGAAGTGGAAGGACAGAAGAATACTGGTAAGATTCAGATGCGGAAACGAGACCGAAGCAAGGGAACACTGGAAAGAAGTGGAGAAAAAGGATGCAGACTATGCAGAAGGAAAGAAGAAGACCTAGGACATGTAATAGAAGAATGTGAAATAACGGGAGGACCAAAAGACATAGGGAGAACGCTGAACGAGACTGGAGAAAGTTTAGCAGAGCTGAAAGCAATAATAGAGAAGAGAAGGGCAAACGACAAGAAGGAGGCAGAACAAGGAGGCTAAAGACCAAAGTTGCAATAGCTTTTAGTCGTTAGTTGATAATTTATAGTTCCTAACGCTTAGTTTTTAGAGGTAGAATAAGCAAGATAGTGCAATAGAATAAAGTGGAAAAGAGGGCAGGTAGACATATCAGAAGAGAATTAGATGTAAGAGATGTAAAACCGAAAGTTCGTCCAAAGCCGAAAGGCACGGACTAAACAATAATAGATAATAAGATAAATAAAACAGATCCAACCGACGTTGATCCATCAGCTTCTAATTGCACGATCCTAGGAGTATCCAGTTGACACTTCGACTGCCACGTTGGTCAGTTTCTCCTGCGACGCTACGGTGGTCATTGCTGACTGAACTTCTTACAATTGCAAAAATTGAATGAAAATTGACAGTCAGGGCATTTTGAACATAACCGATAAATAGAAGACGCTTTGAAACAAAAAGTGCCCCATTGAACGATCAAACATTTTTATTAGAACCTCGATAAAAAAAAAAAGAAATGAGAATAAATCTTGCATCTAACGGTGCACTGTGTTAAAACACTTTAACGTGGCTCATCGATACAATCTGGACAATAGGTGATCGCCTTGTTGGTCCGATTCTTAGCAATTTTTGATTCTAACTGTTTAATTCTCGTGCCAGGTACGCCCTTCTTTCCTCTGCATTTCGTGTCGCAATCTTTGACGGCTCTGGTGAATGGCACTGTATAAGGTGCACTGCGAGTGCCATTCTAAAATCTGATACGTTGATTTTTCTTTTTGTTGCTTGTTTATAGAGTATCATCGCGTTTGAAATTGACGTATTTAAAAATAACACTAAAGCTAATTTTATATACCACTTGAGGGTTCTTCTATGTGCTGTAGAATATGCTATCATTTGATCTGATAAATCTACAGCGCATTTTCCTCTGTTGTAATCTACCAGTATCATTGCTTTATCGCAAACATCATTTTTTTCCAGACCTCTACAATTTCAGACGAATGTTTCGTCGAAATCATAAAAATAATCATAATGCTGTTTACTAATATCTTGTACACGTTTCAACAATATATTCTGCACGTTTTGCTTACGACGAAATAACAAATGCGAATGGTTTGTTGAAATAAACGAATCCTTGTTATAATATATCGCTATCAACTGTTACCAATAAGATAAACGGTCCATTAGGGAAGAATATATTGTCTTACATCGTCAATTTATCATTATTTTGTCATTATATGCTTTGAATAAAAAAATAAAAATCTCGTGGCGTCTTGAGCGAAACATGTGATTTCGACGTAGCAGTCAAAGTTTTAAAGAATTCCACGAGAAATAATTTGATTTAATTTCCATTTTAATCTAAATAATTTTTTTTTAACTAAATAATTTTTACTTTTCTCCTCTGTTACGCAATGTTTACGAAGTAACATCGTCTACCAATCGTTTTGAACAGTAAATTTTCGATAAACTCCATGAAGAATTCGGATGTCATTTACTGCACCTACGACCGACCGCGCGCGGTGATGGGGACCATTCGTCAGTTGAACGCCGCTGATGCCTTCAATTGTCCTCTTAAGTAGGACCATGACGCAAATGTGTTAAGCGACGATCCGATTAACGAGTTAAACACTCGCTGAAAAAATAAAACTTACTCGGACACGAAGAAAAAATATCTTCGAAATATTTGAATATTTATCGCGCGCCGTAAAACCGAGCAACAACTTCGACGCGTTTAATGAACGCGCAAACACGAGAACGGGGCGAGAGAACGATGGTCTGGAGTTGATTTCTTGCCGGTAGCCCGGAATTATCGAGTACAGTCCTCTCTGGAAGCGAGGAGCCGGTTCACGGGCTTCCGGCTGGAATTCATTTCGACGAGAAACTCGGGGAACGCGTAACCCCTGTCTCACGGGGTGTTTTAATATTTCATAGACCGCTACCTCTCGTCGTTCCGGCGAAACGACGTCTTCGCGAATTCCGACCTCCGCACGTGAATACGCGGCATCGTGGAACATCTCGACCGGCCGCTATCCTCGGGACATTAACTCGTGCATTTCGATTAGCAGCGAGATCAGCAGCAAAGCAGAAAGTCCCGAATACATCGCGAAAATGTACGAGAATTGGAGTCGCGAGTTGGTAGGATTGGGATTCGTGCAGTTTTCATTTTTCGGTGAATTTATCGATGTCGCGGGAAACACAGGGAAACGGAGAAATTGGAAGACTTGGAGAGAATAGGCGAAAGAGTTTGAAGCTCGAAGCTTGAAGATGGTTCGGTAAGATGGAAAAGACAGTGGTGAATGGAGACGCAAGGAAATGGGAACGTTAGAAACACCGAAGAGAAGGAGTAAAGATAAACGATAAAAGATAGAGATATAAGCAGTTGAGAGATCAAATTGGCCAATATCATTTTCTGACAATCGTTTGTCGCTTTAAACGAGAAGAAACAAAGGAAACATAAATAGCAATTACGAAATAAAGAGCTACAAGTTGCGAAAGGTCTGCGAGTTTCTCAGAAGCAACAAAGCCATAGAAATCTCTCTTTTGCAAAATTCAACCGAATAAATGGAACTAAATAGGAAAAGTCTGAATTAAAGTGTATCTGCTCTTTAAAGGGAATTAAAGGATAGCGCGAGAAAGAGAAGATCGAAAGAGGAAGCTTTAATAAAAAATTTGAAAGAATAGAAAACATCCGCTGAGTTGGAAAAAGTAAATTGAAAGTATAAAAATACAAGAAAACAGGTACGAGGCAGTTACATACGTACAAGATGGCAAAAGGGGGAAAGGATATACGAAGAAGAGAGAAAAATAGTACAAGGAAATTTGTAACAAACCTTACAGCTCTCTATGAAGTCCAAGATTCAAGGCTAACGTAAAACTATTATACTCCTTGACTGGCTATGATCATCCGTTTCTACTTATCAAACCGTATGACACACCGTACATTTCACGTTTAAATCGTCTCGTTCTCAAAAGTATCAGCTTCCGAGTCCAGAAGTACCGAGTCTCAGATGAAACTACTATAACGTTACAGCGACTGACTACGATCATACGTTTCTACTTCATGCGGGAATAAATAAATAAATGTAAAAATAATTACGATCGCTATCGTCTCGTTCTTCGATCAAATAGTCTGTCAAGACTGAAATAATACTATTATATTTTCTGTCTGGCTACGAGCATCCGTTTCCATTTAACAAACTAACGAACGCGTAACTGCAGAAGTATCAAGCACTCGCTTACCATCGCTGTCTCGCACCAAATTCTCACATAAACGATCTTCGAACCAATGGATCTGGTCGTGAGTGAAACAATCCTACAACTTAGTTCGCGCGACTTCCAACTCGATCTTCTCAAAGCAACTTCTGTCTCACAAAACTTGTAGAACATCGTTCTCAAAAATCCACGCTCCGAAATTCCTTTCATTCTCAAATAACGAGACCGTAAATGGAGAAACACGGAGGAATCGTCGAAACGTAGAATCACGTCTACCTGCCGATCGATCTGCCAAACCATGTTCGCTCGACCTCCATTGCGATCTCCGCCACAAAATCAACCTGCTCCCTGCAAATCCTCAAAAATGCGATTCTCAAGAACGCACGCTGCCGAGTCGGTCGATTCTCCGCTGCATCCGTTCAGCGGGCGAAAATTTCGATCGCCGTGAGCCTGGTAGCCCAGTGAACCTGCAGTGAATCTGCTACTATCCATCCTCTAGGGATAGCCGGCAAATCTCTCGACGTTCTCCTTGGTTTTGCCCGTGATTTTCCGCGAGATCGGCGGGGAGGAAGGAAGAGAGAAAAGAGAGTGAGATTCGAAGCGTGACAACGGGGCTAGGCAGAGGTTGTGGACGAGAGGAGCGGCGCGGAGAGAGTGGAGAGAGCCGGCTGCCCGGCGGCGGCGGTGGCGGCGGCGGTCGAGCGAGGAAAGCGTTGCCATCGCTACGCCTGGGTATCAGCTTGCCTTCTGGTTGGCCCGAGCGAACGCGGCCCATGAGACTTCGCAGGGTGCAAAGCACGCTTGGTCGAGGTATTGACGCGCCTTCGTGTCCGACTGAGAGGGACGAACACAGGGTGCTGGCAGAGGGAGAGACCAGCGGAGAGTGAACCAGAGCCAGACGAAGAGTGAACAAACCGTATATGCAGTGGCCGTAAAACGAACAGAGAGGACGGAGCAAGGGGAACGAGAGCGAGAGAATCAGGCAGCGACAGCTTGAACAAGGACAGGCTTACGGATGAAAATCGTGGAAGAGGAAAGGATAGGTGAGAAGGAAAGAGGAAACTTTGGGTACCGATGGTTCGGACGAAGATGAACGTATACGTGGAAATGGCGAAGAAGAAGAGGATGAACGGAGAGGAAAGAGGAAAGTGACAAAGTGAAAGGGTGAAAACGTAGGATAAAGAAGGACGGATGAAGAGGAGAGGAAACGGCAGAGTGGGAGAGAGCACAGTAGGGAGCAGGAACGAGCCAGAACGCAGGCTCGTTCAACATGGCCGACGCTTCGGGTAACCCCCCACGCTGATAAACGTGCTCATATTCGCTGATAGCCGCTCCCACACGCGTCAGCAGTCGCGTCTTTCCCTCCTCTTCGCCTCGTTCCTCTCACTCGCCGCGTTCTTCCTTCCTCCTGCTGGCTCCTTGCACTCCAAGCTTTTTTCTAGTAGCTTGAGATTCTGCGAGTCTCTTTTCCCAGCTCCGCTCGATTCACCCTGCTCCGCCTCGATTTTCTCCTCTTCCTTTTATTTCGTCTTGTTTTTCAGCAGAAGTCTTCTTTGGATTTTTGGTTTTAAGACAGTCTTTCGGTTCTCTCCCATATAGCTTTCTTTTCTATATAGTTTCCCTAGAGAGGGGTAGTTTTATCGCGATGTTTAAAATGGTTCTCGGTGTTCCGTTTGCGCAACTCTGTGTCGGAGACGAGCTGGATCGTAGCTTTCCGTTTACGCTTTGATGGGAATTTTACGAGATTGTTCGCGATTTCGATGCGAATTTTCTTGCAACTTTATACTTTTGTTCCTCGATACAACCGTTTTGTACATATACTGAAATATTTTTGCGAATTTACTTTCGTCTTACTTGGTTGGACATTTTCTAGGAACGTGAGACGCGTTATTTTCGAGACCCGAGAGACTTTTACACTGACACGACCACGTCATGGCAGCGTATGGGGAAATTACGGGAGGATTTACAACGCGAGATTACAAGCGTTACGTAACGATAACCAAATAGAGAACGGAATCGATTCCTTTCCCACGCTCGTGCTCTTCTCGGGAAAGAAAGTGCCGGTTTCGTTCCAAGGAAAATACGGTTTTATCGAAGAAAAATGTTCTCTGATACTTTCCAACCGCGTTACGTAATTTTTTCTCCTATAAAGTGTAAACATTTTACCGAATACACGCGGACGTCTGAAAATTTACCAGTTACATTAGCTCTTGTGCTTTCTGTAAACTTATTCGCAGAAACATTATTTAAATTCATATCGGGGAACAAGAACACGTCATACGTAATATCGAAATACGTACAAGAATTCGCTAAATAGAATTCGATAAATAGCAAGGTACGACGTTTTTCAGTAAAATAGAATCAAAGATCGAACGAGAGACTCCGTTTAGACTTACAATCGACCTTTAATTATTAAATTCACAACCAATCGTACGAATTACAATGGATTTCGAAGATTTCATGAAACTAAAAACACGAAATATTCAACGTTCCGACCAAACGTTCAATTCCTATCGCATGAAAAAAGACCATAAAGGCACATCACTTTTAACCTATCGTTAGAAAATATTAAACGTAAGAATTTTCTCATAACTCCAATAATTCTTCCAAAGTAGAATTATTAATTTCCATCCCTGTACACCCTATCTCGCTCACACTGTTCGTCGGAAAAAATATCTTCCATGGAACGCAACGCTTGTAACAGGCATCTTCGCATTGCCACGGTAACGTTCGATTTAATTGCAACGATTTTATCCCCCTCTCCCCTCTGCCCCCATCCGTCCAACATACAAACACAATTTAGACAGAGTACATCTCGCTCGAGGAGTTATTATTTTTTTTTCCCAAAAAATTGTAGAGAACGACGACTGCAAGCTTCTATACATAGTAACACGGCACTCGATGAAAGGAAAGCGGAAGACGAAATCTCCGCCACATTTCGCCATTCACACGAACGGGGATTAAAACGATCCGTGGGCTGTGTATCTTTCTCGAGCACGATCCTTAAACTCGTGCCGCGATGCAATCAGCGGACGGGGGTGTCGGTGTTCTCCAGACGCCGGTGCTTTCAATTTCCTGGCCGATCCTCCGCGCGAAATTGGCCAACGGGTGTCTCAGATCGCGACCGACATGTGCCGGCTGATTTTATTAGCGGACGTCCCATTAAGCGGCGGATTACATTCTAATTAACAAGGAGTTTGTCGTGCGGCCGGGGCCCCCTAATCCGTTTACGAAAATTTCAATTTCTCGGCCGCACCTAAGTAAACCGCGTTTTACCTTCGGACACACACGCTGGTGTGTGCGCGCGCGCGCGCAAATGCGCTAACCCTCCACAGACTTTGCCTTTCGTCTCGGCATCGTGAGTATATACAGAAATCCCTGAAGCGGTAATCCTTTCGGCGATCAAGAAATTACGAACACGGGAAACCGGAAGGTAGAAAGGTTTGCGATCGCAACGATGTTTCTTCGAATCTTCTCGATGTATTTCGAGGGTTGATTTCTTCGGCTAAGCCTTCGATGGAGAAGTTGTGTCGAGGAAATCGAGGTTTGTTATAAAATTGGATCGGACGTTTAGATTTCTATGGCGATTTTTACGCTTAGTATCTCTGGAAATAGGATAAACGCGAGAAAAGACAATGTTACCGATGTTTGTTACTTGATTTGCACCCGATTGAAATTCCCCTGATAAAGCGATAAACGATGTATCTTAACGTTCTTTGTTTGTGTATAGATCAGGATGATATAGGTGCATTTAATTAGATGAAAGAATATGATACAAGATAGTGATAAGTAAATACGACGTAAGCCGGAAGCCATCCGAAGCCAAAAAGCAAGGATTACAATAAAATTATAAGGAAATTAAGAAAAGGTTAAACGAAATATGGACTTCTCGCGATGAAATGTTCATTTCCTGCTACGAATGAAAATAAGATTATAGATCAGATATTAGAAAGAATCAATTTCGAGTCGCCGGTCGCGTGAAATAATTTTGCGGGTCATAAATTTCATCTGCTACGAGAAATATCTGATAGACGCACCTCTGTTAGTTTGTGTGACTGACTAAGCTTGCTAGCGTAATTGCTATTATACTTTGTCAGCCACTTTACGTACGAATGCATTAACGCGTACAGGCAGACAACACCGACGTGCTTAAACGTCCACGTCGAAATCCGAAGGGGGTGAACTCCCCTCTTACGAGAATAATCTAACAAGTAAACGACGTGGCCGACGCAACGCGCGTCGGCTTGACGTTAACTGCCGTTCAACGCGCACTCCATGTCACTTTGGTCAGCCGAATCAATTATGACCGACAGTCAACAATTACGCCGTCTAAAGTACAGTGATAGTTGACAGACTCAATAAAATATCGTAAAGTGTAAAAAGGTAGTCTACTTTTTTATCGTCTAGCCTACCTTACGCTGTTGAATTTAACACTAGACCGTTGAAACTAATATTGCTCTTCTTGAAATTTTACGATTATATTTATTATGCCAGTGTTAAAATGTACGAATATAATTTTATTATACTTTTAATATTTTATATCAATGTTGGTAACGCTTATGTAACAAAACTGGTATCTTATTTTCACGAAAAATTCACTGATTCAGTTACGTAAGGTAGATTAAATGACGAAATATTAGGTTGCCCGAAAAGTATCTTTCTCTCGCAAACGTGTTTCTTACAACGATGCACCTTCGTACAAACGTGAAAGCAAGTCTGTGAAATGTCACGGTGTTTATCTCGACAGAACAAAATTGATCGTAGGTAATTCGATAAAATAATATAAAATAAAATACGTTGTACCTAATAGAAACCTAATAGAAAATTATACGATGTTTCGTTAAATCTATTGTATCGACTATATCTCTGTAATTAGTCTACTCCGTAAATTGAATTCTGAAATTTTAGAATACAGACAGAATATAGGAAATATGCTACGAATCATAACGAAAAAATGGACGAATGAGCTTTCGATGACGGTTACGCGTTTCTCACCACCGTAAAACGTTAACGTTGCAAAAATCCTAGAGGAGGTGTTAACTTCGTCTCGCTGTATTAACGTCTCGTTTGCCTTCTGGTAGGCGAAAACGCGATAAAATAAAATCGAGTGAAAAAAGAGAAAACGTATTTCAAACCGAATAAGAGGAAATTTGCAGTGAAGAGGCCGGTAGATAGAGATAAGTAACCTCGCGTCAAATATTTGTCCCATCCGCGAGAGTGTTGGTTAATTGTAGTAACGTTAATTAAAAGGGGCGCTGCTGGTATTATGTCACGCGTGAAACAGAATGGAATAACATTTGCTTGCTTAAATCTTCGTGCAAAAAAACAGACGAATCCTACGTTCTTGTTTTCCACTTATTCGTCGATCCATAATTAATCGTTTCCCTTCCTTTCGTCTTCTTTTTCAGCTTTATCTAGCGACTTGTCGCCGCTTTTGCAGACAGACGAACAATTAATTCTTATTCTTCGGCTCGTTGTCTCGTTTATCGGTTGAAATGAAAATATAAAAGAGGAAAGAGATTGCTCGTGTTCGATAATCGAGTCAGGTATAAAATTATAAATTTTAATTTTTTACAGACAGAGAGCTACTTTGCGTTCTAATTAATTTGAGCGAAACAACGAGGGATGAACGAGCAGGAGAACGATAGAGCGCACGCGTCCGCGATCCAGTTATAAAATTAAATTGAAAATTATACGGGCCCGAGTGTGCCATACACGATGCGTGAAATGTATCAAAATTGTTTGCAGTTTTTATCATGTTTGCCGTGCCAGCGAATTATTATATCGTATTTCCATAAAGCCATTACACTCCATTAAAATGAAATTCGCAGCTGGACGCTAATCGATCGCCTGTGCACGCGTAAACTTTTTGTTTATTACGCATTTATTGTAGCCCGATACCGGGCTTGAAATTATATTTTTTATGCTTAACAGATGGCCACGCGACGAAGTCGATTTTTCATTATTGTTTTATCGTTCGATCATCTTCGAAAAAATAAATAAATTCGACAAACCGATTTTGCAACTGATATTTCAACCGACAAATATTAATTCGTTTCAATTGTATAATTCTGATAATTTTGTTTTCCTCTTGCCAATGTTTAATCACTTCGTAATTTATATAGCTAAATGAAAATGTGAAACAATTTAATTGAAACGCTTTTCTTTCAAATACATAGGGTAGATACACGCGGTGAAAAGTAATAAGTTTACCAGTTAACTCGTCATTCGAATTATAAATCTCTTGGATATTATATATATATATATATATATATGTGTGTGTGTGATACGATATATCTTTATTTATTAAAATATCTTCGCCATGATATATCTTTTTCACGTGTTATTTCATTTCTGTTAAAAATAAATCCTATCATATTTACGCTTGCATGAACGAAAACCGACCAAATTGAAATTCACGTATCCTTATTAACTTTTAATTAAGCGATGATGCGTAGAAATTTTTAATTAAACGACAATCCTATTGGCAGATTAAATATCTCAAAATGTATCATAGCCATTAACGCAAGTGTTAATCATAATAATACGAATGCAAATAACAATTGAAATGCACGTATCAATATTTTAATAGTCTGTATAGTAATCTTTTATAAATACATATATATGAAACAATGATAGACATATATATGAAACAAATTTTCGATACGAGCTTATTTTTCTTTTTTTATTTCTAATCTCGTAGTATTTGTTGAGTATAACTTTCGTATTATGGGCACTTTACATTTTTAAGCAACGTGTTGTGAAAATTTGCTTGAAAATTGTGATATAAAAATTTCCCCTGCAACTATAAGCTTTTTATTATTTTCACTGTCTGACCTGGCTTTTCTCGACTGTATTTTACATCGTGTTCTCTGCGCCTTTAAACACGTTGCAAATGAAAATCTGTAAAGTTGACAAATACAGTTAGATTGTCGGCTTCGTTGCAAGAAACGAAATTTTCCGAATGTTTATCACCGTCGCGTAATCACGATCGCGAAGATTCGATAGGAGTTCGCCGTGGAAAATGCATCAGGGAAATTACACCCGATAACGCAGTTACGTGGAAAAACGTTTGCGCAGGTTTCATTTATGCGAGAATCTGAAGTGAAGAAGAAGTTAAGTAGATATCTCTTATCTGATATTATTCAATCATCTACGAGGCAACGAGCTATTTACGATATCTTGTAAATTTCACGTTTATCGAGCGATGGAAACATTCGATGCACGCGAGCAATTTTTCGTCAACGAACGTTCCCAACGTCGATTACTCGGCTCGAAGATTTTACATTATACAGCTACCTACGATTCGTCGGAAACTTGAAATTTATAATAAATAATTAAATTTATTAATTAAATTTATAATAGATAATTTTGTAAAACGCAGCGTGACTGAATTGAAAATTAAACGTTTTCGCTAATACAAGCGCGATATCTGCCACTGAAACAGAGAATCTTCAATTTAATACAAAGTACATTACGGAGGATTAATTTTATTTTGTATCTTATACTTTACATAATATTGGCTATTAATAATATCTAAGGTTCAACATACAAACTATAAACTAAAATTAAACAACCAGATTCAGTCTGTCCAATAATTATCAAAATTAGTGCGTTAACGCGAATATTTTGTTCCTGACGTATAAAAGAATTTTATTTTGCATCTTATACTTTACACAATATTGGCTATTAATGATATCTAACGTTCAAGATACAAATTATAAACTAAAGTTAGACAACCAGATTCAGTCTGTCCGATAATTATCAAAATTAGTGCGTTAACACGAATATTTTGTTCCTGGCGTACAAAAGAAAAGTTGCGAAGAAGAACTTTAAAGTGTCCGATGCAAAACACGATACTCGGAACCATCGAGTGAAATGAGCGATCAACCCTTTAAAAACACCTCTTAACAAGTTAAACAAACGCGAGAAGACATGCGACGATCATTTTCGTTTCTGTTTGATTCATTCGTTTAGCTGATTCTTTTAATTATTTCGAGCAACGTGGATGGCGTGCTTTGCTACAATTCGAGCAATACAATTCGTATGCATTTTCATACGAATAACAAAGACCGGGTCTGTCACGCGACTAATAATAAAAAATAAAAGGGAAGATAAAAATATTGTTCGATCGCTGGTCAAATATTTGCCGCCGATAGAAAGAATCAGAGCAACATTAATACTTTTCTGCCTGTTGTTTGCGTTTTATTAACGCGTCGTTGGAAAACTATTTCACGACAAATACGGGAACATTCGGTGGCGGAAAGGTGTTCTAATAGCAGCTCAAGATACGAGGTTACTACCTTGCCTCAAATATTTGCCCTGTCCACGACGTCGTCGGTTAATTATGACAACGCTAATTAAAAGAGAAACTGCAATAAATTCGATAAAGCTATATTGACATTCCATCGGACTCGAGTTTTTCTAAGGGGAAACGTGCAAATGCGAAAGAAGTACGAGTTAAAGATCCGTTTATCTTGTAATTTTCTAAATCCTCGGCTCTCTTCCATCGCTTTGTTAACAAACAAAGAATATCAATGAATTATGGTAAATTCTAATCGAACAGCTTTCTAAAAACAAGGTCTCGTAAAGCAAAATTTGGAGATTGCAGTTGCACTTTCTTAATATCAACTACGTTGCAATCGAAGTTATCCTCGATTTTTACCATCTGACGGTATCAAATCAAACAATTTTACGAATTATTGAATTGGGCTGTAAAAACACAGCATAGAAATTACCGTGCGAGCCTCAAACGTACTAGATTCAATCACGTGAATTACGATTGCACGCGTTGCAATTACGTGACTGTGCAAGTAGCGATTGCGTGTGATTATCGCGTAAATTGTTGATCAGACGCGGTACGATAATATGACGCACAATCCTAGAAATTATAAATCATAGTACGCACAAATCGAATTAAAACGCCGTTACTAGTCTATCTATACTCGAAAGCTTCGATGCTACGAACTTTCTAGAAGATAATATCAGATAATACAAGTCACAAAGATATCTTCGTTTCGTTTCCTCGATTATTCGATCAGTAGTGTATTTATCATTAATTTGTACTAATTTTATAGTCGATTGAAGACGGTAGGTATATAGCGAATTTAATCTTTCGAAAAATGAACTGGCGTGACATAATATTTGACGTGACGTTGACAGAGAAAATATTCCTCGTAGCAGTGGATGTGCATCGCTGCGTCTCCGGTCAGACATCTTGTCACTGATTCTCCGCGAACCTTGACTCCTCGCCTTTGCCAGCGACGCGAAATTCACGCTTGCGCAACCATAAATTAACGAAGCTGCAAATTACCCTGACTAACACCGCGTGCACATGTATGGCCGTGCAAATATCTGCATACAGGCGATGCAATGCAGGCGTGCACACCACGCGACCAACGTAAAACGGGATATCGGTATCGGTACGATCGAGTAACTATACTTGCATCGAGTTCGCGTTACGCCAATATAATACTTGGTACACGATATCACGAAATATTTGGTAGTACCATTCATTGTAAATTCACGGTCACAAAATCGCCACAATACATAGTATTTACGAGATAATAGAGTATAATTAAACGATATATTTACAATTACGTAGTTGGTTGTTTTCATTTTATTCGTTATAACCGAATATCGAATTTCTCATCGTTTCGAGATATCATACTGTTATATTACCGGATATGGACAGATTTCTTGGAACAGCTATAAATGAGCTTCGCAGAAGTTAAACTGGTCGACTCAACTTTGCGTAAATCTTTCAACTTCATTACACATGTACATAATTAGCGTCTAACTTCTCGAAAAACATAATGGCTTATATCTCCATAAATAGGTACGTTTTATCATAAATTCCAAGGTAAAATCTGAAAAATAACATTTACACTTTTAATTTATGTTATTAACCAGTATGACTTCTAAGCGACTCGATGTTAGATACAACGCAATATTGATCTATCGTGTTATTAAATACCAATACTCTCTCCTAGCCGTAATATCAAGTATTCGATTGATCCGGTATGCCATCAAACGTCAACATATTACAATTACGCTACTATCAATGCTACCATACCACTCCAGAAAACATCGTTAACCGTAGCCAACCGTAACCACCGCCGCATTCCCAAGAGTACCAACATTATCGACGAACTATACCTGTCACGTCTCATCCATATACAGCGTGTCCGTCAGAGTTCCGTTTAATACCCTCGAATTAACGACGCCGCTTATCGCCGTGTCCCGAGAGCGAGCCGCTGATAAAACCCGTCGATGAAGCGTTAAATTCCATGCGAGGGGGCTTCTGTCCTTCGTATCCTCCTTCGCAGCAACCCTCGCGCGGACTTTCCACGTTAGTGAGCAAGAGAGAAGAAGCGAGGTTACAAGAGAGCAGGGTAAATTCGTAGCACGCACACGACTTTCCTCTCCTCGTCGATATCGGCGTCGCCTCCCCTCTCGCGCTGTACACGGCGGCCCTCCAACCCCCCACTGCTCTACTGTAGCGTCACACGCTCCCCACCACGTCGACCTACGATATCGTCGCTCTCCCCGCTGCCGCGCCGCTACACTATAGCTTCCCCCACTTTAGCGCCGTTGTCCCGTTCGTCTCTCCACTTTCGCATCGCTACACCATAGCTTCACCCACTCTCGCGCAACCGCTCGTTCGCTCTCCTTCGCGTTCCCCGCTTTTTCCCCCACTCTTTCACGTCTCCGTTGCGTCCCCTCCGCTTCTTCGTTACTCCACCTTTCATCCAGCGCATTCTCCAGCGCGACTCTTTCTCCCTTCGTTGGTGTCTTTCGACGCGCTCTCTCGCCCCTCCATTCCAGCAACTCTTCGCCCCGCTGCTGTACCGTTCTTCACCGTACGCCGACTCTTTTTTGCCTTGCCTTCTTGTGTCCATTTTTCCACCTCTTTTCACTCGTGTCTTACTGCTTCTCCCTCTTTGTCCCTCTCACGATCACGATTCACCCTTTCTGCTCCACTCCCATCAACCTCCGCTATACTTTCACCGTGTCTCGCTTCGACTCGCGTGCTATTCGATTCGTCTCGCTTCCGCTCGCTTGCGCGTCGCGTCCCTTCCTTCACCCCTTTCTTTCCCCCTCCGACATATACATACGCGTATAAGTATATATACGTATAGGTATACAGAAGGATATATAGCGTCTCGTTTCACGGCACGGCGAGCCTATATCGAACGAGGAATAGGTACGCGCGAGCCGGCGCGTGTGTGCGCGCGGTATGAGCGCGCGCGGCCGCGCGCATGTGTACAATCAAACATTGTTCATGATTTAGTCAAATATTGGCGAGATACACAGGTTTGTAGTACCTCTCAATGTATATCTGCCTGTGTATCATGCTGAATAATCCGCGGGAGATTGCACCTCGATTGTCCACCCGTTAACTAAGACTCGTTACGCTTACCCGGACTCGCGACGCCCGGCTCCGCGTCCATTCCCTCGTCTTTCTACCGTTATAGTTGTTGTTGATCGTTCGATAGTCGTTAACGTGTCCGACCATGTTTTATGAGACTCGGCTGTTAGGAGACGTTGGAGAAAATGCACGTGTTAAATTCCACTGTTTTTGGTACCTGCAACCTGTTTACTGTATGATTAGGTATGTCTATAGCGTATTATTGTATTTGTATTACAACCGGAACAGTCGAGCAATTCTATTGTAACGTATTTGAGAACACGTGGATGAGATAATGTAACGCTGTTCTCGGATTTCATAGTCGCTCCACGTTGTAAATTGCTATTTGTACTATGTGGTATCAGCAATAATGAATTATTTACAATCGTGAACACTTGGTTTTGGTTAGAGATAACAGTGGTAATTAATACTAATCGTAGAACGGGGCTATATTTTCATTTTGATTTCACGGTGTAATTGTAATAGGAAATGGACAATACGATATTTGAAAGGGAAATTTAAGTTACAGAGAATGTACAGACAGAAACAAAGTGAGAAATGTGACAATACAAGATAATGTACGTGCATATGATGATACGTACACTAGTATATAGGTAGAGTAATAGAAAAATGAAATATAGTAATATATCCTGTACGGAATAATATGCTAGTGTAATACCTAGAGAGATATGAAATTTGAAAATTAATTTTCGCAATTCATTATGGATGGTTTCTTGATCAATTTTCTTTTCGCCATATTAAAACACGTGGTCATCAAGGTGACGTTCAATTTAGGGGTCAATTTAAGAGTAATAAAGGCGAGATAGGTGTAATAGGAACTTTTAATGCTTGACGTAAAAGGGGCAGATAAGATAATAAAAACACCACGGCAGTAAATTCGGCCAACGGTATCTGCTAAAGGAAAATCAATATGTCAGGGAACTCTTTCGACCGAGTTATCCGGTCTTGTCGATCCTTTCATTCAGGAAACCTCTATAGAACACGTCGAAAAGAAAAGAAGGAAATCGCCAAAAAATCATCCTATCGCACGAACGTTCCTCGTATTAGGTTGTCCGAGAAGTTTCTTTCGTTTCATAACAATTTCTGTTTTATATTATTTTATTATGAATTAGGTATGATCCATTCTATTTCTATTATTAGGTATATATATATAATTAGGTATGATTCGTTCTATTTCTATTATTACGTTCGTGCATAATTCGGTAAACTGATATAAAACAAAAGACATCGTGCGTCTATTATTTCCTTATAAAACGAAAGAAACATTTCGGACAACCTAATACAATGTTCGAGACCCACCATACTTTTGTATTCTCCATAACGTCGTTCAAAAAAATGTTGCTCAATTAAATCGCAAACGACTCAAAGCCTACCATGTACCAATATCTAATTTATAATTAATTAAGCAATTTTTCCTGAAATATCTCAAAAGGAAATTCCACGTAATTCGATTGAAAGGACACACCGCCAATAATCGTGGCAATTAACGTGACTTTGAATAGCAGAAAGAAACAGATAAAAAATCAGTTGCGTTTTCTTAAATTCAAACTTATTCAAAAAAAAAACTACCCTCCATTCTGACTTATTTCGCTGTCCCTCTGAAATCTAACAAAATCATTTTGCTCCCAAGTTGGTAGGTTTCTCCTGGCGCTCGAAGGTTCGACGTACACCGATTCAGTTACCGGATGATTTCGATGATCGGCACGTAGCCGCGATCGACCGCGTTATAATCCCCCATTACCGTGTCGATGAGGATCGATTGCATCACGAGATCCGTATCGAGGCAACATTGTCTGGCGGAAGCCTGTCGATTATACAATTGGCCGAATTTTTACGGCCGTTCTCGCCGGAGTCGCCCGTCGAATCCGTAATTAATGAGCGCGTATCGATTGCATACACGGATTAGGAGATTCGAGGAGAGAGTAGCGGAACCGGAAATAAAAGGTGAGATGAAATAAAAAAATTAAGTGAGGGGGGCAAAGAGTCAATGAACGCGAACGTGCCTCCTGGATGAAAGTCAAATATTATCGGGCGAATTTGTTAATGCTCTTATATCGCGGAAAACTCCACGGCCTCGTTTTTTCTTTCTCGTTGATGGAATAAAGCTTGCGAAGCGAGGCTGCGATCAAACGATTCGATAGAATCGAAGAGTAATAGACGGCAACTCGGATTTGGATAAAATATGGCGTAGAGGCGTAAGCTTTCATTTCTATCGCTCAGTTGGATAACTGAATGGATGTGTACGAAAATAATTTGTTGTAACTAATAATATTAACGACTATTGTCAAGCGACAAGTTCTAGATTTCATAGATTTCTTTTCCATAATTTTCCAATTTGACATCATCTTATCAACTTCCTTTTGTAAATACATTTATTTTGATAATTTTATGTTTGGTAGAATGATCGGATAATTCATAATTTTGTAAATAATTTACTTTGTCAGATTTAATTTGTCTAATGTTGGTTTTATGTATATGTATAATGTATAACGTTGATTTATTTATTACTAATTGAGGGTTGTTATTAATCGTTAGATTAAAGGACTAAAAATAAAAGATAATCGTATTACGATATGATCAATTATTTTCCTTTTACTCTATTATAAAAAAAATTGTATTATAGTTACGGAAGATTAGAAGTTATGGAAGAATTTATGCACAGTTACATGAATTGCTTATCTAATTCGTTTCATGATTTGGCAATCTTAGATTGTGACAGATTACGACTGACAATGACACGATTTTAGGTATCATTTCGATGATACTAGCAGCGGAACACGATATCATTCCTCTGTTTATCATAGAATTTATCACCGCGAACTTTCTAAATTAAGCCGTTTAACACGAACAAGTTAATAAAATATCGATTTTCAACGTAATTTGTAGATTTGCGATTACGATAAAGTTAACTATTTTCTTCATGGATAGTAGGTATATAGTCGATAAATTGTGTAAATTACACTTTTAGCTGGTAACCTTTTAATTCCCAATGATAACGAGCTATGCAAATTAAAAAAAAGTCCAAAAGAAATTATATCTTGGTCAACTACGAAAGGAGCATTGACACGGTTGCTACCTCGTTATTTTATTTTCGTCCACTTGTTCCAGCTGGACATTACACGCGCGCTATCGTACTTGAAATTGCACGATTACAATACACAACGATTCCTCAGACTCGGCCATCTACCGATGATCATATGATAACGCCGGAGATGATGAATCCGCGATTTACATAGCATAATGACCGAAGAACTCTTTCGAGTAATCGTTTCTTCGATCGTGGAAATTATTCTGTTACGATATTGGTTTCCGCATAATCGTTTAAACGTTCAAAATGATATACAACGATGATATATATAGCGGCACATGAGTTAGAGATCAATTCAAATCATGTTGTTGTTTTCCCTCGGAGTATCAAGATCGTTAGAATACACGTAATGTAAGAATAAATAAACTCTGAGCAAAGCAATGTCGCCGCTACGTGCAACCGTCGAGCAAAGACGAATTTGAATTTTCCGACTCTTCCCAGTGCAGTATAAATAAGAGAACGCGATCGCAAACAAATGAGTTACAGTCAGTTGTCGATCAGTTATCAACCAGTTATCGACGAATTATCAGCGATCTAATTAACGAGTCATTAGCGATCCTATTTTACGACTTATACGCTGTCTTAGCGAATCGGTTAGTACGAGCGTCTTTGCGAACATTATCTGTATTCTAATTTATCATTTTAAATATATTCGACGGTTTCAACAACGGGCAATCTCGTCCATTAAACCTCGCCGACCAACCTCTCACATAAACCTCTTCGTATATATTTTTGGAATTTTATCTGCAATATAATCGATAGAGTTAATCTTTATTTGAGTGGCACACTTTAACCTTGCATCGAGGCCATGAAAACTCAAAGTTGTAGACATTCGTACCTTAACGAAATTTATCGATTACCCGTTAATAAATTTTCTGCGATTAAATTCACTGGAAATTTTCATACGTTTTGATTTCCATTTCAACTTGATGGTTCGTCCTTCGAGCTTCCGAAAGACGGGAAATAAAAATGGAATTTTTCGAGTACGTTGTTTAAATTTGTAAAAGAACGACTGCGATTAATTCGTCGAAACGTTCTACCGTGTCTCTGTAGCATTAAATGCTCTAACTAACGGCAAGGCTCTGATCGCGTTGCTTTTGAAAGATTCGAACGAAAATGGAATTTTTTGTAAGCGTTGCCAGCCAATGTGGTTAGCTAAAAATCAATTAGCAAAGACACTGGTAATGAATATGCAAGAAGTCGTAATGCTTCTTGGTGAAAACTTTGTGTAACTTTGCTGTCTTCGTACGACGTTGAAAGATACTGTGAATTCGCAGACCGAATATCGTGGATAGGCATTTTGCTTACGAATATGGTTAGAGTCGTGAATTAATTAACAGCTTTCCTATTCAAAAATATTATATCCTTGGTGAATGTTATCGAGTACACGAAGTCTGTGAGCTATCGAAAGGAGCGGTGTTTAACGGACTCGCGAATGAAAACAGGAAACCGTAAAGAAACAAGGCTAAGAAATCAGTGGTGTGTCTGTACGCGGCAGATAGGCAAGTGCGAGGAAACGAGAAAAAGCCTGCAACAACTTTCTTCAGAGGAAACATCGGAATTTCCGTTTGCTCGTTGCAAACAGTATCGGTGCGATAAAATTATTTAACTTTTGCCGTTTTCTTCTGTTACCGAAATGCTAATACCAATGCTACGATAGTATCGTCGGTTATTGTTGTAAGAGATTGCACGACAATTGTTTTCTATTTAAGCGTATTATTCTACTTATAAAATACCAAGTCGAAGAAATTTTTACTATCGCTAAACGGGTAAATATTTGCGAATGTTAGTAAACAAATAATCGTGAACATCGCTGAGCAAACATTTGTGAGAAATATATTATCTGCCAAATAAGTGCAATACGTAGGTGTTACAGCGATTGTAATCGAGTATATCTATGAATATTACATCATGTATTTCTATTAAATTTTAACTCGCGATAATAACTTTTTATCTGATCGTAAGTACTATATCTTAAAGTACATGTTATCGTTCTTTTGTTTGAGAATATATCATCTCGTAAAATAAGCTTTAATAACGCGTAGCTACACTGATTCTAGTCTACCACGATGATTTTGAAGTCGATTCGATAAATTAGTTTCATAATGCAATCGATAACGGTTGCCTGTGATACACAAGCATAACGATTCGTGGGCAAAAATTGACGCGAACCGTGCAAAAGATATATGAAATTCGAAGAAAGTTGAACGAATGGTAGAAGTATCGTAGTATTCGTTGATTTCAAGATGTTTACATTTCGGAGCGAAATAATTCCAATTAATTATAAATACTTCTGGAAGATACGAAGAGGAAGAAAAGAGGAAATAATCGGGTATAATAAAAGAAGAACGTTTAAAAATCAGGCGAATTTTCGTAGAAATACGTGAATTTATTGAAACATTTACAACCTCGTTTGCTCGCGTCGTTTCTTCTCTGTCCGCGGCCCTTAAACACGCGAGGGCCGTGGACGTCATTTCCGCTGCTGTGGCTTGTGCGTGTTATGTACATGAACCACAGAATCACCGCTGGATCGTCATCGAACCACGTGATTCTTCAGAATCCCCGGTCAGAAACGACACTGAAAAACTTCTCCGAAGCGGCGATTCGAACAAGTAAATAGAAGGTGTTGTCATAGAAGTGGACGAAGTTAGCAAGTTATTCGCGGAAGGTTCGACGGAGGTTGGGACGTGGGAGCAAGAGAGGACAGAAGAAAGGGGTGATTTCGTTCCTTGATTCTGATACATCGAGGTTACGTCTCATGGATAAGCGCGGAGAAATGCCGGAATGCACAGGAACAATGAAAGCGTAAACATGGCGACGAGATTTCGTGATTTCGAGACTTTTCCTTTCATTTCGTACGCAAGCGCGAACGCATTCGCAACATTCGCGGTAGCATCGTTCAACCCGCGAAATCGATCGAGATCTACCATTCTACGTATTCGTGCAAAAGATCGAATGACGAACGAGAAAGGAGGAATGACTTTTCTTCGTGTTTTCTTTTATATCTTCTTTCTTTTATTATTATTAGTATTATTTTCTTTTTCGTCTCTGTTTTACTCGTGTACGTACGTTGTCTTCGGTCGCGGTAATTACCGTTCGACGAGTCTCGAACGGCGAGAAAAATGAACGGAGAGCACATGTCGATAGAAGGAAACCTAGAAACACACTCGGATCCGACGATATTATTTTCTTTCTCGCTAAGTGATCATAGCGATTCGCGATGCTCGCTGCTCCCTGGCTTTCGTCTCCTCTATTTACAGGGCGTTTCGTGGAGGGGCGTGTTTCAAAAGCAACCCGCAGTCAGCAGCGGTCGTTGAATCGACTGGGGTGGCCGAGGTTCGAACCGTGGCATCAGCTGCCACGCTTTTTACGAGCGTTGCTTTTGAAACGCGCTGTACAATGCTCACGCTTCTGCCTCTCTCATGCTATCATTCGCTCGCGCATTCGCTCCATCGCGCATTATATATATATATATATATATATATAATATTATATATATATATATATATATACATACACACATATATATATATAATATGTATATACCTAATAGTGTATCATTAGACTCCATTTATTTATATATTTATACTTTGTATTTATAATATTTATATGTATATATATATATATATATATATATATATATATATATATATAGTTCCCTGTAACATATATAATATTGTACATCGTACACTTTACGTTTGTGCCGCTATCTACACGTATCATACAAAAAACACTGGACGTGTCCTGCTTTCGACGCTTTTAAACAAGAATTCTTACTCCTGGTATCTCTCTCTCTCTCTCTCTCTCTCTCTCTCTCGCTCGCTCTCTCTCTCTTTCTCTCTCTGTCTCTCTCTCTCTCTCGCTCTCTGTCGTACGTTGTGTGAATAAGAATGTGCATGTGTATGTCTGTGCATATCGCGTTGTATCTTGTGTGTTTCGAATGTGCTGCAGCACGAGGATTTTCGAGTATAACGTTGCGTACGAACGCGCACCTCTACAAGGGGAAATACACAGGCGTCTCTTGCAAGCCTACGTTCATTAATTTAGATTTATTCTCGCGGGTTATCACATTTTTCGCTCTACGCCGGCGCTCACGCGGGTTCGAGCCAGCCATTGAACGGGGGCTCTCTTTCCCTTCGAAATCTCCACTCGGATTCGAGACACGAATCGTCAGATCTTGGAACCTTGAGAATTCGCGAGATCGATCGTAACGTTTGCGGTTATAGTTGGTTACAGTCATCGGCATTTATTCCATCGCTGATTAATATCGTTAAAAGAAAAGAGAAATATAAAAATATAGAAAAAGTATAGCAATCAAGATCATTTACGTATCGTTCGTTGATTAGAAACGAGAGGAAACAAGTGAAAATGGATGAACGTGGAAACATTCTAAAGACGACTGCAATTTAATGATTGTAATCGTAACGCGATTAAACTTACGTGTAATCTCGTCTACCTGAACCGACACAGCTGTGAGTTCTAAGAACTGTGTCTACGTTCACGAAGAATGACAATCTATCACACACTTGTCAAATTATTCATCATTGTCGATTGTCAATTATTCATTTTCCTATAAATTAATCTTTTCCACGGACAACTATTTTTTGATCGTTTCTCAGAAGGCGATTCGTCATTTATACGTGTAACTTGTTTAACTTTTCACTCAACTTTGTTTATGAAAATATATAACACTTAACTGTTTATATGCCAAAACACTTTTTGAACATCCTCGAAGCTTCTGTCGGTTGACTTTCTCAAAGAAGAGGAAACTGATATTAACGAAACTCGCGCTATATTCGAATAATATTCGATAAATATCGAAGATCTAGAGGGAAAAACAGAATAAGTCACTGGTTCTTTGGTTCAGAATCAAAATTCCTCTACTATATATTTATCGACAGATCTTGATTTCTGATAAACTTTAATAATCGAATTAACAAGATGTTTGATATGCAGACCTGTCCAATTGTATCGGAACGATAAATTACAGAAACAGAGAAGAGCAGAGGGATTGAGATCAACGACCGGCTGAAAATAGGTATATATCATCGAAGGTACAGATAATCCTACAAAAATCCTTCGCTATCGCTTTCTAGTATCGCAATCTATACTCGGTAAACAATCGTCTATTGATCGTCGACTCTGCTCTTTGTTCCTCGAAGAAGTGCAAGAGTTGAGTCAGAAACTTTAAATAACTGAACATTTCCAAGACTAAAGTTTCGTGTTAAACCTCTTAGGTACAGCTGAATTTTGCTGAATTAAGAACTGGCGTATATCGTTAACGCTGTTACAAAGCATTACGAGAACAAGAAAAGTGTGAAGCAAAACAAATGAAAAAGATCGTTTAGTTCAAACGCTGAGCGAAAGCCGCTACAGTGGCGTATTGTACCTGAGAGGTTAAACTCGGTTTTGTCTTGGAAAAATTGAATTTGACGTTATTTAACACGTTGACTGTCACGCGCGTTTTCAAAGAAATCTCCGTCAGGCCACGCGTACAGCGGTACCGAGCGTTCTCTACTAGGTGCTCCCATCGATATTTTTGTAATGCGAGTCGCCCAAACGGTGGTCTCAAGAATGATCTGTCGTTTCGTTTGTTCGCAACATTAAAAGCACTAGCTGTTGCTGAATATAACGAAGGAAAGCGTGGTATGGATTATTCCGACCAAATGGTTTCTTATGCCACTACAATTAGAAAAGGAATCAAATGGTACAGATAACTTGGCATTCCACTCCGTCTGGGAATTTCTGTTGTAAACGCTTTGACGGTTTACAAAATTGCAACAAGGAAGAATATAAATATTAGAATATTTAGACAATTATTAGTTGCAAAATTATAAAGGGTTGTCTGAAAATACAAAAAATCCTTGTCTTCGTCGGAGTCGGCGTAATATCGCCGTTCGAAAAAATGATTTCGGAAGAAGCATTAGACGCGCATGCAAACTATGTTACGCAAATAAAAGACGTCGAGTGGACCGAAGAAAAGAAAGAGTGGCACAAAAGAATTTGAAGAAAACAACAATTTATTGTCCAAATTGTCCCGACCATCCTCAGCTATGTATAAAATGCTTTAAAGTTTTACATTCTAAGTAATTTTTTTAATAAATCATTTTCGTATTATTTTAATAACAATTCAACAGTTTTATTATTATGGAATATCTTTTCAAATACCTACGACGATCCTTCGCAAATAGTCAAATAATATAAAACAACCCGAATATGGGTTACGCTGCCCGACCAGAAACTTCGCTGACACCCGAATACGGGTGTCGTGGCAGTCAACGTGTTAAATACAGAACCTGAAATCTTTATCTCAATCTGTAACATACTACTTGATGCATTGTCAAACGAACGAATTATCATTCAACAAATGTTAATTAGAAACAATCGTAATAAAACACAGAGTTTGAAGATATTTATCTGCATATATTATTTAACATATCTCCGAAATAAACGTTATAAATATAAAACAAAATTGTAATTACTTTATAAAGAAATATCGTGCAATTATTTTAAGAATAAATATCCTAGTAGTTATATTACTGCGTAAAGATAAAATTTAAAAATTGTTATATTTATTTAATACGTATCTTTTTTTACTTATATTAAACACATGTTCTCGTCAAATATTATTTACCATATTATGAAATAATTAAATTACAAAATAATATAATAAATAATTATGTTATAAAGTCTAAGGGACGATGCTGAATTCGATTAACGTATTGAGATTATGTTTAAACAAGTTTCAAAGAATATACATAATACATAAATAACAACTCTCGATTATTTTTATTTGGTAATTGAGCATACGACATCTTCAAGCTTGGTTTTATTCAACGACGATAATCTTGGTAAACGTCAAAATCATCGAATCAAAGAGAACCAGTTACATAGTTCTGTAGAATTTGAACTATCGAATCTTGTCGTATCCTTTGCATTATTCTCTACGCAATCTTATCTTTCTATAATCGAAATAACTTAAGATCGAGGAAAATATAAAATTTTCCCTTCGCCTACTTTAAAAACCCTACTCTAAAACTGTTTAAGAACGTTAAAAATTTGTCGTCCTATTAAAATAAAAATGAGATTGCAACATATATATTCGAGTTAATATTCCGCGTAATAACCAGCAACAAAATAAAGGAAAGGGAAGGAAAACCAAGGTTCACGTTCGTGTCTCGAAATGCGAAAATATTCGACTCGATTTCGCCCGATCAACTTCCCTCCGACAAGAAGGAAATTGCACACGTGTATTGCGACTAGAAACGAATCGTTCGAACGAATCGACGATTGTGTTTCCGTGTTAAGAAAGGAACGAGAGAACGGCTGACGGTCGAGGCAAGTGTGGCGTAGCCGGAGGATCGCATCGTTGTCGCGTATCACAGAAAAAAACCTATGCGTATCGTGGTGAACGTCAGTCGAAAAAGGTCGCGAACCGGAAGTCCATGGAGAACTCGTCGAGCATCTACGAATATCTTCGTTTCATTTTCTCCTTTACATCGCAATCTTATGTCTGGTCTCGCGGTCGTATGTCACGATTCGAGTACAGCTTAATCGACGTCTTGACATATTTTTCTTTTTCGACGTCGATTGCGTCGTGTAACGATGAAGAGCAAAGAGATAATCCAACGACCAAGCGTTCGTACGATGTCGACCGTGAGTTTCGAAACACACGTGTTTCTCTAACCAAAAATTTCTACGATCCTGGAAACACAAGAATCTATTCAAATAAATTAATCTCAGACTTGTAGAATTGATTTTTTACTAGAAATGAACGAACGTGTTAAAAGATATTCTACGTTTATAAATGGACAAGTTAAGTTCAAGAGATTGGGAATGGAATTTTAACTCGTTTCCCCAAATAAATCGATGGAAACTGACTGGAATTTATTGGTATTAATGATATCAGCGAATCGCGATGCTACGAATATCGATGCGTTTATGGATAACTTTGAGAAGAAATATACGCTAAGTACGCGTAACGCGCGAAAGCACGAAGAATATTGAAAATACACGTTGGAAAATTTAGCGGGCGAAACAAACTTTTACTTGGGTTCTTTAGTTACGTTCACAAAAATACGAGTTTCGCATAATCACGTGTAGATAACTAATAAATAATACGTGATATTATCGAGTTGAAAAACAATAAATCGTAGATTATGAACTTTTACTGGACGAATAACCTTTACAATTTTATAATTCTATGTCGGATATCGTCAGCTGGTTCTTGTAATTTGTAAAATTCACTTTTAGAAATTTCTAGAACTCTACGTATTTTATCAAACTTGTTACTGTGAATTTATCGTATTATATGTATAATCGTGAATTATATGTATAACTTACAAGAGAATTTATCGATGCTGGAAACTTGTTAGTTGTAAAGTTTCGCTGACGATATCAATTTAATTGTAAAACAAGATCCCGCTGAAACATCGACGGTTCCGAATTTGTAAATGAAAAAACTACGAGAAAAATGGTGAAAAATGGAAAAGGAATTTTATATTAAACTACGTATAATCACCATCGGCGAGGTTATTATCCGAATCGCCGCACAATTTTTCAAATCGATTTTCTAATTATTGGAATAGAAGATGCGTAAACAACTGGCACTAATTCGAAATTCAATATCATTCAAAATACCTAAAACACGTGTTTAATTCTAAAAAAAAGATCGACATCGTACTTATTCGGTATTACAACTCGAACTTCCATAGAACTAAGAAACGTAGATCGTTGCATTATAAATTTCTTCTTTCGATAAAACTTTTCCGTCAAGCATTTTTAAATCGCGAATATACGTACGACGTACCGCGCAATATTTCGGTTTAGCATTTTCCTCGATAGTTTAATACGCTTTTCGAAACAATTACGTATTTAACTCGTTTCGAAGTACAGCATATAAAAACCAGATTATCAGATCATTTTACTTTATAAATAAAAACACACCGAAGCAACAAAAGACAGTTTTTATAAAAATAAAATCAACAGAAGTGTAACGATTCGAGTGATTTTAGCTTTGCGTTATTGCTTAATTTTTATTTCAGAAGGAGAAATATTGATTTAACGTCACTGGTATCTCTCGTCTCAAGACTTTCGAAATTTATTATGCAACAACTTAATACGACTTAAAAGTCACGCGAGATTAAAAGATTGTCTCGCGATGGAGCCTGCTATTCCTTACTATTGTACGCGATAGCGAAACAACAGCCGATTAGAACCCATCGTATCCAAAAATGATCTAGGTGAACTCACGACCAGCCAGACCAGAACCGTGTATCACGATCGAACCTTTCAAGGTCACACTTTCCACAAAAAGAAACCGCAAAATTCGCACCTGCCCAGCTCGACGATTTCTTAAGCGTCCTCCAGTTGTCGTCCTCCGTGTCTCGAAACGCCCCTTCGCACCCGCACCGTTCGCACCACACCATCCCCTTTTTGACAACGATCGACTCCGAATCCAGCCGCGCGACTCTCACCTCCTACGATCCGGTCTAATCTCCTCCGTTCTAACATTTTCTCACACCATATCCTCCTCGTCGTCTTCCTCCTCCTCCTCGTCGTAATCGTCCTCGTGGCCGACGGGCCAGCAAGCCTCCACCTCGTTGTCCTCGCAGCGTCGCCGACGTCGCTGTTGCGGCGGTTGTATCGACGCTGAGACTCGCAACGACGCAGACTGCGAAACGGCAGCCGCCGGCTGCGAGGGTGCCGACGACGAGGACGAAGAAGACGATGACGAGGACGACAAGGAGGTCGAAGAGGAGGGTGGTTGATGATGATGGGCTTGGTGATCCTGATCGAGGGCAGGAAGAACGATGTTCGCCGTGGTCGAGGGATTACTCGCGGCTGCGGTGGCGGCGTATGCCGCGGCTGCAGCGACTCAGGCCAGGGCGTAGGGGTGGGTAGCGTGGTGTCACAAGCCCGGAGCCGCGGTGGCGACGGAGGACGGCGGGGGCGCGCTGCTACTAGCCACGCTGGTCGCGTGATGGTACAGCGGACTCTGGTAATACTCCTGGTGATGGTGATTGGTCATGTTGTGCATTGGACCAGCCGCGTTCGAGCCCGTGTGCATGCCGTTGTGATGATGGTGACTCGGTGGCGCGGAATGCGCGTGAGGATGATGAGGCGAGCCGAAGTTGGCGTAGCTCTGATGCAGCTGCTCGTACATTTTCATCTCCGGTGGCTTGATGTCTTGCGCGCCTGGCGATGTGCCCGCCGTCGCGCCCGGCAGTAACCTGGTGATGCTAAAAGGATGACTGGCAGCGGTGTACGGTGGCTCTTGTTTCAGACTACCAGTCATTCCATGATGCAGAGCCGTAGGTTCGGAGATCAAGTGAGGATGAAGACTTCGACTGACCATGGCGGTTAATTCGTCGTGAGCAGCGCCTAGTTCGGGTCCCAGGAGGCCGCCAATGTCCGTTGTATCGCTTTTTAACGAGGCGTGGTGTTGATGGAGACTGGCTGCGTGATGATGATGGTGCGACGACACCAGGGAATGAAGATCCTTGTCGTCCTGTTGCTGGGGCCCGTGATGGAGAGAAGACGTTGTCTTTTTAGCTGCGTGAGCCAACTCGTGGGAGGTCGGACTATTGTGTCCGGCGGCGGCTGCGGCGGCTGCCGCGGCAGCGGCTGCTGCGGCTCCGGTATGATGCTGTTGATGTTTGTTGTTCTGTCTGGTTAATTCTTTCTTCTCGTCTTTGAACCTCTTCTGTCGACGTAGGTAACATCCGTTCTCGAACATGTTCCCACTCTCTGGATGCAAGGTCCAAAAGGAGCCCTTGCCAGGCTTGTCCGGAGTTCGCGCCACTTTCACGAAACAATCGTTGAAGCTGAGCGAATGCCTGATGGAATTCTGCCAGCGTTGCTGATTTTGTCTGTAGAAGGGGAACAGGTCCATGATGAACTGATAGATCTCCGACAACGTAAGCATCTTGCTGGGCGCGTTCTGGATAGCCATTGTGATCAGGCTGATGTAGGAATAGGGCGGTTTCGCGTGGGTGTAACTTCTGCGGTAAGACTTGTCGGTTCTGGCGCGTTGCAAAGCGGAATTAGGCGAATCCGGCTCGGTAAGGGAAAGAGGATCCCTGGTAACACCGGCGCCGCCGCCTGGCGTTAGAGGACCATAGCCGACGGCGCTCATACACGCGCCACCGCCTCCCATCGAGGCACCACCGTAACCACCCATAGCACCACCGCCCATCGATGCCATCCCCATTGCCGAACTCATAGTGCTCATGTTGAAACCGCCGGCACCTTGAGGACTGCAACTCGGTCCAACACCGACACCCATTGACATACCCATAGGCATACATCCTACCGAGTTGATCGAGCTGTACGTCGGCGCCATGCTGCCCATCGTGGACATCGCGGCGCTGGTCATCGCGCCGCCGAGGCTACCAGCATCGCTGTACAGCTTCTGCGACTGGAGCATGGTCATAGAGCTAACCGGTGCCGGAGTGGCGGGCTGCTGTCTGCTTGTCAAACGAGAATCATGAAAACCGCGGTACCACGGCTGCTGTTGGTAATGCGACGGTTCCCGAATCTTCTCCTCGGTGACGAAAATACTTGACACCACTGGTCGACACACGGTTATTTCAATTACTCACGACTGTGATTATCATCGAGTTATATGTGTCAATATCACTGATATTTCACTGTCCACGATAATTTGATTCGTACGTCGACAAACAGAAACTTCACCTTCGTTTTCTATAGCTTCTCCAACTTGCGTGATACGATGTTTAAAACACAATTCGCGCACTCGATCCTCGAACTTGGTTAATTATCCTCTTTGGAAAAATTCACAGAATCTTCAGAAAAAATTCCACGATCTTCCTGGATATAGTATCTTCTTTCGTCCAACACCAAGAATCCTTTAAAGTACACCGTAAACGAGCGTCGATATGTCGGAAAAGTTCACGATCGCTCGATCACTTCGTCAACACGTTGCGAATAACGCACGATATGAAATTGTACGCGCGGGCTGGTCGCGCACCGCCAGCACCAAGCACGAGCTGAGAACACACGGCGAGCAGCGATCGACGTTGTTTGAGCGGGGTTCTGTGTGCTCGATCCGCCTCACCTCCACTCTCCCTCATTCACCAGTCTCTCGTTGTCTCACTGTCTCTCTGTCTCTCTGTGTGCCGTGTGGATGGAGGCCGGTTAGCGAGTGTACTCCGCTACTCTTGAGTCTGCCGACCTTGTTCAAACACTCCCTACTCCGTACTACGTCTGCCACGCCTGCTCCATGTCCGCCGGCCAATCATCGTCCACGTCTCCCTACTACTCGGCGGTTACACCAACGAGAGCGCAACGGCGGGTGTTCAACGTGTCCCCTTCGTATCGCGTGAATCAGCGGCGAGATAATGCGAGCGGGGAGACAGCCAGACCTTCGAGCGTTCGACGAAGTACGAAGAGCGCAGCTGCGAAATATGCCGCTTGCGCAATATTCCACAGGATGCCGGGCCACGGCGCCCGACCACCACGTCCCGACGGCCGCGTCCCGATGCTCCTCTCTCATGTCATGTCAACTGTCTGTCTGCCACACGTTTGACACCTATCGGCGCGTGTCACGCGACGGGCTGATTTTCTTCCATTTCTTTCTTTCCTTATTTTCTTCCGTTTCGATTCTTTCCTCCTATCTTTGAATACGTCTCCTTTTCGTACATGTTCTTATTCTTTTCTCTTTTTATTTTATTTTAAGTCGATCGCTTGATTTACAGTTTCTTGTATTTCACTTTCCTTTCTCTTTGTGTTTTCTTCTTCTTTTTCTTCTTCTTCTTCTTCTTCTTCTTCTTCTTTTGCTTTGTTCGAATATGTTTGAATATGTTATTTGGTTCAGTGAATCGATGCATAAGTTCAGTTTTTGGAGATAGTTTCCGAAAGAATGTTCGAATTGTGTTTCTCAAACTCGTGGCAATTTTGTGATCTGCGGAGGTTCACGACGGTGCTCAGAGAAGAGGAAGAACGAAGCTACGTTTCTGGTGCACTACAGGTTCGTAGGTCTGTTTCTTACAGTAGATTTTTCACGACGCTTCTCACTCTCTATCGCTAGTTACGCGTTCCTCTTACTTTCCTTCGTCCGTTCGTTGAATTTTCGTAGAAATTTCTTATCGACGAATAAAATTAGTCTGTGACAGCTATTGTGTACTATACGATATTTTCTAGAGCGATATTCTGTATCAAATCCTCGATACAAAATTATTTATTTCTTCAACTTTTTATCAATTTTTCGTATTTGGACAAACGTTGAAACTGTATTTCAATTAATTGAGAATAGCTTCATCAAACGAATCGCGCAAACGTATTGCACAAAAATTTGAATTACTCGCTAAATTAGATTATCTAGAAAATTGGAGTCGTTGCGATTGAAAGATCGTGAAATTTGGATTCGATGGATCGGTCGTTTTATTTTCTGCGTTATGTGGTAGGTAGATGATGTCTTCCTTTTACGGCCCGTTACAACTTGAGCAAATCAAACGAATTAGATGCGCAAACAAGCGTGAAATATTGAAACTAATAACACGTAGCTAGTGACATAGAACTTGTTTAAATTAATCAAACGCCCACTTGTTCTCGAGTCACTTCGATGCTCGAAGATCCAGTAAACACAACAACATCTTGGTGGAAATTCTGATTAGTTTACAGTATGTTTGACAGTAGAATTATCAATGACCGTAGTAAATTATGACTATTGGTATATGTGAAAAGAAAATGATGTACCTAACTACAGCATCAAACAGATCGTTTTTACAGTGGTAAGATAGTAAAATACGAGAAACTTAACTGACAAAGGCCGACCCTATGAAAGCAAATAGAATAAAATGCGGACAATGTATGTATGTACACATAACTTGGAATGTAACGCGCCGTTGCAAATGTTTAACTTTATCAGAAAGAAAAACACGAACGTTTTCTCTGGACCATCTGGAAATAAAGAATTTTTGGGGGAAAAATGGAAGCTCGTTAAGTAGAGTTTGGCAACAGTAAATGAGAGGAGTAAATATTGACGGATAATAGATTCGTCAAATTGTACGAGTGTACTGTTAGAGTCATTTAGCTTGGAAAATAGATCACTTAAATCTAACAACATAAATATTGAAGTATAGCAAATTACAGGGAGTTTGGACTGGCTCAATCAACTTACATAAGAATACCGCTGCTTTCATTACCTATGTCAAAGCTAGATAACTCAAACAGTTACCGATAACATTTAATTACAACAACAAATATACACGCATAATATTTATCTATATCCGTATAACACACTGATAACTCTAAACATCCAACGTAAATTTGTCGATATTTACGATTGAGTTAAACCTCTTCTACTACAAGTAGGCACACTCGAATTTTTTTTTTTTTTTTGAGAGAGAGAGAACAAATTACAAAACAAGCACTTATTAACTTTTTAACAATAAAGAAATCAGATACAACATAGCTACATAAATATTCTTCAGCCGACTATTCTCTGACATTTTTCAAACGCTTCTTTTCTACGTCGCGATAATTTCGTAATACCGTCGCAGTCATTGAACGTTTACGCGTCAATGGTATTCTTGTTTCAACGAATAAGAGAAAAATAAAAAGTCGAATCGAAGATAAATTTGCGAGGAACTTTAGGAAATTCGTGGAGAGAAAGGAGAATTATTTTAATTAGTACGACGAAATTACACGTGTACGCGACATTGACTTGTCGATTTTTACTTTTGAAATGATTAGAAAAAACACACGCGCGCAAATATAACTAACACGAAAAATAGAAATTTCTTTTTTCAAGAAGAAAATTTTATTCGCGATAAATATTCGCGAGTTTTCTTTCTCGGAGAATGCAACCAACGATTGTTGGAATATAATTTCATAGAGGAAATCGATAAAAATACGACATCACCATGAGACAATCGAGTTTTGCAATCGAATTTTCCGCTTTTCCGACGCGTCGCGTCGCTCGATCAGCGTCGATTAATCGTTTATCGCGTCTCGAATAATTAACCGTCCGTGGCCCATGAATATTAAACGCGCGTAATAAAAAGAGATCGGATTTTCGGCGGATAATTCGGTTAGCTTAACTGGATCCGGTGGCGCGGTTTCCTCTGTCGCTCCCTCCGTCGATTCGACGCCTCGAAGCTCGCAAGTCGACCGATTTCCTCGTCATTATTTCGCGATTATCCATCGATTCTCTCGTAATTACGATTTTATTTCAAGCGTCGATATTAAAACGACCGATTACCGACGGACAATTTCCTCTGTTTAAATAATTCCTGATGCTTTACACGACGTAAAGTACCTTGCAACCAACTATTTCTTCCGACGGAAAGTTGGCAACAATTCCATCATCACGCAAGGTACCAAAAATTGAAAAAAAATCCGATAATTCTAAATTATCGAACGAAGGACTTTGATTTCTTTCAAATTATAAAGTCTGAAATAAATTGTATAAAAATTCTTGTATAAAATTACTTGTATAAAATTTCATACTTCAACGGGTTTCGTGTATTTTCATTCAGCGTGATCTTCTGACATTTTCCACGTTGCGATTCTTCTATATGCAAAACCTTTTTCTATATTGCTACGCCTACAAACATCCTGCAGGATCTTATTTTCACGATCTTTATGGCCGTCTCGTAGAAATTGAAAAAAAATTAACAAGACGAATCGATAATGAGCGGTTGAGAAATGACTACTTGTAAATTTGCGATCGTTCTCGAACCGAGATGGAATCAGCGATTCGTTCACGTGGCTAGCTATTTTTCGAGCAAGTGCGAA
Source organism: Bombus flavifrons (assembly GCF_040668555.2). Classification (NCBI taxonomy): domain Eukaryota; kingdom Metazoa; phylum Arthropoda; class Insecta; order Hymenoptera; family Apidae; genus Bombus; species Bombus flavifrons. Next base: position 12,524,666 of record NC_138450.1, read on the forward strand.
GTACGGTCTAATGTGTCCGTCGCGGACGATTCGAAATGTGAAGGGAACGCGACGAAGAAGAAAGCATCGAAGGGTGGTCGATGTGTCGCATTTATTCAACGACTTAACACGTCCTCCGTCGTGTAAATCACCGAATGGTGACCCATTTTGCTCGTCACGAAGGAGAAACCTCCTTTGCAGTTTCACAGTCGCGTTAGAAACGCGCGATGAAACGTCAAAAAATTAATAGAAATAACCAGATATTTATAGTTATGACCGGGATAAAGAAGATGAAACGCGTGGCTAAAAGATCGCTTTAACGCGTTAATTTTTTTAAACGATCGACTAACTTTGTAAGTGTGTAGGCAATACAGATTTCCAGGTTGCGAGTGAACGCGACATTATTTTCCACTGGACAATCTGGCGCGACATTATTTTCCACTGGACAATCTGATGCGACATTATTTATGATAAATAGCGAGGTTGGCGTTAATAATTTCACAGGTTTGTCACGCGGTGCACAATATGATGGCCCTAGAACGCGTGCATGTGTGTTAACGGTGAATTAAATATCGAGTTAGCCGATTAATTTGCTGCTGGTTTCTCGCGCGAATAATGGAACCTGTGAAACTCCGTGATCGCGACAGGTTTACGTAAATTACATCTCCTAGTTACAAAAATAGATCCGAATGAAAATATCTCATTACAATTATTATAAAATACGTGATATTCTCAAAACTTTTATTTTACGTCTAGAAATTCTTTATGATTATTACACAGTACAAAATTCACTGAAAATTTCCATTCTACGTTCGAAGATTCCGCTTATTTATTCCAAAAATGAGAAACTATATTTCCGCCATTTCTCTCCAAAAACACACAAATTTTAATTAATTCATCCCTCTAAGATCATCCAGACGAACAAGTTCTTATTTTACCTACTTTACTATTGTTCTCTTGTTTCTTTTCTCTTTAATTTCCTTTTCTCTTCTCCTTTTGCTCCTTCGAAGGAGCAACATTCGAAACTGCTAAATCCAGCAACGATTTTTATTATCATTCGCGTAATTTCGTTCCTCGTTTCGTAAGAAAAATGACGGCCGAATATTTTCAAACGTTTTGGTCAAACTACCTCGTTTCTTTCGTCAAGAGATAGGAATATTTTCTATTTTTTTTTTCTTTTCTTGCTTTATTCCCTCTCAGAAGGCTCACCGCGCAGATCAAATATTCCGCGGAATAGATTTTAACGCAAAAACTTGGATCGAGCGGAAAAATCTTCGCACGATCGGTTAGGGAACCTTGTTTGCTATCGACCAACAGCTTCGAGACGACATTTTCACCTCAGCCGTCTCTGTGCTTAACACGTTCGCGTCACCATTTACTAATTGTTAATAATCTATAGGTGTTTCGCTCTTCCAACAAGCATCGCCCGTCGTTCTTCAATTTTCGAAAGGAAATACAAAAAGGACATAAGCATTTACCTACTATCCTATTATTTCTTGTTTCTTCTACCTTCTCACGGACCTGAGAATTTAAGCAATGTTTCAATAAACGATCAGAGACGTTGCTTTTCGATCGACGCGTATGCCAGTTATCACGAAGTATCGCTTATCGATTACATTGGCGCTGAATTCCAGGGCACAAGGCCCTTATTTACACATCGGTGTGAAAAATATAAAATTTGATTTTTCCGACGGAGCTCGTATTGGCAAATTGGAGAAAGGAATTTCTGAGATTAACTGCTTTCCGAGACTCGTTGCGAAAAAGTAAACGACAAAACCGTGTCCACCGTTGGGCAAAGTCACAAAAGGCAGAGTCGATTACGAACGGGCTCCGTCGTTTTATCGATTGCCTGTCCGTCGGCCCTTGTATCTTGTCCACTGACCACCGATTAACAGTCCCCTCTGTCATGATAAAACCACGTCTAAATATCTATCTATGCTATTACAATACAGTTCCTATCGCTACCAAAACGAAAGGAAGACACAATTGAAAAGTACGTAACAGCGCGAAGAAATAAAAGATATAAAAATTCAAAGTCTGTCTAGACAAACAGGTAATTTTTCGTTTCTATATAACTACTGGCGCCATTAAAATATATTTTTTATCGCGGAAAGAATAATCGAGATCACCGAACAAACAATTATCAATTTTTTAATTTATAAGAAAAAAAATAAGCTGAGAGAATAATCCGAGCGGAGTTGCTAAAAATCATCATCTACGGCCAACTTATCGGTAGATATTCGCGCTTCGATCATTTCCAAACACCGACAAACATCGTCAAACCATACGTATTTCTTATCCAGCAAAGAAAAATCTTAAAGTATAGCAAGATCGAAGCATTGGCGCCTGAAAGGAGGCGAATTTAAAGCTTCCAACATCGTCAAACTTTCTACAACCACGTTATTGCAACTGATCTTCCGCTATTAATCGCAAAGACAAGAGCTGTACCGGATTCCAAATCATTGGTTTTCGTGACCCCAGCAACACGAATATACTTTCAAACAATAACAGAATAACTTCAAACAGAAAGATTCTTAAACTTTCTCAAACGCTCGAATTTTGCACAATCCTAACCTACATACCTGAAAGTATTCCAACGAATTACCGCAGAATGTTTTACATGTTGAACATTTCAAACTTGAAAGACCCTACAATGTGTTATATGACAGTTCAAGAAAATAATGTGCTATCTCAACCTCGGCCAACATAATCAAACTTCGTTTCCCGATCGTCAAACAAATGATACAGGAGGAAGGATCGCGCAAAAACTAAAGAAGATAAAGAGTACTAAAAATCCAAACTCCATAAGCTCGAGGAACATCGGGCACGAAGATCGACCGCACGCTTTTCATCTGGCAACCAGCAAATCTCCGTTTACGGTCACTTTAGTTCCGCTCATTATCCTCAGCAAGCTTTCGCTGGACTCTGGCCCCGATGAGCGTGCACGAACGTATACGTGTCGTTCGCGTGTACGAACTTGCGGTTGCTCGATCGTAAATACCACAGGATTATCTTTACGGGACACGATTACCATTGTTTCTTTCTTCGTTGCCAGCCCTTAAACGTGCAACGAATGGTTGCGAGTTTTCCTCCGCGTTTCCATTTCCACGCAATGTCGTTCCAACACGTTCAAAAGATTTCAATAATCCTTTTACACGACCGAATACGAAACTATCGTTGACCGACGATCATCTCGGGTCCCCGTATGTATCAGGCGATACATACGATATTTATTGACGATTGCCTAGTGATAGCACGATCATATGCGTTATCTATCGTTTATCATAGATGAGGAAGGAATTTGACGAACACCGATGTTTACACGATTGATTGCATTACAAGCTCGCATAGTACCTACCGTAGTAGCTGCTATTGCGTAAAACTTGTCGAATGCTCCATAAAACCAAAGTATAGGAGATTACAGTTGGGAAAATTCCACGGAGACCAACAGCCGAACAACTTTTCGATAGGAGGAAAGATCTCGAACGTAGAAAGAAGATGTACGCGTCTCCGCTCGTTATCAACCCCTTACGACGCGATTAACGTTCCCGTCAAATTTCTCAAGCAAAGGAAACATCTTCGTACGTCTGCTCGTTACCAAGCTACACAGTAGCCGGTCAAAGTTCAAGATACCAAAACGAGAAGCTTCCCGCTATCCAAGCTCTTGCTCCCTCTTGATACTTTCGTCGATGATCCGAAGGGAAACCGAAGAAGATTGGAAAAGCAAATGCTTGCCGCGATTAACCGCTGTTAAAATTCAATCCGACGTAACTAGCGCGTATATAATAGAAGAATAATAGAAGAAGCTTCTAGCACAGGAAGAGAAAAGGAGAAGCGAGAGAAATATCGGTAGAGTTGCCGGGCGTGACGGGCCGACGAATCGAAGGCATACAACTCGATGATTCAAGCGTTTAGAGTCGGCTAATACTTTACTCGAGAGATTCGTAAACACACACATATGTAGAGGGATGAGGAGGAAGAGGAGAAAGAGGAGGAGGAGAGGCATTCACGAACGGGCGGCGCGTTCCAACATTAGATCCGAGAGCACCCACCTGTACGCCGGGTCTTTATCGAGCCACCAATTGTTTGCGGAATGAAAATATTGTCCCTGTAAACAAGTGGCTACATTGTGCCAAGCGCGCGCGGCGTTCTTCGTTACAACAAATCACTCCCTCTCCTCGGTGCCTCCTCCGCCTCGTGTATCCGCAGCCGCCGCCGCCCGCCAAGTACGGCACAAGTGCGCAATCGAGTACTGTTTGTTTCGATTAGTACCGATCCTCGATCTACGATTAAATAACGATTTGCTATTTGACCTAGATTACATCGTATCACGGACCGCGATCGATTCTACTCTCTCGTCGATGCTCGCTACCGACGATCTACCGACGCTACGCGGCTACCGACTTTTCTGCTTAGCGTGTCCCCTGGGCTGTACAACTGTACAACGTTTCGTTTTCTCGCCTTCTTTGTTTCTTGTAATTATCGACACAGGTTGCTCGATCACGATGACATGGAAATAGTTCTATTGGAATGATCGAGTGCAGAAAGATCTCTGATTTAGAAAGATTTAGTTTCTGTTTGAACTGGGAGGTCGATGCGCTGATTCGGCTTCTTATTTCTTTCCGCTTGTCTGTTCACTTTTCGTATATTTTACAAAAGGACTGTTAACCACGCTATGAGGAAATATGTCACGTGGGAGTCGTTTATTGCGCTAATTTATTGTATCGATTATAGTCGTGGTAATTTATCGGGTAATTTGATTTAACTAGATAAACGTTTCGAGTTTGAAGTAAGAAACGTAATCGGAGTTGGGAAAAAATGGGAATCAGTCTGAAAAGATAGAGACCCGGCTTGTTGCAGCGGCATTTTTGCTTCAATTACCCGCTGCTTTATTTTCAGTCCGAACGTCATACTTGGTAACAGTCGGTTTTATTACATGGAATTTTAACAAACTTATTTGCGCGTGATAAAAAGGCGACACAGAGCCAGAAATTCGTCAGGATCGTGGAAAGAAGACGAGTTCTTTGGATAAACGGAAATTAGCCTGATTAAAGCTGAATATTATGAATTAAAAGTGAATTGTTCGTTCGTTCCCCCGTTTTGTCTCTACAGTCGATCCCTGATTAATCTTTAACTTCATCTTCGTTACAAATCTAATTAAGCAGACAAATTATAAATTAACAAAGAAAAACAGGAAAAATATCCTGGATTAAATAAAAATTATTTTCTCATATCGTAAAATATCCAGTGTCGCTGCATTTTTCGCATCATTTTCGATTCAACGGTATTTTCCTGCTGTTAAAAAATTAATTGAGATCGAAGAAGACGCGAAAAATACGGTTTTATCTGAATTTTGTTCAAAGACTTCTTAAAAATTAATCGTAGAAAAGAAGATATCACGGTTTTACAAATTAATTCATTTTACAAACTAAACAAAACGTTGTCAATTTTCCCCTAATTGCTGTCACACATTGAAAGCTTCGAAACGCCCTACGAACCAAACGGTGTTTGACTTCGTTTGAAGCACCGAAACGCGCGAGTCAAGATCCTTCGACTCGATAGAAGTGTTTTGTCATTTTTATACGAAAGTAAGAGGGTTGCCACGAGGGTAGACAGATGGAAGAACGGGCTACGGACCCTGAAGAATGGCTACCTGGTCCACGTGGGTGGTCCACTCCTGTTTTTCTTTCTATTAACGCCGTTGATAGCTTGTTGGCACACAGAACGTGGTGCGCCAAGTCAAAGAAACGCGAAAAACTTATCGACTTCTTTCCCAGAAGAAACGTACTAAAGAAGTTGAAAATAATAATTTGATTATTAGTTTAGATAATTTCTTAAGATCAAATTCATCAACGCCACGGTATTCATCGTCGATTTCCCAAAATCAGAACCTGTTTACCTTCGTTAACAAAGTATCGAATCACGAAGCAACTGCTGCAAACACGATGAAAATAATTTGCATATAATTCTACATAATTTCTGAATATAAAATTCAACGTTCCGCTACTCGCTCGATTCCAACGATCGGTTCGATGATCTTCACCGGCGACGATCATTTCTATTTTACCTTATCCATCGCTGTTCCATCTTTCGATTCGCGAAAATATCTCTCTTCTCGATATTTTGACTTCGATCTCGCCCTTCCATCTACGCACAATAGAAAAAAAAAGTCTTCCACGTAAAAGACCAACGAGTTTCGCTGAAAATCCAACAATCACCGATTTCTCCAGCCTCGGACTCTTTCTTCCCCGGCTCGGCCTAGAAAAATATCTGGACGAGCATACGGCAACCTAAATACCTGTCATCGGACATAGGATGAGTGGCACGAGATTTGTTGTTTCAAGGCTTTGCGAAACAAACCGTCGCACCGCCGGGAAGTCAATGTATCGCGCAGCGAAAGGAAAATCAGGTGCGTTCGCGGCTGGGTCACGTCCGAAAAATACCGGCCACTTTTGTCTGCCAAGTGGACAGTGGTAAAAATCACGATACGAGACACGAACACGCGTGAATGGTAGACGCGACTCGTAAACGTTTCGCGTGTTTCGGCATAAATTAGGATGGAAATTTGGTTGGAGGAAATTTGATTTCGTCAGGTCAAAAGGAGAGAAGCAAGGAAAAACAGAGTTATAATAAAATGTTTAGTCTGTTAAAGATTTCTAGTCAAAATATAATCTTATTGATCGATGGGGAATTTCCAAAAATACGGATCTATCGCACTCTATAAGCGAAAAACTAGAACAATCATGGAAAAACCTTTGAAGACACCAAAAGTCTGCTGATGCTTGAAACGCGATTTAAAATTATTCGTTTTACCAAAAACGTGAAATCGTTTCAACTTGCGAATTAGCGAAATTCCTATTATTATAATAAAAAGCTGCGGCCAAATTTCCAACAAACATCATCGCTAATGCGTACTTGAACTAACCAACTGGAACTTTGTCAGCTCTGCGAAAAGAGAAGAGACTAAGTCACATTCGTACTCGGAATATTTTTCCTCTCAAATATTCCACCATTCTGCCTAGTTTTATATTCCACGTTCTTACTTACTTATCGCCTAGAAAAACAAGGAACCAACCCGATGGACAGAAGTCAGTCTAAAACTAACTCGGAGAAGATCTTATTCGCAGTTGTGGGTAGCAGATCGACAAATCCGTGTCTCTGAATGCGAACGACCGAGCAAGGAGCTTGTGGACCGTGGCCGAACGCCGTTAAGTCCGTACAAATCTTAACCTGTGACTTCGTAAATCGCTGTCACAACATTTACGCGAGAGAAGAGCGTGAACCGCATTAAGCACCGGCATAATCAGGGCAAAACCAATTTTCTTGGCCTAAGGAAAGCCCAGTTCTACGTACGTTTAGGCGATCCTTTGCTTCTCTGAACGCGTCGTGAACGCACAGCGTGGAATTTGTTGATAGTCGAAAAATTCTTAATGCGCATATCGGTCGAATCGATCGAACCAAGATAAACTTGCTAATTTCTCAGTATCATACAGATGCTTTTTTAGATACCGAAAAGATTTCTTATTTCTTTTTCATCAATTCTATCGTTTACTAATTCTACTGTTTACTGCGTTGCTGTTCACGCGTTTGTTCGTTCGCGATACAAATTTTATTATTATATTATTGTATTATTTATTATTTTATTATTACAATTTTTACTCGCAATTTTCATTTTATACTCGTGCGAAACGTCGATACGAATATAAGCGACGAGTAGAAGATAAATAGAAGTCATCTTTCGAAAAACCATATTCTCACGTTGGACTGCATGCAATTCGTAAAATATAAATTCGCGTCGACGTTACACTTCCAATATTATTTATATTTCAATATTATTCCCGAAAAGATTCGATGAAGAAGAGATCGTAAAAAGGCGATAAAAAGACAGACCTTCTACCAGAAATGGTAATTATCGTCATTCTTCGAAGGATCAAATACCTTTGTATTTTCTTTTCTTTTCGTCGCTCATTTTGATGAACCATCGTGCAAAAGCTCCATTCGTATCTGTGTACCTTGCACGCTGTTATATAAACTCATTGCCTTCGACCGGTGCCAACATCGCCATAAAAAAGAAGCAATTTTCCAATCACTTCGACGATTCGCTTTAACCAAGATTCATCCTCGTTTCACGATTCTTCGCGGCAGCACGATCCTCGAGAACGTGCGACGAGTCTATTATTTTTGCCAGGGGCCGAATCCGGGGGATAGCTCGGCTCGTCCTGGTCGTAGATAGGCCGACGGTCGATCTCGAGGGCCGCAAATCTGGCAAAAGCTCGACGAAGCACGCACAGCACGTGACTCCTCCGAGGGCTCGGTCTGCGTCACCTCGACCACGATAAAGCACACGCGGTGTATCGTTTTTTAAGTGACTCATTTTCGTCCTGCATCCACTTACGTCTGCCCTTCCTCCGATCGTTCTTCCGCACTGTTTTCATCCCCGTGTAATTTCGTCGGGGCTCGAGGGCCTTTGGAAACGACGCTTATGGTCGAGAATGATACTGTTCTCGTCGCGTTTTGTGGGAATAGACACGCGTGTCGCGTTATTAGATGCGTATGACCGTTGATCGAACTACTCGAAAGAATTAGAATAATCGTTGGAAAGGAATTACCTCGGTGAACTGCTGATACTTTGCTTTGTAATTAATAGAAGTAAAATAATTATTTATTTATCTGAGCGTTTTTGGTCGCTGTAATTTTTTTTCTTTCGCATTGTTTGCTTCCTGTAGTAAATAAATGACGGATTTATTGCTGAAATTTATTCATCTCTGTCGATCTTTCATCGAATGATTATAGAAATTTCTGGATAAGAGTCAGTTAAAAGACTAATTAAAGTGTATTTTGGTTCATATTAATGATTATAATAACATTAGAATAATATAGTATTAATAATATTGGTTAAAGACGAGGAAGTATATGTAGAAAAATATGCTAAACACATGCCGATAAGTAATCGATGTAACGTATATTTAATTTTAATACACTGTTCGGTTTATTGATAAAACGAGATTTTAATCTACTTGAATAAAATGCTTCTGTATTTAACAAAATTTACTTAACATTAAAAATTCATTGAAACTAATTCCGCGTAAAATCATGATAAATATTGCTTTCAGTCGAATCGATCTTTCATCGATTTATTATAGATTTTCGCAACCCTCTGAATTTTTATTCCAATCGTCGTGCTTTCGTTTCATTAAAATACCAAAACTTTGAACGTTTCAAACGGAGCTCGATATAAAATCGATAAACTCAATTCTTCCATACTATTTTCAAACCGAAGAAATTTTCTAACGATACAAAAACCCGTTTTAAGTAAAAAATAACGAAAGCAAACGAAAGAACGTCACGAGGTTAATGTTCTTCGAAGCGAAACACTTTTACTTCGTGAACCATCGAACTGATACAATTATGTTACGTGTATGTACCTATCCCGAAGAACTTCGAACCTATTGATATTCACGGAACAAAAATATCACGATAATTCGGTTTTATCTACGCCGCCTTATCTTCCCCATTATTATCTTAGTTTCAATACGACGTGAGCGATATATCTGTCGGTGCAGAAAGTATAAATAGCTGGAAAGCGCGGCCAAAGCTCGTCGAAAATCGCGGCACTAGTCGGTTGTTTGTCATTGCGGGAAATCGGTAAATATTTGCAAGTAATAACCGAGTCGTTGGAAGGATCAATAGAGCACAATTGCTCGACGACGTCTGCCAGGCATCGGGGTCTCGTACCCTCGAATCGTTTGCGCAAACTTTTTAACCTGTAAACGGTGTATTCCACAGCTCTACACTGAATAGAATTATTCCAACGATTTGTCTTCTTTCTTTTCTTTCTTTCTTTCTTTCTTTCTTTCTTTCTTTCTTTCTTTCTTTCTCTTTGTTACTGAGAAAAGCAAGTTCGACGAACAAGATGAAAGTCCACTTTGCGATGGAGTGGCTCTTTTTCGGAGAGTTTGAAAACGGTTAAAAAACCAGGTTTGTAGTTTCATTTCTCGAGTCATAAACTGATTGTCGTATTTCGTCGTCGTGAAATAAAAAAACAAATGAGATGGGGAACAAATTTATTACGGACGAAGAGTATTATGGAACGTGTCATGGACGAAGAGTTTTATTGAAATTGATATGGCGAAAGGGGCAGGTAATTTTGTCTTTTGTGCGTCTTCCATACAGAAACAAATTAGGCAAATAGAAGATAAGAACTCAAAGAATATCATATAAAGTAAAATCATTAAGCTTTCAAAACTCGTATAAACCGAACCGAAAATATTCTTCGCATAAAAGAAAATTTCTGGCTTACTATCGAGTCATAGAACAAGTTGACAACGATATTTATAGCAGTTGAAAAGACCAAAGAATGAATCATCACGATTGAAAGTTCAACAGGCTGGCAGGTAAATAAAATAAACGACAAACAATACGACGATAAACAACAGAGTAACGGAAAGTGCGACTCATTAACGAATCATGGGCTGTGTATAACGAGAGGTAAGTGACTCAAAGGACCAAAGGTTCTAACCGGTAGCATAACCTGTCGGAAGTAACAAACATTTTGTTTTATGGTCCCATTATCAGACTCGATGACCAAATAGCACATAAGGTCCAAAATCCTAACATTTTTCGTAAACAATATTATCTTATTTAAAGCCATATACCACGGGAGGCATTAGTCACGTAGTGAACGCTCTTGTTCATAACGTTTTCTCTATCTTGTTATCGAGTTTTCGGAAACGAGGAACAATTTGGTTACTGGGTATACATACACTTCGTACTTTTCAATCTTTCGAATTTGTTACTCGCTGAGTCGAATCGTTAATCATTGGCTGACTATCGATGGACGAGCATCGAAGCTGACTATAACGAAGAAGCTTTTAATCTGAGAATAATTTGTTACATCGTGTAGGAAATGTAGAATATTTCGTTCTCTTTCTTTTTCTTTTTACGGTAAGATAGCAGTAATAATTTTTGGCAGCGAATTAGAGTCGTTTCTTAATATTTTGCATGAGAAAGGGGAGTAGTATTAGTTTGTGCGAAAAGTTTTTTCCGTTTTACGAGGAAATAATAGAGGCGCAGGGTTTTTTGTTTGATATTACTTTGTCGAATTACGTACGATCCATTTCGTTCACAGATTTACTTTCACGTTCTATTTTCTAATTTTCTAACATTCTAATTCCAACATTCTAACGTTCTAATTTTCTAGCATTCAAGATTATTTTATAATATTAGCTATTTTTACACAATCTGTAGTCGTAATTCGTACGTAAACTTTACGTAATCGTAAAGTTTCGTAATTTCGTAATTTTCTACGATGGAAATATAATTTTCTATATTAATTCGACGATTAATATTTGTCAGCGGTATCAGTTATCGGTACGTGCGATTAGTGGAAATATCAAGTTAAGAACTAATTAAAACAAATCGTACAGGTATTAGCAGGAAAAATATATAAAACAAGTAAGTACGAACACTGCGACGATATTTCCTAACACGTTGAGAAAACAGGTCTACACTAACGCAAACATCGATTCAGAGAATCTGTACATACGTTCCAGTAAACATTTCTTTATAAATATTTGATCGCTAATATTGAACATGTTTAATGTTCCATCTTCATTAGTTGTGCGCTTTTATTTCCACGAGTCTTGCAAGCACCTTTAATCGACCAACCTACAAGATTCATCTAATATTTGCACCACTGGTATTATTTACAATTTTCAACGAGTAATTTATCATCTGCTTACAAATCGCAAAAATATTATCACAAATACAAAAATATTGATAGAAATTTCACTTCTTTTACTATCCTGTCCCTCGCTACGTTCTCACTATTTTGCCATTTCCTTTTCTTTCTCCTCCGTGTACGGGCGTTTCCATCGTCTTTTGAAACGCTGAAAATCAGGATATATATGTAGCTATAAATAAGGAAGACTTATTAAACGACATTCCCATATTATCCTTCAATATCCCATTTGTATGTTTCCAACGATAATAAAAATCTTAATCTTTGGTAGAAGCTTTATGAGCCCCCATTTCCAAGAACCAAGTAATTTACCAACAAGAATTTTTCCATAGGGTTAACCCTTTTCCTTTTCCTATTAAACTTATCGTCAATAAAAGTACCGTCTATTAAGTAACCAAGACATCGCAAAACACGTTTTTTTTTTGCTAATAAAAGAATCATACAATAAACCGTTATCGTTTTTAAATTGAGAGTAATTTGGGTAAAAATTATGGGTAGCTATCCTCGCGGCTATCACCCCGTCCAGTTAGTTCAAACAACGGAGAAAAGCAAATGAGATAACTACCGGCGATAAGTCTAATTAAATTCGTGGTACAACAAAGTTTTTGTTCGAGGAAACGAACGGCCGAAGATTTTTCGATATTTTCCAACGAGAAAGGGCGATCCTGTGTCGCGGGGCGCGTGTATAAAAGCAGCACGCTTCGAAATCGATTGTACAAACAAGAACGTCGGTAGTGTACGTGTGTGTGTGTGTGTGTGTGTGTGTGTGTGTGTGTGTGTGTGTGTGTGTGTGTGTATGCGCGCACCCTCAGCCCCTGGGTGCCGATCTTTCGTTAAATTTCCGTTTCATCGTTTCCGTGCAAACGTACCGCGAAAGGTAAAAGTTTTAAGCAGGCCATCAGGCCAAACCTGAAAAACGTTTGATTTTCGTCGTTCCTCTGCCTCGTTACTCATTCCCATGCCCCTCTTCTCGAACACACCGATACTTCCTACGAACGACCGGTGGAAAACACATTTCTATTTAATTGACGAGGAATGGGTGGAAACGAAACGTGAAAGCTTCCTTCCTCTCGTTTATTTTCCACCTTTTTATCTTTCTTCTTCCTCCCAAGTTTCACTCCGTGTTTCACTCGTTACAGCTATTCTATGTCCCGTGATATCACTGTCGTCATCGAATATAGTCAAAGCGTTAGATCGTCGGAAAAGCGTCTTTCTTTCGCAAACGTGTGTTTTACAACAGTGCACTTTTATACAAACGTGAAAGCAAGTCTGTGAAATAGTCGCGGTGTTTATCTCGACAGAACAAAACGGATCGTACGTAATTCGACGAAATAATATAAAACAATAAACGTAGTGCGTCTGTTATTTCCTCATAGAACGAAAGACACTTTTCGGACAATCTAATAGAAAATTCCACCTATTTGCTCTTTTCGTTCGAACATTTCTTACCAGATAATAAATAGATTATCGTCGTCGAATTGACGGCGTTTCTGATTGTTCCGGTTGAGTTTCACTGCGAATACCATTTCGTTCTTAAAAGATATTTCATTCTGTAACTTTTGAGAATATTTTCTTGCGCGCAATGAGATTAGACGAGACGAGGTTTATCTTTATTTGTCAGATTTTCTCCAACTTCGTTGTAAGACGCTTTAGGACAGCTAGAGAGAAAGATTTTTAATCGAAACGGAAAGCGTAGGAGGAAATTTTCATCAACGCCATTTTCAAGAATATCCGTTAATTTCTGCATTTACGTGTTTTTGCCAAACGAGAAACGCTCCGTGATATTCTTTGGCGACTGAAATCGGTCGTTCTCACCATTCCGGCAAAATTTTGCACGACGCTGATGATGTAAAATCACGTTTAATTCAGTTTTCTGCTGGCAAAAAGCAGAAGTTTTATGAACATGGAATTATGCCCGAAAGATGGCAAAAGATGATCGACGAAAACGAACAATACCTAATTGAATAAAGCTATGTTTTTAAGCAAAAATTTGCAATTTTGCTTATTTAAAATACGCAATCACTTAGTTGCCAACCCTCGACGTCGCGTCAGTCGGTCACCGCGCTTTAATTAACGTTACCGATCATCGCAACGGTCATTTACCATCGATAAAAGATCGAATTTCTATGTTTTACCGCCTTAAAGAGTAACCCTGTTTCTCTACCCAGCTATTTATCTACCGAGATCTGGCGAAAAATCTCGATACCCGAACGTGTGTCTTGAAAAATCGGACGAATCAGACTTTCGTTACGTAACGTAAAAATTGTTAAGGGTGTAACACGAAGTAAAGAACGATCGATGAGCACGTGGAAAGAGACAGCAGGTGTTGGATGAGCGTGGCCGATCAAACGGCTCGAATTGGCAGCGATTTCTCGACTGACGACTCACCCCCTTCTTGTTTCAGTCAATTTTAATAATATCAGCCCGTTCTGTACGCCTTCGTGCACGATGACTCGCACGATTTTACGACGGCTTTCAATTATCCGGGGAACCATACTCCCACGGGCCGCTGCCCTCGCGAAATATCGATCCTCGTGCTCTCGACTGCGTGGCTGCCGGAAGTGGGTGGAACGAGGAATTACGTTACGGAGGCGAGACTCGACGATAATCGTCGCTGCACTTTTCCAGATCGTACTTGCGCGTCACAGAGGTAGAGAAAATTTATTTAGAACAACGTGGAAGAAGTTTATCGGGATGAATAAACCGCCAGCGTCTATGCGAATTCTTATTTTTACAGACTCAATCGGACAGACGGAGTTGAAATAAAAATTTATTTCGTTCAACGTGAATTACAATAAACACTGTGCTTTCGACGTTTCCTATATTTCCCTGCGTTACGTTCGTTTGCCTTTAAATCGGCTACGAATTCATAAATGTCCGCAGTCGTCCAACATCTTTGGCACGAAGGAAGAACATCTGCGATAGATCTACGAACAGGACCGTTTTAAAGGAAAATTAAAAAGGCCAGGGAAATATATTCGTTGCAATCGTCGTTGTCCGACCGAGTGTATAGTTAAACCGCGTACACGCGATATAGCGATTAGCGGTCATAAACGAAATGCAGGATTATTTGCCGGGAAGAAGAACGCTCCGAAGGGAGGAGTATCGTCAATGAAATGCGTAGAAGCGAAAATAATACAGATCGGCCCTGACCACACGTATTCGGCCGAGGTTACCATGTTGGTTCGCAGGTAATCGGCACGAGAACTCGCGCGGAAGATAAGTTTCACCGAATTCCGTCGCCGTATAATAAAACGTTGGAAAAACCCGTGTGTCAGGTAGGAAGAAGAAACGATTTCTTTTAGAGGGAAATGTGCGAGAGAAAACCTAAAATCCTACCATAAAACGATAATCGACTTACAACAGCGGTACTTTGGCTCAAACGTATTCCAAAGAGACGGTAGAAAAAGCGGGGGAAAAAGGGATGATAGTCCCAGATGTAGATTTTTTTCCCCTCTGTTGTCTTTCCTTTTCGTTTTTATCTTACTTTCGGAAAGACAGTAAGCCGAACCAACTATCGAACGACTGCCATACAAAGAGCTTAGTAATAATTTTTATAGTCGCATGGAGGAGAATTGGAATTGTTACAATTAACAGGGAATTTCGCTGATAAATTTTTCGACGAGACGTAGAGAATACGAAGATACCATTGATATAGAATTTATAGTAAATCGCTGGAATTATCAGCGTGGTTCACATCTCTGATTCGTAAATTTGTCGAGAAATTTTCCAAATTTACGGTGCAGCAATTTGTGCAGAATGCTTTTGTTATATACCTTTTTAATTCATGAATCGCGTTCCTAAGAAAAAACGCACCACGCGAAGGAAGAAGCTTTGAGACTACAGCGTGAAAAGATTCGATTCGTAGCAACGGATCGTTTCATCGTAACGTATTTCTCGGTTTCTACCTAAGCTTCGATCGAAACAATGTTTTGCTATCATCACCTACACCGATGGTATCCATATATCGAGCCTTTTACTGTTTCAGACGATCTTCGTGGGAGGCTGTGCACCGAAGACAAACAACCATACACAAGAATAACATCTTTCGCGTTCCGCTAATCACAACACTTGGTGCTGCCTGTACACAGACGTAGAGACGACGATGGGAAAACATAGCACGGTCGTCGTTCGAGCCGATGGAAAAAGTACCGCTTCTATCGGTGGGTTAATGAAGTGGCCTGCGCGAGAGAATTGTTTTTGTTCAAAACATACGAACGTAATTACAGATAAAAATCCATACTATTTTAATTCTCATCTATTCTTCC
The DNA here is from genome assembly GCF_040668555.2 of Bombus flavifrons. Classification (NCBI taxonomy): domain Eukaryota; kingdom Metazoa; phylum Arthropoda; class Insecta; order Hymenoptera; family Apidae; genus Bombus; species Bombus flavifrons. The sequence continues at coordinate 12,540,653 of NC_138450.1, forward strand.
CCTTTTTTTTCTTTTTTGGTAATTGAAATTCAGTAGTTTACGGTTAATTCCATATACAGGTATAATATAGGTATATTACTATTTTAATACAGCGATTTGCAAAATGAAACGATCATACGAATAAGAAATTTACCAAACTCGAATACCACAGTTCTAAAGGAATTTTGTAATATCTTAAGAAATAAACAGACAAATCATCCATCCGACAGTTTTCTTCGTGTACATTTTCTTTTATTAAAGTCTCAAGAATATACGTATACATATGATTATGTATTAAAACAATCCATCCGAAAATGTGTGACACTGAACTATCTGATAATCATCCTCTTTGTGTATGTATAACGCTTTGTGTATTCTCTAACTCGACGTATAAAACCGTGACGATAGTTTAGCCACAGGTGAAGTATATACGTATAGAGGTGAAAAATTCGTGAGGGTTCTATTCAGTACCTTTAACGGAAAATTTTACGCGCTATTACTATCAGGCTATGGTTATCCTTAACGATTACGGACATCGGTTATTCTTAACTTAAGCGTTAGGGGCATCCAGTAGAAAGGTCACTTTTAGTGCGAGATTACCCTCTGATCGGTTGTCCGATTAAAAAATACAATGGAAACCTGAGCGTTCGGCACGATCTTAATGGCACTTCGAGAATTATTTGATCGAGTAATTACGGATGCGCAGTGCGTTTCGATCATGCACACGGTGTATAATACAGGCCACGATATAGCCAGGCTGTAAATTAATCCTTCGTCTGCAGTGTCCTTGAAACTGAAAGCGTCTTTTACGCAGAGAAATTAGAGGTGAGTAAAAGCGGGTGAGAAATTCGTTTTCCATAATTAACATCGCGTTTAAACCTTCTCACGAAAAAAGTTACACGTTAGGTATTACACGGAAATTTATCGAGACTTAGATATTAAAGAAACATTAAATTCACTATGTATATTTTATTTTCGAATTCCGCGTAGTGAAACAGAAAATGATCCACGTTGTTTCATTTACAGATCGAGAAGCTACAAATATATAGTGATCGTTGTTAAAGCAAATTGAAAAATAAAAAACAGATGGTAATATAAATATAAATTTGTATTTTGATGCGTTACATGAAGGATGACGATGTTAAAAATGTTCTTGTACACACTTAACCGAGCTTTTAAATTCTTATACGCATAGCTGTATTTTTCTGTCAACTTCATCGTCCTGACACTCGAAACACGATCATTATAACTTTGCTATATCATGGCTCGTACTATCTGATTATACATTTGATGTAAACGTCGTGATTACGTTGATTCGTGCGATCGTTAAGTACTCTATTTAGGTATACGTGAATTACAGTTACTATATATATACAAGGTGGTTGGTAACTGGTGGTACAAGCGGAAAGGGGGTGATTCTAGGCGAAAAAAGAAGTCGAAAATATAGAATAAAAATTTTTCGTCTGAGGCTTTGTTTTCGAGAAAATCGATTTCGAATTTTCGCTCGGTACGCGTGCACTTTATCACGTCTCGTTAGAACGGATCTCACTGTAGATCGTTGTCTGGATTGACGTTATTTTTTTAATTTTTTAAATTTTTAAATTCTTATTCTATATTTTCGACTTCTTTTTTCGCGTAGAATCACCCCCTTTCCGCTTGTACCACCAGTTACCAACCACCCTGTATATATATTTTTTATTTTTCTTTTTACTATGTATAAAGTAATTAGCAAATGAGATAGACCTCGTTTCTAGAAACTTGTCCATTATATAAATTAGATTCGAAATTATCGTTATAAGTTAAAATCATAGCCGCGTGTCACTGAAACTTATTCCATGGGAATGAACATCTAAACATAGAACAGTAATAATAGTAAAATACTGATATAATAGTAGTAAGGTTGAAACATCTTGAATAAAATTACTTGTATCTATGTAATTCCTGCTATCACAGGAAAAAAATGATTTTTCAATGAATCAATGTTAAATTTCGTCAAAATTTGATAAAAGTATAATATAAAATTTACAGATACGATTTATTACAATTTCACGGACATTTACCAGGTCTATCTCTACTTGAATTACCCTCTACCACCCCCTGTAATCTATTTCTTCCCTTCTTTTTGTCGATTCGTTCATTGGAATTTTTTGTGTACTCATTAACAACGGGACAAGTATTGTGCTACGTAAATTCCAAATGAAAGTTGCTTAAAAATTAAATAACAAAACTTTTAGATATTTTATATATACCTATACATAAATATACAGGCTGACCCACGAATTGGTCGCCAGGATTTTTCAAACACTACCGATTAGCTGACAAGAAAGTTAATCAGCTTTAAATCGGCTTCGAAGTTTCTTATATCGCGGTTTGTAGCCGATTGAAAGCCGATCAACTTTTATTCGAAACATTTTTGCGTCATTTTTACTGGAAATGGTGGAAATATCGTGCACCACCCTGTATATATTTTGTATGAGAAATATTTGTATTATTTTAACGATATTTTGAATTACAGAGAGCCTCAATTGTGTCGAATCGTGGAACATATTTTTCTATAGATACATATATGTTTAAAATATCCTCGAAACGAGCGCGGCAATAGACGCAATGCTTGGCAAAGAAATTCCTAAAAATGGAATGAAAATTACTGCACAAAAAAAAAATAACAGAAAAGAAAATAATAACAAACGATACTCTGAAATTACCGAGTGAATACGATAAAAGAGAGTAAAATAGCGTTTGCTAAAAGAAAAATTGTTCATCGAGAAGGTGCAATTGAAATGGGAATTTCGTCGGGAAAAACAGCCATCGATTACCGTGAATCGAATTCGTGCGAATTTGAATAAAAGATCGACTGTGAATTCCCGCCATTTTAATCTGATTAAATTTCGCGTATCGATAAGTTTGCGCAAACTAAATCGGTATCGATTCATGCAATACACACACGCAGAGAAAGAAAATAAAAGATATTGATCACTCGTGTTGCTATTGGTTAATGCTAGATACATTCATAATGATCAATTGTTTCCCATTCAAACATCACACGCTATCGTTAAATACGAATCTGTTTACGGCATTGCAAATTGTTCTGCGATTCGTCAAATCGCACGGATTTCTGTCTTACGAATCTAATTGCAAGAACTACAGTCTTCACATGTTCCGATCGAATTGGTAAATCTATTTACGAAAATAGAACACGCTATTGCAAGTTCGAGTGATCCGAGCTCAATGCCTTAGACACGAAGGATACTATACGCTATCCACTCGAAAGGATACTAAAAGTAACGATCGATGATACAATTTATTTACAAATGTGAATTCAAATGCTTAAAACAATTAGAAAATCGCTTATCCTTGTAATCTAACAGAAAGAACCAGATAGCTGATATGAAAAGATTACATATTTCTCATCGAATTCCTAATTTGTTATGCGAAATTACGAAACAAATTGCGATAGGTACATTCTTGATAAAAAAAAAAAAGAAAAGCAAATCAAATAATTCTATATCATAAAATGATATGATTCTATATAATAAAATGAGCCTTCGTTTTTCAGATACGAACGATCAAAATTTCGGAGTGTAGCGCGAGAACATGTACGTTCTCTCGTTCAACTTCGATCATACTTGCCTCGAAAATGAAAATTCAAACTGAAAAATGATAAAGGACACTTCGATTGTTCCTTTTTGTATGAAAAATGAATTGACCGTGAAAATGATTAAAAGATGGATTAATTTTCTAATTATTTTGAGCACTGAAATTGTTCAATTGTCACGGTTGGCTCATCGCAAACAACAGATTCTTCCATTTTTATATATATACGATATCGAAAAATAGGAAGTAAGTTTCACGAAATATCGATGAATGCTCGGTGATGAAAGTAATATCACTTCGTTTATGAAAATACTGCTTTTACGACGAGCTTCGGCCCTTAAACTACTATACGTGCATAGTATGTGTATATATGTGTGTCATAATATATTTGTTTAATGAGAAATAGATAACACGAGAGACAGAATCTCCGTAGATCGTAATATAAGTCGTTAATTGATTAATTTGTAGCTATTAACTGCCGTTTACTAGAAGAACGCTAATTTCTAAGTAGAAAGAGATTCAATCGCAGAAATCGTTCGTTTAATCCCTTTGCCGAGACGATACGAAATCAGGTGAGAGAAATTAAACGGGAAAAGTAGAAATTTTGTTTTGCCCATTAGAATCAATTTATATGTACTACGACATTGAAAAAAATATAGAGGACAATTAAAATCACAGCGAAGAGATTAATCGTTACGCGTTACTATGTACAATGCTGTATCTACGTTGTTCATAAAAAAATATATATTTCCGCTATTACAAACTACCAATTCTCGAACGAGGCTTTCCCGAAAATTGCAGAATACCTGTACAAAAATTGGTAACACGATCTTTAATAACGTCCATACACGATGTGGAAATTCAACGAGAGAACATTGCGCTCTCTTGGGTTTCTGCAATCGAGATAATTTTGGCGAAACATCGACAAAAGCGAGAAAAAGACCAGCTTCGACAAATAACAACGCGCGAAGAATAATTAACATAATAATACTAGACATTCAACTTTCCCGGAAAATTGATAAAACTTCATCGAATGGAGGGATCGATGTTCGAAGAATATAACAAAGATTCATTTTCAAACCTACGTTTCTCACAGAACAACCGATCGTTCTAGTTCCAGCTACCATTCTGGATCATCGAGAAACCATTAGGAGGGAAAATTCCAAAAAATACTCGGTGCACCGTTGATTCGATTCGAAACGGGAAAGAAATCAACGTATTAACCCGATTGCGTCAACTTTGTTCTTAGGACAAACACCAGCGTCGCTAATCTTCGATCCATGAACAGAACACGCGAGCTTATCGATCAGCATCCTCCCATTGCGAAGGCTAATCAGCGAAAAATATAACTCAGCGAACGATCGCGCGGTAGTTTCATCCTTCGCGATTCTAAAATCGATGCGTTTCGACGCAATCGACAATTTGAGAAAGAAATTGAGAATTTTTCTTTAAGCGACTGAAACTATGGAACACTTGGAAATTTGTAAATTGGAATATTTGCGTGCAAAACAGAAATTTGTTAAGGCATCCAATACTTTAACATTACGCGATATCACTTTTACCGATTTTAGTTAAAATAGAATTCTACTCTTAATTAGAATTTATTATTTTAACAATATGATTTTTATTCGATTTTATCTTATTTTTAGTTCCTGATCTGGGAATAAATCGCGAGAGATAAGAGTACGCGCTTTTCCAGCCAAAACTCATTCAAATCGTTTAACAAATCTAGCAAACTTTCAGGCACGTTCGACGGTATAATAAAAATCTCGAGGAACCGTCTTCTAAAAAAATTGGGACGAATGAACGATCACAGGTAAGGTTGCGAATCAGTTTTATCAAACCTCGTTACTAACTCTCGAATAATCGACAGATTATCCTCGCGTAACCTTAAAGCGTTAATGTCCGATGAAATTTATGACACGAAAAAAGTAGAAAAAGAGTTTAAGATTATAAATAAATCGAGATTTCTTTTCCCAACGCTAACTGTATGTACAATATTACTTAATCCATAAAAAAAAAAGTTATTAAGCTTTGTAGAATTGCAGAAATGTTCGTCATCTCCGTTTCATTGCAATCCACGTTCTTCGCAGTAACCAACGCAAAAGTTAATCATTTTATGACGTTCGAACAAACGACAACTGTAGAAATCGCTCGTCACACATTATGTTTCTTATTATTGAAACAAAATTTCGTCAAGATCTTTCAAACTCGAGTAATTTTAATAGAACAAACAAATTGATTTAAAAGGATTAATAAGCACTTGTTTTCGCTTATCAAACAGCTTCAAACTTATTCTAAAATATTTGTTACTTGTTTCAAAACCTTTTTTTAAAAACTATGGCCTAAGGTGACACAGATAGAGAGCCTGATACTCTTCTCGATCATCGTTCATGATTTTTGGCTCTTCTTCTCACGTAAAGTTTTCACAATTTTTGGAAGAGTTAATCTAATGTCGTGGACTTAACAATTTCAATTCTGTCATTCATTATGCTCCAATCGAAGGCGTTCACATTCGTCAAATTCGTGAACACTTTCACACAATCGTTCAATTGCATCTGCAATACTCAAAAAATTCAATTCCAGAGATTATCGAGGAATCCAAATACTCTGTTGCCAATTTCTTCAATCTCCGATCGCTATAAACGTTCGCAAACTCTTCCAAACCATTCTAACGCTTCAAATATCCTCGTTTTCTACACCTTAACGTAAAATCTCCAGTATTCCAAAATGGATCATCGAAAAATCCAAATAGTCTAATGCTACTTTTTGAAATTTCAAATTTCTACAAACCTTCTACAAACTAAATCGTTTCCCCTGGCATCCTCCTGTTTCTCAAATTTTAATTTAAAATTTCCAGTGCTTCGAAGATTATCGAGATTTCAAACACGCTACTACTAATTATCATAAACTTTTACAAACATTTCCACTCTGACGCGCCAAATCTTTTTACTCTTCAGAGTTTCGTCTAGAATTTCCGATACTCCATCCAAGATCATCAACCAGTTCATATACGAAATACTCTGACACACTTCCTTCCAATCTCCACTCATCGCAAACCTTTTCAAACCACTTCAGATTATCTCACACCGTGCAAACACGTCAGATCACCCTGTTTCTTCGCTTAAACTCTAATCGAAAATTTCGAATATTCCGAAAAATTGTGATCTAAAGATCGGTAACAGGTCCGGACAGCTTAATACCACACTCGATCATCGACAACCATTCAGGAACCTTCTCTCTGTACGCTGTTCCTCCTTGCTCGTCCACTTTACCATCGTCCTCTTCGTCCTTTCGCTGCCTTCCCTCCTGATTATTCTTCTCATCTCCTTCCTCTTCGTCTTCATCTTCATCCTCGGACGAGGAGGAAGCGTTCCTCGAGCGTTTCACGTTCACCAAGCTCGGGATGGTTCCCCCTTGGTCGGCGGGATCGATCATCTTATTACGCAGAATGTCCAGCAGCTTCTCCCGTCTGACAAATCACGAGTCAATGAACGTTACATGCGTTCGTTCGCCTATCATCCACTACTCGGCCCAAAGAAATCTCTGTAATGCTCTCTTTAGAAGCGGCAAAAGCAACAGTGAGGTCAGCTGAAAGCCATGCTACCAGCTAGAAGAACAGAAAAAGAATACACACGACCAAAACCGGTCACTCGCGGTTTACCCTCGTCCATTGGCGTCTTGCGGGGTTGTCTTTGAGGTATGGAGGATTGTATAAAGTGTGGAATACGCTTGATATGGAAGGAATATATACACAAGGTGTTTGCAACGTGAAATTACTTTCTATCAGGATTTTTGAGGTGGATGGCGCTCGTTGATACAATCGATTAAAGATGTTCGTTTGTTGATTTGTTTTTGCTCGTTTCGAACGTTCAAATTTCCTAATTTAGAAAATTCCACTTCGCATTGTGTTCGTCAGATAATTTCCACTAGATCATTTGACGAACGTGGATGGAAAAATCAACTCTGTCGCAATTAAAAACAGTGTTCGACGTCGGAATTTCTATCTACCGACTTTTGCGAAATGTAATAGGAAAAACAATTATTTTATAGCACCGTAGAGGAATTATAAATTGGCGAACGTAAAATATTTGTAAAACGTTTAAATCCGTCAAACGTTAAGATCTAAAAATTGTTGACGAATTTTCCGCCATTCCTCTCATGACAAGAAGTGAATCGACAATGAAAAGACAAGATTATCTTCTCTCTGTATAAGATAAATATGAGCCAAAGCAAATCACTCGTATCACCAACATCGAACGAACAATTGATTTTTCAATCTTCCGTTCGCCAAACAGTCTCAACAGCGAACAGAGTGCCATCCAGCCTACAAGTCCCGAATGACTTTTCGCAAAAGATACTTCTCGCATGGTAAATAGAGACTACATTATACATAAAAATAATAAGGGAAATTCGGAATATATGTATTAAGAAGTTCCTTTGGAATTTAGCAGGATCGTTCCTTGTCGGTGGCGTTAAACGCGTTTGCCAGCGACAAACAGCCGGCCTCTGGAACTGTTTAAACAACGAATTAATTTGTTGTTTGCCGTTGTTGACGGGGATTCTACGGCGGCTGTTTGCCGTGGAAATTGTAGAAGAAAGAAAATATCAATTTTGTGCGCGCTCGCGCAAACACACACACACACGTACACGCAACGCGAGCGCCAGCTTGAAAACATTAAATTAATATAATATTTGATCATTTATTAAATTGCCGCGTACAAACTCGATGCAACGAAACAGAGAATTGCAGAGGAATATCGAGAGAGGGGAAGAAAAAAGAGAAAGAATGGGTAAGAGGAAGAGAAAAATGGAGAAACGTGTATCGGTGGCGGTCGTTATTTCCACCGAACGAACAGATCGAAAGATAAAAATTGACTTTGCTTGTTTAAACTGTACACACCGGGACTTTTATGATGTTTGAGCGAAACGACGGGGATGCAACGAGTATAATCGATAATGATACGTTGATTCTTTCGATCTCGTCCTCGACCATCGATGAAAACCATTATTTTTCCTCCCTTTTTTTTTCTTTTTTTATTTTATTTTATTTTTCTATTTTCGTTCCTGGAAGGGAAGTTGCGTAACGTCGAAAATATCGACGCTCGAAAACGTGGTTAACATGTTTGGGGATATCGTCGGAACTTTTTAACTGGCACTGTTCAATAAGTTGAAATACGTATTATACTCTTGCTATTTAGTCAGTCTTAACCCTGTTACGATCCTCCAATTTTTATGTATATTTATGTTCCAGTCTCACTCTCGTTTTGGCAAGCAGAAAAGCTTGCCGTAATTTACGAAAAAATTTCAGCGTAGAATCGAAACGAAAAATCGCACGTCTCGACAAACATTTTCTGATATTTTTCGCAGACTGAAAATTATTGAAGGAATCACGAACGATACCGATGCCTATTTCATATTCTCCCCTCTCTAAGAGAATATTTTAGCATCTTTAATATCTGTCCGATGCATTCCAATTTTTTTTTTTTTTTTTTTTTAATAAAATACTAATTACATTACGCGACAACCATTAGAAGCTTATTAGATTCAAAATGAAATATATAATATAATTATATAATTATTTCTATAACATGTAAAGATATTAAAATTATTACGTAGCAGGGTCACTCGTCTCGAACTTACGTCTAAAACAAAGCGTATTTAGTTGAGAATATTACTTAAAATAATATTTATGATATCGATATAAAAACGTAAGAGATTCTTAAAATCACTTTTACAAAAATTCTATAAGAATATTAAACCTTCCCTGTATACCTAATGCCGACGATGTTTAAGTTGATTTAAATATGATTGATCTAAATTGAGAAAAATCGAACCAGTTGAAAAGTTCAAGGGGAATTAAACTAAAAATATGATACAGGCTTGGAGAACAATGTACACTCGGTATTGAAAATGACAAACAAAGTGATAAAACGCATGCTAGACAAGCTGCAGAAGCCATGCCAACGTGGTAATTTACGCTATTTAAATGTACACACGCTTATCGTATAATTAATTACAGCTACAAAGCGAAAGTGAAAGAATCTGCAAACTCTAAAACTATTTTCCCCACATTTTTTTTTTCACGAATTTCTCAACTGTAGATTTTAATGTCGATATAACATTGGAAATATATTCGTTTCTTTCATTTTCACTTCGAACACATCGAAACTGTACAATACGTAAGTAGAAGAAGAGTACAGAAAAGCGAAGATCGACAGATCGTGAAAATACAAAAATGGATAAATAACTTTACGTGAATCGTTAAACAGAGACAGATTTCTTTCAAAATACAAAATAATCTAACTCTTCTCGTACTTCGAACAAAAGCCATCGAGGAAAACACACGATTATTAACATTTTCGAACGATCTTAAGCTTGGTTGCTGGTTTCATTCCTGGTATATCGCTTCGTTTATATTAGAAACGACACTACATACTTTAGGAGCGTCTCTTATACAACTAGAAAAACACGATAACAATACAAGAAAAGGCAACAAAGTACTAGAAATAATGCTCTAGAATGTTTCGTCCAACTATGAAACGATCATTTTATACAATTGGACCGTAAACATCATAACAGATATTTTCTTAAAAGCTAAAACAAGAACCCTTAAAAGGTCCGAGTAACTAAATAAACAATTGACGAAATCACCGAAATACCACGATAAAAACCTACGATATATATCTTGATAAAATACTTCTTTAAAATCGATATTTTTCTTCTTAATCTTTCTTCTTAATCGACACTTGTTCACAAACTAGAGCATACGCTCAAAATACCTAAAATATCGACTCGAAGGTACCTGCTGAAAATATTCCTTTGTTTAAATATTCCGTAAACACAGCGAACCAAGCGAAAGGTCGTTCGTCGAGCCCGAAGGAATAGCGCGAAGCATGTTCACGAAGAAAAAGGAAGAAAGACAGAAAAAGTCTCTATACGGAAACAGACAGACAGAGAGAAAAAGGAGTGGTACAACGATAGACCTACGTGCTATTCGACATGTACATAGTAGTAGCCTCTAGCAAGCCCTTGAAGCCCCCCTCGCTCAACGGCGACCGTTGGTTCGCGTTTGGTTCGCAGGGGCCCCGCGCGTACGTAGCCTAAATGTAGGCGGTGGTGTAGGTAGCGCGTGAAGGTGCTGTCAGGACTCTGGAGGTCAGGATTCCCGTCGAGCAGAGATCTTTCGGCACGAAGGAGCCACCACCGACTACGGTCACTTCCGGGATCTCGGTGATGGCTCGGCTCGTTTCGTCGTCGTTGTCGACGTCGTCGTCGCCGCCATTCAGACGACTCCGATCTTCGTCCTCGCTCACCGTTCTCCGCACGTCTTTCGTCCCACTGTCGTTCCTCTCTGCGACCGTTCCACCCTTGTCCGTTTCGACGAACGATCTCTTCGACACCGAACTACCCTTCTTCTTCCTCGACTTCTTCGATCCTACTCTCTGATGATGAGCGCGCGACAATTCCACTTCCTTCTTCGACTCTCTTATCCTTTTCTCCTGCACGTTCGAGGATATCGCGCCAAGACTCTTGGTCGTAGTCGAATCTGTTTTAGGCTCGTCGTCTCGCACCGTATCCTCGTCTTTCGTCTTCTTCGAGCTCGAGTTCTCTTCCAAACGATGTTCGACGAGGATAAGGTCGTCGTCCTCGCGTTGATCGCAACTCTTCGTCTCTAACGCGAGCTCGGAAACAGAGAAATTGGAGCTCTCCTCCAAACTGACATCCGTGCGATGTTGCTCGAAACTGTTGCTAGCGGTAACTATCAGCGGCGACTGGTTACCACTGCTAGACACCTGACACTGATCATCCAACGACCACGAAGCATTGATGGACGTTGTCGGACTGCTACGATCAGCGGTTCGATAAACGGTCTTGTCTGCGACGAAATGGTGAGCCAGGTCCGCGGTTCGGGAACGTAGTAACGAGGTGATGTGTTGTGGGACTATCGAGGACAACGACGGTGTCGATGACGGTGGTGCGGGGATCAGGCTACAGGTGTCGGATAGAGCGGTACGCACGGGGGTGCTGGTTACGTAGGATTGCGTAGTATCGAAAGTAGCGACAGGCGTGACTGATCTTGCGTTTACGCACTTTGCCGCGTGATTCTCGGCCAGGCACTTGGACGCCCAGGCCTCCTGCAGCTCCCGTCTCAGCGCCAGAGTCTCTTCCTCGAACGCGGCGATCTCGCGGCCTTCGTTGCTACGTGCCAATCAACACACAATTTCCACCATGTTTATATATACATATGTGTTCAGCACGCGGAGATCGCGCGCGCGTATTATCCATTAGACGGCGTATGTGTTTTGTTGGTTCTGCGTTTTGTGGGTGGGTGTTTGGTGCATGCGGTCCCATTTTCACGTGCGGGGTGTAAATAATTGAGAAAGTGCGGGTGCAAAGAGAAGATGGAAGGATAAGAAAGCTGGGTGATGGTCTCGTGCATTTTTTTTCTTTTTCGTTTTTAAGTGGATGAAGTTTCTCTCGAATTTCGAGACTGAATTGTAGCGTTTCTCAAATTCAGGTTCAGTGGATGAAGGTTTGCGACAGGCGAGTTACTAAATATCCAAGTGATCCGCAATAATTTCGACTAATTCACTTACAAACAGCGAGTGTTTTCGCAGAAGCTTTCTGTTAAAATGACGATTCGTAAGCGTTCGCTAGATGGTTTTAGAGTTAGAGAAGAGTGTCGCAAGATGCTATTTAGTTTGGTAATCATTTAGCGAGGAAAATCTTTAAGAGGATTTTGAAATAGCTTTTAAGCAACAAGTGGCGATTCGTTTAAGCGTTTACTCGGTGATTTAAATTGAAAGAATGTTACTGCGATAAAATTAAATAATTATATTTGGTAACTAACGTCTGTAAAGAGAAATTCTATACCGACGTGTATATTAGATTTTCTGAAATTTAGAAAGGAAAGAAGAGTATGGCTGTATGATAATGCGCTAGATACATAGCTATTTAGCGATGAACGTTTCAAGAGTGGTTTTTTAAAATGATTTTCGAAAGAGGGATGAATACCAGTTTGCAAAGGGAACGACTTTCCGAGTTGAAACTTAAATCTAAGGGAAGAAAGTTAAAGCAATTTCAGCTAGGTAATTAATTTAGTGGTTTTGAAAAATAAGAGATAAATTGGAAAACTCGCAAGCATTCTGTGAGATCAGAAATTAGCGGTTAGTTTGTTAAAAGATCTTAAAGAAAAATGTCTAAAAGTAAAAGCGAATAGGCTGAAAAGAGGAAAAATGTGGTAGAAGCTCGAGTGATTATTTGAGAAGTTCTAGCTAACGTGTTAGTTAGTGCGCTTAATAATTTTGTAGTTCGGATGGTTTCGGTTATTAAATGTTCGTGTGATATTTTATTTAGAGAAATGAATACTTCTAGAGCTACAAAGGCAAGTTATTGCATGCTGGTTGTTAGTAATAGACCAAAGTAATTAATTCGGTGATCAGAGATTTCCTATAAGAAAATTAAAAATATTGTATATATATCTTCTATGTTATAGATGACAAAGGAAGAGATAAAGTTTTAGCAACACGGTTGGTGACCGATCTTCTGCGTTAAATCAACAAAAATTGCAACGAAACGTTTTACTCGAATTAGAAATAAATTCTTGTTACTACCATAAAAGAATATGAAGTCGTAAATAAAAACACGTGTAAAATTGCAAAGTACATTTTTAATTAACGAAACACTCGTTTTAGTTGACAAAGAAATCTAACAATAGATAAAACGATATAAATAATAGAAATATCGTAATTTTGTTCGGTCTGCACGAATGCAGGAAAGCGGGGAAAACGACGTAAAAGAAACAGAGGGCGAGAATGGAAAAAATTGAAAAAAAAAAAATAAAAAAGAAAAGACTACGATCTTATACGATCTTTCTGCTGGGTCGGAAAAACATCCAATAAAAGTATGTAATAAAGAAAAGGAAAGTATATCGCAATATGCGACGGCAAATCAAATTTCAAATTTGCTTCCACCGATCAATCGTGGAAATAAATTATTTCGACAAAGCTACTTTCCCGTGAAACTCCACGCTTATCGCTCGTGATCGCAATTTGAAAAACGTTGGATCGATACAAATCCCACGTGGTCTATCGATATCAATGATATTTTACAAGATTTAAATTCAGTGCGAAATGCATACTAGACGAAAAACCACGTGTAAAACAATCCACAAAACCTGTATTTGATAAAAGAAGAAACGATGAAGAAGTAGCAAAGTTCATTACAGGAATTTGCGATAATCATGCCAAACTATAACTGGGTACTCACTTTACGTTCAGCTTCAACATGGCAACTTCCTCCTCCAGTTTTGCTATTCGCCTGTCGCTTTCTTCTTTCTCCTCCGTCAATTTCGTTATTTGATTCTGAAACGATCGGACGAGAAACTCGTGCGTTCATAAATGTTCTTTCGTTAACGTAAAAGTTTCTATTATATTTTGAAATAATTTGAAAATTATTGACAAAGCGTGAATTTATTAGAAACATAGAGACATAAAAATAAAGATGTACACAGGTTTAATGAATTTTAAGACGGTCGGTCGGAAGAAATTTTTCCCGAAGTTTCTTTCCGTCGGAAGAAAACGAGGATAAAGATAAAAGATAAGGGGGGGCAATAATACTCGGCACAGATAAGATGGCTCGGCACGTTTCGAAAGAAATCAAACAATTTACATAGCAACCTGCAATTTTTCACCAGATAACGTTTTACTGGCTTGGATCTCTTTGCTCGTACGATTCTCTAGAACGTGCTCGCAATTACCAAGTACCGTGCAAGAGAAATAATATTTTTGAGAAGAAGCATTTATGATATTCGTTTGCACGTGGTACGATAATTGATTTTCAAGTACGTACGTACATACATATTGTACATTATACGATATCCCTTAAAATCCGCTTAAATCTCTTCATCTAACGCCAGTTGCGATGATAGTTAAAGAATTAAACAACACTGGGAACGTCCTTCGATCGTAATTTTCCAAGATGTAACGAAAATACCAATTGAGTGTTCTTCGTGTGAAACGTTCGTTTCAAGACATCAGATTCTAAAATTATAAAATATTCGCAATCGTAAACGGTCCGTTCGATAGCAATAAAAATTCGTCGCCGACGTAAAAGAAAATCCTTTTGTGAAGAGCAGAAAATCAAAATAGCGAGACGGTGCGAAGAACAGGATTCCGTGAATCGTCGCGACGGCCACTTGGCCCGCGTTTTCACGCGTCGAAATGCCAGAAAGCGAACATGGCAGAAATTTACATGGTCGAAAGTGGAAGGTCCCGGAGGTTCAATTACGGAGATTGGCAACGAGACGAAGAGAGGCTAGCATGGCGCGGACGGCCATCGCTTCGGCTGATGAGGCTAATGGATGGTTGAAACCCGAGAAGACAGAAGAGGAAAAGAGGGGGAGGAAGGAGGCCAAGGGAGAGGCCGTGACAGCCGCTAAGTGCCTCATCCTTCACCCTTCCTCGTCCCTCGACGCACCGTAACACACGGGGCGAAGCGTTCTCTCTTCCTCTGTCTTCCTTTCCACCCCCGTAGCTGACACCCTCATGTGAAACCTAATCATTTTTACCAAACGTCACGGATATTTCGTATTACGTCTACATTAGGTTCTCCGGTATCAGGCTGGGTTTTTATCGAGAACACGAAGCTGCCTTTCGTTTCTTCGGTGAGACCAATTAGGGGATGAAGACGATTTTTACTGCGATGGCAGCAGGAGAATGCAATTGGAGGAAGAGTAAGTTTCGAGTCTTCAAATTGAAGGGGCTGCTATAATATGGAGATTCGTTTCTTTGTGAGATTAAAAGAAGAAGAAGAAGAAGAAGAAGAGGTTGTTTTTTTGTGTCAACTAATATTGTACTTTTTCATTTGACTTTGGAGCTGAAGATATAGATATTATTTCATCCTTCTAATAATTTTATAAGCATCGTTTGTCACGATACTAAGTATGGTCTAAGTATGAAATACCTAGGCTCTTTATACGAGATATCCTCGTTTGAACGCATCAGATTTCTCAGATAGATCGTATCAAGAAATATATCATTTACGTAAAGTATGATTCACACGTTACGTCAGGTAGATTTATGTAATTAATGTGACTTTGCTGAGAGTTGAATTGGAAAGAAAAAAACTCACAAAAGAAAACTCAATAACTTAATGGATTCGATAGAGGAAAGTAATTTTAAAAAATTTATATATCACTGAATAATTGTTTATTCTCGACTAATATACGCGGTGAAAAATATTGCATTAATCAGTGGATGTCCTAATACAATTGGATACCGATTTTTTGTCTCGTATACCTCTTTGGTTGAAAAGTATACTTACCACCTAATGTGAAAGTACGAAAGATAGAATAGCAGCAGATATTTTTTATTGATAAAATAACGAAGAGGCAAAGATTCAAATTGAACGTTATCTCTCATAAACAGAACAAATGCGGATATATTTGAAGATTACTTTGGTATGCAGATCCTCTTCTTAGATAATAAGAAATTAATTGAACGAGAACACCAATCTTGATTAAAATACAGAAAAAATTATGTTCTCTTCCATAAATAATAAACGATAAATAAATAATTAATAATAAACGACTAACTTCAGTGAAACGCTTCATATTAAACAGATCGTTGTGAAAAATTACTCGAGAACAACAAACTATGTATATATTTAAAGACGGCTTATTCTTTTCAATCGCTAACTCTCTGCTAGACATGAATATGAATACGCTCTAGATACTTCTTACTGTTAATATCGAGCTGCGCAGTCGATATAAATATTACGAAAAACAGGGGAGTCTTTATTTGAAGAACGGTATATAAAAATTCCAACGCTAACGTACATAAATAATGAAACAAAAACAGATGGGGTCTCAGGAAACGCGTACGGACGAACTTGATCGATGAAAATTCGCGCGCAGATGATAATCGAGGAAGGAAAATTGTAAGAAAGGAAAAAAAGGGGAAAAGGTGAGAGAGGGGAGAAGCGAAGATCACCTGGCCGTCCTAATCAAACAAAACGTACGAATGCTACGCAAACAATACGTCCATGACCATGTCATGGAAATGCCGAAAGCGTCAGTCGGAGCGGCACATTACCGTAGCCTAACTACAAAGTAGATTCTTTCTCTTCCTTTCTCTTTATCCGCTTTGTTTTCACTTCCCACGTTTTCTATCCGCTGAATTTTTATCCTGTTTCGAAGTTTCCTGCCTTCTCTACACCGAACGAACTTTTTCACAAACCTATCGACACTTGAGTCTACGATCGAAAGGACTAGTATGGTAACGATAACACATTGTGTTTGTTTATGGAAAACTTTTACGTTACCGAATCACGATTGTGAGTCGGTATTTTGAATAACTGTGATACGAGTAAGTGTATGGGGTGAGGCGAATTAGTAGATAGGGAATTTCATTTAGAAATTAATTAGTAACTAATAGAAATTAATTTTGTATAAGTTAGTTTAATACGTACGTTTAAATTTGCCACTTCCAACGACCTTTGGTTCAGCTTTTCCTCGATCATTAATTTTACTTTTGAAACTAGTACCTCCTCGTATGTTTTGTTGGCTTGCCTGATTTCGCGAATAAAATCTGAAACAATTAAAATATTTATGGGATTAATTTCTTTTTAATTATACGGATTTAATGCAAAAACATAGAAGTAGAGTAACAAAAATGTATCGTAAAATAGAGGTACTAATAATAAGATACTATAACGATTTCCGTTAACATTTACCTGATAACATTCCTGGTTGATAATCCGAAGAACTACACACTGCTAATTTTGTCTTCATACTACCTATTTCAGACTTTGTTTCGTTTAACTCTTTAAACAGTTGATTATTGCTCTTTTTCAGTTCTGTCATCTGCAAACAGAATTACGTGATTATTGATTACATTTCTGTAATGCCTTAAATATATACCTGTGTTTATGTGGCTATAATCTATGTTTATTTATCAAAAAAAACTACTCACCTGTTTGATAAGAGATAGAACTAACTTATTGCTACGTCCAACTGTAGTAATGGAGCTACCACTATCTGCGCTATCAGAGTCTTCGCTCTGACTCTGTACCGGTGCTTCTGCAGACCCAAGACCAGGGTCTGAATACCTCCGATGCTCTGAATTTATCTCATCTCCATTTATTCCATTGTTCTTATTAGCAGTAGATGGCAAACTCGCGTAATCTCCATTCTGATAGTTAGCAGGGACAGGAGATCCTCCCCCATTTTCTTGTAAACTCGTGTAACCATTTGCCATAGAATTCATATTCAAGTTCAGTGGTTGATTTTGATTACAATGTCGTCGGGGTCTACTGTGAACGGCTCTTATACCAGAGACTGGCACCGGCTGATACAGTCTATACATGGTTGGCAGCGAAACAGGCTCCATGGTATATGTCATAGGCATCTGCGTATAACCACACATGCTAGGGTCAGATGTTGTAGTAAAGAGACGTTGTCCATTGTTCTGAAAGTTTTGCGGCATGTTAGACTGCCACAATAAATGTGGATACTCCATTCCAGGTACTATATCGTTATTTTGATCGTTTTGAATGTTGTTCGTCCACGAGCTAAACATACTGCTTTTCTTACTGGGTCGTTTTTTGTTCTTCTTGGAATGACTAATAACATCCTCACGATTCTCTAACCTCGAAGCGTCTAACCTGCTGAAGATTCATCAAAATTATATAAATTGACAACCATGTATCTTATGAACCACGAGAAACATCGCGTCTTACCTTTTATCCATTTTTACGGGATATTATACACTGTGTCAGAGGTTAGCCGTGGATCAACACTCGCGATGTAAGTGACATGGAGACTCAAACAGATATCGTATCGTAACGCGTACGCTGGAATAGTGACTTCCTGACTTGTATAAAGCTTAAAGTTGCTAATTTACGTTACAGCATGAGTAGTGCATAATAGATAATAGTAAATAAGGACTAAGGACGGTAAACACTCGGCCTGCTCTACTCTATTCGGAATCGGTCGTTATCACTTTGTGGCTGATTGGTTGAATGAATCCCTACCATTTCTTTGTCACAAAACATGATTAGTTCTAGAATGACACCGCGAACTTTACTTTTTAGTTCTTAAAAACTTATTATCGTATTATATTACGCCAATTATGCTACACTTTTTATAATTACTTTTACGCACGCTTTCAAACTTGCCACGTGCATGTACTTTTCGATGTAAATCCTCACATTTATTTGGAAATAAATGCTAAAACATAAATATCATTAGTTTGCTAAAAAAGTGATACAACTAAGAAAAATAAATTTCTTAAGAAATCAGTTTAAAATAGAACATTGTTAACTGGTCGAGTATTTAACAAAAAAAGATTTGTTTCTTTTTACAACTTAGCTAATAACCTAATAGCCTTTGGGTTTTCAAAGACTTTAATAAAATATTATTTGAGTGCATTATTTATTATTAAAAAGAGGATTACCTATCTTATCGATGTACTTGACAAATTATATCACGATTATAATTCTCCTTAGATTCTATGCACATTTCTGTTATGTTTGGAACTTCGCAATCCACAAAATAAAAATAATTGCATTGTGAGGTTGTCAATGTACTTAGACACATTTATTGTTCTCTTTACATTTAGCTTACATCTTTCGTTCTAACGACAAAATAAAGGAATGATATAAAGTATTATAAAGGGCTATCTTTTCAAATATTCCAAATTTTTGTTTACTTACAAATTCACGTTCGAATACCGCCTGTGATATTAAAGCGCTGCACGCATGCGTCAGAGTAATTCTTCCAAGCTTCCAAGTGACGTGGCTTCAATGACGGCACGAGTTGTGCTGTTACGGTGAAACTGTGTCATTTTAATACAATTGTAAAATAATATTGTAACTATGAGAATTTGATAGTTGAGATTATTTAAGATACTTTCAAACTCATTGTCGGGAAACGATAATTAAACGTTGATTTAATTAGGTATGTTTAACCTAAAATCACTGATTGCACCATTACACTTGTCACATATTTAGAAACTGTATGTATAATAGGAATTAAATATCAGTTGAATTTGTTATTATATGGTATTCTTTAATCATAGAAAAATGACTACTTATGAAGATTTCATTCAACAAAATGAAGACCGCGATGGAGTACGTATCACTTGGAATGTTTGGCCTTCTTCACGTTTAGATGCCACCAGACTTGTTGTGCCATTAGGAACACTTTACCAACCGATCAAAGAAAGACCAGATCTTCCACCAATACAGTATGATCCTGTTCTTTGTACAAGATCTACTTGTAGAGCAATTTTGAATCCACTGTGCCAGGTGGATTACCGTGCTAAGCTATGGGTGTGCAACCTTTGCTTTCAGAGGAATCCTGTAAGAACCAAGTCATTTTGTTTTGAGAACTAAACAAAATTATCTTCTCTTAAGAAATAAAATAATATTTTGATATGTAATATGTTTTCAGTTTCCTCCACAATATGCTGCTATTTCAGAACAACATCAGCCGGCTGAATTAATACCGAAGTTTTCAACAATTGAATATACCATAATGGTAAATAATATCTATAAATCAGGATGAAGCAGTATTTTTATTGATCCACAGGATATTGATTGTTATTTTTATACAGAGAGCACAATGTTTGCCTCCTATTTTCTTGTTGGTCGTGGATACATGTATGGATGATGAAGAATTAGGTTCCCTCAAAGATTCATTGCAAATGTCACTTTCTCTGCTCCCACCTAATGCCCTAATTGGTCTTATTACATTTGGAAGAATGGTCCAAGTTCATGAACTAGGTTGTGATGGATGTAGCAAAAGTTATGTTTTTCGGGGTACTAAGGATTTACAACCAAAACAAGTCCAAGATATGTTGGGTACATATTTTTATTTTTCTATAATAGAATAAAACAATGTAGAATAAATATTTATTATAGAGTGTTATAGGTATAGGCAGACCAATGCCAGGTCAAAATCCAAATCAACAAAGAGGACCAAGTGGACAACCACTTCCGCCAGCTAATCGCTTTTTACAGCCCGTACATAAGTGTGATATGAGTTTAACAGACCTTCTGGGAGAATTACAACGCGATCCATGGCCGATCGGTCCGGGAAAACGTCCATTGCGATCAACTGGTGTTGCATTAGCCGTTGCTACTGGTCTTTTGGAAGCCAGTTATGCTAATACAGGAGCTAGGTACATATTTCATTTGTAAACATTGTATTTAAGTGTTTTGAGTATATTTTACTATTATTTTCAGAATAATGTTATTTGTCGGTGGGCCTTGTTCTCAAGGACCAGGTCAAGTCGTAACGGACGACTTAAGACAGCCTATTAGATCTCACCATGATATTCAAAAAGATAACGCCAAACATATGAAAAAGGCGACTAAACACTATGATTCTCTCGCGTCACGAGCCGCAACCAATGGCCACATAATAGATATATACTCATGCGCTCTCGATCAAACCGGTCTGTTAGAAATGAGACAATGTTGTAACTCAACAGGTGGTCACATGGTCATGGGAGATTCTTTCAATTCTTCTCTATTTAAACAAACGTTCCAACGTGTGTTCGCTAAGGATCATAAAGGCGACTTGAAAATGGCATTTAATGCGACATTAGAAATAAAGACATCGCGAGAGATCAAAGTTTCGGGTGCGATTGGACCCTGCGTGTCTCTAGGCGTAAAAGGATCGAGTGTCGGAGAACAGGAAGTAGGATTAGGTGGAACGTGTCAGTGGAAATTTTGTTCCCTTACACCATCCAGTACTACAGCATTGTTTTTCGAGGTTGTTAATCAACATACTGCGCCGATTCCTCAAGGTGGAAGGGGCTGCATTCAGTTCATCACACAGTATCAACATAGTAGTGGTCAACGGAGAATCAGAGTTACTACGATCGCCAGAAAGTACGTTAATATAATCATCCAATTATTAAATATTATTGTATTTTAAATTACAATATTCTTTATTACAGTTGGGCGGATGCATCAACATCTTTGCATCATATAAGTGCTGGTTTTGATCAAGAAGCAGCAGCTGTTCTTATGTCACGTTTAGCGGTATTTAAAGCAGAGAGTGATGACGGACCAGATGTTTTAAGATGGGTCGATCGAATGCTTATCAGACTGGTTCGTATTTTTTACTAAATTAGCATTTAATATTTTACATGGCACACGTAATTTTTTTAACGTTAAGGATTTCTGTAATAGTGCCAGAAATTCGGAGAATATGCAAAAGATGATCCAAACAGTTTTAGACTTGCAGAGAACTTCTCTTTATATCCTCAATTTATGTATCATTTGCGTAGATCGCAATTCTTACAAGTATTTAATAATTCCCCTGATGAAACTAGTTTTTATAGGTCAGTAGCTGTTGTACTTCTGTGTTCCGATCAATCGAAACGCTTCGTTACTAATCGAATTTTACATATTACAGACATATGCTCATGCGAGAAGATTTAACAAATTCTTTAATAATGGTGCAGCCAATTTTGTACAGTTATGGATTTAGTGGTCCCCCAGAACCAGTTTTATTAGATACTTCGTCTATTCAACCAGACAGGATTTTATTGATGGATACTTTCTTCCAAATCCTTATATTCCATGGAGAGGTAGTTATTTGTTACTATTACTTATGATTACTTATAATAAATGATATGATCGTAATGAGTTTAATTTATCACAGACCATTGCACAATGGCGCCAATTAAAATATCAAGATTTGCCGGAATACGAGAATTTCAGACAATTATTAGCAGCACCTGTTGATGATGCCGCTGAAATATTAGCTGAACGGTTTCCTGCACCAAGATATATTGATACTGAACAAGGTGGTTCTCAAGCGAGATTTTTATTGAGTAAAGTAAATCCAAGTCAAACCCACAATAACATGTACGCCTATGGAGCGGTAAGTATATTTTGTTTTTCATTTTTATTCTCAATGATGCGTTTCATTTACAACATAAATTTTTTCTATATCAAACTATTTTATTTGTTGTTTATTTTCAACAATATTAAATATGAATCAATCATACGTAACTAATAATTTTTTTTATCATCATTTTTATCACCGTGATCCTGCAACCAGGGGATGCCGATACCCAGTGGGGTGTGTTCTTCATTCATTTGATAATTATATTTCTCTTATTATATTTGCTTTCATTGCTTTGGTAATGGAATTTGATCGAAAAAATTTACAGACCTAGACAGTTGATATCTATCTATGCAGTAAAATATTTATTTTCTCTTTATCATACACGTTTCTTAACAGTAGTAAAATAACTAACATATTAATCGTTACTTCGAAAGTTTACAGGAACATTAATATTGAGTCGTTTTAATTTATCTGACATTATTTAACACAATTTCATGTTGCTATAAAGCTATTATACACACTATATAAATTCTACACACTTTAACAGTTTTTTGTAGCAGTATTGTCACAATTCACTGGTGGTTGGCATCAAGACATCTTTTTTCTTAAAATATATTTTTATCAATTGTAACTAACTCTAATATTTTTTCTTCTTTTTCTCTATGGATTTGGGAATAAAACTCTTTGATTCCTCTCTACTTCTACAATTATCAATTATAATTTCTAATTGTTATTATGATTTAGGAAAGTGGAGCACCTGTCTTAACTGACGATGTCAGTCTACAAGTATTCATGGAGCATTTAAAAAAATTGGCTGTATCATCCACGGCTTAAAATGCAGCAATACAAAAGATATTCTCATTGTTTTGCATATGCAAAATTTAATGCCTCAGACACTATGATGATAATTGACACCTATAGTTGCAGTCTATTAAGGAAGGTAAAATAGATACAGTAAGAATTTCCATTATAATGAAAATATACGATTAATGAAATATATAATAATTCTCCAATATTTTTTCCGAAGTCAAGATATAATTCATGTACAAATAAAATACATAGTATTAATGTAATACATATTTTACATCCATGTTTCCATTTTTTTAATGTGTCATTAATATCATAACTTATTTTTCAAGAATGCTCTTTATTATAAATGTGGTCACCTTCTCTTTTTCTTTTGGAAAATTGTAAACAGTGTAGCAGAACGAATAATGGATTAGTTATTGTAAACAACAGGTTACCAAAATCTGTAATGGCAATCGAGTTTGTATACTATGAATCATAAAAATATATAATATTGTACTATTTTTTATTAATTAAAACTGCAGCTGTTTTAATAACAATTTGAAAGAAATGCAATTTACGATATCTTTCCTTTTATTGTACCATTAAATACCAAACGTTATTCAACCTTGTCACAAACCGGCAGATGTAACAAAAGGTAATTGTATTCATTAATATTAATTATAAATCTTCTTACATATGCTCAACACATCAGCAAATTGTGCATCATCTAAACAAAAATAAATAAATTAACTAAGGAATCGTATAGACATTTTTTGCTCCACATCTGTCCTCTCTAGTGCTTTAGAAAACTCCTCAAATGAAATCATTCCATCACCATTTTCATCAGCCTCTACTATAGTTCTCTCTGCAATGCTAGTTAACTGTTCTTCGCTAAAATAAATAAATAAAAATTGTTCAAATATGTAATTGTTACTTTACATTGAAACTGATAAATCAGAACTACTTTCTTACCTAATATTTGCACCAACCATCATGTGCAAAATAGCTAGAAGTTCATCTTTCGAAATTAAATCATCATTATCTAAATCATACATTTTGAAAGCAACTGAAAATAATAAGAAACTTATAATATATTAAGACCTTTTTAACTAGATTTAATCAACAACATATTATTGACTTACATTTCAGTTTCTCTTGTCTAGAATTTAATCTATTAGGGCTATTCTTTTTAATGGGTCTGAAATGAGCCAACACTTGCATAAATTGTAAGAAATTTACCCTATCATTACCACTTTCCTCAAAGAAAGCATTTACAATTCTATCACCAAGAGGATTTATTGCTAATTCTGGGATTCTCAGGAAATCTTCTCTGCTAAGTGTTCCACAATCACCACGATCAAGACTTGTGAAACGACTATATAAGCGTTCAATTTGGTTTGGTGTAACTATAATCACATCAAAATAATGATATAATGCTTATGCATAAACTTACATAATATTTGAATACATATGCATACATCTAAACAAGAATTTCATAAACAAAACAGTGAATATGGATATCATTTTAAAATATCATAAGTATCTTATAAATTAAACTTACATCCAGTAGCTTCTTGGATTTGTGCTATTTCTTCTTCACGTAAAAGAAGACTGGATCTGTTACCCATATTTTTTTCGTATAATAATTAAAATATTTTGTAATAAAATAATTTGATAATTTGAACTAGGTTCGACTAATCTGCATATTTAATTTCCTTGATCAAAGTACAGTCTCTAAATATAATTCCCTGACAGGTTGACAGGCTAACCACAATCGTAAGTGTCAAAGGTAACTGATAATGTAGAAATTTCACTCAAAGTCGAAGCTAATATATGTGTGCCTGTACATCTATACAATATGCAATACTACAATCGACTCGTGACAGTATATATGTTGCAGAAGTATTCTGATGGACAAATTGAATGTATTTAACATTAGTATGACATAATCAAATAATTTTTTAGAACCATCTTCTTTTATACGTTAAGTTTTTTTACAGTTACCTGTGATTTGTAATGTTAATGTTATTTTTTGCTAATATTATTAAATATTACAACGAACCACATTTTCTCTCTGACTGAACATAACTATATTCAACAAAACATGCTTCGTGCTAAAATTTGAAAAAAAACTAAATTTCATATTCTAGGAAACCCTATGACTACTATCAGCCACTATCATTTCGACATTCCATACTGGAGCTTAGGGAAAATCATCCGAAAATTGAATCATGAAAAAACAACATGGAAGACAAAAAGGTTCTCGTTTTGCGCATGTATGACGTGTTATGAATGTCTCAGACAGAGACAGAAATACTCTACTCATTTCTGTCTGTCTCGTAAAAACGAGAACCTATTTTCTTCCATGTTGTTTTTTCACGAATCAATTTTCAGATGGTTTTCCCTAGTGAATGTCGGGACCTGTTTATATGATCGTGACCACTATTGTAGGAATCCCTAACAGACATTTCATAATTCGTAAGTAGTTCTCAAGTCATATTATTCAATAAAAAGTTCATAATAAAATGAATTTCTTTATTTATGTATATTAAATTATGGATAATCAATATCATGCATTAACATTCCTTTATCTATCCTCCATTTAATGAAAACTGATTTATTTAGAAAAACTTTTCCTTCTGTATCATTTTTACTTTTTCTCTTGAAATAGAAAATTATGCGAATCCATGTGAATTATATTCATAAATTACTTATTCGTTACTTTGTACTATTATCCAAATTACAATTTTTCAGAAAGTCACTCAGAAAATTTTTATAAATTTGAATAATTATAAATTCCCGCTGCAGTTCTTCAATTCCAACGTCAGTGACTAGGAAGTGACGTTCCTACAGCATAGTGTCCACGTAGCGCCTCAACTTCTGACGAGCGCAGATTTTTATACGTATACCGTACACGCGGTATACGTCAAATAACACTTTGTGAGTCGTCCTCCAATACTACACAACGTGAGTACAGTGTTTTGGAGACCAATTTTCCGATTTTTTTTAAAGAAAACTAAGAAAAATATTAATAATACGCTAGAGAACATTTGTTATAACCTATAAATCAAATTCTATTATTAAGGAATTCAAAATTGAATATATATAATCTATCTAGTTCAAGTGAGATATAACAAATTATTAGGCGTACTATATGTTCAAAAGCATATGTAATTTGCACATCTATTGGTTTGTTCTAATTATAAAAATCGGGCGTAACTGTGACTTGCTGAATGTGTTGCTTCGTTACATGTACATTTTACTTTCAGTTGCACGAACATAATGGATCAAGTGAAGAAACTCACCGAACCTGGACGTCAATTCGCCAAAGACAGTATTCGTCTTATCAAACGATGCACGAAGCCTGATAGAAAGGGTAGGTTTTTAATAAAGTTGATTGACAAATGAGTTTCAACTGTAGCTCATTGTACGATGATTTTTAGAATTTCAGAAAATTGCCATCGCCACTGCCATTGGTTTTTGTATAATGGGATTTATAGGATTTTTTGTTAAATTAATCCATATTCCAATTAATAACATCATTGTGTAAGTAAATTTGGTTGTGTACTCTTTACATTTATTCAAATAATTATATTTATATATCTTTTTCATTTTAGGGGTTCATAAGCTCACACCAAATAGGTACAATTAAGATCTAATAAGATTATTTTCACTGTTTTCTCCCATTATGTATCTTTATTTATAAGGTAAAATTATGTATTTTGTTTTGAATTGATTGTGATTGAGACATGAGAATGTGTGTGTATAATATTAATATTGAATTTTATAATAAAATATGTGTGTAATATGCTTACTGCTTTTTACTTTTTTAACATTTAGACTTTTCTTTTAAAACTTATAGAGTATCTTGAAGCAAAAATAAACATTAGATGATTAGTATCGAAGGCACTTTTATTTGAAGAATAAAATTTTCCCTTAGGGGTTACAACAATAAGATTTTGTCAGCCATTTTTCTAGCTTCAATTCAATGCATTTCTCCTAAGAAAAAATAGCTGTCGCATGGAAAACCACGGCCAGGTACTCAGTAATAAAAAGACAATAGTACGATTTTGTTACAATGAATAAAATCCTATATACTGTTTGCTATTGGTTATTAAAGTTATTCTGCACTTATCCTCTAGAAAGACTTCGTTTTTAATATACTTTACTAAGAAGACAACCAACCTATAGGCCAGATACTATAAGCGACTGTATCTGGGATTTTAATAATGGCAGTATATATTGGATAGCAAACGTAATTATATGAAAATACACTCTATATTTTATTTTAAAGAATCGTCAATTTTGTCCGTGATTTTTTGACAAATGTATATTCCGTAAACATCGGAATATTTTTCGTTTAAAATAAAATGCAATACTTTCGAACAGTCTGCATATTAAAATCAATTGTGCATTTTTAGCATATTAATAATCATTATTTCGACTATTTTCGGATTCTTTTCTAAATGTGTCAACGATAGAAAAATCTCGTATATAAATATAAACTCTGTTTCAATATATCTGATATACTATTACTTTCAGAACTCTGCATTAGTAAATAGACATCGATAATATACGCTTAACATGTGTATTAAACTATTAAATACTCTTTTCGGGCAACTTAATAAAATTTATATAAAAAGCAAATATATATAATATCTATATATATATGTAGCACCACACGTGTGACTGTTACGTGTTCGTCCTACGCGTAAAAAAAAAGAAATCATTCTTAATGCTCGTGGACGCTTTTTTCTTAATCTCGTGAAAGAAGAACAAGAGGAAGACTTTGTCTCACTTCCGCTTTATGAAGTGCAAGGAAAATCTTCTCTTTCGTTAGATCAATCGGCGGTAACATTCCGAATGAATGAAAAGCATCTTTTAGTCCGTGGACACGAAAAAGCGTTTCACTATTTAAAGTAGCTTTCGGCTAAGAATTAAACTAGCTTCCGTACATTGCAAGAACGCGTAAGCGTAGCCCAGAGTGCGTTTACTAATTTCTTTCCACCGATAATCTTGTTATAAAGAAACAAAAATATTCTCTGATCGATATTTCTGATGGTTCTTTGGCATTCCTCCTTGTCACTATTACATATACATTCGTGTATTAAAAATTTTTACGATTACGGACGATCAGAGTTGTAATATAAAAGAAAATTAAGTTGTAACAAATTTTTCCACGCAAACGCACTGAGGGAGGGTAACTACCCACGAAATTGAGGTATGTCGTTCGGTCATTGTCATTAATCGTCATGTATATCGTGTTTTCGTTAACTGTTAATGACGCATACGTGTTTGACATGTGCGTGTCTCTGCGAGTGTAAATACAATAACATACGTAAACTGTATAAAATATGCACGTTTCACAGTATTAAATATATCGTTTTCGATTATTCGTATAATTATAAGTATCCTTTGAGAACGCGTCTCGTAATCGCGTCCCAATGCACGTGAGATAGTCGTAATCAATATCAGAGGACCTATTTTATGCTGAGTTACAAATTATACTTTTCTGTTCTCACTGGTGAATCGAGATGTCGCGTCAAAAATAACGGCACTTGACGCGAACCGCCATTTGTAAAAGAAATTCTCGACTCTTACCTAAAGCAACGAAACACCTTTGCGATGCCCAATCGTTTTTACTATATCATGTTCATAATCCACAAGTATGTTTCTTTAGAAAACAATCATACAATACGGTAAAGAATAAAATAAGAATTTATAATCTCTCTTTGTATAACGTTCGATACAAATATATCGATATCAATGAATCGGGTATCGCAAAGGTGATTCGTTTCTACCTTACATTTATCGATTACATTAATTATACCTTAGAATGTCACAGTACTTATGTTCAAGGAATCGGTTACTTATTTTCAAGAAAGGGTTACTTTCAAGGAATGTCTTCAAGCGTTCTCCATCGAACGCTTCGAGTATAAAGGGACATATTAAAAAAAGAAAGAAGAAGAAAACAGGGTGAAAGGAGAAGACAGGAGCGCACCGTTATTACAGTAATCAACTTACGAACTACAGACTTGCGATTAACAGAGATAGGAGATCCAAAAGATTCGGTCTACCGGAAGTACTAAGAAAGAGATCAGGGTCGTTTCTTGTAATAATCTACTAACTAATAATATCGATGACTAATGAAATGACAAATGATAAGTTATAGTTACAGATTTCTTCTTTATAATCTTACAATTCTTTCCGCAAATAAAATAATCGAATAATCTCTAATTTATAAAATTTTCTTTATAAATTATAGATGAAAAGCAATTTTGGTATTGATAATTTGTAACTTGTGACTTTTAATATCCTTCTAATGATACTAGTTCAGTAGGATGCAAAAAAGGACCCAGAATAATCTCAAAATCTCGTTCAAAACTCCTAAATTCGCTTTCTTGCGTCTTCTTGGAATGCATACGACTGTTCTTTCATCGTTAGACGATCCTAGATTCTTAACCGAACAACGTACCATATTCGTCAACCGGTAAACCGAATCTTCACAAGGACTACTCCTGAAAATGGCGCGGTAGACGTTTTTAGAACGTCTATAAAGCTACTAAACCGTACAACCAGCGTTTGAAGTCGGCACGAAGGGACTTTCTTGTCGATAAAAGTCACCCTCGTACTCTTCCACCTTTACCGGATATTCTGTCACACAGTTTTGAGGCTGATTCAATGCCGGCGGAGGCTGCACAAAGTTCTCCTGGTAACTGGGCAGCTGCAAAGGTTCTGCAAACTGTTGGTACGAGGTATCTGTGCCACCTTGCTTCAAGCAAGTTGGTCCATGGAGACTCAACATGTCTACTAGCCTGCGCCTCTGCGTTTCCAGCTCCTGAATCTGCGACTTCAGGTCGTGGTTCTGCGTTTCCAGGATCTCTGATTCCTGCACCAAGGTCACTGTCTTCTCGCGTTTCTTCAATCGACATTTGGTAGCGGCTATCTTGTTCCTCTCGCGTCTCCTTCGGCGCCTTTCCTCGTCCTCTGGAGTTAGCTACAAAAATTTTAGATCTTTGAGAACCATTCTAGTCTCGTCTTATCGTTAGAAATCTTTTTAGTACAGCAATGTGCAAAAGCTTTAGGCTATTCACGATAACGACCTCGCAATAGCAATTGATATTTCTAGGAAATATTTCCATATGACGTTAAGAACAACTTATGGTTTTAAGATTATCTCTTTAAATATTTTCTTTATTTTGCTACAGATTAATCAATATTTTTGGTTGAATTATTAATACGTAAACCTTAAATTAAATATTTCTTAAGAAGTAATGACATCGAACATCTTTACATTAATTTCTAAAAGCAGAGCATTTTCGTTTACCAAGTAGCCTAAGAGTTTTGCACAGTACCTTATACATTTATAAAGAACAGCTGTATGAAAGTAATTTATTTTATGGTGTAGCGTTTGAGTTCTTGATGAGAGCAGTAACTGATAGAGAACTGGATGGAATGAGTATATCCGGTCTGACTTGAAAACCCGTGAAATCGATGAAACGGCGACTTACAGCGCGGATCGCCCAACATCACGACTGCTTTATCGTATTAACGAGAACAGTATGTGAAGGTTTCTTACTCCACCGCGGTTGTTGTTGTTGCTAGCTTCCTCCTCTTCCTCGTCGTCTGCGCTCCCGTCTTCCTTCTTTGTCTTCTTTTTCGTGTCGTCCCCGGTCCCGTTGGCTCTCCTTTTTGTTTGCAGCGTCAACTTCAATCCTGTGATGTTCAAATACCAGTTAATCGCCTAAATCATTACTAAAAACGATAATATAAGGCTTTTGGAATATAAAGTATCGCTCACCAAAGTATTCTCAACGACCGTTCGACCGATCAATATATCATTGTCAATATTTGAAGTTTTCAACATTATCGTACGTAAAAGCCACTGCAATGTTGAGAACTTTAGGTATTGACAATAATATCGATCGTCTGAACGTTCCTTCGATCTTTCTGCTTTTTTCCAGTCATTCCTAAAAATCCATCAAACGAAAATGTTTTGTTTTTACGAATATGACTCTCTACTTTGTCGACAATTATTTTTCCGCAATTTTCCGCGATCTGTATTTTTCCATTATCTACCGTTCCGCTTTAAGCATTGCGAACAACTCATTTTCGTTTTCTGACTACCACCTTCCTGATGGCCTATTTTTTAAATCGTTCCATCGTACGTTTTATAACGCAAGGTAATTTATCTCAAGCATATTTGCT
The DNA here is from genome assembly GCF_040668555.2 of Bombus flavifrons. NCBI lineage: Eukaryota > Metazoa > Arthropoda > Insecta > Hymenoptera > Apidae > Bombus > Bombus flavifrons. Next base: position 12,572,091 of record NC_138450.1, read on the forward strand.
CGAGTATCTGCACAAAATTTGAAAACCAGAGGAAGACAGCAACCAAGTATAGCATCACGAAGGAAATATCTAAAGATCCTTAAAAATACGATTAATTACCGTTATTAAGATTACAATCGTAGAAAGTTTAAGACTCTCTGCACGGTACTGTCCCTACATCATTTTGTCCCTAGGAAACCAGAATCGCTACCGAATCCCGGATAACCTTGGATATATAGCGAGTTTCGACGGTAAAAGAAAAGAAGAAGAGCAAGAAATTCGGCAACAAGAGAGGACCCTGTAGGATATATTATCAAGGCCACCACCGGATGGCTACCTTCTTTAATGAGCTGACTACAGGTGTGCTGAACGCTCGGTGGGCTCGGCTCACCGCTACTAGTCGAATCCGTACGGTCTCTGCTCCTCTCGTTCGTGTAACCCTCGAAGGGATTGGTCATGGCGATTAGGGAGTTTACGATTTCCGGTGTCCTTGGTGTGACCTCGGCCGCCGCGACACCGAGAAGACCCGCGGCAGCCGTCGGACTAGGGTTCACGTTCAGATTCAGGTTGTACATGGTCGATTTAGATTACCATTTAACCTGGAACAAGAACAGAGATTAAGAGTGCGGATGTGCGGTTTGATGGTTCGAGCTGGTTGCAAGCGAATCGAGTCTCTTTGTGGCATTCGAATTTCTGATAGCGTTACGTTTCGACGAAGTCGACGAGTATACCAATTTGTCGAATGCTTAGAAAAGGCTATGAAATGGATAAATATCGGTTTTATCATAATCCGCAAAATGATTTCGAAAATCTGTTAATTACGTTGGAAAGATTTATTCTTCGTATCGATTCTATTATAGATCCTATCGAACGATTAGCAACGAACAAGGACAGAACGCAGATTTCAGAATTTCCTTCCTCTCTTTGCAAATCGTAAACAATCGTGAAATAATTCGAAGCAGTTCTTTTTAATAAACGTTACTTGTGTACGTAGAGCTTATCGCAGGATCTTATGGCGTTAACGACTCCGCTCGTTCTTTAAATAATTATTTCCGTCGGAAACAAAAGAAAAGCGATCTTTTCTCACGCTCGATCGACAAACAAGTCCGCCGGTCTTCTTGTAATTTCGTGGAATTATTCAATGGAATAATTGAAAAATAAAGGGAACGAGGAGAATACATACGAAACATAAAAATACAAAAGTCAGATCCGATTGTTTCTCATTTCTGTTTCCTTTATCTTTGATCGAATGTATTTCCAGAGAGAGAGAGTTTTGATAAAAATGAAACGAAATCTCAACAGTTTACCCGCTACGTCCTTTCTACGACTCTCTGGGGAATTTCGAACGCCTGATAACTGCAACATCCTTGATTGCGGTTTTTCCCGGGCTTCCAATTAATTAGAAAAGAACAGAGGTAACGGAAACTTGCCATTATCTTGAAAGGTTTTTACAATCGAATTTATTATTAATTTAACACAGTCGAATGTGCATAGGATTTCCATTATCTGTCATGATATATACAAACAAACACGTATATCACGCAAAATCTATCTTTGTATCGTGGAATTTTATATACAATGCGCGCTTTACACGAGTTATTATACTTTTTCTTTTTTACATAATTCTTTTTTCATATACTTTATGTATATTATTACGAAATTTTCTTTCATGAATTTTTTCAAACGTTTCGTACCAATTATTCTGGCAATTTTTCTAACGACTTCTAATTTTTATTCGAAATTAATGTCACAAAAATGATTAAAAACTCGATTTTACTCGATTTACGATTATCAGCTTTTTGGAAAAATGATTCGAAGTATCCGAACTCACGATGCAATGCTCGAGAAACACGTATATTCGCCATCTACACGCATAAACGTTAAGAGTTTAACAAACAACGTGACTCGCCGATACATGGAAAAGTAAAATAATAGTTGGTTAATTTGTAGAAACGAATTAGCATATTTCCACGCGCGTTGAGCGACGATTCAACGATGGTTTACTGGAGCTAACTGGATCTCTATTCCCCTTATTGTGCAGTCTTCTTTCCGGGGAACGAGAAGTTTATTGATACGTCCTTGAAAGCGTGGCTATTGAGCTCGAATCAATGCGGGAACAAAGAGGAATTCAAACCGAATCGCGAAACGTTGATAACGAAACCGGAAACTGAAGATCCTTATCGATTAGCTGAAGCGCGACCAGTTTTCGATCAGCTGTCAGAGGATAGAGTATTTTAACTCGACATTCGTCGTGAATCTGAAAATTATCAATTAAGAAATTTCTAAAAGTCACGAAATATTCCCAAACCTATGTAAGACAAATATAGTATACGCTTCAAACGCGAGAAACGTGCAAATACGAAAAAATGATCTCCGAATGTGCACCACGTCAACTTGCAGAAACTTGGTCGCAGCGAGTGATTTTAGTTTCAGTTTCTAAACTAAATTTCATATTCCTAAAAAGTCACATAAATGCAAAGAAAATGCGAATGAAAAACCTCTACAAACCTCGTCGCAGGAAGTTGCAAAGCGAAATGTACTCGCGCCTCGTTTCAGCTCGCATATCCTCAAAAAGTTTCAGTTCTCCTGCTCGTTATCTCGGCCACAGAACCTGTCACTTTCCGGTAACCTTTCCAGAGGCAGCGCACGCTTACGTAACACGATTCGCAAAAATAACGAGGCACAGAAGCGGCACGCAGGACGCGCGAAAATCCATCGTTGCGTGGAGGCGGAAAGGAGGCGGACGAAGAAGAAGAAGAGGAGGACAGGAAGGGGAACGTTAAAAGCTTGTCAAACGGCCGTCAAAAATACATTTTGACGCGCGGACGGCTCCGCGTCGTGTGTCTGGCGTGTCCTCTAAAACGAAACGCGTCCTCCAGCGGAGGTTTGTTTTCGAGCGTCGAATTCTTCGGCCACCGGCTCGTTTCCAGTTGCCCAACCTCCTCTCCACAACGCACGAGGATCCTCCCTCTACCTCCAACCTTTCTGCCTCTCGTTTTGTGAGAGTGCCAGTTCGATGCACGAGAGTATGAAAGACGATAAGATGGAACAACAGAGAGGGAAATAACGTCGCGTTTCGTAAGAATTTTATCGTTCCGTATTCGGAGCCTAATGCCCTTGCAACTCCTCCTTCGCAACCTTCTACGGTTCCTTCGCCATTCTACCATCTTCCAAGTGGTCCTCGCGGGCCTCCTCGGCCTGGCATCCGCCGACCAAAAAGTCCACTTCCTCGGACCGGATCTGGTCTCCTACGGATTCGTCGGTTCGTGGCCAAACCAGCCGAGCAACGTATATACCCACTGACCTATATGCTGCCACGGGAAAACGAGTCAGGGATACACGAGCCACTCAGAAGTCACGTCGAACAGTTTGAAAGATCGAAAGGTAGAAGAAAGTGACAGCTACATGGTGAATTCTTATGGAAATTCGTAATTTTTCAGAGCACGATTGAAACGGTAGAACCTCGGTGGAAGATTGTTTCGCCTATCGACTGTTACAGAAACCATTGTATGGATATTTTATACATCTGTACGATTGTTATCTTCTGATTTTCTATAAACGCGTAAAAACTTTGAATTTGCTGCAATCTATCTCGTCTCCTTGCTACGGACGAACTTACGAACGAAGGTGAGCGATTTAATTTTTAAGAATCCAACTATTCGCTGTGTTTCTTTTAACGAGAAGATAAAAGCCAGAAATGGAGGAAACAAAGGACGACGATTTCAAACGAACGACAAACGAGTGTGTGGGTCTAATTTCCTCTTGTCATTTTCCCTCGCGTATTTATTCACACCGATTAAACGGGAAGATGATAGAGAGGATGTGGAGGAATCCAGCGAATCGAGGCCACGAAGCGGAAGGAGGAAGAACGCTTAGATTTTGAAATTGAGCTCTACGAAAATAGTCGGCCGAGTGGAATCGCGAAACAAAGCGATACATTCTGCGCGTTACGCCCGAATTTCCATTAATTAACTACTTCTACCTACGTATGTATCTCTTTTTCCATTTTTACACTCCAATCGCAGTGAAATAAATGTAAAAACAATCTTCGCCGAGTGGTGCTTCCCGAGACATAGTTATTTTTCTTTCTTTCTTCTTTAGCGTTTTAATATACAACGTTGAAAATTGTTAAGAAAAATTATAACGAGGAGTATATTTCTCTAAATGTTTATTTTCCTTGTCGTTTAGTTATTTATTAGAAGACACTAAAATATTCTACGATTTTCTCTTCCTTTTTTTTTTTTATTATTATACCGATACAGTCTTGCAAGAGAATTTCAAGCGTTCCAAGAATCTATCTCGTGATGTAAAAATATCTGCACAATACGATATTATGACACGAAAGACATAGAAATATTCCTTTAAATTACGTCAAGTACTCGATTCGTTTGACCGAAATGCTACTTCAAATAATCGATACTAATTAATCTTCGTTCCTGTTAAGTTCGTTCTACGATTTTCCAGCTGTCGGAAAGCTTTCTTGTCTCGCATTATTATTCCATTCCATTTTCAAAAATCTATCGTATGTAGATATATAAGTGTGAAATTTCGCTGTAATTTTAAAATAACTACGTCCGACAGATATCACATACTATCGGACGATAAAAATTTCAGAAACTAAAATGTAGAAGATTTATTTCAAAGGTTTGAAGATCCTTCGAGAACGAACTTCCATCGAAAGTTAAAAAAATAAAAAAAAAAAAGAAAAATCGAGAACCAAAGATGCAACGGAAAGCTGTAACGATCAGTAAAAATCGTTCTGCAAACTCTTGAAAATAATCGGTCGAGTGCAACACACCGATCGAATACGTAATCAGTGCGCGCTTATGTAAAGCTCGAGGGGCGATGCAACGGATTGAAATAATAATCGAAGAACCGAGTTTGTTTGAATGGAAACAGGTGTCCGATCGAAGCCGTCGCCGTTGCACGCTGTTATAAAACGTATAAATAGAAACCGTTTGATTTTGATGTATGCCACGAACAACTCGGTATTCGGCCGATCTCCCGCCGAAACGTTTACGGGAGACAATGCTTTCGATTGTTGCCACGCGGCAAGTTTCTTCGAAAACTCTTCCTCCGGCCATTTGACTTTCGTCAATAATCGTCGCTAAATCCTTGCCACGTTATAAATCGCGTTCAACTGTTTTTCAAACGTCACGCAAATATACGAAGAGAATCTGATAAAAGCGAAGAATTATCAAACAGTTAGATACAAACTTGGGAAAAGAGATGGTTGACATTGAAATACACTGTACGATACTTAATAAAAGCAAATAACATGAAACGTAGTATTTAAAATCCAACTCTCAGCTTCTGTTCCCAAATGCCATCAAATTCGAATCATCGGTTTTAAAATCTACAAAATCATGTACAGACAAATACGGCGAAACGAGGAAAATTGAAATGATAATATTCTAAATTTAAAATTCCGCACCAACTTCCAAAGCAACTGGCGATGCATCAAAATCCTCGATGAATCCGGTCGAGGCGCGCTTCGAACGCTACAGAATTTATAAGCGCCATTATTATTTCGTCTCGTCAAGGTGCGGACTATTCGCAGAGCGTGGCCTAATAATAAGCTCACTTCCGATTCATAGAGCGCCGCGAGTGTATTATGCGCTTGTCGCGCGTCAGCTTCCACGGACAAGCCGCCTTTCCCTCTTTCTGCACCAGAAATCTTATCGATTTTATCTTCGACTGCCAGCGAGGAGCGCGGAGAAGGGCACGTAGTGGACAGATGGGCCATTGTTGTCTTCTGGATTCGTCGTGTTCGCGTCCAAGGTACGTTACAAAGGAGGGGAGTTGAAAGGCTTTGGGATGAAGATAACCAGTCGTCGAACGTGTTCACGGCGATTGATCCCGACGTCGATGATGGTTCGTGGAACTGTCGTTTGGCTCGAGAGGCGAAATTGGGGAGGTACACGTGTTTGAAGAAGTTCCGTGGCTCTTTAACGGCGAGTGATTTACGAATATGAAAGAAAAGGGCACTTGAGCTTTCGAGAGGAAAGGTACATGTTAAAAATTGATAAAGTTTGCTTTACGCGGTGCGCATGATTACGTGGTAAAGGAGATCTACTCGAGATGTTTTCCAAATGAAAATTTCGTTGATGGGACGAGACATATACACAGAACATGTACGTTCTAAAGTGAAGATCGCGAGATTCAGTTTGGAATATATTATATGGTGGGAAAATAGGGTACACGTTGATAAGTTTTCCCTGTTCTGTAGATTAGATTTAGCGAGGAAAATTTAGGAACAACAGAAGTAGACGGAACAGCTCAAAATTCGATATTTCTTCTTCTATCGTAAAACACGATACAAAACGAAGATTTACGGATAGGAAATATTTCAAGGAAAAACACAAAATTATCGGGCGAACAAATTTTTAGAAACTACCAAATCTTCCAGCTATATAGCAGCAGAGTAAATCTTCGATAATCCGAACGTGTCATTCTCGAACGTGATTTATTATCTTCCACTGCCGCCCGAATCGATATCTCTGGCTACAGGCTCAAATCCGGAGATCTTCGTCGAACAGGAAAAAGATATTTTGAAAAACAATTGTAAAGATAAATATCGATAGATCATTGAAAAGATAGAGTCAAAAATAGTAACTCGAAAAATAATGCTAAAAATGTAACCGATATCGCTAAAATATTCAGAAGTCTGTTTGTGAATATTTATAGGTAAAAAAAATTCACGAAAGCGTTCGAGAGACACGTATAAAGAACGTATGCAAATTTCAGGCCAGTTTCGAGCAGACTACAGCTCCTTTTCTCTTAATTATTCCACATTTGTAGAGATTATTTAAGAGCCGAACACTTTTTCCAACGTCTACAAAAGAGATATAGTTGCAATTAAATGTAATTATTAAAATTCAACGAGCGAAACTCCTCCTTTTTATTTTGTTTATGATGTTTATTCGTATCTGGTATATTTATCTGTTACATTTCATTCGGATTAAACGACCTAACTTTCTCCATATTATTTTTTTCATTTCTATTTATATTCTCGCAAATTTGTTTCTTGCGTTTCAACGATTGCATAACCCCGATTTTCCTTCTTTTTCTTTTTTTCTTTTCTTTTTTTCTTAATTAATTCATCTTTAAAATTGTATCTCGTCTGTGTTCAAGTTTTGCGTTATCTGACAAGTCTCAAAACTATTCTCACAGTTAACCTCCTTCTAATCGCTCCTTTCATGGTATCTCTGACGATTGCTACGTTATAGATATAAATGGTTTTCCATTGAGTTCTCTCATCTTCTGTAACCTTCTTCCTTAACCTTCTTTCGGAGAGATCTAATAAATTAAGACTATAACGTGCACGTTCTACAGCCGTGCACCTATTTATCTTCTAAACTTATACTAAACGCGGCAGAACAAATGGCGGGCCATTTATTAGCAACCTATTCCAAGGTCTGTTGCGTAATATTTAGGGAATTGTCATATGTTGGAAAGATAAACGCCGGTTTCACAGAAAATTCGCGAATAGAGATCAAAGAAAATATGGAAGAAAGAAATTTCTGCGGCCTTTGAAGAGAACCAGGTATTATCGATGATTTTCCACGGAGCTTAAAGTAAAGCGTACGATGCATCGAAGCGGCACGTAACGAGCACGAGTCATAAATACACCAGGAACGATATATATCGAAGGTGCCCCCCCTTTGCCTCAAAAGCGGCGAGACGCGCCGAAAATCCTGGCTACGCGCGATCGTCTTTCGCGTGCACGGGACCCAGCTGGCAATTAATCTTTCCACGATCCTCTGGTCGACTCGTTTTCCTTCGAACATGTGCCACGGTTCTCACCCTAAATCCCGTCGCGCGTGACGAAACTTCCACGCGCCAAGTTCCGAGCCTTTTAATTTGGACGGGAAAGAAATTCGAACGACGAATAAAGAGTCCACTAATTACGGTGAATTCGAGGTCGTTTTGTATTTTCACGCGTAATACACGCGAAAACAGTTGCAGCGTTAACGATTAAAAACAATCTCTTTACGTCCTAAAGTGACACGAAATGTTTCTGTTGAAAGTGACAACGTGAGTTCGTGCTCGCCATCTATATGCAGATGCGTTAGTTACAAGAAATAGTAACTAGAGGACGATCCTAGTTACAATCGATAGATTTAATCGATAGGCTTAAGATGTCTTTTTGTTTTTTTATAAACAAAAAGGTTTTTTTTGGCTCACAACGGTGTGATAGATTTATCCAATAAAATAAAATAATAAAATATTAATTATTCAATAAAATAATAACTATTGCGATCCTACCTCTGAGTATAGAAATAACAACAGTTTCCTTCGATCTTAAACCTCGATCTTCCTTCGATCTTAAAATGGAGTGCAAATATCCCTGGTGTTTAAATAAATACCGATCGCCCAAGCGCGTTTTGCAATATTACGTAATTATTCTGCGTTCCACCATTGCCAGCACACGATGTAACGATAACACGAAAGAAGTCTTATGGTGGCTTGTCGAAAGTCTCGGTAAAGGAAGATCTCGTGTATGTAGATGAAGGGGACGAGGAAAGAGATGTTGAGAAATCTGTCTCTAACGAGAGAGCGAGAGAGCTTGCGCAACCGGTGCCCATCTGGCCAGAAAGCTTTTATCGTGCTTTTTCGGTACGGTCGTCGACATAAGCGTGGGCAGCCTAATTCCTACGGCTGTCGTTTCTGCAACATACGCGTTCGACCGCCAATAGACAGAACAGACGACCATCGGCACGACCCCCTCCATCCATCGAAATCCCATGAAACTCCTACGAAACATGCGACCAGCCCACGAGTTTACGAGCGACTCGATTCCCTGGAACCGTGGAAACCAGCCTCCAAACAGCCAGGAAAAAAGACGTCGAGGAAGAGAAAAAGATTGTAACGAAGGGTTGTGAAAGCATAGGAACGTGAGAATTGGACAAATTTGGATGTTCGGCAGCGTAGAAGCGCGTAAGTTCGAGAATCAAAGGGTTGGAAAACGCGCTAGCTACTCGGATATTTAAAAATTTGAACCTACGACCCGGGGAACGTAGAACCTAAAAACCTTGGGATCTGTGATCTTGCAAGTGTAAAAATTTGTAATTGTGAATATTCCAATCCGAAGAGTATGAGAGTCCAAGAGTCCGCGATACGTTAAAAGACTGTGAGAATAAGTAAGCAGAAGATCGAAATGTTTGGAAGTTCCATTAACAGGAGACAGTGTGACGTGCAACAGACAAGATACGAGTCTGTTTTTGATGGAATCATCTGCTATAATAATAAACCTAACAGCGTCTTGGTAAATCAGGCTTTTCATTGCTAAGCTCTGAGAGAGCTTATACATAGAAAAGACCACTGTATTTTGCAAAATTCTTCTCGAAACTGCACGGTATAACTGCACAATATCGTACGTGCATCCACGTGCGCGTTATAAACGATAAAAAATTTTATTCTCACGCAGATAAAAAGGCTGCAAGTTGATAAAAACAGACAGTATGATCTTTAACGCTTTAAACTTACGATACTTTCTTAAGCTAACGATAACATCGATGAAAACGTAGAAAGATACTATTTTATTAGCGATATTTGCGATTAATAGGAGATATTGCAGCAGGTATAAATCAGAATCAAGGGAATTTAGGAATGCCACTGTAATACTTCCAATTTTCCACGCCCAATTAATCCAATCATCGAAGTATCGCTTGCCAACCTAACGTTCCAAGAGGTTCTTTCAACAGATTCTCGAATACAGCTACATCGTTACAACAACTTTGTATCGCTGTTTATTATTTCAGCCACGCAAGCAAAAGAATAATTAGACAAATACAGACGATGTTATTAAGAATCGCGGAATAAGTAGAAGAATTATCCTGCGATCGTCTACCTGGCAGTATACAGAGTGGTTGGTAACTGGTGGTACGAGCGGAAAGGGGGTGATACTACGCGAAAAAAGAAGTCGAAAATATAGAATAAAAATTTTTCGTTCGAGGCATTGTTTTCGAGAAAATCGACTTTGAATTTTCGCTCGGTACGCGTGCACTTTATCACGTCTCGTTATAACGGATCTCACTGTAGATCGTTGTCTGGATGGAAAAATTAAAAAAGAAATAGAATCACCCCCTTTCCGCTTGTACCACCAGTTACCAACCACCCTGTATAATAGACATATAAATACGGGTTAAATTGAAAAACCCGTATCTATTATTATTATTATAAATTATAATTATCACATCTCGTAAGTGAACAAAATTCAAGTGGCAAAGGATTATATACTGGAATTCATCGTTGCAACAGAATGATCTCGAGATAGCTATCTCGAGATGGACGTTTCAACGTCTAAATTCTGTTCAGCGGCAATTTCCACCGTTTTACGAGTCTCATTTTCATAAACATTCAGCCAGGCTTCGAGTTAACGGACCTCACGAGAAATAGAAAGAATAGTGAAATTCGAGGCAAGGCCGTCGTAAAAAAAAGAATGCACGAGGGGAAACGACGATAAAGCACGAACCTGTTGGATGGAACAATACACGTTGGCCAAGCGATTTCAACTAGTTGCGAAGGTGAGAGGTCGCCGCGGGAGAAAAGAGTTCGAAAAGTCAATGCCTCCGAGCACTTTGTGCGCTTGTCAAACTGTTGCTCACGATCACTTTCTAAAGACACGAATTTCGTGGCCGACCAACTTGCTTCTTACCAACTTCTTTCGCTCGAACAACACCGAAGGCTTCGGAATAAACATCGTAAAAATTCCAAGGTTAGATACATGAAACATTATAATCACGCGCCTCTCTTTGTCAAGATTCTAAAGATTTCAAAAAAATTGTAAAGCCACAGATCCGCGTATCGGGTTTATTTTGGACGAAAAGAGTAAAGGAACGTGAGACTACTAGGCTACGAAATATACTTTTGTTTGATAATTTTGTCATTTGATACACGTGCCTTGCAGTTGCACGTAGAATTGCAGTTGTGTCAACGGTGTCGAGCGATTTTTCGCTTTCTCTGTCTTTAATATTTCTACTTTGCAAATGAAGATAGAAATTTTCTTAACAAAAATCTTCTCGAATTAGTTAAATCCGATAAGAACAAACTTCAAATCTCAAACAATTCTCTGTAATATCGAATCAAATATCAGTCCCCTGTCTCTCGTCAAACCGGATAAAAAGATCTCGCGAGATCCTTTTTCCGCTTCACTGTAACAGAAAAAGAAGGGGAAGGAAAAAAATTCAATTTCCTCTGGTAATTTATCGACGAACGGAAAGAAAAATCGTTGCGGATTCGTTTTACCTTTCGGCACGGCTTGGCTGTCGCACAATTAAGCCCGTAATTAAACGGAACATCGAAGGAGGGTGATCAAGATCGAAACGAGCTGGTTCGGAAAAAAAAGGTCTGAAATTAGCGTTACACACAGAGAGAAAGCAGATTCCGACGAGGAACACACTGTACGAAGGGACACGGGAATATTACGACGCTATCTGTCCCAATTATACGACTTTAATTACGGCAAATTACTTTACCAGGAGGCACGATGAGTTACTCACGAAGCTAGACTATAGTTTTACTTTTACAAGCTGTTTATCGATCCACGAGCAGACCTTCCTCAGGAAATAGTCTCAACCTCCATTACAGGTTGCATCAAGGTAACATTCCACTTGCAATTATTTTTCGATTACTTTACGTTATTGAATAATTTGAACGTTATCGTCTCTCAATATTATGATTAGGATATAAATATAAATTCCATCAAACTTTACAGTATAATTCAATTTTATTGCAAAGAGATAGAATTTGTCAATTCTATAATCAAATAGATTAATTTATAATTTTTGTACCATTTCTTTTTTCCACTCACAGTTTTATACTTAATCGGCTTAAACGACATATAAATTATTTCATTTGCATTGTTTAGTTCATGATGCATTACCATCGCATCTACGTAACTTTAATGTTATTATAATGTTGTTGTAACAATAAGGTTATCTTAATGGGTTACCATTTCGTTTCTAACAACATGGGATTCGTGATACAGTATGAAATGCTTCCGTATACATTGAAAAGAACAGCAGGGTTTCGCATAAAGTTTCATTTCTATCGTCAATCCATGCCGGAGATATGCAAATGTTGAAAAGTTAGCGAAGTCTGCACGTTAAGTGTAGCTAAATATGCTAAGTGACCAGGCAATTAAATCTGTCTTAACATTGTTTTAATTAAGGGGAAGATAAAGAAAGAAATTAGACTCTTTGTTTCTACGAATAGTCGAGGATTCAGAGAAACGTATTCCACTTTCTTTATTTTTATCGATTCGCAGCCTTGTGGTCGAACGTTCAAAGGGCGATTTAATCTTTCGAGCATGGCAGTATAAATCACTTTATCCGTCACGATAGCGTGCTTTCCTTTTCCGTGATAAGAGCGAGAATCGTGTTTCGTATAGAAAACAACCTTGTAAATTAAAACGTTCCTTCTTATTACGATTAATCGCCGGTGAAATCATACGATTCACGTCCGTCCAGTATTCTATATGATTAAACGAAAAAGAGCAAAACACGAGATACAGAGGACACCTAAGAAGGCAAAAATACGATAACGCATAAAGAAACATAAGACTCTATTTTATAGAAAATATTTTACTGCAGGAGATTACTAAATTGCGCACGATGATTGAGAACCATATACAAAAGCACACAGCATATTTTACATAATTTACTTATAATTCTCAATGAGAATTGATTGTAAATAGTCTACCAAATAAAAAAAAGAGAAGCATATTTCACATAAATACATTAGGAAATAATACACGCACAATATTTTCTGTTTTATATTATTTTATTGGATTACGTATGGTCGATTTTGCTCTATTGGAAAATAAAACAAAAAATATTGTGCATCTATTATTTCTTCATAAAACGAAAGAAATTTTTGGGACAGCCGAATATATACGTTTGTTATATTTCTTCACGTAATGTTTAGTATCATTTGCTTAACTTTTCAACTTTACCAACTACGAGTAACAATAATACATCGCGAATGTCTATGCATAAACGTGTAAGTCTTCTATCGAGTTGGCAACTAAGTGATTGCGGATTTTTTCAATACCACCAAATGACAAAATCCGCAATCACTTAGTTGCCAATCCAGTATTTTTATTACACGAAACTTTGATATTCGCAGTAACAACTTCCATCGTATGTCCCGAGTTTGGCTGTTAAAAAAATTGCATTGCTTATAGGAAAAGCTACTATTTACCACAGAGGCTTATAACTTACGAGCCCAATTAAATAAAGAAGAAAATTTGTCCATATAAGAAATTCGACTGCAAAGAAGTAAAATACGCATAAATTAGAGTACTTCAGCTTGAACGTGATTCAAGCACCTAATCCAACCACCACCGAAACTCGAATTGAGTTACGAAAGCGATCGTCGAACGTATCTAACCGAACGTTTCAAACGATTCGACGAATCGAACGAGTTGATTGCTGAAAACGCCGAACGGTCCTGGCGTTTCCTACGCACGCTCTTCTCGCACACTATGTTTGGCGTTCGTAACGAAATTTATGCTTCCTGTCCGACCGTAATGCGACCACACGCTCGTTGCCTGGCCATATAATTTACATACGCTGCCGGTTTGCGCGCGCTTTGTCTATGATCGCGTCGCAAGGAGGAAAGAGGAGCCGAAACGAATTTACGTTTCGTGCTTCTGTACTGCGTGCACGCACGTTTGTCACTATTATACCGATTGGTTTATTACTTTGTTCGATAGAGATAAACCAGCTAAATTGAGAAATAACTTCTTCGATATGCTACTCAATAGGAAATTCGATTTAAGGAAATACAAATAGAATTCGAGGCTCTTAGCAGATTATTATTTCTTATTAAATAATCTTCCACTTTTTTGGACAAGCAAGAGAGAGAGAGAGAGAGAGAGAGAGAATAGAATAACGAAAGAAATTCGTGATAACTAAATCTGAATTTCTTCGTGACATTTCTAAAAGTTATTTCAAGAGATTCGATTCTGATCTTCTACGTTCGTGGATAATTTTTTCCATAGAATTCCTTGATACTACTTGAAAAATTCTGTGCGGATGAAAAGGAACGAAATGACGGTAGAAATTATTAGAATGCTTTAGTCTCCACTCGATTGTTTTTGGAAAAATATAGAGAGCTTATGTGATTTATTGTAGTAACTACTGCGGTTTCGTATTTGGCTACTGAGGTAGTTTGATCAAAAAGTTTTTCAAGAATTTGAAACGTTTCCAAACGTTCGAAAAATTCCTTTAGCCCGATGAAAGATAAATATCGTAACAAACGCATTGTCTAAAATACGTTATATCGTTAAAGTACTAAACGTTAAACGCTCGATAAATTCTTTCGCCTATAATTCAATTCACATAGAAAATTTCCAATTTATAGAAAAATGATGATACAAAGAATGCCACTTCAGTGTCGAGAATGTAACCTTGATCGTATTCGCTAGAAAAAGTTGTATCAAGAATTGCAAGACACTAATGTTACATCATAATTTGCACGGGACAAAGTGCGCACGTAGTGCACCTAAAGCAACAAATAGATGTGTCATTCGTGGATTTTCCTGCTTCGAAAGCAACGGTGGAATTTTCGAAGACCATGATTCCCTTTCTAAACGATCGCCACACGTTGTCCGATGTTTCGAAGAAACAGTTGGGTAAGGAACAATTAATGGAGATTGATGCCTCTCGAACCCGCATGCTGTTCTCCCTTCTTGGAGAATCGTTCTCGACATACGGGCGCAAATTTGTATCTTAAGAACGAGTCGAACCTCCTCACAAAGAACTTCTAAGAAGCTACAAACTCGAAATTGCAAAAATGGTTCTAAATTTGGGAGAGAAACGATTCTTTGAATTTCTCGTAACGACTACGTACGTTTTCAACGTACGTTCAAACGCGTTAAAGAGACAATCCTTTCCTGTAAATGAAAAAGACAAAGATTCTTTCTTAATGTTCGTTTGAAAAATTGCAACGTAAATTTCCTCTGCGGAAGAAAATTCTTCTATACGTTCGCGCGAAAATGATCTTTTTAGTTTTCTTTCAGAAATTCGTTGAATTATTCGCAAAAATGTCAAGTTTTCAACGATTCTCGTCGATGATTCGTGCACGAATCACAGCAGCATTCCCTTGCAGCGTTTGTTTGACGATTTGTCGCGAGATTTTCCCGTTGTGTCATAACAGTTGAACGCATATTTCGTAATCAGAAATATTGAAAGTGCTCAGGTGTACGAAACCGCGATGTTTCTGAAAAAATGAAAAACCTCACGCGCAGCCTTTTAACCATTTTTAACGAAACAACGAGGAAATTATTCGTAAAATCGTTCTTAGAATAGTATTCGCAAGGGACGCGGGATTCCAGGTCGCGGTTTGTCTCTCTGGTCGCAGTGAACGAGTCGGTGATCGACTTTAAGATAAAGCTAATTGCGAGGAAAGTTACCGTCGATGACTACAGTGAATAGATACCGAGCAGTGGTTAAAAGTTCACAGACTAAAGATTAACAAGCCTCTTCTATGCGTAGACATTTAATGGCAGATTGAGAGATATTTGTTGGCATTGAGAGATTCGATGGACATTTCGAATTCCAATGTAGATGCATTTACAGATCTCTCTTTTGAAAAGAATACCACCTACATAAGTTTAATAATAGACAAAATATCGATTACTATCTTGTTCAATATTTTATTCCAATTTTCTAAGATAAATAAAATGAATTTTATATAAAATATAAGATATTATTTTAATAATATTTTACTTCAACCATTTGCCATTCTTTAACATGTACACTTTAGGCTAGTTTTTCTATTCCTCTACGTTATCTTCCTTTCGATATAACATTCCAGTGAGATAATTCTTCAACGATAATAGTACGCTACACGTTGAATAATACCACTCGCTTTAACACTCCGTTATTCTTCGTTATTTTTTCTCGCTCGTTTCTCAACTACCTCTCAACCAAATCTCTTCTACTACAACCAACAACTAACGTCTTCTCAAACTAAACCAATATTTATCATACTCGTTGAACTTCGCTAACAAATTCCCGATTTACTCGGTTCAGTATCAGGAAACACTTAAAACAAGCTGTACCACAGCCTAGCCCAAAAATAGTTGCCGATGACCTACGAGGATCATCAAACGCGCTTCGATCTTCGATCTCCGCTTTGAAAGCGGACAGAACTCGCGGATAGAAGCTGGGCCGACAAGGATGCAACGAACTCGAACGCGATTATTTCTTGGAACGAGTCTCTCGTTTTCACCCAGAAACGATTACCCACTTAAACGAGACGAGGCATCGAAGAAAACAGTTCGTTCGACGCTCGTAAACAGCGAATAGCGCGTTTGCACCGGATTTCAACGGTGTGTAAATTTACGAAGGAAGAGAGAGAGAGAGAGGGGGGGGGAGAGAGGGAGATAGGGAGAGAGAGACGAGAGACCCGTATCTCGACGAATGCAGCAACTCCGTTGTATCTTCGTCTTTCTTCGAGCAAGCTGGTTCATTTGAAGACCTAAATCCGAGGGAAATTTCGTGGAACTGCGAAATATTCAGGCGACAGAGCCAACTCGAATATTTAGGATCGCTGAGCACGTGCGCGATCCAGCCTTTGAAATCCTAAGGATGTGTTCCCATCCTCCTCTTTCTTTCGGCTTCTCAGCCATCGATGGTTATGTAATGGACGCTGGCAGAAGTCCTACAGACTTCCATACGTCGACGATATTTTATGGCACCGTGGTGAACGATGAAGAAGAACGAAAACGACGGTAACGACGATTATTTACTTCTGTAAAGTCAGGCTTCCATCGGAAACGATTTATCATCGTGATTTTATCGCGATACATACTGGTTTTCAAAATGTTCGTGCTTCAACAAATCTTTTTAATATCTGAATTCTTGTCAAATTGGAGATTAACTTGAAAAGTGTCGTCCTAACATTTTGCGAAAATAATCAAGTCCTTTTACGAATTTCTACGAGTATTCACGATCTTCTAATTACGAGAAACACGGTCCACCTGCGGAAATGAAACAACGTAGCAACCAGCACGTCTACCGTATCTACGAACTTCCATTGCTACATCACTTTCTACGTTCATCTGCCGAAACGTAACGTACAATAAAACGCAGCAATACTCTGCAGTTATTCGAGAAACATCTAATTGACACGTAACACACTGGCCGTCGTAAACCTGTCCTTTTGAGAAAGGAAAGAACAAAACGGAATTAGTAAATGTCGTGGACGCGGCAATCAGTAACACAGAGATAAAGACGTCAAGATTTTAGGGTTAGCGTGGTTTCTTTGCTATTATAAATTACTCTCTCGCTTTCTATGATACGTGTATTCGTGTGCGAAATGTGGGGCCGGTAATTTTGCTTAGAATTGTTGTCGCGCGTTACACGCAGTTATTTACAACTGTTCCGGGTGCTCGTTCCGACAAAAACGATTTAAGAAGAAGCGACCGCGTTGTAAGACTTCGACTTCTCGCTTTGATCTCTAAAGTGACACAGATTTGTTGCCGCTCGTTTGCGATGAATTACGAGCAGAATATCGTACATCGTTGCCCTTACCCCGATGAAACGCGATTCCTCGTAGAATTTGTCCCATTAAAAGAGCCGCCGACTCGCGTGATCGTTCATTTTTCCCGCTTTGAACGTATTAGCTTGTTGCACAATATACGAAGCTCCCTCGAGTCAATCTGCCTGACTTTCACTTTTTGCAAATTTCGCAATTTCATTAGCAAAGTATATCGTTGACCATACAGTTATTTATCGAAGTATTCGAACGCTTATAAAGACAGTGAATATATTAATTAGTAGAATTAATCAGCGAATACCATAACGACTAGAATGATATGCAAATACTCTTCTCAACTATAGAATTTTCTAGCCAAATTCCGATTTCATTTACGAATACGACAAGAGCAAAGTTCTTTAAGAGAGATATTACAGTTGTTAATTGGAAGGTAGGTGTTATTAAAAAATTTTAAACTAAAGCTTTCAACGCAATTTACTCGATGCGTCATTCTGTCTTACGCGAGCCTGTTTTCCACAAAGTTCCTCGATTTTCCTTTCTATTGTACAGCATTACTGCCAATAATCTTGGTTGTAATTGAGTTTTATAACATATGGCATCCACGTAACCTAAACGACTGCTTCTTAAAATAGGAACTTCCATCGTAATTAACATGCTATTCTCATGGCCGTTTTTAATAATTCTGCAGTACAATTAACATAACGATAACTTTAAATTCACATAAATATTCAATTTACTCCACGTTTATATTCCTTTAACTTACGTTTATGTTCGTAATTATTAAGACGCTTTTTATTGTCACGTTTTTACGACTTTCGCCCTTTTAACGTCCTATTACGAATTTAATCGAGTGCAGTGCCATTCGATCGCCGTATTTTAATCTTTTCGCCGATTACGATATAACGCGATTATAATGCGCCGAATTTTTGCACGGTGAAACTCCCATTGCCTGTAATTTACCTCGCGCTGTTGATCAGCTCGGTATTTCCACGCGCAACTATACTTTCCATCATGGTGTTAAAAAACCAAATTCAAGAAACTATATCATCTTGAAAAAATGACTGGCAAATGAAAATGAAATGGCAAAGAAACCAAACTGTGTATCGTTTGTTCGCGTGGAAACGCTTATGTAATGCATAATACGTATCATAATTACAATACATTGTCGACAATGGATCCCGATAAGATACATTAAACTAATATACTCCCACCTCTTCTCTTTTTGCTCGCTGCGTTAATCGCTTATCTATCGCATGGTCGATTCATCGGGCTAGACATCGCGCACGCATATGCAAATATTCGTATAAATGGCAAAAATACTTGCGAACGATATCATCTATAGAGTGATGAATAGGTAACCGGAATTTTTGCATTTCTACAGGTTCAATCTATGCGAATTCATTTAAGCGATGTCCAGTTTTTCCACAGCCAGTAACAACACCTTAAAAAATGTCAATAAAAATATGTTTAAAGAAATCGTAAAAAATGTACATTGGCAAAAAGACAGTTTGAAGATATCGCGTAAAGATATAGCGAGTAAAGTAAGCGTTTAAAAGAAGATCGTAAAATGCTGTAGCGGATAAAAGAAGGTTTTACAAAATAGCAAAAATATATATCGGAGGAAAGATATAGGGAAAAATCGTATGTAAATATACGTATGTTATTGAAGAAAGCGCGCGATTCGAAGCATGTAGATAATTTTGTACGGTCGACAAGAATGTGTAATCTTTTTATCGCGCGAAATATTGTATCCGCCAGCGATAAGAGTAAAAGGGATCGATAACCAACCCACCCACGAATCGAACAAATCGAACAATGTATTCATTCATCCGAGAAGGAACGCGCAGCGATCTGGAGTGTTCCGCGCCTGTCTCTGTGTACGAACGAATATACTCGTCGATTGGTCGACGTTGAAACGGCGGTGCTACAGCTTTTCTTATGTCAAACATTTTAAGGAAAGATCGACATGGTTTGGTACTGCAATCATTTTCATGGAAATTTCAACAATTTCCGATAATCCTAACAATTTCGTAATTAGACGACGAATGAAATTTGTTAAATTGTAAAAATTGTAAAGGAGATCGGCGATCTATAAAATTGTAAAAAATGACTAGATACGCGATGGAAATGTATAAACGACAATTCGTTATATACTTGTTTATTCATTAGTCGATTAGTTGATTAATTGACTAGACCGTTGATTGACGATTAGTTGATAAATTATTATACAAGACCTTGAATATATGATAATTACTTAACTCTTAAACATCGACGATTAAGCTAAACGACTTATCGCGGTAAAGTTGGTCGATTTGGTTTGCCTGCGAGTTTTAATAAAATCGTATTGCGCCAGCTAACCGATCTCGATAGATGGAAAAATAATTCGCGACTCGAATGCTCGCGCGCTATTTTCTTCGCGTGCAAATTCTTCCTCTTGCCATTTCTCTGCGATGCGCATTAGCATTTTAAATTCAATCGGTACATTGACGCCCTTGAACAATAATGGCCTGCCTCCTCCGCTGGTCCCCTTTTTTCCCTCATCCAACCTCTCTCGTTCTTTCACCGTGACAACTTGCAAATCCAGTTATATCATCTCTCGACTTTGTAATCAGCTGTGTGTAAGAAGGTGACTCGCGGCCTCTAGGCGTGAACGCGCGCGCGCATCCCTCGACGATAAATCAAGCGCGCGCGAGAGCTTTTTATTCGAGTACACGTTTTCCCTTGACCGCGGCAAATTCAATTAAGACGCGCTCTATCCTATGTACACGAACTTCCAGAGTGATCTTCGAACAAAGAAAAACTCAGCCTACTTTGTCCGTCTTTTACTTTCAAATTTCACCCCTGAATTTGTAGCTCGAGATTTTGATTTTTATTGACGAAAGTTTCAAACATTTGTCCGAAGATAATAAAACAGAGAAAAGTTGGTCGGAATTTCGTCGAAATATTTGGACAACTCGAAAGAGCAAAGGAATTCAGTTCGATCGTAAACGACCCAGTTGGTCGACAAGATACAAAGAAATATATATTTTTCGACGAAGAGAAAAGATTCGAAACTCGGCGATCAATGTCGTCGAATTTGATTAAATTTTGTTTCGCGATTTCCCAATGGGAACCGATAGTTGGAAATTCTACGATCAAACTGTAAGTGGACGTTCTGTTTACAACATATGCTTTCAAAACGTCGGGAATATATACATCTTCTAATTAAAGAGAAAACATTTGGCGATAACGAGATCGACGTCATGAAATTTGAACTTTCTTTCCGCGATTGTTAGATGAGAAGCACAGTCGAGAATTCTAAAGAGAAGCTATAAGTCAGACTAGAGGAATTTCGATGAACAATTTCCACAACGAAAATAATACCAGACGATGATCAAAGATATGAGAAAATCGATGTAAATGGCGAGTGCGCGTGCAAGAGAAATTATATTTAAACCCGACAGGATTAGGGGGAAAAAGAAATGCTCGATGAAAGCGAGATAAACAGACGAACTACAACAGAAGAGCTAAAGGTATTCGTCTAGTTGCAATATTTGACGGCCTTCGGCGTTATGGAAATGCGCACGCTATCTGACACACGTGTAGATCCTGTATGGGTGAGTTTCGATGTCGGCGACGATCTAAGAATTAAATGTCAGTAAGGTCACGGTCGCGAAGAAACGAAGAATCTTTGTCGACCGACCAGAGATAATTACTCAAAAATATCGCGATAATGTACTATACGGCTATATCTCTTGGGAAATTTCTCTTTTTTAGCTATATGTACTCTACTAATATTACTGTAATTTCGTCGTGTTTCATATCTAACTATTAAAACTGCTCGATTTATATTGACTTTAAAATTCTTTGGAATTTTAGTCATCCTTGTAATAGGATTTTGTCGTACCAACTGTTTGAAACTAGTCTTTCTATTGGGTTGGCAACTCAGTGATCGCGGATTTTGTCATTAGGTGGTATTGACAAAATCCGCAATCGCTTAGTTGCCAACCCAATAACACGATCGAAAACCGAAAGTATTTTCCACCGATCCAACATATGTTATAGGTACGGGCATATCGTAAAAGTATAGCTTCTATGTTTATTTTTTAGCTAATCTAACGAATATTTTTTGTTTATCTTTTGAACGAGCCCACTATCTCGTATTCAGAATTACGAAAACAACGTAGGCGTTCGATTTCGAATGTTGGCCAGAAAACAGGATCTTTTATCTTCTCTTTTAATTTAATATTCGATGATTCCTAAAGTCAATGATTCCCAAGATAACGTAGGTGTCTGAATTTTTATTAAAATAGAAAATTTGAATTTTTTCTAAGATCCTGACATATTGGCGACAGCTAAAACCTTGTTCAAATTTATCGTGTCAGAGATAGCTAACTAGTATTTATCGAATACTTTTACATAATATTTAATTACTGCTTCAAGAAAGACCAAATTGAAGGGAAGGTTGATCATTTTCGGAAGTACAAGAAGTATAATATTCGAAAACCGATAAAAAAAATAGCATTTCCGGTTTTCAACGTAGGTCGTAACGCAGAAAAATACAAACTCTCGTTACAAGTTGCTAATGTGTCGACTCGTGTGAAAATATTCATTAAATATTAGAAGGTAAAAATAAAATAGAAGAAATATATAACAACGTGCAAAAAGTTATGCGACTATTGCGCTGTCCAACCTTGCGGCTAATTATCACACGCCCAGCAGATTGCACCTTGAGAAGATTGGCTCGTTTGCATAGAGAACGCAAAGATAAGATTATTATTGTATAATGATTATCAGCCGCGAAGGAAGTTTACAAACGAAAGTAAACATTTAAGATTCGTGACTTGGCGAACGCGAATCTCTACATTTGATACGATTCGAATCGGTTGTAAATACGATTCAAAATATCTTTTTTCATTCACTATTCCTTTCTGCGGTTTAATCTTTTCCTTTTCTGTGGTTTAGTTAAATTTAAATTTACACAATTGCCATCGTCGACGAGATTGTATTTCAATCAAATATATTTTATAATATTAATATAGATAGATATTTATCCCAACGTATATACTTTGTTTGCTATTTGAATATTATGTAACAAATTGTTTGTGCAATAGTTTGTGCATCTATATTAGCTGGGAAATGTGGCTCATGCTTCTTTTTTATGTTTGTTAATATTTTTATAAAATATAATAACGCTATGAAATAATTGTTTATAATGAATAATTTTCCTTGGTAATGATAAACTATTTACGTATGAATCGTAAAAAAAGTTTCATAATTATTTTTTAATATACGAATGCAGAAGTAAACAATTAGGGTGGGGGAAAAATGATTGGTATTTACGAAGGCATAAATTCTAGAATCGATAGATCTTCTCGTAAATTCATTTTCAACGTTTAATTTAAAATCCAAAATTAATAAAAACGCGTTAAAAAACAAAATATTTTTTTGTAAAATACTCGTAGAATAAAAGAAGGAAAAAAAAAAAAGAATAGTTCGACTACAGAACTATTAAGGTATTCATGAAGTTTGTTTTTCCACGGAGAAATATGTTCCCTTATGAGCATACATTTCCAGTAAACACTAAGTCGTTCATAATAAACGCACTCCCCATTTAAGCCGTCGTAATATGAGGTTTTATGATTACGGTTATTTGTGATCCTACTTAACTTCACTTTACATGCCAATATAAACATTATACTTTCATTCGCGTACGTGCGAAAGATACTCGAACGATCGCGAAATCTCAAAGATTCTTTCTTACCGACGTTGCACGTCCCATTATAAACGTATTGAAAAAAAGGATAAAAAAGAAATAAAGAGAATAAAAAACGAAGCGTATATAGTTTGAATGTTTAGTTCGACGCAAGGTATTGTGCAATCAGGAGCATTGGTACCGTGTGAGGATGCTATATAGTCTTTACTAGATTCGTGACAATGTTGCCAATGTTCTGTTTTGCTATATTTAAGATTCCCCACTACACCAGATGTTCTCCGTGACACTAATCATGCATTATTACGAGTGCATCCTCAGGTGTCATGAGCCCATGCCTGTCGAAAAATTCTCGAAACGGATCCATTGTATCGTGACAAATCGTAGAAACGACATACTTTTCGTTTTACTACCACGACCATACTAAACTTTCGTTGCGAACAATTTTTACTGCACCTCTTTCGATCCGTATCGCGTGGACGCTGTAAACGATAATCGACTTCACAGCTAACTTCATATTCGTGGAAACACGATGCACGAACGTTACCGCGATATTTCAATTGTTCGAATTGAATTCGAAAAAGAAAGAAAAATAAGGAAGTTACTACAACGACCTTTCTCACGATTTTATGTGTTCTTTATGATACGTATCTATGTGAAAAAAAATGTACAAGAGTTGAGAGAAATATTCTTACAGAACGTAAATGCGGTTTCACCGCGTTTAACATATTCTTCTCTCGACTCTTGTCGTAATAATGCAACATGTTCGTAATAAAGCTCCACTTGGTAGTCGCACGACCTTGGCTACTCGCGAACTCGATTTTGTTGTATTTCTCGAAAGATATTACTGGAACATAACTGATAATTTTGACATCTGTTTCATGGCAACATTCCTTCTCAATTCCGATGATAAAGAAATCAACCGATGATCTTTTAAATATGTTTGGTTTTTCGCAAACACTCGGGCTATCAGAAAAGATATCTTTAAAATACGCATTAGTACGGATAAATCGACAAATAAATGTCACTAACGTTGTAACGTAAACTGTATCTCCGGTTCGAACATACTTGACAATTTAAAAGAGGTCTAATGAAATTACTACCGCAGCCTCGATACACCTTATTGCAGCCCTCAAATTATATTACAAGAATAGCCGAGTCGACCTACAAAGAGCTTTATCACGTGCAGAGAAGACGGTTTGTTTTAGGTGCGTGTACGGGTCCTACCTTTACAGTTGCGAACGACTATGCAGCGTCCCGATACGCCCCACACCGTCCTTCTCCGTCGGCTGCCGACGCACGACTATGGATAATTCGCGGTTGCGACCGGCCTAGATATATACGAGCTATATTTAGCGACTGTCGTCATGAGGAGCGTTTTCGATTGGTCGTTGGTGACGTGACAGACGTGCGTGATTGGCCGATCTCGCGAATACGCCGCGATTGCTTGGTGCAGACCTGGCTTACGGCTGGGCGCGACTCGCGGGCACGACATTTGTTGACATGAAACTGTCAGAGAATACGCGCGCCCTTAATGCACCGGTATATTCGTATTCGCGTGTTACTGCTCTACCTATGTCGATTCTTTCCGTTCATTTTCATTTATACCTTCAACATTGTTCATCTATTACTATGATACAAATCTTTGGTAGATGCTCTCTTACAATTTCTGAATCTAACTATAATTGACAATATTATAAATAAAATAATTATAGTGTGATAATGATTGATAACGCGTTGACTGCCGGGTGAATTTTTATAATATACGTGTTCGTAAAAGAATAATATTGTTTAAGCGCTTTATGCTTCATTTATGTATAACAATCTATATTGTTACCATAATAATAAAAAGTGACGCAATTTTCGAATGTGATACTTTCTGTAATTTATATACTTTAACATTAGAACTGTCCCTTATACCAAAGAATACAAAATGAAATATGATACAAGCCTTTGCCCATTTATTTTACAAATTATCACAGAAAATTCCCAAAATATACCATTGTAAATATAAAATTTCTACAAAAAAAAAAAAAAGAACAAATCGGTTATTTTAACCATTCTAAAATATCTAATATTAATTAATTCTGATATTCCCGGTCTCACCGGTGACACTTATGGGTTGTCAACGTGGTAAATAGACATGTAATCCAGCAGGATCAGTGAAGTGGTTGAACCCAAGATCCAGTTTAATAACTGGAACAAGGTTCGCTCGTATTCTTTGAGATACAGGTGAACAATTATTCGCGGCCGGGCTAGGTGAGTGGGTGGAATTTATGGAGAATAGGAGCGATGGTAATGGACGATTATTAACGTGGTGCGCACTATTAATTTGCACGAAGCTTTCGAAAAGCCTTGAAGTCGGCTGTCGTGCCTCTCTTCGCTTCTATGAAATCATAGATTTCCCGGCAGTGTTATTATGCGAAAATTACGCTCTAAAATTAGTCACAGTCCATTAACGTGTGCGTACACAGATAGGGGACGGGGTTGGGCACGGTAAGAAAAAAGATTGCTCGAAGCTCAGACATTTTCGATATGTATCTGGCTATTAATGCCCATACGACGATGATGGTATTATGCTAAACGAGTCGAATAATCGTGATGCAGAATGCGCTGTCCACATGTCCACTCATCGATCGTTTCTGCACGGTACTTACAATTAGTCACATGTCACATCATAGATTCATCTTCGATTGCTTACTTGTGGGTTAGACAAGATGCGTTGGGGCTGGTCGTAGTAAAAACATCATTGTTTTCGTGAACATCGAGAGAAAGTTGCAATCCGGTGATTTAGAATAGGAGAACCGATACCTTCGATTGTCACCATCGCGAACCGGGTCAAAATGACATTCTTATTCAAACATCCTAAGCATTTAGTACTATCTCGCTTAGGAATTTGCGTTAAAGTCTACTTTCAAATTGCACAGATCCAATTGACGAATAAAGCAGTCCCATCTATCGGCACACGTGCGGACCAGCAAACATGGCAGCGCCGATGATTCGAAATTCGAAGTAATGTTCAAAGATAGTTTTAAATATTATAAAAGTCGAAAACCTTGTCCAGACTTAAAAGATGTAATCGATTTGAATAATCCCGATTATAACAAAGTATGTAACAAATTATGAGAACCTTATTCTTTACGTACATAAATTCTTAATACTTTTTAGGTTACTGATTTTAAGAAGAGGTTACTTGATGAACAATGCGAATATGAATTGGGATTAAGACCAGTAAAGGACTGGGAAATCTTTGAACTTCGAAGTATTCCAGGACTTATTTTTATAAAAAATCCATTTACGACATACGGACAACGATATTGGATTATAAAATGCTTGAAAGAGTACTCTAGAGAGCCACATAAATTAAACTTAGATGCTCATAATGTTTTAAACAAAGACGAAAATTGGTGGGATATATGTTTTGGGTAAGATACAATATGATGATATAAAAAAAATATATCTGCAGTATACCATATATCATAATAATAATATGTTTGCCATATTAATTACAGAAATTCTGACAAAGGTAAAGAATTATTACCAAAATTAAGATGGGCAACATTTGGGTACCACCATAACTGGGATACAAAATTATATTCTGAAACATCCAGGACAAAAATGCCTACTGAGATGTCTTTGTTGACCTCATTTTTAGCACAAACATTAGGTTTTAAGGATTTTAAAGCTGAAGCAGCAATTATTAACTATTATAGAATGAATTCGACTTTAGCGGGTCATACAGATCATTCTGAAGTTAATGTGGAAGCACCCTTATTCTCTATAAGTTTTGGTCAAACTGCAATATTTTTAATTGGAGGACTTACACAAGAGGATGCAGCTAATGCAATGTTTTTACGGAGTGGAGATATAATAGTGATGTCTGGAAAGTCCCGTCTAAGGTACCATGGCGTACCAAAAATTTTACCAACCATTGATGCACCATGGGATGACGTAGAAATAAATGATAATAATCAGCATTGTATATGGAATGAGAGTGATTGGATCAAAGCAAAAACTTACATTTCTGAAGCTAGAATAAATATGAATGTAAGACAAGTGTTGAAACCTGGACAATTGTCCCTGTTGTAAAATATTGTACAAAATTGACTTGTATATTTTTATTAAAAATACTTATATTAATTACATTGCAGTTAATACTTATATCTTCCCCATTATATTGCTGTCAATTCACATCAGTACTAGAAGCTGCACCATAAAAATACATTGATTCTAATATTTAAACATCATTATTTGGATTGTCTTCTTGTATGTTTCGATTTACTAGATTACTTTGGAACATATTCAAAATATTCAAAAAGTCCCAGGCAATTGTTGCCATTCTTAATAAAAAATCTTGTGAATGTGATATCCATTTGTCTTTGATGTGATTTATTGCTTCATATCTACTTTCATAGGTATTTGAGGTTGATTCCATTGGCCTATATGGTCTTAGTAAAATATTCGTAGCATCATGAACTGCTTTATTTAGTATAAAATCTTTAGAAATATCTGATTTATGAATCATTCTCTTTTTCATAAAATTAATAATGTAATTTACCAAAATAAGTAGACCTGGAACAGGGATTTCCCACTTAGCGTTCATTTTTCGTTTTTATGTTGAATATATACAAACCTATATCCAAAGACGATTAATGTTCATTCTCATAAGAATATCTTCGGAGGCTTTCCTTATTGTTCCAGGTTGCCAGCAGCTTCTACGTGTGTTATGCGGATTGACAGCGCAAACGTCTATTCTAAACGTGTTATTTGACTTACTGTCGCTAATACGGAAACAACGATTTTCTTTTATTAACCGTTGCATGAAACAATCTTTCATTTCTTCAAATGAGTAAGAGGTATGGTACTTATGTTCCATTGAAGATTTTTGTTTCCTATTCCCCTTATTTCATTCTTTGTTTAAATTAAGTTTGAGATATTATAAATTTTGATTAAACATACTTCCAAACTTATGTACTAATGTTAATGTTGCGACATTTTGCTTTTCAATTGTTTCATATACCCA
This sequence comes from Bombus flavifrons, assembly GCF_040668555.2. NCBI lineage: Eukaryota > Metazoa > Arthropoda > Insecta > Hymenoptera > Apidae > Bombus > Bombus flavifrons. The sequence goes on from NC_138450.1 coordinate 12,600,296, forward strand.
TTGTATCAAACAATCTGATTACATTCCTTTTTCTTCATCCTCTTACTAATTTTAAAATTACGCGCTAATTTTTGCGCAACTATATATACAGCTTCAAACTTCCGGTCCTACGAGTCAGCTGATCAGTTTCATTCTTGTCTGCTTGATAGTTCTCTCAACTATGTCTGGAAAGGATAAACTTGCGATTTTCCCTTCTCGGGGGTAAGTATTTTCCTTTCAAATTATACTACTCTATTTTATTCTTTCAGTGGATCTTATTTTTCACTTATTTAATATCTTTTCTCTTTTATTACCAAATTTTCTGAGTCTGTTATCATCCATCATAAGATGGGTGTAACCCTATTCCTATTTATTTAAAACGTTTAAATTATATTTCTCATATATTCGTATTATTAACATGTAAGTATTTTTTTTATAAATCGAGATTGTAGTCTTTAACTGTTATACAAGGACAGCAAGTGTACATATTGTTTACTTCTTTCATTATATTGATAATAATGTCTGTGAATATAATAACACAGAATTTATATTTTTTTATCTTTTCTTTTCCAGAGCGCAAATGTTAATGAAATCCCGTTTACATGGAGCACAGAAGGGTCACGGTTTGTTAAAAAAGAAAGCAGATGCATTGCAAATGCGTTTTAGATTAATTCTGGGTAAAATTATTGAGGTACAAAAAGACACTTATATATATGAATAATTGTTCATTTTTTATAACAATTTTATTCTTCTCTATATCTAGACAAAAACTCTTATGGGAGAAGTAATGAAAGAGGCAGCTTTTTCATTGGCTGAAGCCAAGTTTGCAACTGGAGATTTCAATCAAGTAGTTCTTCAGAATGTGACAAAAGCACAAATTAAAATTAGATCTAAGAAAGATAATGTTGCCGGTGTTAATCTTCCAGTGTTTGAATCCTATCAAGATGGTACAGATACCTATGAGTTAGCAGGTTTGGCAAGAGGTGGCCAGCAATTGGCAAAATTAAAAAAGAATTATCAAAGAGCAGTGAAGTTATTAGTGGAATTAGCATCTTTACAAACAAGTTTTGTAACCTTGGATGAAGTTATTAAAATCACAAACCGCCGTGTAAATGCCATTGAACATGTTATCATCCCAAGAATTGAAAAAACTCTTGCTTATATAATTTCGGAGCTGGATGAATTGGAAAGAGAAGAGTTCTATCGATTAAAAAAGATTCAGGATAAGAAGAAACAAATAAAAGCAAAGGTGAGATTTATATTCTAAAAATAATTCCATTCTTCACCTTTTTTTTGATCAAGTATCTTTTAAAATGCTTAAACTGTTTCGCAGGCTGAAGCAGCTAGGGCAGAGATGATAGCTTCTGGCAGAGAATATGTAGAAACTGCAAATATCCTAGATGAAGGAGATGATGATATTTTATTTTAAACACTGTACACAACATGTTTTCACACTCTGAAGTATTAAAAAAATATGTTTTAATTCTGAATGAATGTGTTAAAGAATGAATCCAACAAGGCATGAGAATAGATTTAGTCCTTTCACAAATATTCTTGGACAATATTAATTTCACAGTAGATAGCTATATTATACAGAAGATTGTATTATAAAAATATGAAACATCTGTACAAGCAGATGATAATGTGTTTATGGTATTACTAGCATTTTTTAATTACAATATATCATATTATAATATGATATAATAAATGAAAAATGTTATTAATATTTTTTATCAGTTGTATATTATTGACTCGATATTTGTTGAAACTGTATTTGGTGCATACAATGTACTCATATTGTTATATTGATAAAGATATAATTTTACGCGATCAATTTGCGGCAACAGCAACATTACGGAAGATTATAGAATCAATTATCTAGTAAAAATTTATGAAGAATAAAGATATTCATATACATATATACATATATATATATTCATTTCTATGTTTGTATTCTTTTTGTTCACCAATACTCAATCCCCTCTATGATAATCAGAAATACTTGTCTGTTAATTTCATATAATTTATAAAAACATCACTGGTTTTCATTAAACAATAAACACATGTTTCTTTCTAACAATGTATTCCAGTGATACCCAAGAACATAAATCCAATATGTTTATTTTCTTATTCTTTATCAAAGAGTGTGGGTACTATTGGAACATGATCAGCGCGAATTTCACATTAGAAATAATTAAGAAGGATGCATAATCATTATAGCCAGTAAATTTCTTGAACTGGGTCAATCAATATATGGAGCTTTTCCCATATGAGTCAGCTCTCCCTACTAAGGGTAGTGCGCGCGTAGAAAATCCTTTCAGTGCGCGGAAAATTCGTGCCGTGACCACCCCAAAGATGTCGTCCGATGATTTAAAGGTCGTGGGTGTTCCAGAAAGTCGTTTCGACGATGCAATTAACCATCTGAAATGGAATTTCTTCTCCGACGAACCGTTGAATCACGCGGTAGGACTATGCGAAAAAGGGGAGAGCCAATTCGAGCTGGAAAGACATTGTCTACTCACTTTAAAGCAGGGATACTCGAGGATGCTGGTGGATCAAAATGGAATGGTAAGCTGAATTTAAAAAAGCGAATATTGTACCCTTCTTTTTTTTTTTACAATAAAAAAATTATGATTATGTACTGTTGCTCAACTTGTGAATTTATTTTGTGCGTTATAAGTATTTCATTGACGAGGGAAGGTTTTCTTACGATATGTATGGACCTTGAACGTTAAGTTCATTGCCGATCATAAGTACTGTCCTATCAGATAGCTGGTATGGCATTGAATGGTATCCTGAAGAAGGGAGAGCGCGAAGAAGCTGAACGTCGCCTTGCAGAATTGAAAGATGAAAAATTCAAAATAATATTCGGACTCCTGTACAAAGTTAACAAGAAAGTAGATCTTTTTTACAAGTACAATGTCGACGAGTTATTCGAGTGTCGAATCCTCAGTATCGATGAGAACTTCCGTGGGAAAGGTCTGGCGAGCATTCTGATGGCAGACAGTATAGAAATCGCTAAAACCGCTGGTTTCAAGGTATAATCCTAAATCGTATTTCATCCTTATCATCGTAATTATAGTAACTTTCTTCACAAAATGATAACTCTGTATGATAAATGTTGTTGAAGCATGCAGTTTAAGTTCGGTGAAAAATTTCTTTAGAGCCGTACTATTGTATACTCCGTGACCTTTACCATTCCCTGCCGGAAGCTTGTACTAATTTTATGGCAATCCATCATATTTGAATTATAATTTGCTAACATTTATGTACTGAGTAATGCTTTTTTATGTTAATGACAAACAAATTATTTATTAAATCTAATATCGTAAAATAACATGAAGAAATTTACGCAAAGTTACAAATTTGTTAAAAAATAGATTCAATGTATTTATTCGTGTATATATATATATGTGCAACACGATCGTGCGTGGAGGCGTGGTCGTTTCGGTAAGAAGTTCACATTTTACTTTTGTTTCAGCATGTTCTTCGATTAATATGCATGGGATGATTTTCGTTTACCAAGATGTAAAATTGCAATGCACTCGTTACTTTCTCGAGAGGTATTTTTGCACGCAGTGTACTTCGTACGAAGTGTATGTAAATGTCTGTGTGCACTCAAATATATCCCACAAATATAGTGTTGAAATTGTTGTATGTTTACAGGTGTTTAAAGTTGATGCAACGGGAATGTATTCGCAGAAGGTATGCTACAAGCATGGTCTTGAAGTAGAGGCGACGATTCTGTACAGGGATCTCGATGAATCAATCAGACCGGCCCCTCCCCATCAAGCTTTAAAGTTGTTGGTGAAGGTGTTGGATTAAAAATTGAAAGTCTAATAGAAAACAAAATGAGAGTTAACGTTAATCTTGAGAAATCTTTAATAATCAGAAAAAGATTTTATGAAAGAGCAGTAGTGTAAACTATGTGTATCGTTGTGTGACAATAACAGGTCTCTAATGTATGTTTGTCTTAAAGATGCATTTATGAAATATATCTATAAACAGGGCGAACCGTATGCCTTTCTTAAAAAGTATTAATAATTTGAGGCATCGGTTACTGCCCTTTGTCGGTGTTCTGAATGGTGTGCCATTATTAAGACGGAAAAAGAAGATAATATTAAGTAATAATATTACGATAATATTTGAGTTGACAAATACAAGAATGAAAAGATCCATTTAACATTTCCTTCTTTGGACCACTGTTCTGCATTCTGCTAATTCAGAATAAAACGAATCGCTCTGCTTTGCATAGTAAAAGATATATGAAAAGAAATTCGTGTATCCGTGTAAACCGCAAAGAAATGCGAATGTATATCAACGATAGTATCATAATAGAAACCCTATGTCAAGAATGTGATAGCTTAACAATTGTTAACTCTCTTTTACAATTCTACAGTTCACTGATGGTAAATTGAAAGTATATTATACGTACATAGTATCGAAATGTTTGAAGTCTTCGATTGTGCAGTCATTTTTTTGCAGCTATCATGAGAAACTAACAGAACATGGAATATTTCTTGATCCGTGTCTAAAAATTTATCGAAAACGGTAATTTAGCTAATGATTACAGGAATAACTGGATGGGTCCACATGAATATAGAATAAAGTCACGAGAAGTATTATTTTTATTGGTGTTACATGTTACGAAAATATATTGTAAATTATTTTGTAAAAGTATCCGCCAAATAAACATTACACTTCATAATGACTAATGTCTAATAATTCTTCCAAATAACTTTAAGCTATATTAAATACGAATTTTTCAACTATATAGGCAATTTTATATTAATAATGAATGTATAAGTATGCAGTGCAGCATGCTTAACAATTAAATTTTCCATAAAACTTACATAGTTTAAAAATGAATACAGTCTTACAGGAACATTTATACATGTAACAGAAAAGCTTAAAAGTTCACTTGAGGTCTAAAATGTTTTTGCAGCTTATTTGCCTTAAATTGCAATTGTGTAGAATATTTTGCTTGTACTCTTTCCATATATTTGATATCTCTCGCTTTCTTTACAACTGCCTCTTTTTGTGTTTCTGACCATCCTAAAGCTCTATATTGTGACAGAATTTTATGCAGTTTTGCACTCTTTGATACTGCAACTGCCCTATTTGGATTTAAGTTTTGTTTATAGTATATGAACAGAGATCTATGACCAATAATACTTCCTGATGGTAATACTAGCTGGTAATCGCTATCATCTAATTCTGGTATTTCAACCGCTGCGTTTGGATCACCAATTTCTGCATCAGGATAGCTGGATGAATAATCATAAAATTCTGCATATTCTGCTAATGCATCTCCTTCGTGCAACATTTTGCAATGACCTTTATCTATCATATGTGCCCTAGCAGCCTCAACGCTTTGAAAACATCTTCCTGTTAATTTATTATGAACAAATACAATTAGTTTGCCAATTTCTTTATAATTATAAAAATACAAATTTAAATTAACTTACCAGAATCATTACACCAAATGCACATGTATCCAGCAAAAATTTTTTCTCCAAGATACACAAGTAAACCTTTAATGTCTGTGCAATATTCAGGATCTGGTACGAAGAACGAATGTGCAATTGTCATGTGTTTTAGATTGCGCACCAATGACCTACTATGATGATTGCAAAATAAACAATTGTTATTTATGATTGGATTTTCAGTATCTTCCATCCATTCGTCGGAATTTATAGATTCAATATCAGAATCTACTTCCATATCTTCATTTAGTTGTTTTACAGAAACTTCCCCTTGCACATTTTTCTTAATTACAGAACCAAACGATGGACCAGCATTATTTTCAAGATCTTCACTTTCAGTTTCAAAAGGAACATTTTGTTTTGCACACTTCTCCTTATGTTTTTTTGATAATAAATGATTTTCGTATTGATTTCTTGTGTTGAAATTCTTCTTACATATTTTACAACTTATTGTTCCTTCTTCCTTTTCTTCGTAACCTTTGGTCCTTTGTGTAATCACTCTTTTCTGAAATTCTTCCACGGATGTAGGGGGTAGTTCAGCTACTTTTCTTTTTAAATTGTATCTGTGCCAGTCTGATTTGTAGTGTTGTCTCTGTATATCTAAATCTCTGAATGCTACTCGGCATGTGATGCAAGTAAACGGCGAAGTCATTTTTGTTAATAGATTTTAACAAACCAAAAATTAACAACAGCCAACAACTTTATAAATTTACTATTCTTAAGCGTCAAAGATTTCGTTGTTAAATATTAACTATATTATAACATTTACTACAGTTTATTTATTATGTTAATCAATACTACGAATACTAGTAGTTGTTAACGAACATATATACCTATAACAAGAATTCTAAGACGCATCACGTGCACAACTACTTTTTCCACCAACATTGAGGTTATGTTGGTAATCAACACAATTACTATTATCGAAACTTATAACATTGCATCAGTATATTCTGAAGCATATATATATTTACTTCTGTACTTGTAAGATAAGAAAATTTTTTGATAAATTATCAATAAGTCGTATATTTGATTTTGACGACAATCTTGTGAAATATGTACTTGTGAAAGAACTAAGCATTATAATTATAACTACAACATCAGAAAAGTCACCAATAAGTTTGTTATTGATAAGTTTTTAATTGTGACTGAAAAATTAAAATTTAATACTAAAAATATCTGTTAAATATATACTTGTTTATTCACATGGCTTTATATTAATTAATTTATATTAATATCGTATCGGTTATAAGCATACATTCCAATTTATGATTAGACAAGACTACTACATTGTTATTGTTTCTTTAAATCAATCCGGATTGGGTTATTTTTTATACTCATATAAGCAAACAAAAGTTTTTTTCAAATGTATTCATATAGTGAATAAATTTTTACATCGTTGTATGTTAAGATAATATTTCAGTGACAAACATCAACGAATCTCTTATCGAAATAATTAAGGAATCGAATGAGAAATGAAACCACGAAATTTTTGTTACATCTTTGATAATGATAATGTGCGAGGTCACATGGGGATTAAATAAAAAACAAATATGTATTACAAAAAGTAGAAATAGTGATGGTTTCAATCTTAATTTTGAGCGATTTAATGCTACAAAAATTCATATCACTTTGAATACAATTTAATATTTAAAACTCTTATAAATTTTGAAAATCATGTAAGTCTTAAAAGATGTGTATGTAGCAAATCTTAAAAGTATTAAAAGTAGGATATAATAAAGAGATTGTAGATTGTAGATACAAGATATTGAATGGATTAAGATTTATTAGACTTATCAAGACTTTTAACACATATCGAAACTTTAAAGATTCAAGATTAAAGACTTATCGAGACTTCCAAAATCTTTCAAATATAAAAGCATGCTTAGATTCGAATTCTTCGCAATATGTAGATATATATTCAAAACAATTTTGTATCATCTCACCTGAAAGTCAAAGTGAGAGTAAACACAAAATACAACTAGTCACGTGGTATTCCAACTATTGGCTGATTAGTCGTTAGCAAATTATAATCTTCGGGGACAGCTTTATATTATTGGAGAAAATATTTAAACTGACCTGTTAAATATAATATATTTGCTTGATACATTGTAACGGAAGTATTTGCTCAGTATAGCTCAATGTGGACAAATGTATTCGATTTTCCAATTTTTTCCTGAAAAATTTGAGTTGGAAAATGTTCAATCAAAAATTAGTTCGCTACACGCGTATTCGATGAATTTTTAAATGCGGATTTTTTGAAAACGAACCAATTGTATTCTATATTTTCCATTTAGTTTAATTTACTTTAGTTTAGTATCACGCGATCTGCCACACTCCGTATTTTACAATTGAAAAGTTGCAATATTGGTTTAATTATTTTAAATTTTCTTATAACATTTACAACGTTTAAAGCGCTATTCAACAAAGAATATACGTGTTCATTTAAAAACATCATCTTTTAGTTTTTATCATTTGTATCATTTATCGTTCAAACCATAGCTTATACGACCTCAATTATGAATTCAATTCCGTTTTCCCTAGATCATATGGTTTTATTTACCTCTCCTGACTGGATTCGTTGGTGAAAAAGAATAGGTAGTGGCACAAATATCAGTCGCGGGGATTCACGACTGACGTTTACGGCCCTGGTTTCGAGGATCGTTTCGTTTGCAGTTGTATTCAGATAGTAGCCGTCTCAGAAGCCGGAACGTTTCGTGTGCACGTCTCAAGCGATAAAGTTACTCACAGCACGCAATTCTTTACAAAGAATCGCCAAGCAAATAGCCATTTGACAACAGGGATACTTGTCATCGAACAGGAAAAGGGATAGAGAGTACGCAGAAGTATTATCACGGTGTCACGTCTACGCGACTGACCGTTTCAACGACCGACTTTCGTAGGCGACATCGTTAAAAGACGTAAAACGAGACACTGGGGTACACCCGACAGGGCGATCCATCTGTGTCGATACACCTACGAACACCCGTTTAATTTTCACGCTAGAAGGCGGCCGTCCAGCAGGGCGATACCATTTTATATGACTTTTCTGCGACGTCAAGGTGAGTGGAAACATGGTATAGTAGCGATCGCCGATGTTCTATCTGGTATCGTTTCGTATACTTCCGACGCTAATTTTAGCGACCAGCCATTTTGGACACGAGAACGTGCACGAGATCCGCGACCAGTTTATTTTACACGGGAATTGAACATTTCTACCGTATCCTAATCTTTTCTTCGACTTGTTCCATAAGCAAACGTACATACATGCATACCACGTTTCATCTTCGTCTTTTACTCGTCGTATCCGTTTGTTGCCTTTCATATCACAACGACGTAACGTTGGATCGATATTGCTTACCGGATTATTGAACGCACCGAAACGGATAGTTTCGTCGCTTGAGTGAACCACGAGATTGCGATAACGTGCGTATAACGTAATATTTTGATGAATCATGGTTTAATATATACAATGTACGTTTCGGTGGTTATGAGAAACGAGTGAAACAAAGTCCGAGAAAAAATACGAGGTGTAATGTATTAAAAAGTAATATTAGGAAGAGGTGTTGGAAGCGGTTATATGTTTAAAATTTCTTCATTCGTTTCTTATATCTTTTTGTACGTTTGATTTATTTCGCATGATTTAAAAAGTGCTACATCATCTATACTAAATTAGCAATTATAATAAATCGTATCACAGAGAAGAAATTACTTTTTAAATTAACCGGTATACATCGAGTCGTGTATTCAAACTTTGGTACTGTCGATAAAAAGAACAGGTTCGTATAGTTGTGTATCACTGTCGAGTTTGATTGTTCTTCAACCATAATATTACATATATGTTAATATTGACTTAAACGGTTTGTCCGTTGGTGTTTGTATCGAATCGTCGACTATCCGTACTTTGTACGTTTATCACGATCGACCATATTTCTTCGATATAAGGCCATTATTTTTGTGCGTTTGCATGTTTGAATGTTTACCGATCGAGATTCAAGGAAGTGTGTACCGAGTGATTTTCTAAAATAGATTGAAGAAATTGTATAAATTATAGAGTTACATCGCTTGTTTCTTCTTTATCGGCAAACAAAGATCATTGGAGAAATTTCTGTTTTCTTTATTTGTAAATACATTCGAAACAATACGCTTCCTTTGTTGTTGAAAATATTAGTTGATAAAATATTTATATTTCTCTACTATGTCGTTTAAAATACATCCATGTTTTACTATTTACGTAACTTCTCTTTGTCGTTTGAGAGATATCGTCGTGTAATAGTAATTGATGGAATTTTTTCCTCGCATATTAAGCAAATAAAAAACACGTGTCAAAATTTACCATTACGATATTACTCCTGTCTCTTTCCACTCTTGCGTTAGCGTTGATAATTTCTTTCTGAAGTTCCACGCGTTATCCAGATGAAAATAATCTAACAAGAGGTCTTTATTTGTAACGATGCTTGTGGTTCACGATCAATGACGCTTTTTATTATTATTTCTTGTGGCCGAACAGGAAGTACAGTTGCGAAGCATTTCTTTTACAATTTCTCACTTCTATTGTACTAAAAAAAAAAAAAGATAAATTTTATAACATGTGATTTTGTAATTTTTAAATAAACTTATGGTGTCACATTATTTCAAATTTAAATGGTATGTATTTATGTACAATATCACAAGTAATTGATATTTCGTTTTCTCGGGAAAAAAACGAACGATATCGGAATTAATCGGGCGCGATTAATTAACAAGATCGCGAAAGGTTAACTCTCAATTCGATGTTTGGCTTCTTACAATATTTACATTTTGATTTCACTTTCCTGTGGATATACATGACCTGTTTGCGTCTAAATCGTTTAATAAACATTATTTCAATGATTCTTCATTCCAGTAAATATTTCGTTGTATCTAAATTGTATTTCTGAGAGTAATATTCCCCAAAGTACAGTAGATATGTATAAATTGTGAAATTTTTAATAAGAAGATGGTAAATTATGCATATAAAATTGTAGTAGAATATTGTGCTTGAAGTATTTATAAATTTCTTGTTAGGAGCTAATCATCATTTTAACAAGATATTCTATTGGCAATTTATTGGAAAAGGTAATTTGACTGGCGAAGATCAAAGCGAACTTTTCTAATTAGCAAAGGAAGTAGAATCGAATGAACCGACAAATTAAATAGATAAATGTTGCAATAATGAAATATATTACTGCAACGGACAGTCAATTACATAATCCGCTTTCTTTTTCTTCTTGAAAAATTCATTCGCATTTCCATTGCTTTTACGTCGTCATTACTTTTTACTGTAAAAGAAGATTCAAAAAATATCTAAAATGAGTGTGTGTCGTTGAAATGTCATGTTGAAGACAGATAACATTAATAACCCCTATTCATATTATATTCTCTGTTGTGCAACATTTATGTTATTCTTAACGCCTATTGATTTATTCATAGGAATATCGAAAGGACCTTGGCTTCAATATTACTATATATTATACTATAATATTATTATTAGTACAGTACGAAAAGTATATATCTGTCTGTAACTGAAGCTAGTTCTGATTTTCTCTTTATTATAGAAAACCTCCCAAAAAAGAAAGAAAAAAAAAAAAAATAAAAGAAAACGAAAGAACAGACCATATATAAGTAAAAAAATGAATCTTTGTCAAAATTTATTGTAAATCTATATAAAAGTTTATATTTAGAAATTGTAGATAAAACAAAGAATAAGAAATAATTTATGGATAAGAGAAAAAATTAGTTCTACAAAATTGTTGATTTACAGGCTTTGAATTGTATATTTTCTTCCGGTAATTAATCTGAAAATGTGTTTCTACCTACGTATCGGTCCAACTTTATTCCATCGTTACGTGATGTTCGATCATCAGAACACGAAGCGTCTGCTTTCGAAACGGATTCTTCGAACGGACTCGAGTAATCCGACCTTTCGCTCCCTTCGCGTATGCTCGCCTTATTTTTTCCATTTATCTGCGGCTTAAGATGGCCTGCTCTGACCCTTAAGCGTGCATAGTTGCTCGATAGCGATGCAAAATAATACCTCTTAATCAGTTCCTCTCAGTGCGACCCGTGGTTCTCAAACGGTGTTTCGAGATTGCCAACCAGTTTCCTTTAATCGTAATCTGATCCTGCTGAGATACTCGAATTGTTATGTTTCGTTCTAGCTCTTATCTCGATAAACGAAAAGATCTTAAAACTTTTATCGCTATGTTTAATTCGTGACTAAAATGATTAATCACGTATATCAATGACAATTATTTTATATTTTCCTCGAGACGATTCGGACAAAGGAGAGAAAAGATCATTTGTAATATTTCTTTGATAAATAACGACGTGAGAAATGAATTGATACTTGGCCTCTCTATACCTAGCTGTTGAATCAGATATTAATTTCTAAATCTTTGGAATACACAGGAATATTACATTTATCGTAACATCGATAGTTTACATATATGAAGTAGAATCTATGCAGCAACCCAGTATTATGAACCATAGATCTTGCTATAGTTTGCTATGAATTTTCCAATCTCAAAAAAAAGTTGCTTTCAATGCTTACATCATCATGGAGAATTCATTCATTCTTCCTTGTAGTTTATTTTCTCTGCGATTCATTCGAAAAATAAACGATACTCCAAAAGTAGAACACTTTTATTAGAGAAACTTCTAAATTGGTTAAATAGATCCATTTGACGATAGTTTTATGATACTACCACTTTGTGGGTGTGGAAAGGAATTTCTTTCTATCAATGTTCCAAGAAGAGTAAAAGTTTCAAATTAAAGTATTTATAGTACGTAATACGATAGCAGTTCGTTGATCCTTAATGGGTTGATAGATTAAGAATGAAAATATCCAACTAAAAACGCGAAATACAAACTTATTTTATATCTTTGATCTTTACAATTTTGACTTATAGTTTATCTTGAATTGAATCACACGTTTCGTTCGTTCGTTCATTCACAAGTACGTACATAGAAGATTTACGCGTTTGGTCAAGGCTACGATGTCCGTAATCTCGTTTTCTTCGCCGATTCAGGTTCAATAATCTCGCGAATCGTGCTGGAGAGCCTCTGGAAGGTCGGTGTGAATGACTTGCTCTCGAAGGGAAGCGGTCATCGAGGATCGACGAGTAGATAATTAGATCGTTTACTGTGCAGCTCGTTGTTGAATCTATGTATTCTTCTTAATTCCACCGAGACGATTGATCGCCTGCTCTCCGGTTGGAAATCCCGCACTTTATTGTTCGAGTGAATTTATTTCGACTAAATTCAACAGCATTTTTATGATATCGTTTTACAGCTGTACGAAATTAACACTAAGCTATAATGAAATTATAGTAATTACATCAGAAGCAATATTTACAAACTTAAGGTAAAAAAACGCTCAAAAATTACCAAAGACAAAAATCGGAAGAAAAGCAGATTTTATTACGTGTAACTCGATCGAGGAAAGATCATAAGATTCATTGAAACATAAATACTTCCTTCTTTCTTTTTATGTCGTATGTCAATATATGAAGAATACAAACTTCTGAAAAATGTTAAAAGAACGACTATTTAGAATCGATCTCGATTAACCTGCTAAACGTAAATCGTATTCGTATATTAAATTGGTATAACACGATCCCGTAAGATAGTCATTAATTAGTCGCAGGAATTTTCCTGCACCTTGTATTCGTATTATATCCTTCGCTTCTTGCGTTATTTATTGGAATCGATCCGGTCGTATTCCGTACTATCATGCCGCTCCATTTCCCTTTATCCCCTTTATGTGCCTTTTATCACCATCTTCAAACTTTCCTTTTCCATTTCTTCGTCTCCTTCTTCAATTTATAACTCTTTTTCTTCGATTATCTTGTACTTTTTGTAGTGGAATTGAATATCCTAGATAACGACGGTGTTTTAACCCTTTGCAGCCGAGCGAGCGTGTCGCTCTAGACGAGAAGTATTGGCGCGTACAGTTGAGAAAATATACACGTTGGACGTTTGCGTTATTCATTTTCGAGGCTTGTATTATTTTTAGTTATATTATTTAGTTCAATATTTAGTTTATTATCATTGTCACTATTATAGTGCGAAGGCACAGGGCGGCAGAAGGTAGTGCCGGAGATTCTTACCGGCTAAAACCTCCAAACGGGCGGGACGATAGACCAGTGCGAGTTGATCGTCGGGCCCCCTGGGTGCTTAAACACCAAAAGCACTTTTACCAAGCACTCCCAGTAGGGATACACCCACAACAGCGCAAGGGAGGGATTTGGTCGCTTGCCTGTTGTATATTACTTTTAAGAGAGATTTTGGCTTTTCCATCCTTCGCAAATATATCTCCAGGCCGAGGATTCGAACTCGCGACGCGTCGTCTTCAGTTCTGGGCCTTAACGAGCGTAGCTTTTTTTTTTTAGAGTTTATTTACCAAGATACAATTTTTAATACATATTGGGTATTCACAATAAACTATGAATTTCGATAAGGTGTGTTAGGCAAAAGTACCGATACGCGACGGTACGACGTAGCCATACTATATTATGTGTCGGCGTTTTACATTTTTTGTGATTTTAAATCTATTCTTTGGATTTAAGCCGCTGGGGAGCGGAGCTTTTATGTAATTTTGTTTTTGGTTGATTTTTTGTCCTGAAACTTGGTCGCAAAACAGGACTCATCGGTTAACGAGCGTAGCTGGCTGCCCAGGCTATCATTGTTACTATTACTAGGAATATTGAAACGTTTGAGCCGATTCCTTTTTTCTTTTTTTGGTAGACTTTTTACAATCAATTCTCATTTAGAATTATAAGTAAATTATTTTGGCGTGGTATTGTAACTTGGATTATAATAGTTTATAGTATGTTTGATTCTAGTTGAATCTAATGCTTTAATCTAAAGGGTATTGTCTTCTTAGCCTGTGGATCTGATCCGTCGTGTCAAGTAATTGAGCAACTAATGGGTTTTGGTGGTTGTTATCTCTTATATTATATCTGTTACTGAATTTTGATATTTCTTGTTTAACTGTAGGTATCTGAAGGTCGCGATGTAAATGAAAGACTGAAATTGGTTTTGACTCGACCATCATCCTACGTCGTGAGTTTACGTTAAACGGAAGATAAAATTCCGCAAGATCTATAATTTTCTTTCATCAAAAACATAATAGTGTTTAGTTTAGATTATCGCTCGGAAAAATAGACGTACGCCAGCCACTTGAAAATAAGTGTCCGGAACTGTGAACAGATTCGGGCGGCTATATACCGACACGCGTCCGCAAAGTGTTAAAACACGTTGCAGATGTTATTTTTACGGCGACCCATATTTTCTACCATACATTTTTGTTTCAAATCATCGGAAAATTGAGAAGTAAGGAACCCGCGATTTGAATACCATTGATGAGTTTCGTTGTTGAGGCGTGGCATGCAACTCGCTCAAACCACGGAAATAAAATTGGTGCGTCTCGTGCTAACGTAAAGTCGTAAAACTTGTCCTTGCCTTTCGTCTGTTTTTTCCATATACTTGACCGTGACTTGGTCTGACCATCTCAGTTTAGAAAGAAATACGCGTCGTTTATCCTCAACCTTACCGTATCAAATCTTCGCAAGCCATTTTATTCAATTCCTTTCTCTCTGCTTTTTAAAAAGTTATTTTTACTGTAAGTTGTTGATTCCTTTACTTGGCTTAAGGCTTAATCGAGGCTATAATTAATATGGCGCAAGAGGGTAAAAAATACGTGCAAAAAAGAACGAGATTCGTCCCACGATGCAAATTTTATGCAAAGTTGAAGGGATTTCCATCTGTTTTAACGCGTCGAGTTAATTGGGCAGAAATGGCTATCATGTCGGCGGAAAAACAGTGAATCTAGCCGGGAACGAAACATCCGAGAAATTTGCATTTATGTCGACGACGCGTTCATAAATTGATAGAATAAATAAAAGGACTTGTAAATATCGTAACGAATATTTTACATTGGATATCTGGCGCATTTTTCCAATGTTTCTGTATTTTTCAATTTTCCATAAATACGAAGTATCGTTGTATCGTTTAAAAAGCAGACGGTCTTGCAAACTTTCCAGCGCCAGTGCATTTTTTATGTTCGAGATATAGAAACTTGTGTCACACTTACAGAAACAACAAGTAACAGAAACTTACAGAACAAAGTAACAGAATTCTATAACGTGTAAAAAACAAAAAGATAAATGAATTTATAGTAAACTTATATGTTTGCCGGAGAATTCATATTATTTAGCCATAAAATATTCTTATTCGCGTTTAGAAAGTTCCACGTGGCACTCGATCGAGTGCAGAAAACCTTATAAATTAAATTTCTGATGCAAGAGTTGTCTGAGAAAAAGATTCGCATAAATTATGTCGATTGCAACGATATCTCAGGCACAGGTGTCGAACAGACGGTCGTAAGCGTTAATTACAAGTTCCCAAATATATCTTCCATATATATCCCTTATGTGTTCTCTCACCAACCTTTCACTTCTGATAAACAAGGTTAAATTTTAAATCACCAAAAGAAAACATTATATACGTTGAGAAAGATCATGGAGCTCGATACGCGTGAAGGCGGTCAACGCTAGTTTCTAATGTTAGGATCACGAGAAAGAAACGGAAAGTCTGACCTTGTCGTAAGATACAGTACGTGCAAAAATAGTCCACACGCTAGATATGGCGCACCGGAAGTTCCGTGTGCTTGTATGAATTAGCATAGAACTATGTTTCGTTGCGTCATTTTCGGGGATGCCCGAAATCGCAGTTGCTTGATCGACGCCGTTCTTCACGTTCCGCCTACTTCCTGTCATCTCAGCCTCACTCCCAACGATCGAATATTCCTGCAAAAATTTTACGCACGTCCACGTCCGAGTATTCTTCTTCAAATGGATCGTTTAAAAAATTGTTTTCTTCCTATTCTTCGCCTTTCTTAATTCGTATCCGATGTATTAGGTTGTCCGAAATGTTTCTTTCGTTTTATAAGGAAATAATAGACGCACGATGTTTCTTGTTTTATATTAGTTTATTGAATTATGCACGAACATGATAATAGAAACAGAACGAAATGGATCAATAAAGTAATATAAAATAGAAACTGTTGTTCATCTATCGTCACCTTCTGAAACGAAAGAAACTTTTTGGACAAACTAATTATATTATACAACATGCTATTAATTAACTAAATGATAGATGTATTTGTTTTTTGGTTAAATTAATTCTAACGCTAGAAACGAGTGGTTGGTTCGGTTATAAATTTTTGACAAATTGTTCATTTCCTTTAGAGGTTTCGTAATGCGTACGTATTATCTTATCTTCCACGGAGGAAGAGTATTATTACGATAGAGTGTCGTAAGAAACGCGCGAAAGCGATAAATGGCGATAGGATTTTTAAGAAGATTTTTTGCAAAAGAGAAATTGATTACGAAGTGCTTCGATTGGATAACCGGTCTTTTCACAGAATGAAGAAGCATAATATTTCATTTTGGGGGAAAGGAGGGAAAGTGGAATAAAAATATTCTAAAAAGCATTCATTTGTTCGTTAAAATATATTTCCTTTGGTTAGATGCTATCTAAGATTTCTGTACTTGTTCCACGTGACATTTCACGTATCGTGGAAATTATTTTCTTCACTTTGCCCCTGCGCGATTAATATTTTTTTATTTCAAATGTTTTATACGCGTTACATCATGCAAACGTATAAACGTAAAATATTTTGTATAGCTATCGATTGTTAAAACGACATTTCATATGAGTCACTCTCAGATCCGAAGATAATATCGTTTATGAATCACCATATAAAAACAGGATGGGATACCATGTAACTCGAAACATATATACAAAGAATATCGTATCATTCCCCTTGTTGATTCAAAGTAGAATTTGCAAATATCCTGTCTGCGAATCATGTACTAATTACAATCTAACACTGTATGTGAAACATCCTGTATAAACAGAATACGTTACACAATTCAACGTAGGAATACGATGTAACGCTACATATAATCTACCTTATGTGGATTGTCCTCTATGTGTTACCATATAGATCGTGCTATACAGTCTATGTAGTTTATTCTGTACAAATAAAACACTAGATGTAATCCATTTTACACGAATGTCCTTAGACATATACGGTAGAACGTTTTACGTGGATCACTCTGTAAACACGGAGTACGTTATACAATTCACGATGCAATCGCAAAACACTACAGAAACGCATAGAATAACATGCAAACTGTGCTGCGATTGTACTGCAAGCTGTTGAGGTCACGAGTGGCAAGATTTACTTCTACGTCTCATAATGGCTATTCTATCTTTCCAGATTTCAATTAGTAGACGATTGCTAGACGGATAAGTTACAATAATCGTTTAGCACCACGTAATTTAGAAGTTACATATAAGTAGCATATTATCTACATTCTTGAAATATTATTTCACCTATTTATTATACTTTTTTTATTTATTCTTTCGATAATAATGAATTCAGTGATAGCAATTGTCATTTTGTGGATTTAAAATTGATTCTTACGATGCAAATGGAAAACAAGTTCAATCTTGAACCTTGTTATGCGGATACAGAATTCTCTACTCATCCAACGAATATGAATCGTCCTGTATGTACATTACAGTGAATGTATTAATTTAGTAAGTGTATACGTTAATTTGATAAGTAACTGTAATCATAGACAGTGATATTTTTACTAGTAGAAGTATACTGGTATAGTTTAAAAAGTAAGCGGATATATTTACAAGGAATGAAGAAGTTATACGCTTTCACCGTAATGTAGTGCATCATTGACACTTTTACTTCCTCTCGTCACTTTTCCATTTTTCCAATCGAATATCATACTTCGCTAAACTCGAACGCGTTCAACGATTTTTCCCCTTTATCAGTTCGATTAATTCGGAATTTGCATGAGCTCGATGTGAGTCACGATCAAACGCCTAAAACCGCGCGCGTGCGCCCACGATAACAGGCGAAACTGTATCAGCGGTAATGAAACGTTCGAGCGTCATTGCAGGTCGAAGGGAACGAAATTTGCATAAGGAGAGCCGCATGCCGTGTTTTATCGCCGCGAATCTGTCTCGGCCGCAATATGTCTTCCCGCGACGAGTCGCGTACGATCTAGCCTTGCCTGAAACGTATCGGTGGAAATCGATCGTTACCAGAAAATGCATAATGCATATCCGTCAGTTCGCTGGATAATAAACGGTCCGCAGAATGCATAACCGCGTGATCTGTTGCACGAACAAGCGGTAATTTTTCGTCGTGCGTGAAAAATGGAGAACCGGACTCGTTGATGGACATTTTCAGCAATCTTATTGCGTTTATTACCATTTAGTGTCGTGCTGTCTTGGATAATTCATCATAGGACGATCCAGAGACTTGTGAGATTCGAAGTATTTAATTAGACGCGATAGAAATTTAATTCCCATATGCAATGACTTTTTATTGATTTTTATGAATATTTGCAGAACGATTGCTAGGAATTCAGTATGGTTTACGATTTCTCGTTTCCCTGTAATATATTTCTATTAGGCGGTTATCCCATGAATATGCAAAGCGACCGATATATTCTACGTTATGAAAAGGAGGCTTCTTATAACAGAAATCCAAATTCCTTTGAAATCCGTAATTTACTGGAGCAAGATTTCTCGTTATCGTTTGTCGAGCCCTAATCAAGCGGTTAGTTGTGATCAATAGAAGCAGCTAACGTTTTCCTCCTATCCTGGAGAGGAAATACAATGCACAGTGGTCCTGGTAACCAAGGATCGCGGTTATTAGGTTTGGCCCAAGATTATTCGGTTACTATAGAAATTCCATATGGTTTGACCGAAGCATTTCATTAATTATTCTGTCGTTCACCGTATCTCGTAATTGTAAACACAGTCTAAAAATTTTAACTCTTATATAATTACGAAAGAAAAATATCTTACTTGACTTTGTTTTTCCGATGGATATAATCTATTGTTTTGGACAGAGGAAATATTTCGTTCCTTATCATGTTAACCTGTAAAAATATATAACACAGTGTACAAAAATTGAAAGTTCTTGTATAATTTTATTCTGCTTCTATCCTACATAGTATTCGATCAAATTTTTGCTACATCTTCAATCTGATTCTCCACATTTTTTTTGTATTTATTATTTTGGTTGTATTTCACATTTTAATCAGATGGAGAGCATATTCTGAGTAATATTACTGTTACGTGATGAAAATCGGATATTACTGTTTCCATTAAACCTACATTATGGTTGAGGAACCATTCTGTGCTTATCCAATTTAATCATGAAGCTATCCTACATTAAATCAGGAGTATGATATTATCATCGCAATTTGATCAATAGTTTTTTAACAAATTCACTTAAGGTACATTCAAAATATACAAAGTACACTAATGTTACTAGCTATTCTCTGTCCAACCAAGAACATGACGTAACTAGATTTTAATTCAAGTAAATCTCAGCCCACTAATAAACTTTCTGTATATGCCACAAACGAGAATCTGGTTAATTTATTCTGATCCGCTTAATAAGATCTAAGACCGAACCTAACCTCAAACTTCTTTCTTGCTTAACCAAAACTATTACCGATATTATCGATTCGAGTTTCAACCCTCTCAACATTTCAACTAATTCCACATAATGCATCCCATAGAATCGACCAGTACAACAATCCTCACAGATCGCTACATGTCAAACCTAACCTAAAAATTTCTTTCTATTATTCCTATATCTCTTATTATTCTACGATGGAAAAATATCTCGTCCCATTCCTCGTATCCCAATTTTCTTATTTTCCTCTCATAATCGGTCAAACGCAGGTGAGAATACTCCAGGAAGCATGATTCGCGAACGTGTGGATCTGAACCTAACCTAAAAATTCTCAATCTCCTATCATTCTGTGATACAAAAATATTATATTCCATCTTCCACGCGTGTCGATCGACTGATTCTCTTACCCTCGTCGCATAACCAGTCGAAACACGCGAGGGAACTCCAGGAAGCTTGGACTCAGCAGCGCGGTCCTCGTGGCGAAAGATCGTCGAGGTCTGACCTTGCCTGACGCGCGTAATCGTAGCAGAAATTCCTCGTCGGGGTTCGTTACGTCCAGATCGGGGCAAGTTTCGATCAATATACGGCGTATCCTCGGCCGGAGGACGCGTGCGCGCCTCGTCAGGCCGATCCGGGTGCCGCGAGCGAGCGAACGCGCACGACGAGGATGACTCGAGTTACGACAGCCGGCAGAAAGCACTCGTCCAACACGCGTGTCGTTCGCAATACGTCGTGTCGTAACGCGTATCTAAATTCACGTATAATAATAATCCCTCGATCGTAACGATAATAATTGACCAATTTACGCGAGACTACGCAGGATCGAGCGTTTTTTCTCGGGCTACCAAACGGAAACCGGCCAGTTAAACTCTTCCTCTGTCAAACTCTCCCTACCTCTGGCGAGAGTCTCGAGGAGGATATAGGGACGACTCGACCACCAGCAGCTGCAGCCACGGTCGCAAATCACGACTTATGCGTCTGTACCGAGCAGGTAAAGATCCTCCAGGCCCTGCTACGCCTCCGCACCCGCTCGATACTCGTTCCTGGGGGCTCAGGCTGTTCGTTGCCTCTGCAGGAGGATCTTTTTTCTCTCGATGCTTCTTTCGACATCTTTCGGACACTGGATCATTGCTCGAGATCTTTTTACTTTGATTCTTTAAGACGTGGTGTTTAGTATCTATAGGTGTGTAAGAAGGTTGGGTTTGGTGATAAGGTTGGACTTGGTTTAACATCCGTAGAGCAAAAGGTGCTGTTTTTCGAAACTTTTGGAGAATCAGAATCGGATTCTTCTAAACTAGTGGTGTTTTAGGTAGATGCGACAATTTTGCGTTTCGTGATTTGAAATGTGAGAAGGTTGGGTTGGACTTGGTTTGAAATCTACAAAGTGTAAGATGATTTTTTCAAACCTTTCGAGGGACCAAAATTGCATTCTATTTGATCGGCAGTGTTTAAGGTAGATGTGAAAAGGTGGCATTTGGTGAAAATGCGAGAAAGTTGGATTTGATGAATTTTGATGAAGAGGTTGGACTCAGTTTGAAATGCATGGCATTACAGTAGGTACTTTGGAACGTGAAGTCATAATTGATGTCGTGTGGTAGCTTTTCGTTCATTGATCCGAGATCTTTTGAACTGCGTAGCGTGCGTTGACGTGGCCTCTTTCTCATTGTATCGTTCCGATTCTTGGTATATATCGGAGAGTAATCGAAAATTGGATTGAATTTAATAATTCTGTGATTATGAATAGATTTTATACCATCTTTCTTGAATATCTTAATTTAGTCTGTGATTTCTTTAATTTTGTTGGAAGTTTGCATCAATGATTACTGCTTTTCAGTGTTCTAGCCGTAAAATTCCATACATCGAATATTTTTTGAAATTCTTTTAAAAAGACTTTGTCAATTAGACTCCCAATTTACACAGATGTAATGCTCAGATGTGGTAACTTTCAATTATTGCAATAGCAAATTTTTATTTAGGGAGAAATTTTGATCTTGTTGCTTTAATTTATAATTAATTAACACAAATGACTCTTAACTATTATACTAACAAATTTTCGTCCATTCGCGGTCTTCTAAATCCTAAACAAATCCATCTCGAAATTTTTTACAAACAATGATTCGACCTAAACGTCTTGAAACACTGTCTCGGCACTGACGATTTTTCCAAACTGCTATGCCGTATCCTTAAACTTTCGGAGAGGTAGAAAAATCATCGCCAAATGCTTAATCTTGAAACAATGACATAGCTACGATTACCTACTAATCGCCATCGTGGTTTCCATTCATCCGGGTCTTCCGGGTCTCTTCTCCTCTTCAGTGCCACCTCCTACGAGCAGCGTAACGTGCATTGACGTGGCCTCTTTGCGCATTCTGTGACACGATGCAACGTGACCGTGCGCACCGGCTCTCTGGTATTTCAATCTCCATATTCCACCACGAGGTTCATCTACGCGATATACGCAGATTACTATCTGAATATCATATTATCAAACGTATATCGCCAACAGGGTGAATTTCATCTTATCGTGCCACCGATGGGAGTGGTTTCGCACATTTTCGCGTCGATGAAATTGCGTGATAAATGATGGCGATCGCATCAGTTTCTGTGATACCGTGTTCTCTTCGTTCATTCTCTTGCCGCGTGTTAGATAACTTTTTTCCCTTGTAGCTCGAACATTTTTTTATATTATACGATTATATATCGTACGATTTTTTTATATTATCGACCAGCACACTTTTACGGTGCAACTTTTTGAGATAAAAGGACAGATTATACATATTTGTCGATTTATTTATATCGTGGTCTTCCTTTTTCCATATTTTATCGGTTATAATTATTGTTGGTGTGGCGAGTACAATGCGTTAATTTTTGTGATTTTCTATTCTATGATTTTGTGTGGGAGATGATTAATCTTTTTCGTTTCTAAGCTATGTTTTACTCATTATCTAGGAAATTGTGTGTGGGTACTAATAACGATTTTAGTCGTCGTTTTATCGTTAAAGTGCGTAATGCTAGTGACCTGGTAGTATCTCCTGTTTTCTATATTTATTCTGTTATGAAATATTTTATCTAGAATAATTTTCCACATTAACGTAGTTCGATCGTTAGAACATCTAACGCCGATGACCTACATAGTCTTCTATTTTCTATATTTTCTCCATTTATCTACAATACTTTGCTATATTGCTCTAGTTTTATCATTACAATGTGTAATGCCAATGTTCCGCATAATTATTGCTCCGTTAACCTCATCAGTACGAGACGCTTAAATATGCGTCCAAATTTCCTCTTGTTCTTTAATCGATCACAGATTCATAATTCATCCAACCTCTGCTCGAGAACAACTATCCAATCATTTTTTCAATCTTCTCAATGATTGCCTTCCATGGTTTGGAATTCGAAAGATTCTCTTGACGAAAGCCGAAGAATCGGTGAATGCGAGGGTTGACTGTCTAAGAATCAGTTCACGAGGAGATGTTTTTATCGATCTGTTTCGATCAGGTGTCTTTTGGTTCGCCGACTGATAGCTTGGGGAATAAACAATTGCCACTAGAGGCGCGGGTCGAAGGAAGTGGGTGAACGTGACGTCCCTTTGAGCTGTTCCTTCTGGGTTAAAAATGTTAAAATATCTGGCTCCTCTTTATATACCCGCTGTGCCCCTCCGTATGTCCCGTTTATTACACGCGTAAACCGTACGAAGATTGTTATAGACATTGAACACTACAGTTGAATTCCATTCGTCAGAATAAATTTGTATTTAATATATACAATAATTAACTCTTCGTTGGTATTATTGGTGGAAACCTGGGATCAAATGAATTACAGTGTTATAATTTTATAGCCTAACAGCTACATTGATGTGCAAAAATCTAGAATCACATAATTTTTTCATTTTATATTCCAAAGGCAGCATCTTAAAAAATTTTAACTAATATTATATATTTATAATAGACATAGTACTTTCGTATTTGATATTAATTAAAATTCTCTCAGGTATTGCGTTTGGAACATAAAGAAAAATCCATTCAGCTGGACATTTTTTCCACATCGCCGTAGCTCTTGCGCTCCAGACATGATTCTATCACTTTAATTTTGCTTCGGAAGCAAATATATTTTTGCATTCTTTATATTTTTACATAGAGTAATATACATTGTGTAGTTCGGCTATTATCCTCTAGACAGTATTACATTTTTGCATATTATATACGCTCTTCGTATTTTTAAATATTTCCGTATATATGTGAATTTTCTATAAATTCACAATTATAGCCTAGCTATTGCACCATTGTAATGTTTACTATTGTAATAATTTGTCTGACCATGTAATTGGTGTAATTGCTATTCGCCATACGCGTGCACGAAATTCTCTTTCTATAGAGATGAGAGAGAAGCTCATTTGACAGCTCGACTAGTATTATATTGATAAATGGTTATTGATACGAAGCATCGCGGTTAGAATTCTAAGCCGTTATTTTATGCCGCGTGCTGGACATCGGACCGCTCGATACACACGAGTGCCTGAATATTTTAAGAGGATGATAAAGTTCAAGAAGGTATTCAATTCTGAGGCATTTGGAATTTTACTTGAAAAATATTTTTTTCTTTTTTTTTTTAGATTTTTAATCCACCATCATATAAAATCATTAAATCATAAAATCATAAATTATTTTATCTTCTACTAAATATAGGAACGAAATTTTATTACACTTTGTTACTATTTATGACGTTTTTTTATTAAACAAGGAAATACAATGAATAGGGAAAAATCAGAATCGATCATATGAAATCTATCGAACAACTGGAATAAATATTTTTTTAATCTTTTTGCTACATAAAAGTAGAAGAGGAGAATTGTTATATCTTGTTGTATTGTATTATTGCTGTATTTCATATTAAATGAAAAAACAAAATTCATTACATTTTATCATATTTTTATTAATTTCTATTGATCGTATTTTATATTGATTGCAGAATTTATATAAATATCATCATTGATATCGGTGAATGATACCGGAATGTACAGAATGTCGCGTTTGGTTTGTACGAATTTATTCGATTTGCGAATTCGATTCCTTTGTGTGATTAATTCTCTCGTTATAAATACATGTCATTGTGAATATCTATCTGTAGCTACTGGACATCGAACATTATAGCAATAATTATTTTATGATAACGATTATTTATCTGATAGATTATCGATGCACTTGAAACACTCCAGTTTGTCGTACTGCGTTTTTATATTATCGAAATGAAAAGATTAAATCTCGTAATCAGTTATATATGATATTTTATATATCGAACGTTACATTTCTATAAGGTTACATTTTATTGAAATGTTAATATAACATTACATCATACTAACATAACACGGTATAAAATTATATAAAAATCAAGTCACTTTCGCATTTGTATGTTATCGCAACTTTATAATTCAATCTATGATTACAACTAAATATTTGAATCAAACAACTCTTAAGAAATGTAGAACACAGGAGGTGAAATTTTTAATTTGAGGATACTGTGGAAAAGCTAAACTTTGATAGACGAATTTGTGTCTTATATGTTCAGATACTATGATCAGTACCATTTTTGTAGATAATATAGACTAGTATTATTGTCCTGTGTATTTTATAATGTTCTATTGTATTTCCCTTATTTTTCGAAAAAATATTACAGTTGTAGCATTTTTCCACATTTCCACTTAATTTATTACCGTAGCTGGATATTGCAATCTGCTGTTATAAATTTCAATATCCGTTCCATCATAGTAACTTTCTATCATAATTTTACACTCCAATCCATTGTTGCAACTTGCTATTTCAGCTTAGCATTTCAATTTCACATTTCAACACTTTTGCTCGATGACATAATACAACGATAACAAGCACTTTCACGTACACCATTCTGCGACTTTTCCTTCGCCATTATCATGCTATTTAATTCGCAACTTCTCTTGGAAAATACAAATTTGTCGTACAATATAAAACCATTACATTGGAACGCATCCCCTACGGTCCATTGGCTGCGCGGATACAAAGTTAAATATAAATTGGAGAAGAAAATCGTAAATGAAAATTCAAGAATAATACGACATTTCGTTCACCATTTTACGGATCTGTAAAGATTTCGAAGCAAGGAGAAGCATAATCAACGCGAGAATTAATTCTCCGTAATCGCAATACGAAATAAAAGGTTTCATTGTAAATTTCCGCGTTACGTTGCTTCGCAATTGGAGCGTACACGGGCGAAATAACTTTGCTCGTCGTGGAAGACTTCCATGAAACGTTCGCGTTACTGTTTATCGTTCTACGAGGTTTAAATTATTAACTTTCGGTCAAGTCTTCTGCAGAATATCGATCAGATCATATCCCACGTCCTGTGTATCGTTTACTATATTCCACTCTCTGTTTCCTCTTTTCCCGCATTCTAAATCAAATAATCAATTTTCCTAAACCCACTTCCTATATCCTATTATCACAAACGCATTACGAGTTACATAACAATTACAAGGGAAAACAAATTTATTTTTGAGTGGGAAAAAATATATTTGACGAGAAAGAAATCGTCACTTCTCAGAAAAGAAATTTGAAATGCAATACTTCGTGTGGTACACCCTATATATACGTAACCGGAAGCGTGGTTACGGAGTTACGAGCCATGTCTGGCTTCTTGTCGACAATGATCGCGTCGATATTACGGTTAATACGCAACCACGATTGTTTTCTATCGGTTTCTTGTTTTACGTGACAGAAGGATTATCCGTGCAGCTTTCGAAATCTCAAACGTAAATCTCGCCAGAACGTTAGAATGTCATTTCCATTTCGAAGTAGAAATATTACTCATCATTTCGATAGAAATACAATATTATATTATCAAGCTGCGAATGTTTAAAACTGAAGATTCAAAGATGCATATGATGCACATGATATGCAAAAATATATAAAATACCCAAAGTACAGCGATCGTTGTAATATTTAATAGGCGAAGTAAATTGAAACTTACGGTCTACTTATCGCTAGTATTTAAAAAGGAAAAAATTGCTACGATAAGACGCGTAATATTTATAAGAAAAACATCTATAAAAGAAAACAAGGAGAATTGTTGAAGAAAAATATTTTAAAGAATTTCACGATAAATCTTTGCTATCTTTAGTACAAACTTTTCAAAGAAAATTGATCATAAATTAGAAAAAAGAAACGCGACGTTGAAAGAACGAAGATTGCAGAATATTTATGCAGAACATTTGCGGGGAGTTTAATTCAGTATACGTATCACGATGGAAAAATCCGAGCTCGACGTCAAATATCGTGGCCTGATTTTCGGGTCAAACCGTGTAGCCAATTTGACTGTATGAGAAATTGAAGTATAGATTGGTTGCCGTGTAGGTTTACGTAACACGCCTGTGCTTATCGTATAAATCGTAATTGTATCTGTAATTCGATCGCAGTTACGTTAATGCCCGTTATATACAATAGAAGAATCGTATTAATGCACGTAAGATCTCGGGGAAATCTTGGTGTTATTCAAGTAATCACGTGATATAAACATTTGTTTCATTAGAGAACAACCAGAGTAGAATTACAATGATGGATTATCGTTACTCCGCACGCGAAAAAATGTCTGTTTAATTTTATTATCTTGGCGCAGAAATTCGACGATTCGTTAAGCCGAATTTACACTGGTTCAGTTTGTAGAAACACAGCGGAAGAACGCTGCTTTCGGCGGATGGAACGAGGATGATAAATTCGGTTTCAGACACTTTGTTTAATAATAAGTAAAAATTAGGATCAAGAGTAAAACCTATAAATTCAAGTCGAGATATTTAATTATTTAATTATTCAATCATCAATAAAGTAGAAATGTTTTACAATATTTAACATGTATAAAGAATAAAAATTGAGTAATATACCCCGTTATTCCTCTCAAAGCATTCACCAAACTTAATTTTCTAACTCAATACTTTTCAATTTCTTCGATATCTTGTGGGATACATTTTACGCTACATGTTCCAGTGATTTGCACAATATTCTTTTGCGATTTATTACACAAAGGAAATATATTAAATTGTAATTTTTCATATTTTTCTAAAATATACGTATCCTATATATTGCTACACGTTTAAATTTCTCATAAATGCATCAACATCTGCAATCTACTAATAATATTAGTTCAGTCGCGTAGCTTTCCACAAGTCATGTGACGTGATAAAAGGATAATTAAAAAATTCTGTACTCGAATGATAAATTTTTCCATTAAATATACTATCGCCGCCAACGCGAGCTGGTGCAGAAAACACTTCAAAAACGAGTGGATCCATATCCCGTTATCCTCAATCGTCTTTTGTCATACTTCGTCGTTCAGTTGTTTCATTTTTGACCGACGATGCTCATCGAAGGATCCTCGTGGCGTCGTTTCCGGTACTCATACCTCGAGACGTTCCTCTTTTCCGACCAGGTCCGCGTGTGATTTTCGCTATCATGATTTTCGCATGGTCGATCACCTCCGAACATCGGCTGGACGATCGTTAAATCGCCGCGAACTAAATGATATTAAAACACCAAGCAAAATTCACGAACGATCGACAAAGAAATCTCACGCACAAATGATCCTCGAGCCATATGTTGAAAATCATCCTCCGATGTTCTTATTTTGCGAACGGTTTTAGTAGGCCCGACTCTTTCCATGTCTGCGAGGCGTCCCACGTCTTCTTCGGGTTGAGATGATTTGGCTGATTGAACGTAGGTTCGTTTTTAGTCGTCTTTGATGGTGAAAAGAAAGAGGGGGAGGGGAGAGTATATTTTTGATGGTAATAATTGAGGTAATCCTTAAAATATTAATTTTCAATTTCAAGTGGCTGATTTTTATTAGGTTTCCTTTGATATTAATAAATGGATATGGTGAGCCGTTATGTTAATATTTGACGGTAGCTGACGTTTTGTTACTTCATCCAGCTTCCGAGAAAAGATATTATTCTGTACAATTGAGTGGTCAAATTGGAATTATAAAATATAAAATATATTATATTAATGTTTATATTGTATTGTATTAAATGCATAAAATGTAAATTAAATAAGTTTAGAACTTAGAGATTGCTTTTCTTCTACAGCAAATGATTAATTGGTTTTTGTTTAATTTCAGAAACATTCAGGATATCATCCAGAGGGAAAGGATCGGTGTACAGCAAAGGCGGCGGTAGTAGGACATTGTCCAAGCGATTTCTAAAAGGCAACATCATCACTTTCGACCGGTCTAATCGTTCGTTACGAGCCACTTGTGAATTAACCACACCAACCTTGTACCCAGGCTTTCTTAGGGGCACAAGCAACGGACAGGCAGCGTGTATGATCATTGAAGACTATCCCCCTCTGCCCACCAAACCGAGGCAATATTTGCATCAAGATACCACCCAACGATTTCTAAATCATTTAGTCCTGCCTAAGCACAGGACCTCAAAATTTTCCAGGTTAATATTTAGGGTAATAAATCGTATAGACATTAGCTCATTAGTCATAAGAGACATTATTAGTCTCTTTAGACATGAT
Source organism: Bombus flavifrons (assembly GCF_040668555.2). Lineage (NCBI taxonomy): Eukaryota > Metazoa > Arthropoda > Insecta > Hymenoptera > Apidae > Bombus > Bombus flavifrons. The sequence goes on from NC_138450.1 coordinate 12,629,845, forward strand.
CTGAATTTATGAAAATTATTACATTATATACAATTCGATTCAAAGATTGAGTTTTCAATACGTATTTTAATTTTTAGTAATAGGCATCGGAAGCTACAGCCGTTCAGAGAAACGTGACTGGCGTCAGCGGGTAGTGCGGCACACGTTACCGCAGACAACGAAAATCACCCTGACTCGATACGTAACGAGCTACCATCGGGTAGCCATTGCCTGGCAACGTCGCTGCACAGCAATCAAACTGCCGCTGGAAAACGTGGAAAGTAGATCCAGGAGGACGAGGACGAAAACGTTACCTACTTGAACGTCAAAAGATTAGGAGCCAGGAGATCCAGAGAGAACAAGAGTCACCGACCGAACGAAGCTTGGTAGCTTTCAACAGTCTGACACTCGCGTCACCACTTGCCGACAGCTCGTTTTCACAACGACGTCTCGTCAGAAATTGCTGTTGTCGCTCGGAAGGGACATTAATTTAGCAAGGAGCAAGAGACGGAAACATCATCAATCACCATGGGGAGTGTCAATGTAAACCGTAATGTCAGCGATGCGTTTTACCGCTATAAAATGCCACGGATCCAAGCCAAAGTGGAGGGCAAGGGAAATGGTATCAAGACCGTCATCGTGAATATGGTCGATGTCGCCAAAGCGATTGGGAGACCTGCTACCTATCCTACCAAATACTTCGGCTGTGAGCTTGGAGCGCAGACCCAATTCGATTTCAAAAACGAAAGATTCATTGTAAATGGATCGCACGATGCTTCGAAATTACAAGATCTGTTGGATGGATTCATCCGCAAATATGTATTATGCCCGGCTTGCGATAATCCCGAAACCGAGCTGATGGTCAGCTCGAAAAAAGGAACCATTTCGCAAGGATGTAAAGCATGCGGCTATCACGGACTATTAGAAAGTAATCATAAATTGAATACCTATATCTTGAAAAATCCACCGAGCTTGAATCCTGCTGTTCAAGGCAGCTCTTTAACTGAGGGTAAACGCGGTAAACGTTCGAAACGTACGAACGGTGAAACAACTACCACTACAACCACTGCTACTGCTAATGGTGATCGATCTGGTTCTCCGGAGAACGATACCAGCACCACCGACATCGTGGTCGAGGCTCCTGAAAAGATGGCGGACGAGAACGGAGATGACGATAATTGGGCAGTCGACGTGTCGGAGGAGGCAGTTAGAGCCCGTTTGCAGGACTTAACAGATGGGGCAAAGGGAATGACTATTAGCGATGATCTCGATAAGACTGAAAAAGAAAGGATGGATATGTTTTATAAATTAGTTAAATGTCGTCGCGATGCTGGGCAATTGGATAACCATAAAGAGCTGATTGCAGAGGCTGAACGTTTAGAGATCAAGACAAAAGCACCATTGATTTTGGCGGAATTACTCTTCGATCAGAATATTGCTGCTCAAGCCAAAAAGTATCGAGTACTTCTCCTTCGTTTTACCCACGATGATATCAAGGCACAGAAATATTTAATTAGAGGAATCGAACAAGTGATAGCCCTCCATAAAGATGCTTTGATGCCGAAAGTACCTGGCATTCTGAAGGTAAGACAAATTGCTGACATAAATTCTTCGGTAATTGTTATGAGTATATGTTTTAATTAATAGACTTTGTTTATTGTTTTAGCTCTTTTACGATGCTGATATTTTGGAAGAAAAAGCTTTGTTCGAATGGTCGAACAAGGTGACTAAAAAATATGTATCAAAAGATTTATCCCAAGAAATTCACGATAAAGCTGCACCGTTTTTAACCTGGTTACAAGAAGCAGAAGAGGAAGATTCTGAACCAGAAGAAGAAGACGACGATTTAGAGGTAAATGTTTGTTTCGTAAATAACTTATATTTCTATACAATTCCAAATTACACATATAAACTATATATTTGTTTCTGTTATAGATTGAATATGACGATAGAGCCAAACAGTCGCTAAAACCACAACAGTCACCGCCTATACAGAAGCCTGCTGTAGTCAATGAAGACTCGGATGATGAGGATGATTTTGATATTGATGCCATTTAAAAAAAAAAAAAAAAAAAACGACAAGATGCTCAGATGTCGGACATAAAAGATAGACAAAAAACGACAGAAAAATATATGTCCGATAAACGATCATTTCTCACACGATACAAAGAGTCGCAATGCAATCTCTTATTATAATATAGCATTTTGTTATTTTAGGCCAAGGAGTGATTATAAATGCCATTACACGTATGAGAAATTTTAACTGTTCTCAAGTTAGCAATATTTATCTGTACGGTAATACTTTTAATTGTTTTTAATAAGGCGATTACGAATTAATCTATATCATTATTCTTAATTATTGAGAGGTTTTAAAAAGAAATGAAAACGAACGATGCTTCCATACATTGATATGCATCTCTTTTAGAAGAAAAAAAAATATTGATAGTTCTCTGCCGTTATTGGGAAGTTGGCCTGCTAAAAACGTTCTCTATTGTATCTATTTACTATTCAAATAATAATTATTCAAATAAATATGGTTTACCGCAATATATCAAGTTCTTTCTTATTTCCAAAGCATTTCCTCCATTTGAAAAGCATATGTATGTATATAGTATGAATAAGCAATGAAGTAAAAATAGGTATAATGAATGATGGCCTAGTTAGTCATCATTACTTGCATCCATATCTCTGTTCTTTATCGTAGCTAAATTGTTAATAATTCACGCCAAAAAATTGCATATTTTATTGAGCGAAACGTCAATTCCTACTAGATGAGTTATATTATATCTAAATCGTTTACAACGAACGAATTAATGATACGGTATGTAAAAGGAAACCAATTTTACAATACGATGTCGCTTCATAGAAACCGACGAATTTCAGAAAATTCCAGTAACTGGCGCTGCGATCGAACAGAGTCGCTTCAATCGCGTTTTTATAATTGACTGACTGTCGACGTACATTCTGGATATTTTGTCGTCAATTTATTCGTTCTAAGGAACGCATTTTATATTTATACGGGATTTGACGGTAGTCTACATTATTATCAGAGTGTAGACTACGCTTAATGGCTGTTTATTCAACATTCGGACTGTAAAATATGTGGTTATTGTACTTTTATTAACTTATACTTGGTCCACGCCATCTTAGTCTGTCATCAAACGTGCAGAAATAAAGTTTAGTGCCTCTTTTCTCGTGTTCCTTCTTGCCGGTGGAGACGATTTCTAAACGAGAGTTCAATCAACTATTCCTTCGTATCGTGAGCATCGTTTTACAGTGAATCCGCGACCGAAATCGGTGAGTGGAATCCACTTTTTTCAACATTATCGTCGCCGTGAATCATTGTACATCGTCGTTGCACCGATTGTAAAATATTGTATGAGCTAAATCTATAAGAATCTACGCGTTCAACGTAAAAAATTCTTTTAAAGGTTCGTCGCATCGAGGCATCCTGCCCTTTATTAAGAAAGGGGGATGATACACTGAATAGGGGAGAATTCCTGCGTGGACCGTTCACAAGGGTAAGCTTTCGTTCACCATCAAATTTCCGAATATCTTTTGCGTTTCTGGTCATATGAATAGAGAATATAATCAGACTCCTCGGTTTTAAATTGCCACGCCTTCGATAGGCGGTTACAACCGGAAGCAAATGATGTTAATTTGTTTCCGTAAGATTCTGCGGAACCATGACAGAAAACCAGTGACCATGACGATGATTGTAATGATAATTATCCCTATTCTGGTACACTTAGAAAGGAGCGCGTTTCATTGGATTTTCACTAATTCGTTAAAAGGAGTCAAAGTTGTTGCGTTAAGAAAAATGATTTGGTGTCATGTATCATTCGGTTCTGTTATGTATTCTATGCGTATCGTTACATAAATGAATGTACGTAGATAAGCAAAGATTAACCGTAGAATACCGGATAAGTGGAGATAGGATTAACAGTATATCAATCAATTTTTTTAAAAATTGATTTATCTTTTTTGTTTGTAAATATTCTTCCGTGAACTTTTTATCTATTCTATGTGAAGTTATTGAACATCTAAAGGTAAAGAAACTAGCACAGGTGTTCAATTGACTGTCGTATTATGCAGCCCGAATTCCTAACCTCTAAGAAATTATAAAACTATAGAACAATTCAAAGGAGTGGTTCTATTATTTATTCAGATATTTCAGGAACTCGTATAATGGAGTTTCTAACGTCTTCTATAAATTGTCACCACAATTGGTTATATATGCATGAAGCTTGAAACGAGTATGCAATTGTTATATGATATGAATTTCAATCAGCGATTCAGCCGTTACTCTTTACAAATATAGATCTTCGATTGTTTTACGTTGTGACGACCATTTGTAGTTGAAAATTTCATTATCCTACCTGTACTGTCACTGACCTCTTTCTGCTGTACTTTCGAAAATACGATGCAAAATTTTACTTATCAAGTTATAGATTTCTAACTACATATGTATCAGTAAATGTGAAATGGAACTGGGTTACTAACGTATGCAACATTTTTTAGACAATTTTAAATTTTTATTTAAAAGTTATTACATTTCATATTTTTCTAGGTTAAAGTTTTTCAGATAAAAATGGCGCTTTGCCATGTAAGATAATTGTATTAAACCTATAGTATATATACGTATTGTTTACCTCATTTTACGTCAAATGCTCACGCACGTGCTCTTCTCAATCCTCTTATCGATTTGTAATACATATACAATATACATATACAATATACATATATACCTTCAACTCGTAAGATATTCCCAAAGGTCAACTCACCAATTGTGACAATATTAACTTTTTTAAGCATTCTCTTTTATCCTATTTCCGATAATATGCCTTTATATTTGCATCGATATGTTTTTATAAAAGATAAAATTTCTAACAAGAAATGAGCGTGAATGTTCAATAAATCGTTGGTCCGACGATAAACGAGGAAGGTTTTGAAGCACTGTATGGTCAATCACGCCACCATATTCTCATAAGCAGGTTCGTCGAATTAAATTCGTGAAAGCAATTTTATGTGTTGGGTAGATACGGTTGCATGTAATACACTTCTCTACGAACGGGCGCGCACATGGTACAGCACTTGTAATGTTCTGTCGTCATGCTATGAGTCATCAGCTACCTCGTCTCTATTCCCCTTGAAGTGAGAAAGATTGCGAAAACTGGCGTTCTATGTGTGCTTCTTACCGGCTCTGCGGAGACTTAAAACATTCCGCAAACTTCAGACAAAATTAATTGGTTCACCAATAATTACCGCCGTTGCTCCGCATCGGCATTTGTTTACATGATATGTATCTACCAGCTCTTCTCATTAATACGATACGCTTTTATGTCTGCACATCACTTTAACACTATTAATTACGAAAGAAAGCCGCGAAGAGAAAAAACTAATTAAAACTCGATAGTTACTTATTAATCGTGCACTTTTCTCAATTGTGCAAAAGTTTAAGATTATCAATCAAACGGAAATTTTTTAATCTCAGAGATAGATAGATATTTTAATTATATTTTTTGAATAATGGTTATTTTAATTCTAGTGTATTTGGGAATTGTAATTGCCAAAAAATATTAATTTAGAGTAAACTATATAAAAAATAAGTGTAGTTAAATACCCTAATAAAAAATAATATTTTACGAAATCTTATTTTAATAACAACAACATTTTTAGAAATTGTGTCGAACAATTTTTGAATATGTTTTTGCTATAATTCTATTAGAAATTAGTTGTTTCATGAAACTGATTCACGTTTCTGAATTCCTTTTCTTCACTGATTCGTATTAGATGATCTCATACATATTTTATAACATTCACATCAAGGTCTTGTTGATTGCAATATTTTGAAAAAGTTTGTGCATCAAAACAAGCAACACCATAAAGAGAATCTCTTAAAATTCGCTTTCATGTACATAACATGTGAAAACTTTTTCTAAGGTTTCTAAGTCGCCGTTATAAAATCAGTAACGACATGATATAAGACTTTTACACTATACTGTGTATCCTGTTTCGTAAAGTGTTCAGACGGGAGGAATGATAAAAGGTGGACGCGGATACGCGTCCCCGTGAAGTGTTAAGTATCATGCACGCGTAGCACCCTCTCTTAGAAGCTTCATTCATCGTACCCTTACGCACCCTCCGGTTATTCCTACTGACCGACTGACGTTTATTTGCGTATGTGGTCGTAACGACGCTAAGCACGAAGCTCTTCTTAACGTAGAAAGACATCATTCATTTTGTTATGCATACCTGGCGTGGACATACCGGTGTCCATGCACGTTCTTCGTGCAGTTGTAGGAACACCCCTGAATTTTGAACGCATGCGCAATCTTTCCATCCCCCTCTGCCCCCGGATGTGTCGGTCTCTCATGCCAGAGGGTGCGAAGCCAAACGTTAGTCCTCAGTAAAGAATTAAACGCGATTCCGCGAGGGTGCTCCCCTTTAGAAATCACATTGCGGGACACATTGTAGTGTATATATATATGTATATTGTACAGATTCTATTTTTATACGATTGAAAAACGAGATAAATGACTTTTTTACAACAGATTCGATTGACTGAGAGTGACAATACAGTCGCGATTGTCCGCGAAGAAACGACAGACAGATCGATATAGTAGAAAGTTAAATTTTTTTTGTATACGGATTAGGTAGGTCCAACAGAGTCCAACATTACCGATGGGTAGAACAGATATGTCAAAAACGCTGAACGCTTATAGAATGTGAGTAGTTCCCCTACTTACGAATCCTTATACCATTTGAATCCATTTTGATCGTTATCTGTACTTTTTCTATTATTTTTTCCATTTTCTTTTCCTATTAACACCAGGCTTACGGTCAGTTATATCTAAGTCGCTACGTTTTTACGTAAACATACCAAGCTCTAATTGCCGCACACTTTCATTAGAAACTTCACGTACGTCTTTTTTGCTCAGTTTTTCAAGCAATACGATCGAATACACGCCGTCGAGGAAATCTTTGCGACTGCATGCGCGAACCACTGAAAATAATTTCCATCGTAAACTGAAGCGCGTTCAGATGTCGCAATATGTCGATGAAGGAAAAAGTGACATGAAAAATTTTGTCATGTGAGCTAATAGAAATCAAACTGATCAATTTCGCCGTTTCCAAAGAATTAAATGTTAACTATGTATTCTAATATTAAAATTAAGAAATTTTCAAAAAATCGAGTCGATCAGTTTTTATTTTGAGTGATTCGATGTGTCACTGGTTCTATTGTGTACATATTAGCTGCGACATTCACTTTCCCTGTTGATATCCTATAATGCAGGTTTCGTAAAAAATCAATGTATCGACCCGAGACTTTCGTGCTTTCCTCACCACGCTTCCTGCTCGCTTATGCTGGAAAGTCGATTCACAAAGATTATCATGTTGGTAACTAAGAATGTTATTACCTTTCTACGTCATAAGTCCTTGGACAAATCAATTGATCGGAAGTAGCTGTCAATGTCGAAAGAGTGAAATAGTATTACTCAAGTACATTTGTTAAACGATACAGTGTTTCATTTCGTATGGTGAGGTCAAGGCTTGTTTGGAAGGACGATTGCACGAGGTCAAGGTTTACAAGTGCAGAACCCTGAAATCCTGATCCGGCCGCGATCACGTCAATCATTTCTTTATGTTTTTTCGCTAACACATATTTCTTCCGATTTGTTTTTATCGATTGGCAACGGCGTTTCGAATTCTGCTCTTCCCTCGTGAATTTCACCATCTTTCTCTATACACCTATATATATTCTGTCGCATTAAAAGAGCACGCCATGGTTGTTGCGTTTGCGCAGAACTACGGAGCCATTGATTTCGCTTGTGTTTTAACGCGGTCGTGACATGGGGTGAGTTTTCTATCGAAAACTTTGCCTGTCTGCAATTAATTTTACTCTGTCGTCGTGTCGTTACCTGATTCTTCGCGCGAATATTCCTCCCGTTAATAATAATCGTATGTGTAATGCGTAAGAGTTTTTGATAATTTTCTCTTCTTGGTAATTCACTTTTACTCGGTACATTGGTGTCGCATAGAAGAAGCGCCGCGGCAATTGCGCCTGCGCGTATATATTAAACCATTGATTTCTGTGGATTTAACGTGGCCCTGACATGGGGTAAGTTTTTATTCGAATTAATTTTAGAGTAATCGACGTTCGAGTATTTCGAAAAATGTTTTAAGTCGTCATGATCGGCGATTGGATCACTGAGATTGTATATTTATTTTATTTTAAAATAAAACCGTTCTACCAGCTTAAGTCCGAAAACATTCTCTGTACGTACCAATGCCGGATACGTTCTGCTTGCCTGGACTGAAATACTTCACGATGCCTATTTTTGATTGCGGTTAATTATTGGCGCGTAAAGCAAGTCGTTCCAAATACCGCTTACTTCTGTTTTACCTTTTTCTTTATGCTTTCTGCCTTGGTTACGAGAACCAGAGGTCTATGCAAAATAGAGTCTTGTTATCATTGCGTATTTATCATTGTAATAAACGTATTTTATGATGTTTACGTTGATGCTAATATAAATTCTACATTTCATTATATAACCTTTTTAATACTGGAACCGATAACGAAAACATAACAAAATTTGTTTAGAGACAAAGAGAAATTAGAAGCAACGATATATGAAAACAAGCCTCTATCTATATACTTTATAGAAAGAATTACAGAAAATGATTTCAAAATGTGTCGTTTGGAAATTTCTAAAATATCTGTAAAGAATTATAAATTGGTTCTACTATATTAATTAAAAACGATACTTTAACGCGAATTGAATTAATATTTAAAATAAACTCGTTATATTGAATTTTAAATTTAAGTCATTGTGTGGAATTTTAATGTTCCTCTTTCAGCTGAATTTTCGTTATAATTCTACTTTTTCAATTTTTAGCAAAAAAATAGAAAATATTGGTAGAATGACGGCCATGACGCAGGAAGAAATTATGGCTGGTGCCAGAATTGTATCCCAGGGTCTGGAAGCCCTCCGTGTTGAACACGGCGGACTCCTACAAGCCCTACAGACCCAGGATGCACCAGTCGCGAGAGACAAAGCTAGCTTGCTATCGAAGAACATTGAGATGATAGAGTTGGGCCTTGGTGAAGCACAGGTCATGATGGCACTTGCAAATCATTTACAAATGGTAGAGGCTGAGAAACAAAAGCTTAGAACGCAAGTGAGAAGGTTGTGCCAAGAGAATGCCTGGTTAAGGGATGAATTGGCTGGAACGCAACAAAAGTTGCAAGCCAGTCAGCAAGCAGTAAGTAGTCAAATGTAAAGTAGATGATAAGAATGAGAACCAGGTGTCGAAGCTAGGCTATCGATTACGCGTAATTGCGGAACTACATCTGGAGATCTAAAATTGCACAAGTTTATTCTTCTCCTTAACTTACCGTATTGTAAGAAATTCCACAAAGATGACATCAACAAAGAGTTGCACATATGTATATGTAAATATATATAATATACTGATAGAAATGGTAGATCTTTTGACGCTATCCTGCATCGAATTGCTGCGATTATATTGCGGGAATTATTCGAGCTTATGTATATAGATTATATATACAAAGATATTACATATAGAGAAATATGTAGTTTAAGAGACTAAAATATTTCTTATTTTACTAGCTAGTCCAATTGGAAGAACAGAAGAAACACCTAGATTTCATGGAAAGCATGAAGCAATATGATCCTGATCCTTCTGCGGATGATGAAAATGCAAAAGACCGGCCACCAGATGATCCTGTGGTTGATCTATTCCCCGATGATGATGCGGACGACCGAAATAGTAAGTGTACGTTCGTTTTCTCTCTCTTTTTTATCAAGCATCTTTTTTAGGTGCTTCAATTTTCTCTTAAGTCTGTGTGAATAACACAAAGGGATTTTACTGAAATTATTTTGTAATTTTCTCCATTAGATTCGAAGATACTTCATCCAATGTATAAGAGTACAAGGTAGCTTCGTTTCAAGTTGTGTTACTGTTTACGAACACTTTAGTAAGGTTTCGTATTCGCACAGGCTTAAGCCACCGATAAGGACCACTTTTTGCAATGTTCGCCATTTTTATTGCAGCGATATTACCGACACCGCCTTCGCAATTTGCACAACAAGTGAACGCTGGATACGAGATACCCGCGCGCTTGCGTACACTGCACAATTTGGTTATACAGTACGCCAGCCAAGGCCGTTACGAGGTGGCCGTTCCTCTCTGTAAACAGGCGCTGGAAGATCTGGAAAAGACTTCTGGTCACGATCATCCTGACGTCGCTACGATGTTGAATATCCTTGCTTTAGTATATAGGGATCAAAATAAATATAAAGAAGCAGCGAACTTGTTGAACGATGCCTTGGCTATTCGTGAAAAGACGCTCGGTGAAAATCACCCTGCAGTCGCTGCCACGTTGAACAACTTGGCCGTTTTATATGGAAAACGAGGCAAATACAAGGAGGCTGAGCCGTTGTGCAAACGTGCTCTTGATATCCGAGAAAAGGTTCTCGGTCGTGACCATCCTGATGTCGCGAAGCAGCTGAATAACCTTGCCTTGCTTTGCCAGAATCAGGGTAAATACGAAGAAGTAGAGCGCTATTACTTGCGAGCGCTGGAGATCTACGAAGGCAAACTTGGACCGGACGATCCTAATGTCGCGAAGACGAAAAATAATTTGGCATCGTGTTACTTGAAACAAGGAAAGTACAAGGATGCGGAAGTTTTGTACAAACAAGTATTAACTAGAGCACACGAGAAAGAGTTTGGTGCTATTGCTGGCGATAACAAACCAATCTGGCAGGTAAGAATGCCTTCGGTGGTTTTAAGAATGATATTTGGGATATAAGTGCCTGTGACATTATGGAAAACGTTTCTATTTCAGGTTGCTGAAGAAAGAGAGGAGAATAAACATAGAAATAAGGAGAATGCTCCATATGGAGAATATGGAGGTTGGCACAAAGCTGCTAAAGTAGACTCACCTACAGTCACGACTACTCTAAAGAATCTTGGTGCGTTATATCGAAGACAAGGAAAATATGAAGCAGCCGAAACTCTAGAAGATTGCGCTCTTAGGTCACGAAAAGAGGTAAGTTCAATAATTGCTTGGATATAAAATCTGAACCGAGTGTAGATATTTTTACTTTTATTGTAATAGTACTTGAATAGTACAGTAAAAGAGATTGAAAGAATAGAAAAATATAAAATATAAACAAAATTTTCGCGGTGTGAAAATGAATTAGACGAATATAATTTCTCTCTAATATACGGTATTAAAGTGATTAAATTTTATAGAAGATAGATTGTATCGTTAAAAGTATTACAATTACTTCGACTAAAAAAAATTGCAGGCATTTGTTACTTAAGTTTTTTCGTTTAATTTGAAGCAGACATTGGAGTTCGTGAAGCAAGGGAAAGTCGCGCAAATTTTAGGGGAAGAAAAAGGGTCGACGAGACGCGGTTCGCGATCCAGTTTAGCCAACAGCGAACACGAGCAACACGACGAGGTAAGTTGTGTCGGATACAAGAAAGAAATATTTTAGTTGCACTGCATGTTGTAGCACACGATTAGTCGTCTACTATCCTTTTCTTCTTTCTTTTTGTTCTTTTTTCGTTATCCGGCCCGTTCTGATGAATTGGCGACACAACACACAATCACAGGGCTCGCTGCCGCTGGTACAAAGGGCGCTACATGAAGGACAGTCTGGCCACAACGACGCTAGTCCTAACAAACCCGGTTTTAAAAACAAGATCTTCCAAGCTTTCGGGATTCACTCTTCCACGTAGGATATTCTTCGTCTGTAGTATTGCCTGTCGTTCGATTTATGCCCAGTCGCATGGTGATTTTCGGTGTATACCGCATCGAAAAGTCTATACTTCTAGAACGAGAAAGAATTATTTAAAGAAAGCGTACTATTGTTTGGGAGAAGTTATATTTAGGTATTCGTTTTTAAATTCCACGATAGTGTAATCCAAATACGCTGAGGAATTTGCGATCTTTTGGAAACTATCTTAAACGATTCCTCTTAAATGCAAGCATTTATAGGAATTTATAGTAGTTTGGACGTAGGTATGGGCCTTTGGCAATTTTTTGGGCATTTGATATACTGTTTTTTCTCGCAGCCAGATATCCCCAATTGACAATGACGACAGCACATCATAACTGCACATTCTTTTATTACATTTACTATACGAGTATTTCTATAATCCTTCGATGCTATTTCCATTTGTAACTCTTTTCTTATCTGGGAAAGTATCGCGTAGAAAAAGTATACAGTCTTTTATAAATTACTTCCACTTGTAAGCTGTGATAACGATGCCCTTTCACTTCACGTTAATTTCTCTGTGTGTTTTTTCGTCGTATTCTGCCTTTTAAACAAAAATATCGAAGATATTTGTATTCCGTACTTTTTAAAGACAAGCGAATCAATTGAAATTCGATGGATAGGTGCTTTTCTACAAAGCATTTTATTTTTATCACATCGCATTATTTATCTATAATTATTATTATTAACTGTTTTAAACTTTTTACGCTTGTATCATACACAATCGTATAGAAAGTAATTAGAATAAATCAATAAGCTTCCAGAGACAATTATTTTCGTAGTGAAACTACTACGACTATTTTATCATGTAAGCCAGAACACCGTGAAACTACGCACACGGATTACAAGTAGTGAATTCTAGCAGCGGCTTTTGCTTAACTATATAGTTCAGTATAGATTTGCAAAGGTGACAATTTCACGATGATCAATGTGTAGAGAAAATTAATAATAATCAATCTAACGATTTGCAGTTCAACGTGCGAAGAATTATTTTTTGTAACAGGTTGTTCTTGCGATATTCTCGTATACGTAATCTGTTCTTAATTTTTAATACCAGAAAACAGTCTTCTTCAAGCCTCAGATGACTCGTGTCAATAGTTTACATTCATTTTTCACTTATTATAATTAACACGAATTTTATATTTTTCTCGTTTTATTATATAACGAAGAGGAATTCTTCATCTTGCTTAGGATTACACTTGACTGTATCCTATAGTTTTAACACGATGTGAGGTGTCTCGAAGTTTCCCCATAAGTGTTTTAATATTTTTCTTCGTCGGAAAGTATTCTCTGTATACACTACATATTTACGTATATACGTATGTTATTATTTTCAAACTATCCTCATTTGTATAACAAATGACGACTATATTTTAAAAAGAAGATCTCAAGAGCCTGCGTTTCTTATTCTCGTTCGGGGCACCTTGTATCATCCCTCACTTTTTTTTAAATTAATCTCCAACTACATTTCTAGACTTTGAACTTTCTATTCAAAAGGGAAAGAAGGATAAACGAATAAAGATATCCTATTATTATTCGACCATATGGTACAATGTTTCTGAACTCGTGATTAATTATTACGAAAGCTGGATTATTTAATATAAGTAGTGCCTTGAGACTTTAACGAGCGAGCGAATAAATTATTTTTTAACTGAACATGGTTGTTACTCGACTATATATGGGATTGTCGTGTATCATGGGGTATATCCTTATCATATTCTGTGTCTGTGTTCCTTTTTCTTTATTTGTCATATAACCAAATCATGTAGGAACCTTTGTATGAAACCAAGAATGCGTATGTAACAGGTTTGCATTATTAATTCTCCTCGCACGCCATTTGTGTTTCTTAACCATCATTGTTATCAGTCGTTTTTTCGATATTTGCGTTGTCGTTTTGTTTCGCTTTGATTTGAGTACTCTGCGGGCCGGGACTTAGATAAAAGGATGTCACTCTGGAGTACGATTTCGTCTGGACAGCAAAATACCGGGGCGAAACTAGACCGGGTTTCTGTAGCAGGTGCGTATTTGTAGATTTTGTAGAACAATTTTTAATTTTTTTTTTTTGTTTATTTTTTTTATTTTCTATCCCTGATGTTTCATGTCGATGCACAGACAAGTCTTTTTATCGTTATTAATTTTTTTTGTGTCATTATCGACCACCACGCATACCATCGTTCGACTCACCTCTGTTCCTTTGTTTTTTTTTTTATAGACATTGCCACAGTGCAGACTATGTTTTGTTTTTAATCGTAACAAGATCACGATCGAGAATCATCATTCTGTGTCGTGGCGATTAATTACTGCTCCTTTTATGTAAAACCCGTAGCTAGCATGGGAAAATGTAACATTTGGCTTGTGTATATACTCGAAACCACCCCTTGTACGAGCAGTAATTAATTATTGTAAATGTCATGTTGATACTTGATATCGAGTTTTGGCTTGTCATGGTACATACGAATTAATATTATTTCTTTTTCCAGCTTCTGTAACGATTTTGTCAGAGTTTCATACAGATCTTGTGTCTTTGGTAGAAAATTTTTATTATTTTTCATGTTTTTTTTTTTTTTTCGAAATTCTTTCAGTTTATCACTGAATCAGTAGCCACCAGTCGAAAGTTTCCGAAATTTTTTAACATTTAGCCTTCTAGATTCCATTGTCAGAAGGAAATAAGTTGCATTTTGAAGGCACGAGATCCTTGGGATTTTTTTTTTAACTGATTTCTTTAGAAAACCGTCGTCCTCTTTTGTTTCAGGAACGGAAGTATTACGTTCGTGCGCAGTAAAGGGATACCACATAAGAGAGCTATACGCGAAACGATAACGCCAGGATGATAAAAGGGCTCTGCATTGTTTAGTTGAAACATTGACTGATGTCCATTCTATCTGAATCGTTTAACGTATAACAGCACATTCCAGCTGCTTTTCTCGATCAATCAGACGCACCGTAAAAAAGAAGTACTTCATGTTGCTGTTCGTGCTCGACACACGGGACGAATTATTATGGCTTTGTGCTAGCGACTGATCGTTTTGGAATAGAAAAAGGAAAGGAAAGAAACACAATGTCTGCAAGGCGAATTGGTCTATCTTGCTTTGAACGTGCATCTGAATCAAAATTCCAATTCAAGTTAATCATATTTCTTTGCGTTCTATGTCTTTTCACTCGAATAACAGAAGAGATTCGTTGCTACAAACTTACATTGACCTAACAGAAAGAAATAAATACCGCGATGTATTCAATTCTTTTCTCGTATTGTACAGAAAAAGCGACGGACAGTTTTCTTCTTAGACACTATACGTCCATACTTGCATCTACATGCATCTAATCAGGCCGTACACGCGTATACATATCCCTTTCGTTAATCACTATTATCATATTCGAAGTAACATGACAACGTGTAATCATTCCACGAGCTCTAGCTTTTTTCGATCGACGCTCGGATAAAATCCGAAGAAAAAGTGCAGTCACATTTAAACATAGGGGGAACATTTGTATGTCGCTTAGCATTATTGAATGTATTCTTACACACACAGAGACACACATACACCGTGCACGTTAGAATAATGCGAGTATATTCATCGTCATATTAATGATTGTAACAAGATAGAAGGGGGAGAACCGCGCTTTCCCTTTCGTTTCTGTCTCAGAGTTCAGTTATGCAGATGCTAACGTGTAAACAGTATAGAGGAAAGAGCCAATCTGACTGGCGACGTTTGATTTCTCTATCCTATTTATAATTGTACACTTAAGTACTTACGTATTCGCAGATATTTAATTTATTCTCTATGCGTTCGATATGATATGTTGTATTATAAGATCGTGATTATTTAAATTATTTCGAAGAGGAAGAAACGCGGGAAATTTTATTGTTCTTCTTTTTCCTTGGAGCTATTTTTATTGGGACGAGGATATCTTTTTAGCAAAATTTATGTATCGCCCTGAATATCGTGTTATTGGTTTCAAAAGTCAAGAATCGTATATTGTAACCGGCTGTGAATTAGAAATTGAGTCTGAAAAATCCTTTGATCGATGAGCAGTCACGACGACGTAGAATGATGATCGTTTGAATTAGTCGAGTCCTTACGGTAGATATAAGCTTTATTCGAGTTAAGAACCTCACGTTTTTGTTTAGCGTTGCCATTTCGTACAGATTTCACACAACATGTATCGCTTAACTCTTTCATTACAAAACCAGTTGCTATAATGACTGATTACTGTATGTATTCAGTCGCAATGGTGATTATAGTTTACTCTATAGTCACACGGCGAACAGAATTATACTAACAAGCATGGAAATCATTGTCGCGAATATTTAATAATTAATCTATGTTGTACAGAGTAATTATAGTTGCTTTCATGGCTGCATGGAATGCAACTATAATTATACTTATATAGAAATATTACGGAACAAAGTAGCGAATGTAATCTATTATGAGATATTTTCATCAATGCATGATGACAACGAATGATGATATATATATATATATCTATATACACATATAGTAATGAATTATTACTATATTATTATAATACTTGTTGTATCACAGTAACGTATCCAATCGAAGAAAAAGAGCAACTTTTACACAGTGGCTATTTGCTTGTTAAACACACTTTCAAATTTGCTTGTTATAAACTCTCTTCGCATGTGTAAAAATGTTGAATAACTAAGAAAGAGTTATAAAAAAAAAAAAAGAAGAAGAATCTTTCGAAATAGAAAAAGAAATTTGCTTTATCGCAAAATCATTATAACGTGAGTTCCATTGGACTGGCCTAGTTCAAAAGATTCAGGATTACACTCCGAATATCTGGTGTATAGGAATCATTTACAGTCGTAGCGACGATACGATGGTTTTTCGTTTTTCGAATTCATGCAATTTTCCGGTGACAAGGCGAGATTTCATTTTTTTATTCGAGACTGCGGAATACAACCTCGGTGTTTAGTCCTGCGTTCATCGATGATGATTCTTAGTCGTTTTTTAAATAATCATTATTTCCTGTTTATCGTTAATTTCACTTCATTTTCGTACTACATCGTTTTTCATTTGATTTTCATGTGTGCTCTTCTCATTATCCCGGAAAGAAACATGCATTTAATGATATACACTATTACATTATGCGCCTGAGAGCTTGAAGGCCTAGAATTAGTAGTTTTTATTCTGCTTTGGGTTTTATTTTTCACCTTTTCACAATTGTTCTTAACGTAAACAATTCTGCCGGCTTCTCTGTATTTTAACTAGCATGTAGCGTATTCAAGACACAATTTTTTTTTACGATTCACCAGCTGGGTTTTAACGATATTTTTAAGTGCAATCTAAGTGCAATCGAATTAAAATTGTTTCTATATGTTTAATATAGAAACTGGCACTATATATTTACATATTCGGCTTAATTTTTATCCTTTAGTTAAACTTGATTGTTTGTATGAAGTGTAACTTCAACTGTTGGTTAAATTAGGTCAGATTTTGAAATAATTTTGATTTTTAAAATCATTTTGTTAAATCTTGTTTGATATTCATTTGTAATATATGTTCAGCTTTTGGTAAGCGGTAAAAGACAGCTGTAATTTTTAATCGCTTAAATCTACGATTTTATTATTTATTAGATATTTTAGTAAGTTTTATTTTGGCATAGAAGGGAACACTGTTTTATTTTTATCTTAAGAAAATTTATCTTCTGTCTCGAGTTTTGCGTGGGCCGTAGATCAACGTCGATCGATCTACTTCTTCATAGTCGAGAAATAGATGTGATACAATATTAGGAATAAGGTTTTTAGTCTTCACTTATTGTCGGAAGTAGTCGCTTTATTCTATAAATTGTTTAAGGTATTGCAGCTCTCAGGTGCAAGTACTGTTATTTAAATAATGTAAGTTTTGATTTATAATAAATATTTCCACTTGTAATCCTTGTTCATGTGCCTCCTTCGCGTGAAAAGCATCCGACTATTTCTTATCGTAACGAGAATTTCAAAAGATGTGCATTTTTAAGCAACATTGTATTCGTGTTTTCGAATTTTATTAAAATTTCGTTGCTAACAAAGGCTAATTTATTTTCTTTGATTATGTATCTTTTAATCTTCATTCCCCTCTTTGCGTAATTTTTTTGCAATATTCTGCTTGCCCAACCTTCCTAATTTTGTATTAATCGTCAAGAATGATTAATAATTAAATATGAGCGAATTATATATTTTAAGAACAAAATTTATTATTGTTTTATTATAATACGTTTATAGTTATATATAGTTATTTATTATAATTTATTTTACTTAAATAACTTTTACGAATAAAATTATAATATCAAATTCTTCATTCGCTCGTATCTAATTATTATCAGTCATTACTTGTAATTAATGCAAAAATAGGAAAGTAAAATGAGTTTCTATTAAAATTTTACTACGAAGTTCTTCATCCTCTATTTTATTAATCTAATGATACGTGCTTCATTGATTTTAGTAGAAATCCAGGCCTAGATCACGCGTAGGTAACATCGCCACTTCACACGTTGTAGCAATATCACAAGTTGATAAGATTGATCGGTTATTTATAACACTACAACAGTAGCTATAAATACCGACAGTCTGTTCACCGATAATATTTCGTCCGTCATCTTGATTGCCAGACGGCACAAATGCGCGCTCTTATAATACCAAAAAAAAAAAGAAAAAGATTTCGATGCAAATATGACACACATACGTTGCATCGTGTCGGGGCTATTGTTAACCCTGTAATCATCTTTTCCTGGTACAAGTCTGTTTCGTTACTCTTTCGTTATACAATCATTACACTCGCAAGGTAGTGTAAAAACAAAGAGAAAAGAAAATAATTAGATGACGAAGCATTAGTTTCGCTCTGCATACGAAATTTTATTACACAATTATTTGTATACCACATTAGCACTGTTCCATCCACTGTTCGAATTATAGAAAAGTTTTTATTGAGCATACTGTTACACGTTACAATAGTAATCATAATCAGTAATCGTAATAAAGGTGAGAATAATTGATAATAAATGATATTACCTTATCTCTTTTTTTTTGTCAACAAGTAGAAACTATCACGTGAAAAGTTACATCTATAAAAGGGCCATAGAGAGGAGAGAAAAAACGGTATTCTTTTACAAACTTCTGATTTGTATCGGCTTGACTAGCATATTAGAAGCATTAACATTACGGTTAATCGTAATCAATTAGATTCGAAGAGGGCTGGGGGGGGTGGAGGATCGAAAGCACGTTTAATGCAGAGGGATATTATTAATTACGACATTACAGGTATTAAAAATTCGCTTCATAATAAATTAGATACGACATATAAAGGAGAAATGTACATTTATAAATTGCTAATAATTATTATCGTATATTATTACACGTATTTATCGAGGGCTACACATCGTGTTACTTTTCACTTTTTTCTTTTTTCCTTTTTTTTGTTCGTTTTCTTATATAAGACAATACCTAATAACAATTGCAAGGCTGATTTGTACGAGAGTTTCAGTAGCAAAATATTCGCTCCACGATTTACGCTCCAACCCTCATATCTCAACCCCCATACAAATCCCCCAAAAACACAAACATGATCGAACTCTGCTCTGTATTCAATTGCTCATTTCTGGAGAGACAGAGAGAGAGAGAGAGGGAGAGAGTAAGAGATTAATTAGTTCCACAGCCTTTTATAATAATATTAGGTGAGCAAATCAGCCTGGCAGATTCGGAGGAAAGAAGAAGCGACACGCGCGCACGCACACGCGAAAAAAAAGGAAAAATCCGACGAATGATAGTAAAATATTGTGTACAACTTCCCAATAAATATGCGACGTCCGCCTAAAAGTACAGATTGCTTGTATAATCCGCCAACGTCTCGACGAGAAAGTACTTAAAATAGAGTCTAAACTAGCCTTTCGTGTTCTATATATATATAAGTCTAATATTCAATTTGTATTAAAAGGGGTAATCCCGCTATGATTTTTAATCGGTTATACTATAGGCTTGAATCACCCCTAACAGAGGCAATCCAACATATCTCTGATCTCTTTTGACATATAAATAATTCGTACATGGTAAAAATTGATTTTTTGTAACAAGATGTCAACAAAAAGTAATAACGTTAAAAATATAAAAATGAGTGACTGATATAAAGAGTAAGATGGCAGCATCAATCTCATCGATTAATCGTATAAAAATATTTAAAAAATCAATTGATATGCTAAAAATGTTTTTAATAAGAGAATTAAGTAAGTAAGTAATCTGCGGTAAAGTTATTTCGAAAGAAATGTTACAGAGACATTTGGTTGCTCTCTTTTTAGTGATTTCATCCCGTAAAAAACTTAGTGTTCTCTCGTGAAGTAGGTTTCGAGATCGAAGAACAATCATAAAGGATTCAAAACCCTGGTTTCTTGCAGCAAAAAGTGAAGAATTTTCCATTGACTTCCTCGATTCGAAACCTATTTCATCAACGAGACTTAGTAGCTTCGTTATCGAAGAATTTTGCAAAATATCGAATACTGAGTAATACACGATCCTTTATCTCGTATTATTCATGTGTTCATAAATAAGAAACGGTCGTTCGGCGGAAATTTGTTCGAAATCTCGGGTTCAGTGCCAACAAACGAACTGAATCGACCCTCCATTTAGTCGATCCGAAGCTCTAGCACCTGCTTGTAAAGCAAATTCAATCCGATTGAATGCTAATCGCCCGATCGTAAGATCATACTCTGCTTTTTCAGACTCTTTAGCTGCGTTATATGAAATTCTTACTTCGAGATCGTTTCCAGCTACGCATTGCACTACTAGATTGCACTACTATAATCATCACCCTCAGCAGCTAAATGATTCAGACAAATAATAAAATTTCTTTGGACCATCGCGCAGCTAAGAGAAGTCCTTCTTTTTCTTTACATTAATTACTAATTACAAAAAATATGGGCAAGAATTCTATATATCAAAAAGCGACCAATAGAATGATGACGATTGTACTGATTTTAAATACCGGATATGTGGGAATATAGATCTAGATTAACATGATTTACGAATAAAAGTACAAGGTTTAGTAATCGTTTTCCTTAAATTAAACTTTGGTCGCTTTCACTGGACTTTTTTTCGTTTTTACGTCGATCGTTCGAAAGCTGTCTATACCTGGCAGTGTTCAAGTATATTCTAAGAGTTAGATTACCGAAAAGGTTTTTGTGCTGGAAATTGAAAAATTCTTTACGGACTTACATGTAAAATGTGTGAACAATGAGACGATCAAAAGGAAAACACGGTGCTAGCAACGAAACTAACGGTAAGAGTAGAGACAGGTGTTTCAGACTTGTTAGTTTCGCCACCACGAAATCGACATCGTTAACTCTACGAGGTTTTCTGCTCGCGAGGCTTAAGAACTGGTCTTCGGCCAGGCTATCTTCGCGTCGATCCGCTTGTAAGCGAAAAGGCAGTGAGAGAGTTCTTGCGGACACTCGTGGTCACCGAGTAAGGTTTCTGTAAAAGAAAGTAAAAAAAAATCTATGTAATATCTCTTTAATTTATATCACCGTGATAGCACAGGTTAGTAAATGGTAGTTTAATTATAACTGTTTTTTAATTGTTCGATGTTGTAATTCTGTAATTGCTTTTTAATCGTTCTTCAGCTATTTAGCTAATTTCTTAAGTATGTAAATTACGTGCTTAATAATTTATTTTGTGTGTATTTTTCATTAACATGTTATAAATCATATATGTAGTATCCTTAATTAAATGTTTGTAGATAAATTTTTTTTAGCAAAGTTTGTACAAAATTTTATATTCTAAAAATTAATAAGCAAATAATCCATCTAACGATACGAAGGAACAAAATAACAGACGAATGTGTTAATAAAATTGAAATTTCTAACGATGACAATAGAAATTGTACAAATTTGGTAAAACCAGCGTTTACCTTCCCCTTGAACCAGTTTGAACAGTCCATAGTCCTGGGGGTTGGTGCATCTAATCTTATGTGCAAGAATGCGACAGATCTCTCTCGTGTTCATATTCGGTCGCACAGGCAACGTTCTGGTGTTCAGGGATCCATGCAGTTCATCTGGCACTAAGATTCGTAGTACGGATGAACAGTCTGGTGTTCCACAGCCCTGAAACATTCAAATAGCAATTGTTCAACATATACAAATATTTTTATTAATGTATTAATTTAATATATACTAATAGTATAACAGAATATTAATATTAAAATTATAAATAATAACACAGTATATTGATATATCTTCATTGAAATTTAAAGAAGATTAACACTTCTTAAAGTTCTATACTAACATTACACTAAAAAACCATAGAAATTTGATAAATATAATGCTTCAGAGGCCAGCATCAGCCAAGTCACTTACATTTAAAGTGGACATCGTTCCCTGGCTGGACTTGAACGTCTTCAAAACGTGAACTGCGCTGGACAAGGTCGTCAGATAATATCCCCCTTCGCCAGTGAGAAGAGAGGGATGAAGCAAGCCCCACATGTACTCAGCCTCCACTTCAGCGTCCACAACTCTGCCACGAACCAACACCCAAACTAGAAGAGGAAGGAGGTCGTCGGCACCCAGCGCCAGGTGTCTACCAGAATTTGCGTGTTTTACCTGAAAAGCCAATCGCAATAAGCCTTTAAAATTTGCTCGGAATACGATACACATTTATCAATATTACGATAAACATTTAAATTTCGGATTAAACAAGAAGAATCATATTTATTTAAAAACGAGAAGGGGCTCGTAACGCGACTTACAGAGTTGAAAATTGCGGAAAAAGCTGCGAGAAGGTTTTCCAGCTTATCCAAAGGTGAATCCGCCTTCTGAAGACGATCGATGCACTTGAGGATTCGTTCCAAATTGGGCTCCGATGGGGGTATGATCTTTGGCTGTAAACAAAACTATTATTAATATTTATCGATTTTTATTTTAAGCTTAATCGCTTCGATGATATAAACTGTAATCTACTTTAAGAATTTGAGGCCTTCTAGCTACGTATTTCTAGATTCTGATTACTCTAATCTCTAATAGAAGAAACTAGATATGCTAGAAAATCTATATCACGTATAGATAATTACAGTTAGACAAAGATTCGCTATTTTAAAAATCTGCCAAACAGCACTATAATCAAAGCGTATTTCGTCTGCTCTCTTTGAATCAGGAAATAAATCGAAATAAATAAAGTTACTAATCTCGATTTTCACTTTATTCTCTTTTTCAACCCTCCAGAGAGGGAGGAAAAAGCTCCCCTAATCGAGGGAAATAAAAAAGAAACTAAAATATTTAATCTCCACTAAACTACAACAACTACGATCATAGAAGGTAATAATAGCCTTTCCAAACTACCCCTACTGGTAAACTACCCTCACAGGAGAGACTACAAGAATAAACTGTATATTAGAACAACTCCCATTCGGCAGACAATGATCATTTCGACAAACGGTTACTAACTCGAACGCCGAGATCCTGAATGTGTTTCCCTTGGGCGTGTTGAATGCTCTCGGCGAGGGTTTGCAACGAACCGGTGGTCGCGTAATGATCCACAAACAGTCTGTAAACATGTTCCCTGAGCGGTCTAACCACCAGGTTCATCATCACGCCCTCCAAAATCGCGTCCAGATTCAAAAATTCATTCGCCTTCAGCTTCAATCTTTCCTTCTCCACTTCTTTCTCGAACTCCTTTTCGCCGTGTTTCACCAAATAGTTTTTCATTCCAGACATGAACTGTCTCATGTTTCTCATAACCACGTGCGGACTGGCTTCTTTCCCTTCTTTCGTGCATTGGATGAAATTATCGATATTCTGAGAGAAGGTGGTAGTTTTGTCAGCGGCTAGCTGCAAGGCGTACGATCTTATGGTGGAGCCTGTGCCTCCGTTGTCACGATTCCTGAGGGCTTGCAACCTCGGAGGAGCTGTGGAAGAAAGAAAAATTCGATTAGGTTCTTGGTTCTATTAATTGCAGGTTTTTATTCGAACGGGATGTTTATCGTTGGATTATCAAATTTAAGCTTGTTATTAGATTAATTAAATTTTTTATCAAATACGGGGGTAGGCATCGATTAAAATAAATGGATTCAGCGTGAATGATTTCTCCAAATTATTCGATATCTTTTATTGATTTTAAAACGGGGATGATTATTTTATTGCGCGTGGCTTCTAGTTTATTCATACTGATAGCAAGAAACGAAAGACCGTCGATATAAACATTGATTAAAGCATCGATAAAGAGGAATAAACGTTGAAATAGTGGTTTAAATAATAGATAATGAATGAAGGATGAACGTCGATAGAGGAATGCAAATACTCGTACTCCTAGTTCCATACTGTTATTTGACCAATACTGTTATTTAATTTTTTTTAATTCGATATCTTAGCAAATAGGCACGGTATCGCAAAGCGTTGTCTTATCAATGGGGCGCTACTAATGATACGTGGGATTTTGAACTAAGTGAAGTATGTTAAAAACATTACAAACAGACTTTATCCGTACACTATACACATGCTTATAAAGATAGTAAATTGATCTTCTCTCACTATCGGTTAACATCCATGCGATAATTTGTTGGAAAAAAGCTCCTTAAGCTACGCAAACAAAATTTTCTTTGTGTTTTCCGATATACAGCTCTTTCAATACGCTGTTCAAATATTTAAATGTTCAGAAGAGAACGCGTGTGTTTGTTGAAATTTCGAAAATTCAACATTTGGAATATTCGGACGTTGCTAAATTTAAAAACTTGAAATTTGAAATCGCCGCTTACTTTTACACATTGCGATACCATTTTGCAATTTCTTGAAAATGCACCGGAACCATTTGGAAATTTTCACAAAGATACTCCTCTTCTTTACGACTTTCTCGTCCTTTTCCGTATGCACCTTTGCCGCGGTATGTTTGGCCATCTTCTTCTTAACTTGCCAAATTTTCCAAAGTTTTAGTTTGCACCGTTCCATGGTTCGCTATAATATCGTTCTTTTATATCCTCAGCCCAGCAATCTTGACTAGTAAACTCCAATCAAATCAAATACGCTGACAAGCTCGATTTTCCACAGTTTTCTTCTTCGCAAGATTCAGATAGTTCGACTATTCACGATCTTTCTACAGTGTTACACGCTCGATCGATAGATCCCTGCAACGAGTCTACTTCCCATTCGTATTTCTTCTTTCCGCCAATTGTACTCGCCGCTATCTGAGGCGAAGATCGATTAATTTGCGGAAATGTTCTCCGATCGAAGGACTTCTGTTCGAGGCAATTGGCTTATCAACTTCGGAACTTCATTGAAAATTATCGATGACGACGACTCGGGGCAGCACGTTTAGACGTCTTCGAGATTCGTCGGCCGGTTATCTCGTCGACCCTGGAATCTTAAGGCCAGATATATGCACCCTCCTTTGGAAAAGCTTCTTCCACGAGGGCTCTTCGTTGTTGTTTATCGTTGGAGAACGATCGACAGAAATTTCGTTCGATTCTTTCGCAGGAGAATGGAAAAACGATGGTCACGAGAATCCTCTTCACGAGACAGAAATTCTCTTCAAAAATCGAAAATCGTTCGTGTAATCTTCCTACGTGCAACGAAGCTCGAACACGATCAAAGATTTTGAAGACTATTCTGTGAAACTTTTCGGAACTTTTTCCATCGATCGTCACTATTCCTCGGAAAATTTTGAACGAACAAACTGTGAAATAACGCGAAGAAACATTGACGAACGCTGTACGCACCGATCGAAACTCAGCTCGAATCGTCAACAAAGCTCACGATGATTCTCAGAGATCGAAGTCATCGAGCTCTGGGCTGGGTCCAATTCGATCCTCCACGAGGCTTCACCAACGCTGAATCGGCGAACACTGAAGTATGGACGGCGCTATCGCGAAAAGGTAACCTCTGGGCTGCTTTGTATTGGTAGAGGGGCAAGTAATCAGCTTGCAAACGGAAGACATAGATTTTTGGCGATTGCTGTCATTATCGACAGATCCGATCCTTTCCTACCCTTTAAACGTAAACTAATACTCGAAGAAATTGAAAAGGTTTACAGACCCATACATTCATAGACGGTTGTGTAAAGAATTGTAAAATTTTCGTTGTCCTTTGAGCGTAGGTTTAACTACTGGGAAGTTTTAATGATTTTAATATCCATTAGGCGAAGCCTTTGTTGCGTTCTTTCTTGTGATTGCAATTAGACTTGGGTTGTTTATGCAATTATGGGAAATGTGTTTTTGCATAAATAGTCATTAAAATATAATAAATAATAAAATATAATATAAAAAATAATAAAATATAATTCTTCGTAGAAATATTTTTTGCAGTCTTTAAAACCAGTGGAGAAACAACCCTTGTTACCTGTCCATTCGAAAAAGAAAGAAAATAGAATATAAAATATCGGAAATAATTTGTCAAGAACCATCGCTGATAATTGTGTTCTGTCGGACAACGAGTTACAGTTCAAAACCTGATTGTTCAGATACCGTCAGAGGATTGGCAGCCTGTTACCTACTCACGAAAACAAGGAAGTTCTAGCGACTTGTTTGTTACTGCGTCGTATTACGTTGAGTGCTGGAAATGGATCGGCCACTGTTACATCGTGATCAATGTTTCCATATTGTTACGAGGACGACGTCGTTTTATCCTTATCGCCGTCGTTACTTCGGTAACAACCAAATCTTTTCTTCGTAGACAAATATTGTCCCGTTGCAGAGGTAAACAGTTAAAGAAAAAGGAAAGCTTGTAGAACGCAACAAATTTCTCGAACAATTCTACGAGAAATTATACATCAACGACCGTATCTGCGCATATTTTTGCGATTTTATATTTTTATGAAAACGATTGAAAAAGTAGGACCCAGACACGGAGATTCGTTTCTTCTATTAAACGTTATATCGGTTACTGTGTCTTCGATATTCAACACTTTTGCGTATCTTTGCATATAAAATATATCTATTTTATAGTCTATTAAATATTCTGCAAACGATCGTTCAAATTATTCCCAGCGATTTTATTTTATAGCCGGCTATGAAACAACCCCTCGGATAACGCGGCATTTAAACTTAAGGGACGATTACGAGCAACGATGCGCAACATGCGAGTTTGCTGTTCCAACCACTGACACCTCGTAATCTATTCCAATTTGTTGGCAAATCCAGCCATTATCGTTCGCCTTGTAGGCAGATACCGTTGTTTGTCATAAACCCCCGAAGATGAAACTATATATTGTAATATCGACACTTCGGCGAAACTTCGCGAGATTAAATTTATTTCGAAATTCTGAAGGTCGAACGTCGTTGAACAGCATTTTACATTTCGTACAAACGATATTTTTTTCAAATTCTTCGCGTAGCTTGTTCCGTATACCTGACGGATTTATTGCAGGTTTGGGGTTTTTCCGGCTACTGTTAAAGCAATAAAGCGATAAAGCGATAAAGCAACAAATTAGGTGTTGGATTCGTGGCAATAGCAGGACAGGATTTAATTTCTATTACGATCAATTATTATACTCGTTTTAATTACTATGTTTCATTAATTTTTTTATAATTTAGGTGGTCTTAGATTTAAGTAAAATTCAGGGTACCGAGGACCGTAGAATACAATTTTCATTCAAAATTTTTCAATTCAAAACTATTACGACAATTAGAGAATACGCATTTGAAAAATATAAATTAAAACAATGTCGAGGCGTAGGAAATTTGAGGATTCGAAAAATATACGTTAGAAATTTTCTCTTATTCGAAATCTCTATTCTTATCGTTTTTCCTTTTTTTATACTTTATATACTTTATCGGCTTTATGGTTGTTGGTTCAAATCGTTGCTCGAAAATTTCAAATGCACCGTAAAATAAATCGAACGTGAACATTTCCATGGCCCCGTACGAATTAATTCTCGGAGGGACCAGACAACGAGAACGTCGATACTCCCTTATAAAAGAAAACAGGGACAAAAGAGTACTCGGGGAGTAGACGAAGATAATTAACGACCGATGCTAGCCGCGCCGAGTGAAACGAACGCGTTTTCCATACGACAGATTACGTTTTCAATGCATCGTTTTCAACGTGAGTTTCTGTATTCACCGGCTGTTCACGTGCACGACTAACGATCAGCAGAATCGAGGTATCTGTCACGATTCAACTGTACCGTATTACAAATTGCTACTGCATCTGCCAACTCCATTTATCTTTATTATGATTTTATAATAGATCCACCACGTCTTGTCGTGTTGCGTTTTTATTTCTGTCTTTTTCTCTTCTTTTTCCAATAGTCTTTTTTATATCTCAGCATCGATAGCAGAAGCTACTTGTTGATTTTATGTAAAATACTTGCTTCGTTCTCTCTGTTCTGTGTAGTAAAGCACGAAGGACGCTCGTGTTTTATCTACTGTTTTTCTTATTTTGATATTGCTAATTAAATATTAGCGCACTTTGGTGCTCCATGGAGATAATTTTGTTTAGGCGGTCTTTATTATGGGATAGTAAAATAATCTCTTTTTTTTTTGTTATAGAAAAAACGATTCTTACTTTGCGACGATAGTTTCTTCTGTCGTTCTTTATGGAGACTCGTTTTAATCTAATTATAGTTAATTACGCACTGGATTTCTACGTTCCTTTAGCAAGCGCTTGACACAGTGACTTCACAGTTTCGATGATCCACATCTAGGCGAGATAATTTCGCGAAGAAATGGGGTAACATGGACGAGATTGAAACGTAGTACGGTGTCACATGCTCAAGAAGGCGACACGCTCAGAAACAGTAATCAGGTAAACGAAACACCCTGCATGCCACAGTTATCGAAATAATAATCAGATAGAAACGGAATAGTCGCCTCTGATATACATCCGACGATAATCACTCCAAAAATCCTCCTAAATTAGCGCTCGAAATCTTATTCTGTTGTAACACTTTGAACCGTCACTCTGTTGGATTTATACAATAAAAATTCCATTATCATACACGAAGTTCAATTTCTTCGCTTTATTCGTGAAACGTTCGAACTGCGACGCGAGGAGATCACCGGCGATCTATCGGTTTCGTGATTTCTTGTGTCTCCGACGTGACAACGGCAACGAATTTTTACAAAGACAAGCGTGCCCAAGGCGATGATAATCGTATTGCGATGAACGCATGTATCGCGGGATAATAAAATGATTTCCGCCATGTGTGTTACGTTGACACCGAAGATAAAACGTTTCTATTTTAACTGATGCGTTTGTTGCGTGTGCCGCTAGCGATTTCTCTTGTCACGAAACTGTGACCAGTAAATAAAGGACGAAGCTTGTTTCATACTCTTTCTTTCACGAATTTTATTTCTACATCTTTTTACTTCTAATTTACTGAGGAATAAATTTTGCATTTCCAACAGTGTCCGAGAGGATTGGAATTTAGTCAAAAATCATGAATCATTTTTGCTAATAAAATAAATATCTTATCATTAATATTAAATAAATATTATTGTCCTATAATTATAGCGTTGCAAGTATATTATTGTAAAATATTTACGATCTTTCTATCAATTACAATATTCGCAATTTAATTATAAATTGCAAGCATCGTCGATAAAATCGTAAAATTACAACAAAAGAAATTTTCACTGAACAAGAGAACAATAATCTTCGACTCTGCTTTCGACGAAAAGAAAATTCGTCGATCTTCGGTATCTTTCTCTTCGTGAATTTTTATTTTATTTCGTTTTCTTTGTAAAAGGAAGCTCAATAATTTTTAATACCTCCAGGTCGTCCTTGTATCAAGACAATAATTACAAATGTACAACATAAAATCCAAGAAGAAACGTAAGAGAATTACATATTTTTCAACTTGAGGAGGATATGCATCGGTAGTGTTCTTTCTTTGCTTTCTGTAATTATTGAGATTTTCCATTTACGTTGCTTGCCCATTGATAGAATAAAATAATAAAGAGGCAGTACGTAAAAGCACCGACTGGAATTAATAATTAATAATTAATAATTAGTAAATTAAGGGTGCAACGTACACTTTGCGAGTTACAGGTTCTGCCTGAGTTTGAGCCTCTTTATCGCACTTCTATTGTGCATCGTAAACTATCGTTTGAAAGGAGTCTGAAAGTGACGTTTCCATGGGAAGGAACTGTTCGACGATCAATGGAAAATTTTGGAAGTTTGCTCGCAGTCACAGGAAAATTGCGCGTCAAGACCGAAATCCTAACAATGAAAAAGTTACGTTTTATTCGTTCGTTATTGTTATTCATACAGAGTTGGATGACGAAAGCTTACAGTTTGTCTGTATAGATCAATTAATTCCAGTTTTAATCTATTAATTATGCAAGAGTGTTCATGAATATTCATGCTTATGCATATTTAATCTGCTTAGTTTCTTGCTTTTAAATTCCTCCGTCTAATATCCTAATTTACTAATTTATATATTTTTTCGATTATCGAGTATTCTGACCTTTGTAACGTGTCAGTTATGTGATTTCCGAACTTCCCCATTTTTTTCTCCAAATATATTTATATTCATTTTATCAACTATCAAATATATTCGAGCCACCAAGTTTTTAAAGGGACGAACTTTTTACTCAACCTTTTCTGCAACCTTCTAATTTTTCGATTCCTCAATTTCCTATTTTAAACCTCTAATATCGCAATATTTCCACGTTTCTATTGAAATAAAAAATGTCTCCATTTCCAAATCTTCTATCTTGTTCTTCTAATTCTCTCATTTCTTGATTCTCTGATCTAATTTTCTAACTTGCCAATTCGTATATTCGCAAACTTTCGAATTTACTGTAACTGTTTACCCTCCTATCCTTTTTACTCTCATTTTGCAAACGTTTGAATTTTCTATTTTGTCCATAGCCAGATATCGAGTCCTTTTAAAACCTATCAATAAACATCGACACCATCGTTTCCTGTTCGACATACGACATGCGTCGCAGACAAAGATCATCTCGAAACGATCATCAACCTCTTATCCTCTTATCTCCACCTCCAGACGAGAAACCAGCGTAATCATCAGCATATAACATCAGACGCATTATCCATCTAGCGTTGGATAGAACGATCGACGAAATCAGAGCGCGTATAACGTGACCGCGTTTACTCCGACAATCTCTTGTTAAAGCGGTTCTTTTTCTCTTTACAATCGGTTGTCGTTGCAACGTCATAATCCATTCGGAAGCTCCTTTTATTCGCGATAGTCAACACAATGGTACGCTTCTCCTATGACACATCCCACTATTGCCTTCCTCTCGGTCTTGAGCTATCGATCGGTCACGACTGTGTCATCCACGACTCGTGACCTTCTGGATGCGATTTCCGATACACTTGCGCCATGCATTGGCAATGCACTTCGATGGATCTTTGACTATGAGTCATCCGATACTGACAGTTGTCGATAAACCGCCGTATAAATATGTTTTATACTTATGTTCCAGTTCTACGTTCTACATGCGTGCTCCAGTTCGGCTAGCATACTTTGTTTATGCGAAATGAACACTCTTTAATACATACCAATAGTACTATGAACGATTGAAGAGTACCAAGTTTGTATCGAACAAATAGAATTGAAAGATATGTTATATATGCTATAAAAAGGAATAAAATAATCTTCGGAATTTCACGGTGGTACATTTCCAAAATCTCTATCTTTTGTTCTTTTATTTTTCCATCTCTTTTTAAATGTTTGCTATTGTCTTCTAGAGCAAGAAAGAGAATATAAGCGGTATACTTACAGAGAAGAGGGTCCAGTCGTTCTTTGAAGCTCTTGTTCCTCTTCATCCTCTCCACGTCGCTTTCGTCCGTCTCCAATGGCGTCTCCCACTCGGAAGAGTCATAAGTTTGGTCCTTCCTGGTGTCTCCAGCCTCCTCTCTTTCGTTCCTCTTCTCGACGTTGTCGTACGAGGAGTTCCTGTCGCTGTAAAGCGACTCCGACGTGTCTGGCGGTTTCAACAGCTCTGGGTACCTATTGGACACACGTAAAAATCACTAATAATTATTTTAAACAATTTACAGTCGCGTCATTGATTGTTTCCAGGTATTTTTATAGTATAGTAACATTCGGTCATTTTTCTGCGGTTCTTTTCCCAAAAATTGCTCGGCTTCGTTAGAAATGAATCTCTTTTAAGCAGATCCCATTGAAAATTATTAAAAATACTCTTACTAAAATTTGAAGATGGAAAGATACGTGCAAGTTTATTGCTAAAACTGTTAATTAATAGACCGCGAGTGTTTCTGCGTTTTTGGGAAATTTAAGATTCCAAAAATCTACAGAGTGCGTACAATATGCAAAGATACGTGTAATATTTAAAGTAGACCACTCGGTATGATGTTTAGTAGACGAAACAAATTTCTATCTAAATTCCATTTCTTTCATTGTGTTCATAAAAATATAAAATCGAATAAACATTCGCAATCTAGTAATTAATATTTTTTCTTTAACACTCGTAAAGTGATTCGAATTGGCTAGACTTTTAGTTGGCTTTTATTCATCGACGCAAATTGTTGGAAAATGGACTTTTATCTTCTTATAGCAGCAATCCCTTAGATATAAGAAATATGTTTCCCCCGTCCGAATTTAAGCAGCTTTGTTTGATTCATTATCGACACCATCGATGACTGTAAATAACAAGAAATAGTGGCAAATTGTGAATGATATCGGCTGGGAACTTACCGTTGGAGGATGATACTCTGAACGGTCAAAGTGTTCCCAACAACGTCCCTGTCACACTCCTCGTCCGGAAACTTTCTGGCCACGTTGTCGCCCTCGTAATCCGCATCACAGTCGTAGTCCGGATCGCAGTCGTCCCCTTCGTTGCCTGAACAAATATTATCAAATGTCGTTATCGTTGCCCCTATCGACCTATCCTCTATACTCATCGTTTACAAAGAAAATCGATTTTTCAATGAATTTCGCGCACAGCTTGCGCATCTACATGCGTGCATTTGGTTGACTATTCGAACAGAATACAATTATATAACAGAAGAGAACGTGCTGATTTATCGGAAGCTTGTCTAAACTTTCTCAAATAGAGATTAGATTAAGCGAATCGTAAGATTCATCGCGACATGATTTGCTGATGTTATGTAAAGATTGGACAAGAGATTCGATCGTATCTTTCGTTTCAAGTTGCTTGTTGGTTGCTATATTATGATGTATTATCGATGTATTTGATGTAACGACACGATGTCGGGTTCGCTGATTCGAAAAGAAATCGTGTATGTGTGCACTGCGACATCAACAAGGCGTTAGATTCTTCGCTCGTGTCTTTCGATACGATCTTTTTCCTCGTTCACCTCAAAATTATTTAAAAGATCAACGAAGCGATAATTTAACGATAGGTCTCCAACTAGAGAGATCATCGCTTTTCACAAAATCAGAAATAACGAAATATATAACGAATAAGAAATCGTATCACACCAATAAATTCCCAGCTGGAGTCCACGGCCCAGGAAGTGTCGTTGAACACCTTGGTCCTGATCTTTGGTGGTTGTACTGGCTTGGCACGTGGAATCTTCTTCGTCTCTTTGGTGCCGAGTCTCTTGGCCAGATTATCCACGGAAGACGAGATCAGAGGCGTCTTATCTTCCGTTTCTTCCGATTCCTCCCAGTCGATCGGATGCAGCTGATTAGAATTTCCACCTACTGGGGTTTGTAGCCACCCTGGTTCGCTGTGTCGATATTTATTCGTTGCTGGGTTGTTCCTAGGTCGTCTTCTTGGTATTATCGCCGCGTTCTGCGCGATAGCGTCCGCTGGCTCCGCGTAAAACGGACTACCCTGCTTCGACTCTGGTGTCAGGGGGCTGTTGCTTTCTGATTTGGCCAGCATTAAGCCTAGTTTGTTCCTGGGAGGTGTCACTGTGCTGGGACTGTTCAAGGAATTCGCGCTACCTGCTTGGTAAACGATAATTTTGAATTAGTGGCAGTGGATATGCGAAGGTCGCTGAACAATTTGCTTCTTATTTATTGATATATCCAATTTCGAAACTACAGATTTTTATGCACTTTTACATTCTTAAATTCGAGGAATTCAAATAGAAATTTGTTTCACCTACCAATTACTATAATGTACAAATATTATATAATACTACGATATATAAATCCTGACAAATAAACCCGATTCTGCATTAAATACTCACAGACTCGAGATAACAGATCAGGTCTCCTGCCCATTCCTGTTTCTTCCGGCGATCCATTGCTCTGCTCCACAGGCTTCACCTCCTGAGCAGGCTTAAAGCTGCTAAACTCGGGACTGGTCATCTCCTTGTAACTCAATTTCTCATTTCCAATCGACTTGTCGTTTCTCACGATCATCCTGTCGTTCCTCACTATCAACTGCTCGCTCGTTGGTAGTCGTTCGTTGAAATTTCTCTCGGAATTTGGATTTGCAACTCTGTCTGGGACCATCAGTCGATCGTTCGAGTTCCTCAGTCGGTCCTGAGTGTTCGCTGGTCCATCATTCCTGGCCAGTTTGTCGTTGGGAGACCACGTGGAATGGTTCGACTGATCGGTAGTATTCCAAATATCCTCGTAGTCCGAAATCTTATCTCCAGGCGAACTTCGATAGTACGACTCCAAAATGTCAGATTCTTGGTAGTGTTGCGAGTTCTTTCGAGCTTCTCGGTCTCGTCTTCGTTTCGATTTGCTCGTACTGGATGGCGTAGTTGGTGAAAGAACGTTGGGCGTCTTGGCGCCTGTGTTTGGGACTAGTTTTGACATTGGGGAGAGTATCGGCGTCGTCGGAGACAAGGGTGACTTCACGGAGAAGTTTGAGGTCAGAGACTTGTTCGATGTGGCGCTCTGTGGGCTCAATAGAGAAGTGTTGGGGTCCGATGGGGTGTTCTGAAAGAGAAAGACACAGAGTCAGTGATTTAATTTTATTACTGTTCGATTGGAAGTCAGTAGATTTTGAACAGAGTGTAGAGAATTGATAGAGGAGCAATATTTCTAGAATTTTGTGAATTAACAGTGAATAAAGAATGCAGAGTTAATAGAGAAATTGATTGCACCGTAGGTAAGGAAAACAAAACACATATTTAACACTTAGCCAACCGAACGGGGAGATCTCCCCTCTGTGAAGCACATCGTTGCGTGACCGAACCGGCAGATCTCTCTGTTTGACTTTAACAACGCGTTTTCTTTTTTTTCTTTGTTGTTATTATTATCAGTTATTGTTTACCTGGAATTGTTCCCAATTAATTGCGACACTTTTTCTGCTTTTATGAAGTACAGTATGTAACAAAATACACCAATCTAGTGGTGTTAAAATTAATTAAAAAGTTACACTGTCAGTTATGACTAAATAAAGTTATAACCGAACGATACCACACTGTACAAAAATATTAAAATGCATTATGAATGTTTAATTTCACGTTATTTATCTTTAGTCATCTTTAATGTTTTGTATTTTACCTATATTTTTTTATACTTTTAATTTGATATTTTGCATAAATAATATGTGAATAATATATAAACAAAATCATTACCGCAAAATATAATTGACCAGTTAAATAATTCTTAGACTTCTTTGTTTTTCAAGTAGTGAATATTAGTCCTCGTTGCTTGGAAAAATGCACAGTGGACAGCGTATAGATTGGCTTGTCCAGTGCGATGAGAAGCGTATAGCTCGTTCTGCGCACGCGGTTGGCTAAGTGTTAAGATAAATCGCCAAACATTCTATAACACAATTGACGAATAACAATTTCCTAATTTAATCACAGATATTAAATCGTTTCGTCTTCTAAGCCGCGATCTCATCGGATCCATCATCATCGTCAACCCTAATACCAAACTTCCAATCTCTATTCTTCCAAACTATTCTCAAATAATTACCTGAGAGCTACCGATATCATTCGAGTGATTGACATTGAACGTCACGGTGGTAGTAACGCTGAAATTATTCTGATTCGGGCCAATCGCGGGCTTCGCCCATCTCGGAGGCGGCGGAGGTGGCGTTTTCACGTTCTGTCCCAGAGAATGATTCTCCGCTATGATATTTCTTATCTCAGGTAGTACAGGGGACGTGGTGCAGGACAGATTATTGAATGTCGACACGTTTTGATGGAAATTCATCATGGAAGTGCTGACAGAGGAGAATCTGGTCCTGGACAGTTCGACCATCGTCGATTTCGAAGTCTCTGCCATGGTTTTCGACTCGAAGCTGACTTTGGTGTCCTGGACAGGACTCAGCACGTTACTCTCCACGTTGTGAACCACAGGTGAAGGGCAACGAACGCTCTGCACCAGATTAGGGGAGATTAATTTCTGAGACAGTTTGTCGCCTGGTGAGATCTTCTCTTTCTTCAAGTCCAAAGGCTCGTTGAAAGTTGTCAAATTCAAGGTGTTTGGTGGCGTTGGACGAGGCTGTCGAGGCAACGACGACGCGAATGTGGTTGTCGTCAAGGCGCCTGTAGGCGACGAGCTTCCTGCATACGAAAATAAGGCGATGCGGGATTATTTTTGGTGCGTGGATAGTTTTTATTTTTGTTCTCTGGAGATTCTGGTCCCCGAAGGTTCATTGAGTAAGAGGCAGAAGGAAAGTTATGGCTGGATGAGAATTGTAGGTGGGTAGGTTTCTTGGTTTGGCGTTCGATTTGGTAAAGTTGTGAAATTTGTCTTTATTGTTGTGTGTTAATATTGTCATTGTTTTCGTATATTAGTATGCTGATGTAAACGAAAGGTTGTTACTAAAGCAAACTTCTAATTTGGTAATTCGATTGTATATTCAGTCACTCACGGGTATCATGCGACGAGATCGGCGCCAAATTCAACACGATACTCTCCGTCGTCGGCGTATGAATATTGTTATTGTTGTTATTCAAATTATTGTTACCTGAAATAAACAATACCAAATACTCATTCCGGTGTAAGAAAAACGCACTCGATAAAAAAGAAGCTATTAATTCTTATTTCTCTTAGCAGAACGAAAAACTACGTACAATTATAATTTCTTCCCATAAGCAAATTAAAAGATCCAGTTAAGTTCAGACATAAAAACGAAGTAAAAGAAGCCAATGAAACTTTCTACTCCGACTTACCACCCCGGAAACTGCTTAAGCTAGACGTGTTGCTGCTGCTGCTCTCCGGTGGTTTCGGATTCGCCATCGGGTATCTCCAGAATTCCTGACCCAGAAGCGCCAGGGAGGAGAGCTGCTGCCTATTCTTGGCCTCGCGCATCGCCCTTGGCAGTGTCAATTGGACCGGCAATTCGTCACTGCTCCGACCAAGGGAAACAGATAAATCAGAGCGAATTAGCGGTCGAGAGGCTCGTCCGAAGCTAATATAAACGATTCGTTAATCGCACAACACGGTGGAGTCGAGGAAAAGGTTTTGATATAACGGGAGGTACTTGGAAGTGCGCATCAATTAACCCTAATAATTGCCAATCCCTTTCATTCTTTTTTATTACATAATTTAGTAGATTGAAGTTGGTTTTGACTGAATGATTTTAATTGAAATATATATTTTGAAATATCAAATAAATAGGTATACCGGTACATTTAAAAATATATATATATGTGTGTGTGTGTGTGTTCGTATGTACCGTTAAAAAAATTAATACAGATATATTGTATTTTCAAATAAAGATTATATGCAATAAAAACATTCACGGGTCATTCACGTAGGTTCTTACACTCTTGGAATGGACAATTGTCGAAGAAAGTTAACTTTGACAAGTGCTACGTTTGAAAATTGACCAATCTGAATTTGCAAATCTAGAAATCTGAAAACGGTATATCGCAGGATCAAACCTGATCGAACCTGTTACGTCCGGTGACTTTACACAAATCAGGCCTCACGCCGCGCGCAAGGTGGCAGCCAGATGTCTGCACACCCTTATTGTATAGTCTTCAACAGTCTTAAGGACCCACCATAAATCTTGGCATTTTCATAGTTAAGGTATTTTCCGCTGGCAACTTTTTCTCGGGGATGGCTAAGACCCTTCCTAATCCGCTAACTTTCTTATTATCCAATCAGAAGCAATGCCTATTGCCCTCACTTTCCTAGTCAAAATTGTCATCAACAAATCCGATGGTCCCGTGCGCTAGACACACCCATCACTAGCTTTCCTCTGCCACAGCATCGTCACTGAACTTCACTGGTTTTCCATCTTTAGAACAGTCAACGTCTCTTGACCGGGTTTCCACCCTTAGATCAGTAACCTACTTAAGTTATACATACGCACTAGCGTAACTATCTCCTTTACAAAGTTGTTGGAATAAGCTGTAACGTGTAACTTGTTATATCAGTGTCATATTTAATTTAACCACCTCTATTATCCTAACCGAAATAGGGGATCGATCATTTCGTGTCGTCGATCGTCTAATCGTAACGGGAATTTACGGCTTCCGTTGACGTGCTTCCTCGCGATCGTGTCTCTCTGCGAGTGGTCGAAACAGTCGGAGAAAGTTAACTTTGACAATTGCTGCGTTTGAAAATTGACCAATCTGAATTTGCAAATCCAGAAATCTCGAAACGGTATATCACAGGATCAAACACGTATCTACCGATTGAACCATTAAATGCACTGAGTCCATCACACGTGCAGGTGTACATATAATTTCACAACGACTGTGCTCGCTTTCAAGATTCGAATGGCTACCATAAGCGACCGTAATCTAGCAATTAACCAGTCTGTCCGACCTAGTAAACGCAAATTGAACAATCAACGATCTAATGACGGTTATTATACGCGCGGTTCGTTTACAAAACGTCGCTGCCACCCTCTAATCATCGCACCAGACTTGAAACGAAACAAGAAACAGGGAAAAAATGTAGAAGCAAGCAAAAATGGGCAGCTCGGTACGATTACCGTGTTATCGGATCGGATCGGCGGAACGATAGGAGGTAAACGGCTGGAACGCTCATGAATCATTAATCGGGATCGTTAAAAGGAAAAACGGCGCGTTGATTATCACGAAAACCGGGGCTTACGACGCTAACAGTGCGAACCTGGCTTTCCAGAGCTCCCATTAGCCGCCTAAATTATCTCTGAACACGATCCGGCTGCGACTTTCACCTCGCGTATCGAGTCTGCCTGCACTCGCATACTCGAGGAATTCGATAAATTATGCAACGCTACCGATCGCCACCGACTACATTTGCTGGCTAATCATCGATACGATCTTTCTTTTGGATTCTGTTTCGGTGGAACGTGGACTCGGTCTTGTGATCCCATTTTGGTCGCGATCGTTTGTGGATGGTCTTTACGTGCACACATCCTGTGCAGAATCATCAGGAGATCTGATCGAAGAGACGATGAAACGACCAGAAATAAACTTATTTATTAGGGAGAACCGAAGCAAATCCGAAAAATACAAGATCATCGGGAAGATACTAAAACCTCTGGGATACTATTATTTCGTTTGAAATTTCGTGATGCGAAGAATATATATGTCGGAGATGAAAGAACATCGGGATTTCCCGGCTGGAATGTTGGAAAAAACACCAATACCCAGACTTTTACTATAGCTACACTTAAGTATTAAAAATAAGAAATAGCTCTAATGTTTCAATCTGGCTTTATGACGATGGGTTCGGGCTCGAAGTGACATAGCGGGTCGCTGGACGTAGTCATAGTCACGGGAGGGACGTTTTTACTTAACAGAGGTATGGAGTAGTTGTATAGTAGTTGGAGTACAGTTGTACTGAACAAGTAAGTTGAGTTCTACTTGTACTGTGGACAAGTTGAGTTACACTTGAACTGTGAACAAGTAAGTTCAGCTCGACTTAGACTTTGGAAGAAAACGCATTTGCTATCCCGTTGAGCGTGTATTCGTTATTGAACCTAAGATTATTGTCATTAACATCGCCTCGAGTATCTAATCGCTACGGTTAATTGTCAAATTCTGTAATAATCATATTTGTACCATTGACTATCATCTATATTGTATAATAACAATGGCTAATTCAAATGAAGATTCGTTAAACGCCCCTAACCCCAATGATAACTTGACATATATATATATATGTCTTAATATTATTTATATGTTAGAAGAACCTGGTGAATTACGAATAATACAAGCAAACCTTTTTTCATCTATGTTGTTGCTTTTCCATGAGTTCAATGTAAAGGTAGCGCGATCAATGTATCGCTGAGACGAACGTACAATTCTAATCTGAGTTTTCATTCATTTATGTACGGCGCTGTATAGTTTCACCGAGAAGAGAACGAAGTTTCTGAGAAAAGTTAAACTATCGGTCGCATGATAATTAGATGAACGACAGGAAATAAAGTAGGCGAAGAAAACGTTACATTGAACTTCCTTGCTTTCCATTATCTGCTGGAACATGCACGTTGGAAATTTCACTTTTACTCCGTTTAGCAGCAACTATCGTATCTAACGTTCGGTAATTTGCCTTTTATAATATCTTCTCACGCATATTCTCTTTGTAGTTTCACGTACTTTGTCACACAGTGTTCTTCGGCCTTTTCTAGTTACTTTATCATCGATTTGTTACTTCACTTACATCCTATACACCTTACAAAGTATAAGAATGAATAAATTAAAATTTGTTGGAATCCATCAACGAGTAAAGTACGAGCTAATTCCATCGAGTGTCGTGATACTTTTGACCAACAGCGTATATATAATATTCCTATCATTTGTCTATACTTAATTTGTTACTTCACTTACATCCTATATACCTTACAACGTAAAAGACTGAATAAACTAAAAGTTGCAACGAATAATGTACGAGCTAATTTAACCGAATGCCGTTATACTTTTGACCAACAGAGTATATATAATATTCCTATCATTTGTCTATACTTAATTTGTTACTTCACTTACATCCTATATACCTTACAAAGTATAAGAATGAATAAATTAAAATTTGTTGGAATCCATCAACGAGTAAAGTACGAGCTAATTCCATCGAGTGTCGTGATACTGTTGACCAACAACGTATATAGAATATTCCTATCATTTGTCTATACTTAATTTGTTACTTCACTTACATCCTATATTCTTTACAACGTAAAAGACTGAATAAACTAAAAGTTGCAACGAGTAAAGTACGAGCTAATTCCATCGAGTGTCGTGATACTGTTGACCAACAACGTATATAGAATATTCCTATCATTTATCTATACTTAATTTGTTACATCCTATATACCTTACAACGTAGAAGACTAAATAAATTAAAATTTACTAGAATCCTTCAACGAGTAAAGTAAATACGAGCTAATTCAACCGAGTGTCGTGATACTTTTGACCAACAGCGTATATATAATATTCATATCATTTATCTATACTCAATTTGTTACTTCACTTACATCCTATATACCTTACAAAGTAAAAGACTAAATAAATTAAAATTTGTTAGAATCTTTCAACGAGTAAAGTACGAGCTAATTGCATGGAGTGCCGTGATACTTTTGACCAACAGCGTATATATAATATTCCTATCATTTATCTATACTCTCTTATCTCTCTATAATCGGTTCTTATCTATAATCGTATAAAATTTCAACATCATTTTTCAATGACAATGAAACAACTATAAAAACATGCTGCCTCGCAACCTCGAAGGAGGAAAAGTGTTTGCAGAGATGGGAAGATTCGATCAAGTAGAATTTTCATAGGAGACGAGAAGAAGCTCGTGGTAAATAAATGGCAAGGAAAGGAAGTTGTGATAGCGCAGGTAGTAGAGTAGTAGATGGTATCCGGTGGAATAGAAGGCGAACACGAAGAGAGGCCACTCACCAACACTGAGAATAGTGGGCGATCAGCGAGGGGATGTTGTCGAACCTGTTCTCGCTGGTCTCCAAGCTCAGCTTCCCCTTGTTGGCTTGGATCAGGTAGTGCTCGATGTACGGTCCCTTTCCTGGTGGCAGCCGCACGGACAGGGCCATCGTGTCGCTCTGACTTGACTGGCGGACCACGAAGTTCTGGAAACGTCAAGAGGAGATCGGAATTATACAAATTATTCGACGATTTAGGTGAACTTGCAGGATTTGAGTGATTTACGAATTATAAGAACGTCGAGTATTTATTATTTATTCGAAGAAGTTTTTTAGTGATCAAAAGGTGCTGTTTTTTTGCGTTTTGTATATTACGCGTTATTTTTTAAAATATATTTCTTGCGTTTATAATTTTGCAAATATTATTTATTCTTTTGTCGACAAATTGATATAGCGGAAGGAAATAGCAAACGTAACGATGAAAAGTAAGAAATTGTGAAAATAATGGTACGCAGAAGAGACCGATTGTAACTTATAAAACTTATTTTCTCGCAAATAATCCGCTTACATTCTATTTCCAAAGAGACGTATATTTACTCACGGGAAACCTTGGACTTTAACGAATACGGTTTAGTAACAGAAATAACAGAAAATTAAATCGTTGAAAGTTGTTGAATCTTCGATAATACAAATTCCTTGAGTCGTAAAGTCTGTCATAGAAGAAAACCTACAAAGATAATCTAATAATCAGATACTTGCTCTTAACGCGCGTACTGGATGCACATTTTCTTATCATATTATCATCTCGAATTAATGACATTCCTACGCTATTTAGAATCATCGCGAATGAAAAGTTATTTATAACTATCTGACGAGACGAAAATACGATAAGTACATCCTCGTTGGTTTTTAGATTTTAAGGGTTAAAAGAAAATTGCAATCCTGCGTGAAAATAACGATATTCTTCTTGTCGCTCCATTTCCTCTCTTTCTATCATACTTAAACCTTTCTTTCCACGGAAATACAGTTGAGACAAAAAGGAAGAACACAAAAGGCGAGAGACACTTATTATTATCTAGCGGTTTCCTCATTCCTATTACGCTCCATAAATTTCCTGCAAGCAGCCAAATCCTCGTGTCTCGAGGAAAGAATAACTGCTTTTGCTCGAGTGAAAAAGGAAACCGAGGCGAGACACCGCGTAGTACCGCGACAGACAAAACACCTTGCATAATTCCGCGACATTTCCAGCCGGAAATCTACGTCCGCGTCGATAGAACGTCGACTTCTCGCGACTGACGTTCGGAAGAGCAAGAGAAGACAAAGCGGATAAGAAAGACAGGAAGAGCTTCTTTATGCTCGACCCGTTTCCATCTCTGCTCATTTTCTTTCCTTTTTCGGTTGAACAAAAAACTCCCTCACAGAGGCACAGTTTGTTTTAATCTTAGAATCCGTGCTTTTCCCTTCCTTTTCGTTTCTTTTCTTCTCCTTTCTTCCTCTTTCCTTTTCTTCCCTGTATTCGAGGGAAATGGAATCTGGGTGAAGCTGCAGGTTTGATTTCTTGGTTCGGGTATTTTTAATTCCTATACGGTTCTCGAATTCCCTGTGTCTCGAGCTATTCCTAGTTTCAGTCGAAGAAAAGATTCTTAATGTTCTAAAGAAGATGCGTTACCACGAATAAAATTGAAACGAAATTGAAGAAATTCTTCCAACGATGGAAAACGTATTTTCACAAATATTTTACAACTCGCTCGCAAAATTCCAATTGTTTCTTTCGCAGATCAAATCGATCCACATCTAAAATCTAGTTACCAGTTGTCAAATTAATTTTCAAAGAATTTTCAATCTTCATATCGTTACGATTTTCTATCTCAAAGTAAAACTAGCCTCAGAGATCCCACAAAAAAGAAGAGCGAAATACTTTCAAATATCCGTTCTTTGCTTTTTTCTGAAACTTTAGCGCTCATTCCATTCTCAATCATATACTCGACAGTTGTATCCATCCACGAATCACCGCCAGTCGCGATAATTTCAACTCGGATCCCTCTCCACTCTGCGTTGTTGTGCCGTTTCGTGCAATCACGATCCGCGTTTCAACACGTCGGGGGTGGCGGTGTCTCGTCTATGGAGAAGTAATTGCGAGCCGTATTGTTTTTCGGTCCTGTGCTATTCGCCCGCGGCCGCGGGGGTAGCCGGGGGTCGATTAACAAAGCTAGAAAACAATGAGTCAGTGGGAAAACAATGCCGCCACAATGGCACGGCTCGTTCGCTGCCGTTCCACCCCCGCTGATTACAAGTTCCGCGCCAAGCCCCGCACTTTTCCATTATTCGACGAAAAACAGAACTGGAAAAAATACCGCTAGCTACTGGAGAAATCACTGGAAAGTGACCGAGCACGGGACTTGTCCTTTTCAATATGAAACATCGGGGTAGTTCTCATGGATGTCGTCGAAGGATTGACGATTCTACGATTTTTCATTCTTCAACGATCAAAACAAGGGTTGTTATCTTTGTTTATCGCCTTTCTGTGTTTCTTGCAGCAGATCTACGAATCATTGCTCCTTTTAGCCTCCTTCTTTAATTTGGTGTACAGGTATGGGCGTATTTAAGATCAAAATATCGATATTTTCGTAAATATTTGATTATTGTAGATAGTTATATCGCCCGCCGATTTAAATAATTACAATTCACTTTTGAGGTAGTTCTATATAGCGAATTGAGATATAGATCTACTTGGATAGATAGCGAATTGAAATTTAGCTGTGGGCAATAAACGAAGATAGAAAGAGAATGTATCAAGCGTGTAACATACACAAAACGTTTGTAACAGACATAAGCCTCGATCGAATAAACGAATACAACGGGATACGATACAACGATAGTTGATTTTCTAATTGAAACAAATGGAAAATAAAATACCGAACAGCATATTGCTTCCATTATCTTTCGATCTATATGACGAAGAGAAAACGTTGCTTGTATTGGATCTCGGTTTAAAGAAACAGCCACTAAGAGGGAATATCTGGCGAAGAAATTAATTTGATACGTAAACCACTTAATAATACCGAACAATATCGAGGAAAAGAAAAATGTCGACGCAAAAAGAAATTGCCATCTTCTCGTCTCAAGTTTCGCCATACTCAAAGCGAGGTAAATTAATTAGATTCAACGGTTCATGGAACTTTCTCCGACGGAGAGTACACCGGGGACCAATCGATCCTGTGTTAAAAGAGACGCTCGACCTGGTCTCGATTC
Organism: Bombus flavifrons; assembly: GCF_040668555.2. Lineage (NCBI taxonomy): Eukaryota > Metazoa > Arthropoda > Insecta > Hymenoptera > Apidae > Bombus > Bombus flavifrons. The sequence goes on from NC_138450.1 coordinate 12,674,504, forward strand.
ACCGTTTTCCTCATTGCGATTCTTATCACCGTTCGAGTCGTTACTCCATCTTGACCCGATCCTCAATTTTTTCACGAGTCTTTATCTATTCTTGATCTCGTTCCGCTGAGCATAAAGCCAGCGATATGAAAGACTTGACCCTGCTTCCATACAGGCTTTATCACGAGGAAACCTCGATTCCATCTTGATACAATTCCAAGAGGATCTTGACCTCGCTGCTTTCGCCTCTTTGGCCCCCTTCCTCTAGTCTAATCTAGTCTAGTCTAGTCTAGTCTCAAGCTCCAGCTCCAGCTCCTTCTCGAGTGATCTTTCGTTCGTCTTGACACAGTCTCCAAAAGTAATTCAAAAGTTATTACTTTTGGTAGATGCAGTTAAGCGATCTCTGTCCAACCTCTGAGAGGAGACCTTAACGATCTCGTTAAAAAAGTGGAAGTTGTCAGAGGGAAGATTATCGTTTAAATTATAAAAGAAGTAGTTCGGACGACTCTTTGTACGGAGATAGGCTGTTTATATAGCGATTAACCCTTAACTTTTAATTGTGAATATCAATCGGTAACTCCAATTTATTCCCAGCATACTTGGACTTGCAAGTTTTTAAGTGCCACATTTGAAATGCTACAATGACGTGTAAATAATAATATTAAAGTCATTCAAAACGATCTTTATTCATTTCAGAAGTAATATAATTTTGATTAAAATATTTATATTTTAACACTTTACCGACCATTAACGGTTCAACAGCATACTCACGTCCGACCGGCAACTCAGGCGCAGATTCTCCCTGGCGCCGGCTCTGTTTCGGTTTAGACTCTCCAATACCATTCTTTTCATTCATCACGGACGGTAGGTAAGTTTTTCAAATTGGTATAAAACTGTGGAAGCTTACGAAGCAACGCAACTGAGCAAGGTACCTTAGTACTAAATAACAAATTACTGCTCAAATAATGAGAAAGATTGTCGACGATAAAAAACCGATTAATCGCCTATCGGTCGGTAAGCGCCGGCGACAAGAAACCGATTAATCGGTTATCGGTCGGTAAAGTGTTAAATATAATTGAGTAATGTGTGGAATTTTTTGAGCGCCGCACATCGGTGGTGCTTGAGAGACACACTCGAAGCGTTAAGGGTTAACTGTTAAGCATTTCAATGAAAAGAATTCTCATAAATTCTAATAAATACCAATACTTGCATAAACATGGAAAAGACGTTCAACTAACAACGCGTTCTTCGCTTTGATGAACCAGTATCTTCATAACACTTTTAGTCGTCTTGTAATATGCAAGAAATTCTAAATTAAACGCATCGATGCCTCTGATAATTAACACGTTCCTTAAATCAATCAAATAATCCTATAGCTGGATAAATATTGCTAACATTAAAGAACTATTATCTTAATAGAGAAGATCATTTTCCAAGAATTAGTAAAAAAGTCTAATACTTGCAGAGTATCTAAGCGTATTCGAAATCAGCGTGGCGACGTCGAACACCAGGCATTGACACGATTTTCCATTTGGGACCCAGTCGCCTCGACTTCTATTCTCCTTCGCGTGTCAGATAAGACCCATGCACGGCTCGTCGCGATTGTTCCTGTGGCGGGCAACAAAGATAGCCGCCGTGGAAACAATGCTCCTCGCCGAGAAGTGGAAAGCGGCTACGGATTGCGTAGATGGAGAAGTTTGATCGGTTCTTATCTAACACAACCGGAAGAACGGGAGTCCAGCTGGCTGGTGCGTCCGATGGGAAACTGTGTCGACGTTATATGCGCATTAACGACGTTGTTTTAATATTATCTAACTTTATCGCGATTCCGGTATATGGAATATCTAATTAAAAAGTAGTCGGACTGCGAGCACAGGACAGATGATAAAAATGTGAAGAATATCGTACGTTTAGGTATGCGTTACCGGTTCTTCTAGTATCAGTCTTTCAACGAAAAGGTATCACGACAAAATTCTACGCTCTATTAATTCTTTGGCAGCCTAACAAAATTACGAAGACTTGAGAATGAACGGCCTAGATGATCGTTAATTTTCTATCCTTGACGCTTCCTGCGTTTCTGGTATCGAATATAAAAAAGCAAAATACATACTTTCAACGTACTTGTAAGCACCGGATCAATAATTGCGTCACGTGTAACGATATTCAAATTGTCAAATTTGTAGTACTATATTTTATAGTTTGCTCGGGCCTATCTCGGATCTGTGTATTCGGTCGAAGTTCTAAAATCCGCTACTTGAATAAATGTCAGAACTAGTTGAAGAGGTCGCGCCAAACACAGTCATCGTGTTCCTCCTCTTCGTCTATTCGATCTAGCTCGGATAATGTATGGTACTCGAAAAGATCAGCTACTTTGTCACGCGACAAATGCTCGTGCCACGTGCGTTTTCAGCGCGAACAAACGTTGAAATCGGGCAAAAAGCAGGCAACACTGGAGGAAAGTCCCTGGCGAGAGGAACCACGCTAACAACGCCACTTGTTATGCGTATTTTCTGGCAGACCACGGGCTGGAACGTTGCCAGCAGCTTAGGCAGTCGTATTTCGTCGAGGCAACGTCTGCCGTTTGCATTTACCGCATATTAAGCCGAGCCGGCTGCAACGGTGCTGCTTGCCAAACGGTCGATGCATTCGCAGACACTTTGGCCACGGCTGATCTGGCGACCATCTACGCCAGCATCCTTATTACTCCGTACAAGGGTTGTTAATTACACCCCCGTGTGTTTTATTGGGTAGACAGTTCGAATGAAATTGGGAAATTGGTGTTGGAGCGAGGTGGAAAGGATTTAATAAGGTGGTTTATAAAGGAGAGGTAGTTTGGTGGTTGCAGGATTGAAAAGGAACGAGAAACGAGTTCCATGTCCGAGGATTTGAATGGGACAAGATATTTTCTTGTGTGTCGGGATTTTAGAAAATAGAAGATCGAATGTGCAAAGGATGATGCCTGTGAAGTTTAAAAAAAAAGTGGTGGGAGAAACAAGTGACTCGCGTCTTGCGACTTTGAAAAATGAGAAATTTCGACGCTTGAAAATTTAGATATACGCGATTCTCTTAGATAAGCTGAACCGTAACCTCTTTTTGTTGCTTTAACAAGCTCGCCTATCGCAGGAAAATCTACGATTTTGAGAAATCGAAAAATTGCAAAAACCTGACGTCTTTCGTTTAACAAACACAAGTAATAAATAACTTTCAAAAATATCGAAATCTCTACGTAAATCGTTCTTCCGTGAAACTATCCGTAAAAGAGCGTTACGAATGTCGGAGCAGCGAGAAAAGAAAACGAGTATATATATTTTAAATTCCCCTAACCTTCCTCTGCCATCGCTGTTTCCATTATCAAATAGCATTGAAAGGAAAAAATCCCGCTTTTATTAAGCGTTATAGATCATCAACGAGAACAACGTTAAAGCGAGGAGATACTCTGGCATAAATTCTCCTCGTAAATAAAACGAACAGATCCTAAGCCGCCATTCATTCCCATGGTCGAACAATGCGAGACGACGAAAAATATTGGCGGAATCAGTGACCGATCAAAGCGTCGGGAAAGCCTGCAGGCCCGAGGCAGTAGTTTTTCCAGTAAACAAAAAAACGCCGGTCGAACAATCGCTCGCGAGATATTTCATACTCTTTGTTTCGTCCGGAGCTGATTTAATGGCGGCACTCTCCCTTCGTGGCTACTTGAACAGCTTCTTCACTCGCTGTTCGTTGTACGCGATGCTTCCCTCTTCGCCGTTGTCTCGTAAATGCATCATCGACAACGCGAGTTATAAATTTTCCGTAAACTTGTTCATCGTAGTATGGCGAAGATAGATCGGCGACTAAACTTGAAAATATTGAATTTTCGAAAATATTGATTTTCAAAAGAAAAGAAATTGCGAAAAGGGGAAGCACCAAGGCCGGTTTCGCGTATCGCGAGCTACGCATCGCTGGTCTCGTCTAGTTTCTGCGTCGATCACCTGTGTCGATCGCTCTTTCATCTGGCAAAATTATCGCCGGCGGCTGAAGTTGTTGGGAAACCAGCAGACGACGAAATCAGTACCGCGATACTGTATCTTTTGAAAATCGGCATGTGTCGTGCGAAAGGATTCATTGGTATACACGTGTAGTGTATATTGGGTGTCTATCATACGCGTACAGCGATACACGTGTCGCCGCGTGAAACCAGTTTAGCCTTCTATAGATCTGGCTGATTTGAACGTTGCTGTACTTCTCGCGTCTATGCAATTTGGAACCTACGTTACATTTTGATAGTCGTTATTAGAATATACTAGTTATCAAATAGCAAAAAAGTCATACGAGTTAGTATAGAATATAATAGTTATTAAATATTTTATCACTCGGTGTAATTTTCGTAGTTTTCATTTTTGTGTATTCCCCGCTTTTTTATTGAACGAATAGCTGAAAAAAAGAAGATACACGAGGAGATACAAAGCGAAGAAGAAGCGAGGAGAACAGCAGAGTTAAAGTTATTTGAATTTTTTAAATCTTCATGACACGTCCTAGCAAAACCTTCACGACCGATTAAAAATACTCGTAGCAAGGAAGATCGATAGGAAAAGCCGAGTACGATAATGCGATAGTTTTCATCGAAGAAACAGCTTTCCAACGGGGCGATAAATGAAATTCTCTCGCATCGGAAACTCTAAGAGGTTGGTGCAGCAGCACTCGAGAGCTTTCCACGACGCTACGCTTTTAACCCCCTGCTCGGAACGCCCGTGTACCTTCGGTGGAAAACTTCCTGGTCGGTCAACAAGAGAGAAATACAAAACGAGAGATAAAGACAAGGCAGACTTTGCCCAGCTTGCAATTTTCTTACGGCTAATCGATTCGTTTAAGTGCACTCACCCCTTCCTCTTTGCCTTGCAACAAGTGGAAAGCGCCGGCTCTTTGGATGCCAGGAAGGAACCAAATCGGATGCGAGCGTATAAGCCTCTCGATCAGAGTGATGTCGCACGCGACCTCGCTGCCAGAATCTTCCGTCGAGCTGGAAGATCCACCCGAGGTGGCCGACCCTTCCGAGGAAAGCGACTCCTCGCTCTGAAACATAAAATTAATCGGTTAACATTTCCGTCAACACCTACGCGTTTCAAGACAGAGAGCGACCTTTCTCAGACCGCGCACAATCAATACCATTCAACGATACATCAAGCTGGATTATCATTTTTATCGTTCTACGAATTTTGCAAGACCAATAAGAGCACAAATAACTCAACTCATTCCTCTTTGTTAAATAAAATGACATACAAGTTTCCTCCTACAGCTGTTGTCGAACCTTAACTTGAGACATTCTTCATTGACATATGACATTTTGAGACATTCTTCATTGACATATGACATTTTGAGACATTTTATTTCGTGTAGTTGAATAATTGGTCGTGAGACTTTGAAAAATGGTGACGATAAAGGCGCTTGCACGTCCACTTCAATGGCACATATTATACGTACGTCTGTTACGTATAGACCGATGTGTTACATTTTGAGTACGTCTCGATCGATATGTAGCACATGAGTAGAGAACAATTCAAATCACGTTGTCGTTTTGCCTCGGAGTATCAAGATCGTTAGGATACATGTAATGTAGGAATAAATAAACTCTGGGTAAAACAATATCGCCGCTACGTGCAACCGTCGAACGAAGACAAATTTGAATTTTCCGACTACCCCCGATCAGTATAAATAAACGGACGCAACCGAAAAGAGTTCAGTATCGACGAGCTATCTAAGAATTATCAAGAGTTATCTACCGAGTTATCGACGAGTATCTAGCGAGCATTTATCGAGTATTAATTAGCAATTTTATACTTTGCGATTTATACACTGTACGAGCTACTCAGCGAATATCGTCTGTATATTTATTTATTATTTTAAATATATTCGATGGTTTCGACAACAAGCAATAACATCTAATAAATCTCACGAACAAACATCCTCTATACAAGTCCTCTACAGATATTTATATGTCGGGTTTATCGGGTTGGCGCTAGTTTTAGGGGCGCGTTGCCCTTCATCTTCATTAGGACAAGCCATCGTAGTTGTTCAATGAGATTTATATTTTCAATTATATGTACAAGTATTGATTTAACAGGGTTTAACAATTTAACGTGATTATTAGACACTCTTAAAGTAAAGACAATGTTCTTAGGTTCAAACGAATTCACGGTCAACGGGATAACTCTTTGTACAATTGAATATGCTTCGAAACTCAAAGTGACGTTAGCTGTGACGCACGGTATCTTTCTGACTGATTGACCAGACGTTGTGTGTAAACTCTCCAAGGTGATCATAAGAATAAAATACTGACACGATCACGTTTGTCAATTGTGTATTGACCGGGGTTATCAATAAAATTCCAGGCGCCGTTACTAGGCAGACCCGCGTAGAGCCGTCATTGCTCCTGCCCCGGGGCTTGTTTGTTAATACACCGTGTGTCCCTCGATATTGGTACTTCTACTGTTAAGTAAAAACGTTCATCCCGTGACCGTGGCTATGTTCGGCGATCAGTTGTGTCACCTCGACCCCAAGCCCACCGTCACAAATCTCGGGTAAACATAATCAGATCGTATCACAACAACTATTTCTAAGTTCTATAATTTAAGTACAGTTATAATGAATAGTTTAGACCAAAGTATCGGGGATCTTCCCAAAATTCCAAAAGAAAGGCCGATGTCCCTACCTCTCCGACATATATACAGGGTGGTTGGTAACTGGTGGTACAAGCGGAAAGGGGGCGATTCTACGCGGAAAAAGAAGTCGAAAATATGGAATAAAAATTTTTTTTTTACTTTTTAAATTTTTCCATCGAGACAACGATCTACAGTGAGATCCGTTATAACGAGACGCGATAAAGTGCACGCGTACCGAGCGAAAATTCAAAGTCGATTTTCTCGAAAACAAAGACTCGAACGAAAAATTTTTATTCCATATTTTCGACTTCTTTTTTCGCGTAGAATCACCCCCTTTCCGCTTGTACCACCAGTTACCAACCATCCTGTATATCGTCGAAAGTTTCTTCGATTGATTGAAACCTCACTATCAGTATCGTCGCAACGACCGTTTCTCTCGCTTAAATACTAGCAACGCGTATTAACGAAAGAAATTATTCGCTTCAGAAAGCCGAAACCACCTTTCTACCCACCCGTACACGCTTCTCACTCGTAATTGCCATTTTACGATTCTCGTAATGGAATCATTACGAGCGTTCCTGGTATCCCCGCGGCAAGCCAGGGCTACGATATTCGCTTATTTCGTTCATAGCTCGACGACGATAATCGTCGCGGAAACAAAGAGGACAATTAAAAGTGGCGCAGATACGAGGAAGCATTCTGTACAAGAAAAACGAGAGAGTAAAAAAAGAGGAAAAAGGAAGTGTGTAACGGTAGACGGATGGAAAAAAAGTCGGAGGAACGATTAAACGAGCAGCGAATAAAGGTTGGGGCGAGCATTGGCTGCAAATTGAGATAACCGGTGAACCCGTTCGTTCTGCACACTGCGTGGTGTCGGTATAATACCGCATTAGAGTGTATTGTATGACGATCAGGTAGGATTTACACCCTCGGAATTGCGGCTTAAGGGCCAGAGATTTCCATATTCGCGGCGTCGCGTCGCCCGCCAGCGAATCGTGACTTTGTCCAGTCGTTCTTCGTGCTCGTGTTGGAATTGGTCGGCGCGAGGTTTTACGGTGGTCGAAAGGAACCATGGGGACCGAGATTAAGCAATGAAGTGGAATTAACGGAGCGAAACGCGCCAGACGTTTGGGAAATTATACCGTGCATGGTTTATATGTTGTGCGTATTCAGGCTGATGTTTACGTTTATGATACTTTTAGATGTTATTCCCAAGAAAAGAATATCAAAGAGCTCGTTATACATCGGATTACATGGTCCGAGAAGTTTCTTTCGTTTTATAAGGAAATAATAGACGCACAATGTTTTTTGTATTATATTATTTTATCGAATTACGTATGATCCATTTTGTTTTACAGAATAGGTTTGTTCGACAGAATAGGTTTCATGTTTGTTTAAAGATAAGTTGTTGTAAAACACGTGTCTGTAAAAGAAAGACACTTTCCGGACTACTTAATGATATATTCGTACTTGGAATTTCATTATTATATAATTACGTTAGAATTATATAATTACGTCGCATTTGAAAGGGTAGAATGGTTGCTAATATCGAATCGTGCATGTCAGATATGATTCAGAGAATTGGGAAACGAAACGGACAATATAAAATGAGAGATGCGGGAAACGCGTATATCGATAAAAAGTTTCCGATACTTTTGTCAGCGTGCTTTTTCATTCTGCAACAAATTCGTCGGTCAACGAGTTAATGAATCTAACAAAATCGTATGAATGTCAGTTTCCTAATAATCTGAATCTCAACGCACACCCCGTGGCCACGTTGCAATCCATAAATAATCACTAAACGATACTCAAACGTTAAACGATCGCAATCACGCTAGCTCGTGTCGTAATAAATCAAGGCAGGCGTCGATTAAACTTCTCCCACCTCTTATCCGTTTCTGTCGCCCCGAATAATCCCACGATTCCCCTAAATACCCTGTAAAAAGTACAGAAGGGTCGCGAACCCAAACGGAATCGGTCTCATTTCCAGTGACGCGAATTAGACGTTTGACGAATCGTAGAAAAACGTTGGATGGGAAAGTCGACGATTGTAAAAATCCAGTGCAATCGATCAGCATCGATCAAAGTGTCTTACCAGGTGGAGGACGTGCGATTTAGCCAAGCAACTAAATGTATTTCTTTGTAGCTAATCGTTTCCGATTATCTCGGATAAAATCTGTAATATTTGGAATATTTGTTACAAGCATACGCTTCGCAAAGTTCACGTTCTTCTTCTTTTTTTTTTTTCTTCAAATTGGTACGGGAACAGGTTTCGCAGTTACGCTGAAACGACGGTAATTTAACCGAGTGTTTCTGCATCGCGCTAGAATTTCCCAACAAGAGGCTTTTCTATTCAAGTGCGAAGGTTTTGCTCCGGTTGGCTTCGTTTGTGGAAAGGGTTCAACGCTGTAATACCGTGGAATTGCCTTCGTTACCAGCGATTCACGATCCCACCGATACGTGTTTCGTTTAAGGATAATAATTTGCGAAAATTAAAACACATTCACCACACGCGTCTGCCTTTGCGCTCGGAGAAACGCTTTTTATTTTCCGTTAGGTCGTCCTATTAACGCAAGGAAATTGAACGAAAGAATGGGAAAAATGTTTGATAGGACAATGATAAAAAGTTTGACACGACAACGAGGGAAAATTGATCAGTCTTTTAACTCTTTACTTCGTCCCTGTTCCCATCGAAAGTATCACGAACACCAACGTGCTCGTACGACCTATCAATTTGTATCATTCACGAGAGCTTTCAATCAGACCGAGTTTCGAAAATAATGAAAAAGATAACGAGAAACAATTCGATCCAGGCGCTTGCCACGAGTTTTGGACCGACACATCGCAAACATCGATCACTTGCGTTTCTCAATTTTTCCGGCAACCCCATTTTTTCACTGCGGTGGCGCATGAGGACACGACGGGGGTCCGAAGAGGATTCGCGAAGGGGTTCGCCGCGTACTGGAGTTTCGAGTGTAATTTAATTTGAAATGCAGACTGACACACAACGGCGTTTCAGGTTAAACGGATTAAACGAGGACGTGCGACGCGTGTTAAACACCCTCGCAGCCAATTACGAATCCCTTAATTACGAGCCGCCGAAAGTATTCCACAGTCGTTGCAATTTCCCGATCACTCGATTGCTTGCGTCATTTCGTGCGCCGAAATTACGAAATTTCATTACAGCACATTAATTCGCTGTAACACAAGATACTAATTATTTTCCGACAATTTTACTAACGTCGTGTCCGTCGGAAACACTGAACTTTCAATCTTCCGTTGAATGGTTCGAAGATATCCGATCATTTTTGACAGGATATGTTTCAATTACAAAATTAAAAATCGAGAACGTAAATACGACGTAATTCGTTTACAAACAAAGCGTAAAATGTCGAGGTGCTTGTCCAAGAGTTAGGCAATTCGAACAACGAGTTAATAAATTATCGATTAACTAAACGACGCACTTATGTGATTTTAGTAAAATAAATCTCAAGTATCAAAATACCAAAATGTGTCGAACCACTCAAAAGATATTGCCAGTTACTAAAAAACAATCATTTTTACATACGAAAGAAAAGAAAAATGATTCGGTGTGAATAGAATCGAAGATCTCGTTACGAGTACCAACTCTTTCATCTGGTCGTTGGCAAACTATACAGCCATTAGTGAAGACCTTCGAACGTCAAGGCGATTATTAAGCAAGAAGGAAGATCTCTTACTCACCTGTACATGATGTAGCTGCGTGAGCTGATGATGCTGCAGCGGATTTGGCGGAGGCGTGCTCGGCGAGCTGACAACCTGAACGGTTCCATGCTGCTGCAGATACGGTTCCAGGAAGACATCGCTCCTACGAACAGAGAAAATAGACCGTCTCCGTTTAGTCTCGTTTCGTTAATTAGCCTCCTTCTGTCAGACGTCTGCTAGAATTCGCCTGGACAAATAAGTAACGCGATTTCGAGCCGCTTTCACGCGGTTAGAAAGACTATTAGCATTCCGTACGTACATCGCGTCGTCGTTGTACGACTATAATTAACAACTTTCAGTTTGTTCAAATTGCATGGATCGCATCTGTGAACTCGTTTCAATATGGCACGTTGTACGATACTGATTGTTAGTTTTGTAAATCTCCCAGATTGTATGACATAAATAGACAAGATGGGTTGGTAACATTCCTGTTCCGTTACATCAAGCAACTGTTAAGCCACGGCATTTTCTCAATAAACTTCCTTCGACAGAATTCTTGGAAATTCATCGCCAGCAATTATTACACAGAGTGTCTCGTTTTAATTCGTCGATGCAATCGTTTAGAAAAATGTATGAAACGGAGCAATCTGTATAAGATCCACCCTGTTTACGCGTCAATCTGTCTCCCGTTTTTCGCTCAACGTCCCCATCGTTAATCCACATCATTGGAAAAATAAATCCAAATCCTCTGATCGCGCGAGAAACGTCTTCTTGAATGCGCGCAAAGCTCGTCTTTACGATCGTCGTTCCATTCACCCGGTAAATACTATATTTTCTTGCGTTCCATTTCCCCACCAAAAACCTTCTAACGTAGAATGGCGAAAGAGGAAGCGGAGGCAAACATAAAAGTGCCCTGCGATCGTCCAATTTTGTATGGTGAAGCGATGGTACATGGGTAGAGAATTCTCGTTACCTGCGCCATTGCACTGCTGCAGGTAATCGCTTAGAAACTCACGAGTAAATTCTCCGCGTCGGGGCGCCTCCGCTCTGAGGGGACAATACACGCTTTGTAAACAGACCTCTGTACCCTGGCGTAATTTCCGCCGAGCTGATTCAGAGAAACTGCGGTCTCTGTGACGAGAACAGACCTAATTGATCCCGGGATTCCTCCCTTAGGGATCATCGTTGAAACAAAGATAGGATTTTAGAGAAATTCGAACAAATTTGAAGTTTCGCGGTTTCAAGGATTACGTAAATCTTCGACTATTTCTCTTTTATTGCGAATTTGTTACGGTTAAATGGGTCGAGTAAATTTAAGTAGTTTCGCTGATTTTGCTTTGAGCTTCGAACTTTTGGTTAGTAGGTGGAAAATATTTCGATACGCGTAGCATCCAAAAAGATTAATTTGCTAACACCGACTAAGAGGTACGAGACATTTTTAATTATTAAACGAGAATGATACTTATTAATCGCGTGTATTATTATGAGGAAAATTAAATTACGCTACGTTTTGAAGATTTTATCGCAGATCGATTGCATTAAAATTTACGTTTCAAGTCAGCGAGTTCGTTGACTATAGGAACTTACAGACGGAATGAACGTGGCAAACCATCGATCGAACCATCGTCTTAGCGTTCGTCGAGCTTAACAAGCGTCCACGAGACATCGTAGCATCTCGAAATTAACGTCGACTTAACGAAGCCTCCGGTATCCGCTAATTATACCGATAATCCGTACTCGTGTAAAGAGATTCGAAGCCCACCGGTACCGACGGTGCTCCGACTCTTAATTAATGATCTCATTAGAGTCCGAAAAGTCCCCTAATGACCTATCTTACGGCCACGTCCAACCCTTATCCTCCCACAACCCTTCCGATTCTCTTCCTACGCTCTTTTTCAACGTTTCTAAGTTTTTCTCGCCCGTCTCGTATTCTTTTCTTCTCTCTCCTTACAGTTTCATCAATTTGTTTATCACCTGCTTCGCGAGTCGAGGTCAGCTGTCTCGAACAAAGAAACCAGTGTGTGTATGCGTTCTCCGGCGAATGGGAACGACGTATCGCGTTGCGTATCGCAAGCTAATTACGCCACGTAGTAGTCACCACGCGTCAGAATCTAGAGAGTAAGTGGCGCGTTACGCGGAAACGCTAGGCGTTAGATTAACGACGCAAGTTTTTGTACGTCCTAGAGTATTTACGCAGTTCCTGGGAAGCTTCGAGTACCAGGGCTTTACCATTAGTAGCTTTGAACGCAGATGCTTGACCGTAGTTGCCGATGGAAAGTAGAGATCCTTTATAGGAATTCCAGGATATCTACGTTGATACGACGTTCGTTATAATTCGATGGATCGATGCATCGACGAGCTTTCAGTTCGTTTCTATGACTTTTTCGTGTTTATTCGAAGCAATTTTTCCACGTTACCATTTTTAATACCAGTAGGCTTTCTCGCGAGGGAATAATCGTCGGAGTTACGCGAACCATTTAACCGCGAGCGGCACGCTTCACAAACGGTATTATTTCGAGCAAACTTTGTCGCAATTCCCGAGCTGAATATCGAATGAAGGGGCGTTGACGTATGCAAAGTCGCCGGCTAACACCCCCTACACGTCCGGCGCTCTATTGTCCTCTGCGTTTGACAGTTAGACGGCTTGTCTCGGACCTTGTCTGCCCCAAACTATCGCGTTCGTGCTCCAACATCGCTCTCGGGACCGTATACGGATCTCTGTGAGGGAGCCGGAGAAATTTTCGTTGCGTTACGATCGATCCAGAAGAGGACAAACGCTTGATAACGGCAGCGGATACGAATCGAGGAGTCAAAGTAGCAAATGGCGCAAGTGTCGGAGGTGAAGATTTTTCGCATGGCTTCGAGTTGAGAATCGTAGCGATCCGAGTTAAGATTCTTTCAATTCCTGCAAGTATCCTTCCCTTAGTTTCGCTTAACGATTAATATTAAGTTACGACTTTGCTCTCTCTCATTATGCGGACGTTTTCGCGTCTTGAAAAAGATATAATGAATTTTTCGAACAATAAACGCGGAACGTCGTTTATCGAGGTATAACGGTGAACTAACTTACGCCACTATGATTTTCAGTCGGTATGTTTGCGAATTTTTACATCTACTTATGCTGTCTCGTTTATTTTGTATTATGCACGGGTGTCCTGATTTTTAGAAACTTCGACGACTCCTGTCGAAAATTTTGTTAATAAACAATTTTAATTTCTAGCGTGGTATTAATCGAGCTGTGATTAATTAAGCCGATTACACTTTTATCTTTTTCCGATCACAACGAAATTGAGATTTAGCATTTCAATTCTCTGGCGACTGTCTTCCGGAGTAAAATAAACGATTGTAGCACTCGTACTTTATCAATGAGATTTAAAGAAGCAGTTTTTCATGTTTTTGGCAGCCACGTCGTTTATCACTTGCACGCTATAACTATCCGAGACGCGATAGCAATTGTAACCGATGATACAGCGAATTTGAACGAACAAATGACGACTTTATCGATGCTCTATGATCGTAGAACGCTGCAAGTGCTCATAGAAGAAATAAATGGTCAGGGAGAGTTCGATTTAATGAAATGAAACGAGCTCGAGATGATTACTAGTGCACGATAATTGCTCGCTCTTGGTATTGATACAGGTTCGAAGTTCCAATCGTTTCTAGCGATCTCAATTATACAAGATGATTCTAAAGTTCAGAATTCTTCACGTAGCGTTTGTAACAGATCAAGCGGAACTGCGATACTTCCTTAAAATTATCAGATTAAGTGTACCATTTTCTTCGAAGATATTAATTACATCGATAATCCTCGGACTACGTCGATCGTTCGACAACTGCATTTGACGTGTCTCTATTAATTCTTAGCGGTCGATAATTATCGAACCGCAGACGGATACTAATTTTATGCATGGCGACGAACAAAGATATTCATACAACTCAAATTTTGCTATTACGATTCCTCGTGCAATTTTATAGATTACATCCCTTCGAATATTATATCGAGAATTTTGGGTATTTCGCATATTTTTGCATATCACGTACATCCTGTTAATTGTAATTATTTAAAAGCATTGCAGGTAAAATATTTGCTCAACGTGCTTACTTCTTCTTTTTGCTTACTTCTTTATATTCGTGAACGCGCGAATTTGCATAAACGTGCACGCAATGTTCCCACGATAAACGAATTGAAATATAATAATTTAACAATGATATCTTCACGGCGCAGCCTTCTAACCTTTTAAGGTTAATTAGTAGAACAAACAGAGCTCCTTTTTGTACTTAGTCTAATTGCCAGCCTGTTTCAAAAATTCATCCATCATTCGCTGATCCGTGAAATCCAGTCACCATCTGTCCATGGTTCGGCAATTAAAAGCTGGTCTTTCGGAGCATAAATCATCGTCGAGGAAACTGCGTTGACGTTTGCCCGTTCTATATTTTATTTTTCTTTCGTCGAGCATCAAGAGACGATTTGTTACGTCGCGACGCGACGTATCGATTTTTCCGCCGCAGCGATATCTGCCGGACGTCATTGATTAATTTTACGCCGTGGATTAATTGACTGCTCGAAGAGTTTTCAGTCGCACGCTCCGCTACGTTCCTGCTTCCGAAACACAAACACACACAGGTGTATCGATTTAATTAGACAGGAAACATGCGCCGAAAAAGCCGGTCGGTCAACATATACGGAAGTACCCGAGGTTTTCCGCTCGCGTGATTTAATTGGCAAATCAGCTCCGACTATTTTTAGATACTGGTGAAACACATGAAACATTCATGCGGTAGAATATTTAACTTGCCAGTTTTTAGATCATTTGGTAGTTTCCAACGAGCCTGCAAAAACTATCGTGCGAGAGACATAAACAATTTCTAAAATTCCCTTCTATCACTCCAAGCCTGATCCCAAACAAACCCACGATAATGTCTGTGACGATGATTTATCATCGACTGGAAACTAAAAAACGAAGCCAAACAAATAATTGTTCGAAGCAAAAGCACATTTCCCTTTCTTAGCAAATGTCAGAACCCTTACATATAAAGACTTGTACCAGTTGCTAGAACAGTCGATCTGAAAATAACAAAGGGCCAACGACGCGGAAGTTACGTTCCTGATTCGGGCACCAGGAACGTGTTCGTCGTCTGCGGGATCGGACGGGGGTTGCCATGACGACTGGGGAGGTTCTCAACACGTGGTCCAGCAACGGCCTCGTAAGGGTAAAAAGGGGATTTTTACGTATTAACGAGCGACCCTGTGCATCGTGCTTGCAACGGCGGATGCGTTCTTGCGTCTGGAGAAGTTCAAGGGACGAAAGCTTCCATCTCGAGGAACGCGTCTCAAAGGCGAGGATTCTCGAGTGGCGGAGCTGGCCGCTCAAAGGAACGCGACCAACGAACGACTCTTCGTTCTTTCAAGCGATATGGCCCTCGTGTTTTCGACTAGTCTTCCTGCCTCGAGATGTTAAGTTCGTTGCCGTTAACAGAAAGGGCGGCTAATTGTTGCGAGTTTCGAGGGTTGGGGATTGCTATTTATGGAAGTGGGTTGTTGCTACCGTGATTGACAAAGCGTACGTATGTACGTATTTATTAAATTCAGATTTTTTCAGCTCTGAAATAGGTTTGGGTTACCATCTATTCCTCTCTATTTTGGTTACCATTATTTGGTCACCATAAAAAGAATAAAAAGCGTACGTATGTACGTATTTATTAAATTCAGATTTTTTCAGCTCTGAAATAGGTTTGGGTTACCATCTATTCCTCTCTATTTTGGTTACCATTATTTGGTTACCATAAAAAGAATAAAAAGCGTACGTATGTACGTATTTATTAAATTCAGATTTTTTTCAGCTCTGAAATAGGTTTGGGTTACCATCTATTCTTTCCTATTTTGGTTACCATTATTTGGTCACCATAAAAAGAATAAAAAGCGTACGTATGTACGTATTTATTAAATTCAGATTTTTTCAGCTCTGAAATAAACTTCGGTTACCATCTATTCCTTCCTATTTTGGTTACCATTATTTGGTCACCATAAAAAGAATAAAAAGCGTACGTATGTACGTATTTATTAAATTCAGATCTTTTCAGCTCTGAAATAAGCTTCGGTTACCATCTATTCCTTCCTATTTTGGTTACCATTATTTGGTCACCATAAAAAGAATAAAAAGCGTACGTATGTACGTATTTATTAAATTCAGATTTTTTTCAGCTCTGAAATAGGTTTGGGTTACCATCTATTCTTTCCTATTTTGGTTACCATTATTTGGTCACCATAAAAAGAAAAAAAGAAACGAGATAGGAGGCGAGAAAATTTGACAAAATTCGAAATTTCATTTAAGGAGCGAACTATTCGAGGCATTCTAATTTTATGTAAAATTAGTATAAGGTGGGGAAGATAGGGAATGCGTTTTAAATGGTATGTTATTTCGATTCCGAACTCTAATTCAATTCACCGGCTGCTATTGAACTCGGGCCAATCGGGCCTGGTATTCCTGCAAAACCTTGAATCGTCGCCAACGGGGGCGGTTCAGAAATTCTTAGGCAGTCAGCAGAAAGCATCTCCTTTTTTAGTCTTATCGTTGCGATAAATCAAACGTACCAGGTACATACACTTTAATTAATCGCGAAGAAAATCCCAGTTACATTTGCTAGTCGTTCTAAAGAAAATTGTTATCGTTTTCAAGATTTCTTTCGTCTTGTTTCAAGCGTTTTTTGCAATCTCTTGTCAATTACGTTGAATTGTTTCCACCTGTTTCTGACAAAAAAATCCGTATAAAATTACACTTGAGGAAAAGCAAGCTTTTCGAGGAAACACTCTCGTTCATTTAACGCTACCTTCGAGAAAAAGTAGCAGCACGAAACAGAAAGGAAAACTCACTTCTTCTCCGGAGAGTACTAATTTCATTAATTAGAGAAGGGTTAAAATGTAAAATGGAGGTTGCATTCTTTCGCAAGCGTCGCGACGCTTCTCCTAAGGTCTTTTCGGAAGACGCTTTCTGTGCGAAGTTTAAAGAAATTCTCAGCCTCTAAAAGAACCTTCGCCTCCTCTTTTCTTCCACTTCTTGCATCCTTCACATCGTGTAAACGAGGAAAGTTTCACTAACAAGAATAGACGTAAGCTTTCTAACAAATTAGAGTGGTTTCTTCTCAGTTCATAAAAATCGCGAAATAATTTTAATAGAATGAAATTTTAATACAATAAATCCTACTAATTAACAGAACGAAACAATTAAGAGGAATTATCTTTTATATTGATATGTAAATCGAATTTTTGAGGCAAATTTTAAAACAGTTAATATTTAAATAAGATCGTCAAACGAAATGTGACGATTTTCAAACTAAATTTTTTAATAGACCCTTTGGATAGAATGCTTTAAATTTTCACGCTAAATTTTAAAATAGGATTTTCGAACGCAATATTTTAACTATTCCAAAGTACTATTTAACTAAGCCAAATCTTACAAAAGATAGAATTCTCGTACGAAAAATGTAAATTTTCGATGGAAGAATTTTTTGAATCAAAAATCAATTTTAATATTTTTGAATAAAATTTGCGTGAATTTCATTTACATTTCCGGAACCTTTCTCAGTAGTAAAGTTTACGATCGTTAATTTTATTGCGCGAATCTCTACGCGAGCGCACTTCTGGTTGTCTCGTAATTTTTGCTTCTTCCGTATGAAGGTTAGGAAAAAAAAAAAAAAGAAAAAGACGAAATCAGCTGATTCGATGGCTTCGAACGCGCGTCCTACGATGCATAAAAGGCGTTCTTCTTTTTTTTCTCACGGAGAGAAAACACGATAGACGGCGTGCACATATTTTTCCGGTCAACGATCATCGTGATCGACAACTCTTTTCTAATTCTCTTTTCCTCTCACGCTGAGCATGAAACCGTTTCTCGTGACTCAGCATCGTTTAAAACGAACGTTTCTTACTTTTTCTCGACGCACGGCTGTCAATGGAAAGTTCTATAACTGTTACGCTAATTATTTGGGGCAATTAGATGCGATTTCGTTACAAGAAATCAACCACGCTCAATTGAATCTTTCGACTTTCTTTTATATTTCGCGGAATAATAATTATCGTGCAAATTTTCTTTATGTAAAATAAAACATCGTCGTCGTTCGTTCTTACTTTTCGTTCGCTATGGAGTTAACAGCGGAGAATTTTAATTTGCCAGAGAAATTCATTTTTTCAGAATGAATTGTATGGTTCGAATTTTAATTTCTATTTAATACATTTTCTCCCGGATATTTTTTTTTTAGGATTCTTCAGACATTATACGTTTCAATTCGGAATTTAATTAAGAAGATTTAATTAGTCCCAATTCGCGCTAGGATTTCAGCTACAGCGTATAATTTCAGATGTAGCTTGTACAGCTTCGCTCACTTTTTATTTACGTTCGTTGTACTTTCTCTTGTATTTTCACGAGCTGATTCTACACAAAAATTAGCACAACTACAAGAAATTTATTGCGAGTAACATCGTAGGCAGATTGCAGCAACACGATCGTGATAATATCATTTTTGAATTTTAAATCTCTTCAATGTATTTTACAACAAATATTTCCTTCGAACAATTTAATTAAATTCCAATAGCAAGTCATGAACCAAATTATACGTTCCCATAAACGATTCTAACAAATTATCTTTCACAAATAATAACGCAAGATACGTTCCTCTTCCCATCTAAAAAGATATCGACAACAAATTGAGAACTACCATAATCGATACCAGACTAACTTCTCCAACTTTTCCGCCTGGCTCATATTTTACGACGAAAAGTTTCTATTAATCCAACTTCCTAACCGAGTTGTCGGCACTCTAAGAATCGCGTGGCTCATCGGTGGAGATTAAATCGACCGGAAGCGGCGTGCTTCATCCGGATATTGGCGGAAGCCCGTTCACGAAAGGGATTAATTTACGTCGTAAGAAGCAAAACGCGATCGTGTTCGATCCAATCTCAAGAATGGGTCGAAGAAATCGTGTTTTCCTCGCTGTGTTGGCTTATTCGTGAAATTTTCCGCTAAATCGCGAATATTCGATGACCCGTGCAACTGTGCGCGACAATTTTGCGCATGAAATGGCTTAAAGGAAGAAATACAGTGCTTGTTTTTTGGAGGAATATTGGGGTTGAGAGTTTTATGTTGGCTTTTTAGATGAACACCGATTTTGGGAAATCGTTTTCTTCTCAGCAATTTATTGTTTCGCGTATACCACCTTTGTAATTTGTCTAATTAATTTATCATTTCTTCTTCCTTTTGTTATTTGAAAAAAAAAAATTCTATCGAGTAAAACAAGTTGCGAATTTTCTTTTGCCCTTTTGACTGACAAAGGCAATTTAAAAAAAAATTGTTTTCGTTTCGTTGGAGAATTTTTCGAGAAAATATTCCATCCGAAAATCGAGTTAGAAGAAGAAGAAGAATAGGTAGGAGCATCAAAGCGAATGTAATTAACTATCTCGTACGCCTATTCATTACTGCATACTAGATAGTGAAAATGACGTTTCGTCATGCATAGAAAGCACAAACGATGATTCCAATGGGAATCAGGCCGATGCTGCTTGAAATAATGGTGTTGTCTCACGCAAAACAGGAAAAATTGGACCGTGAAGTAATCGCGCGATCGGTAGGGTGCTCGATGGAACGAGACAACGCGACATGTAACCCGGAAATGGTGATGGATCGGTCAAAAATTCCCTGTCCGCTTCCGACGTAAGGAAACTTGTCTTTTTATTTTCGAGTTACGAGCCCGTCAAGATCCATCGTGTTAGGAAGAAACAAAGCTCTTCGAGGAAAGCACTCTGCTGCATTAAGACTAATAGCACGCTTCCTGGTCGTTACTTCATAGAACGTGGCCGTTGCTCGCCTTGATGCCAGGGGAACCATCGGAGACGTTATGTTTTAGAGGGAATTCTTAATGTTTAGCGAGAAGAAATGGTCCACTGGAAGGAAAAAAGATTCTAGACCATAGTTGTAGTTTATTATGTATAGCTCGAGTACTTTTCGAATACCTGTCACCGGGAAATTATCTGTAGAATTTAGCGCAAAAGTGTGTTTATCTTGGTTTTGCGATAAAATTCTATTTTATATATTTCTACGTATCTGTAAACATTAAATTGGTAAATCGAAATGTAAATTTCACTCATCTGACAGTACTTGAGAGTATCTGAATCTACAGTTGTAATTTTGGCTCTTTTATTTTTATTATAA
The DNA here is from genome assembly GCF_040668555.2 of Bombus flavifrons. Classification (NCBI taxonomy): domain Eukaryota; kingdom Metazoa; phylum Arthropoda; class Insecta; order Hymenoptera; family Apidae; genus Bombus; species Bombus flavifrons. The sequence goes on from NC_138450.1 coordinate 12,695,007, forward strand.
TACGATATCGAGTGAAACGTACGTACCAGGTATGTAAATATGAAACGGAATTTTTGTATAGAAAATACACGTTTATTGTATGAAAATGACTAAAAATATTTTATTCGAAGTATTGCCCATCGCTAGCTATACATTTTTCCCACCTGTCTGGCAATTGGTGGATGCCACGCCAAAAAAACTGTCGCTCTTTTGAGGCAAACCAGTCATCGAGCCATTTTCGTACATTTTCCTAAGAAGTGAAGTGCTGGTCAGAAAGTGTGTGTCCCATCGATGCAAATAAATAGTAATCGGACGGAGCCAAGTCTGGTGAGTAAGCCGCGTGCGAAAGTATTTCCCAACTGAACGCTTCGATCGTTCCCTTGACCGGTTTTGCTGTACGCGATGGTGTATTATCACGAAGCAAAATTACTTTGTGTTGCCTTTTTTGATATTCTGGTTGTTTTTCACGCAAAGCTTGATTCAAATCGATCGTTTGTTGTCGGTAGTGCTCAGTATTAACGGTTTCGCCAGGTTTTAACAGCTCGGTGGTCTTTTTCGGTGGTCTTCCACGTTCTTCGTTCCTCGCGTCAAAATTGCCACTTCTGAATTTTTTAAACCACTCAGAGCACTGTGATTTACCAAGAGCATGCTCACCGTAAGCTTCGACAAGCATTCGATGCGATTCTGCAGCAGTTTTCTTCGAATGGTAACAGAAAATCAATGCTGTCCGCAAATCGTAGTTTCCAGGCACAAAATTTGACATGTTCAACGCTATTACAAACTATGCTGTTGTATGAAACTTGTATTGTTCCGAGTCGAAAATGTTTGTGAGATGTCAACAATGACTTTTGGCATCGATGACGCAGTTTAGTGATAACTACATTATCAGCTAGGGCCATCTATAGGCAAATTCCGGTTTCATAGTTACAGACCTGACATGTAGATATTTGTATATCGTAAAAATATAGAATTTTCAAACTTTTCATTTTCGCATCATACATCAGGTTGAGGATATTTTTGCATTGTGTCGCTTTCAAAGCATATCGTACATACGATGACCAGAAACTAAGGTGGAAGAACATCAAAATAAGTGGCGAGTAGGCTACTCCGAATTAAGCTTGAACAGACAACCTATTCTACTTAAACTTTAGCGATCTCTACTCTCAAAAATTCGCAAGATTCGATGTGAAACTTGATAGCAAGAATCTTATACCTTCTCACACGTTCATAAAACCTACTGATAACCTTCTGCTATACTAAATTCCCTCTGATATCGCGTTAATAATAATTTGATGATACACACGAGCGTCTGACGCTTGTTAAGCGGTCAGCTAACCGTCAACACATAGGTAGATGAGGAAGAAGAACAGGAAACTGAGAAGATAGAGAGAGAGATGGAACGAAAGAAAGAAAAAGGTGAGTCGAAGGAAGGCACAGTGCGACTGCCGTACACTGGCCTATCCAATTTCTCGTGGAAACCGAAGCCGAAGAAGGCTCTTGGATTACACGAGTGGGAGCAGCAAAGTGATCTTGAGTTACTCTATGTAACACGCGACACTTTACTCGCTAAGTGTACCTCCACGCTCTGTTTCGGCTGTCTCACCGACGTCACCCGTTATATTGTCCTCTTTGGGACCGGAAAGTCGTAGGGTTCAAGGCGTTCCTCCTCGATATCTTCTACTGTTGATAGTACAAGGGGAATTCTTTATTTAGGACGTTTGATAAATAGATATAAATAGAGAAATTGTAATGGAAAATATTTTGAAACATCATTATTAGCTGTACATAGAAAGAAGACTAAAAAGGAAACACCCAGCAGATCTCATAAAGGATATAACCTAACAAACACGAAGATGGTACCCCACTGGGGGTAGCCACCCACATGATAATCAAACAGCTAAAAAATTCTATCAAACGTCCAAATTGGACAAATTGTGAATGTGAAATATTAAATAAAAAAAAAAATTATTAGCTGTAGAGTAATTGTAACAACATGGGGCATCGATCAAGTACATTTAGGTTATTCGACAATGAAGCGTAAATAGATAAATTGTTTTCGAGAATATTTAGAAATATTATTACTATTTTCCTTTGCCAAATTTTCAATCGTAATATATTGTTCATATTAGGTTGTTCGTTTTAAAAGGAAATAATAGACGCACAACGCTTTTTCTTTTATATTTATTTATATTTAGTTATATTTCTTTTATATTTAGTTTATTGAATTATGCACAAACATAATATTAGAGATAGAACGAAATGGATTATACCTAATTCAATAAAATAATATAAGACAGAGATTGTTGTTCATCTATTATCACCTTATGAAACGAAAGAAACTTTTCGGGCAACCTAATATTATAATTAATATCACGTTGATTTAATTAATATTACACAGCGTGACATCGATGAGACTTGTGTGGTTATTACTTTCATATATCTGGTCTTCTTCGCATAAAAATGAGAGTGGGATATAATTAAATAGAGAATGCAAGTAATTAAATTCAAAAGTATAAAAATGTATGGACGACGTTCGGTATAGCGTTGCTATAGTTTAGAAGAATATTTGTGAAAGAGTATCTTTATGAAGATGTTTTGTTCGTTGAGTAAATTTTTCTTCCACTCATTTATACCGTATTACTGTCTCATTTTTCGCTCTATCTTCGTTATTTCCCCGAGCTATCCAAAAAGAAGATTCTTCTCGAGGGTGAAAAATATCATTAGAGCTCGTCTTTTTCCCGTCGTCCCGGTGACTGTACGTTAACGGGGATTAAGGGGATAGAAGCTTAATCTTTTTCAAAATTCATGATTCCTACCGTGGGATGCGCCTGTCAGCTCTAATCTTGGTCGTCCGAGAGAGGTCGTCTCTATCCGACTGAATGCTTGAAATTTTTATTCCCTCGACAAATTTATCTCATTTCTTATATCGAAATTTAGATCACCGCAACAGTTGATTCCATCGAAATTTACTCGACGAAGAAGAAGAAAAAAGGAGAATAGGGGAAAGAAAAGAAGGGCTACAAAAATCTTCAACTTCAACAATAGTTCCAAAGAAGAGAGGAGAGGAGACAAAAACAGACAAAGAGAGAGCAAGAGAGAGAGAAAGAACAAAAAGGAAAAAATTCGAATTACAAGGGAAATCGAAACCGTGTATCTCTCAGTGCGTATATTCGACAGATCGTTTGTCAAACCGAAACAGGCTGATGGAAACAGCGATTCGACGAAGGATACGTTCCATTCTGGAAATTGGTCGGCTGAAACGCGCTGGCCAAATATAGTAATTAGAGGGTACATAATTGCGGGAGTTCGGAATGGTCGGTGATCAAAGGCGAACCGTTTGCCCTTTTCCGTTCATTCGACGTCGCACCGCGCATATTGGGCTTCTGTGCAAAACATTCCACCAAGAATCCACACGAGGGTCTGCGGAAATTTACGCTACGCCCTCCGTTTCCTGTCTGCCATCGTATCTTTAGTCTGTACGAGGACAAATTCTTGATCAGAGAAAAAACGACAAAAAATTCCCCGCTTTCGTCCCTTTTCTTTTCTTATTTATCTGCTGCTTGTGTACGATCCATGAAATAATGATATTCAACCACTGACTACGACGACTTATGTGTCTTGAAAATGAATATACACCAAGTGATGTATCACAGTGTCATTTACTGACATTCTTCGCTAAATCCGAAGGGTAGTTGGACACTGAAAAAGTATCTTTTTAGTCTTTTTCGTTTCATGGACATGTCCAGGAGATTAGCTGCGACTCCGTTGGGATGATTGGCATCTTTTGCCAAATCGAGAGATTTCTTCCATTATCGTGGAAATGTCGGTTTCCTCGTTGATTTGGCGTCTCGAAACATACCAATCTGCACTCTCGATGGCTCTCTTAGCCTCTTGTTTTGTCACCTTTCTATAATTTTGAAATTACGATCAAGCTTGTTGAATGGTTAACTATATTGGGTTGATTTTACCCGAGAAAGATAACTGAGACTTTCTACGAGTTAACTTTCTTATCAATTATTTCTGCGCATTGCAATTATTATTATTCATCTCAGAATAAGTATGAAATCGATATTCATACTTAAAATTCCTTATGCAAACTCATCAGTTTCATCCAAAATCTCTCAACCATCGTCCAAACTCGCAAACTCCAGCATCGTAGCCCTCAATTACTCAAATTGCCCCAAAAGAGCGCACCATCATCACTTCTACCTTAAAACTGTAATCGTTTTACCCAATAAAAAGCACTTCTAATTACTGTTACCCTCATCCAAACTACGATATCTGTCCGTGTGCCGACACGTTCCACGGATACAACGCCAAAGGCGCAACAAACAACCGGTCTTAATCGAGCCTCCGGTCATCCCAGTCGTTTCTTTGTTCACCGTAAGGTCGGGATCGCCGTAGACCGATCGGGATTCCATCGAAATTAAGCGATTGAACCGACTGCTCGGCCTGCAAACGTCGCTTTGTACTTGACCCGTTATCAAAGGCAACCATTATGGCCAGTCCTCCTAGTTGGATTCATGGAAGACCGTGGATTCAAAGGAACTCTGGTTGCAGCCGATATTCATCGCGAAAACGGAGATACTATGTGCCTTGTCTCTTGGCAGAGCACTGCGAGAGAAACGGATGCTCGTGGAAACGGATGTCGTTCCTTTGGAGAATGGAGAGCGTGGGGCGAGTAGATGTGATTGTCCTTCCGGCTAGGAAGATGTTCTTGTTGATTGAGAAATCGGGGACGGAAGCGTGTTTGTTTCGTGATGATTCCAGGGGGCTTTTACGAGTTTATGGCGAGATCGTAAGATTGCGTAAATTCACGTATTCTTTGTAGATACAGATAGAAACATTTTTTATGAATCGAAGAAATTTCTAGTAGGTTTTTATGAATTACACAGAAGTTTCGTGGATTTTTGTGGACTTTTCGCGAAGGACGAAATTCAATAAACTTTATATTAGATTAGATAGAATTAAGGGCAAGTTTTGAAGAAAATAAAATTATATTTGAATTTTGTATTAGATTAGATAGGATTAAGAGTAAGTTTTGACGAATAAAATTATATTTGAAATATCGCGCAAAATCTCTCTTTTACGTCTATGGTACAGGTTTGCGATGATTTCATACTATATCGTAGATACGTTGTGGGAAGTTGTATCGAGTACAAGCACAACGAGAAAACGCGATATATATCCATATCGGGACGAGCAAATCATGCGATCTCTCATCTGTAACCAGTTTCCAGTGATAATCCCATTTCCAGCAGATAATTATTATCCCTCGTCGAATGACTTAACAACTCGTTTCCCGTAGCAAACGAGTTTACATGGTCTAATGGTAGTCAGGTTCCTCGATTAACTTAATCAAATCGATCGGTTTTCATCGCTGAAAAATCTTACGCAGCGTCACTTTATAGTCGACCATCTTACACAGAAACTTCCTCGGTAACATTTTTGCAAAATAATGGTTTCTGTCGCACAAATCACAAAGTACAAAATAAAATCAAACAATCTAAAATTCAATGATGATAATTTCTAATCGTCTCACAGCTGTCTAATTATTACGATCATACATAATCCTCAGATACCATTTAAAGATCGACGTTTCTTAAAGAAATACCACTGGCAGGTCATTTAAGTGGAAACTTCTCTGAGTGACGTTTCTATGACTGCAGGTCTCGCGATTGTTTCTCGAGCTTTTCCCATGTCACGATTTCCCAGCGATCAGCGATGGGAAAACGAAAGGGAAAGCGCAGGCGATATCGTCAACGTTGAATTAAACGATCCTTCCGCTCTCGTGCCTCGTAACTTTAGACTGAAAGTGCTGTATCGTGTTTCGCGTGGTTTCTTCGATTTACCCGCCCGATGAGGTCGAACTTTCCGTCCCGAAACGCTTGTTAGAAATCCCGCTGGTTCCCTGCCCGCTACAAGAAGTAGCCAAAAATTCGATCGATAACGGTAGACACATAAATTTCTCGTTACGACGTCTTAGAACCGTGTTAAATTAAATTTCGTTTGGAATTCGAACGAAATACAGCATTTTAAAAAATATTTTAAAACATTTGTTCAAGTCGGTTTAGACGAAATTGTTTGTTTTACTCATTTTTGTAGCGTATCTTACAAATAATAAGATGGATACTCTAAAGTTACAAGATGATGGAAAATGATTTTTAAAACCAACCTATAATTAATTCGCTTTAAATGTATTAAAAATCTTTGATATAAAAATGTCCTTATTGTTCGTATCCTCGTTCCTCATAATACAAACCTAATTCGTCTTTATATTATTCTAAGCCTAGCCCTCGACCTGCACCTAATTTTTCATACGAAATATCTGAAAAATCGCCAACGACCCTGCATTAACCCCGAGTTCCTGTCGTTTTCACAGCTCCTTCCTACTAAAACGTGTGCACGTGCGCGTGCATTCACCAGTTCACACGTCCTGCACCTCGAGGACCGCATTAGGACGAGTGCACGTCGTTTCGACCCCCTTCGATTCGATAGGGTTGCGAGTGGTGTTAATGCAACCCCTCGATCAACCGACCATTGTTTATTGTTAACGTGTACCGTGCGAGATTGTGTCGGAAACGACGAATCGTTGATGCGCGTGTGTCCCACGAATCCATTGAATTTCGACGATTGTCCGCTTTGGTATTCTAATCGATTGGGGTCATCGAGGATGTTTCTATTATTTTTTACGACGCCGCGACGTGGGAAAAGAGGTAGCAATGAACGTTTATCGTAGATAAAATAAATTTCGTCGATTAAGCGTACGTACTGGCAAAATATTGAGTGCGAATTAAAAATACACACTCGCGATTATTTATTATGAAAGACTTTCATTTATAGTTGGAAATGACACGGGAATAATCGATTTGCCAATTCTTAGCAGTTAAAATTCTTATTGCCAATTTTTAGCAGTTAAAATTCTTATTGCCAATTCTTAGCAGTTAAAATTCTTTTTGCCAATTCTTATGTCACTTGGCAGTTAAAAAAGGGTATTTTTTATATGATTTAGATTAAAAAAGCGACCTTTCATGTGCAAAGATATATTTTTTTTTAAACGGTACTGAGTTCAAGAAATTTTGCATAAAACCCAGGAATAATTACGATTCGATTCGATATTGTTACAAAATAATATTCTTCTCCTACGCGACTATTCTATCCGACTATCCTACAGTTGGCCCTTTGCGTAAAATTATTAAAAGGATTACAAATTAATCTCGAGCAATATAAAAGCTGAAGAAATAATTTGTTCACATACGTCACATGGTAAATGGTATAAAATGCATGAAGCGGTGTTATGTTCAGACAAGATTCGAAGACCCACTTTTAAATGGCACAGGTCGAGGCTAAATTTCAACTTGTCAATTTAAATTTCCCGCAAGATTTAAAAGTCACTTCGCAATGGATGACTCTCCCTCGTGATACGCAACATAGGAGACAAGTTTCGTTCGAGTGGCTCGATTAATTAACGCAACGTCGTTGACGATCGGCCGGTCCTCAAAGAGGCTCCGATTTTTTCCAAGCGGAAAGACGCGTAAAACGCGGGAAAAACGGTAACGAGGCCGCGTTCGCGCATCAAAGACGCCTCGAATGGCTCAAAAGGTCTCGCTTAAATTCCACTTACGGTCCTCCTCGCTTTTTCGCGCGCTCTGCACAGGGCTTTACCGTCCAAGCTCTTTGATGCAAACGCGTTTACTCGCGTTCGCGCTCTTCCGCTCGGGTCACAGGATAAGCTTCCGGTATTCCTTTGGCGTAAACAGCCTCCTCCAAAGGATCACTGCTGTCTTTGCCTGGTTAATTTCGAATTCACTCATTCCGTTCTACGAATAATTGGTAATTGAATTGAGAATTTTAAGAGGTTTAAATTATTTGTTCATCCGTTTGGCATCCTTTGGGTTATTTTGTACAAAGATTGATAACAAAGAGATAAGCGGTTTTATCAAGACGGATAAATTGTCTCAATAGCTTCGCGCGATGGAAAAATCGCTGGGATAGCAAATTCGAAGGTTTTCTATTGCTCGAGATTAATTTGTAATCTTCTTAATAGTTTTAGGCAAAGGGTCAACTGTAGGATAGTTGGATAGAATAGTCGCGTAGGAGAAGAAAATTTTCATCAAAAGTCGAGAATATGACGAGACTGAGACGCATATAATATTTATTTTCTACATTTACTTTTTGCAAAGATAATTCTTATCTGTTTAAGCTTATACATGAAAAGAGACGAGAGACTTCCATACTGAGTAAATAGCTCGATCTACGGCGTAAATTCTACGCGTTTCAGTTAAAAATTAATCTCGCAATTAACGGAGCAACGAGCAACAATATCACCAAACTGTGTAGAGGAACGATGAACGTCGACCTCGTCGCTGTGTAATTTCCGTGCGACGCTCGCAGTTTCGCATGTATATCATGGTATGATTCATTGAGCAACGATGGGACTCTGAACGCTTCTGTGTGCACTTCCGACCAAGCGCAATGTTACCCAGAAATTCTACTGGTTTTAGTCACCTCCCGGCCATATCGTTTCTCGTCTCCCAATCTCCTGCAAGCTCTGTATCGTTTGGCCGAACTTATGAATTTTCCAGTTACCATATTCGATATTTAATACCGACGTTTATAATATGTATGGAAACTCGATAATGTTCATCAACGATATACCAGGTATGTAAATATGAAACCGGAATTTTTGTATAGAAAATACACGTTTATTGTATGAAAATAATTAAAAATATTTTATTCGAAGTATTGCCCATCGCTAGCTATACATTTTTCCCACCTGTCTGGTAATCGGTGGATGCCACGTCAAAAAAAACTGTCGCTCTTTTGAGGCAAACCAGTCATCGAGCCATTTTCGTACATTTTCGTAAGAAGTAAAGTGTCCCATTGATGCAAATAAATAGTAATCGGACGGAGCCAAGTCTTAATTTTTTCATTTATATTATTTAAAGAACGTAATAAAATCTATCCTTTCTACGTCAGTATTAAGTACCATACAGATTAAACATCAATTTGGGGAAGAAATTAAACTTGGAAACAGCGGTTCCAATCTATTTTAAAATATCTCCGATTTCTCAATTTTTCAAAAAAGAAACACCAAAAATAAGTATCGATATTCAATAATAATTCGTTAAAACGTGAAATCCTTTTTTTTCTCGCATCGAGATACGCGAAGCTGGCGAGCTGGAATTTTATTTTAACAGCGTCAACGAGGAACACCCGGTAATTGGAATCCATGGGAGGAACCCCATTATAACCGGGTCAGGATCCTCCCATAGAGTGGCCTGCAGCCGAAAAAAGGAAATAAATGAATCTCTATTCGCAAAGACCCCAAGCGGATTACGGGTAAGAGGCTTACATAAGAATAAACCGAAGGGTTTCTCGCGGCTCGGCCACTTTTGCTATCATATTTCATATTAACCGCTGATTAAAATCGATTTTTCCGCGGTGACATGCGAGACACGAGCCGTTTCGTCGACCTCCGTAATGATTCACGACCGATCGATTTTTCACAAGGCGAAAAATATTTTATTTTTAATCTCGATTCACGAAGCATCGGAGAAAATTCGAAAATCTATCGACATGCTGAAACATTTCTGAGTATTTCCTATTTTAGTTTCCTTTAAAGCGTTATTTAAGGATAGCTTTATTTCCGAAGGAAACGCGAGCGACGATTGCGACTGTTTATTCGAACAGCTTTTTCCATTGCGACTTTTTAAATTCGATCGCTGCGGTTTCAGAACCTCGATCATTTTTGTCGTGACTTTTTGAAGTGATATAGTTCGATATAATAGAATCGACGAATTGCAAACGCGAGTAATTGAATTTTTAAATTGCGGTTGGTTGTCTGTCGAAATATTTCCTATTTTCTTTTTTTTTTTTTTTTACTGCCAATTTCCAGAATTGAATCGTTGTAGGCCGTAATATAGTTTCGAGTCGACAATTCACGAACTTCGTTATACGAGATGATTCAATTTTTATTCTAAATCTAAATTAATTTTTCTAATTTTTTAATCTAAATTTTTGCGATATTCAAATTTCATAATATAGAGTTTTTATGTAAAATTGAAAATACGGATTCTATGAAGATTGTCTATATTTGATTTTTAGAAGGACGTTGACGCGAATGGCTGTTTATGGGAATTGAAAAAAAGAAAAGAAGAAGGAAAAAATACGAGAACGACTCGCGTCGCAGCATCACTCGAAAATTTCCATTTCCGCGTTCACCATCGGGTTCATGGTGGTCGGTGGCGGCGGGATCAATAAACGCAGGTGCCGGCAATGGCAACTGCAACAAGCACGATCCGAGTGCAATGGCCATCGATTAATAATTAACACACGGTTTCGTGGCTATAATATAACATAACAGTCGGTTTTTCTTAACGGTAAATACTTTCTTTCAAACAATTTCATTTCCAATGAAACAATCTTTTAATCGTTTAAAACAGATTATTCGATAGAAACCTATCGACGAAATAGATTCCATAGATACTTCTTTTCAACTAATGTTTCGTACATTAATTCTTTGCAAAAACAAATACCACGTCTTAAAATACTTTATAAACGATCTCCTATTCATTTATAACTTTCATAAACGATCTAATAGTTTTAATATCGTAAAATTATTAAATATCGTTATATCATTAATAGCAAATAACAAGAGTATAAAATATCACGAAATTTTTTCCCATACGATCAATACACGTCAAAAGGATGATAAATTACACGGCAACGAGCAATTCTAACGACAAAAGTACGAAAATACTACTATTTTAAAAGGAATCAACTAAAGGGAATCGTTCTACCATACTGAAAGATGCTTTTCATAAATCATGCAAACGAACGTTAAAATATTCATTGCCTTTCGTCTTCGATTAACCTATAAATACACTTAAAAGGTTTCCTCTGCGTGACTGGAGCTACGTTTTCAACAGGGACATCGATTTTTCATGCGAAAAGTTACCTTTTGACGCCGATCTCCGCGTAACGGCCCCTTGTGGCCCGAGTGGCCACGCTTCTTCCGCTTCCGGGGTTCGTGTACAGCGTCAGTATGTCGCTGTTAATGTTGTTCAGAATCGGTGGTAGCATTATTGCGTTCCTGTTTGCCGACGATCCTTCCGCGAGTTCCACGTATACCAACGCATCTCACAGATACGAGATTTCTCTCGCTTCTCTTTGGTTCACACACTCCTTTTTTGTCCTCGTCGAATTTCTGGGAAGAACGATTTGGTTGTGGTCGAGCTTTCATTTTAGTATATCGAAGGAGGAAGTTCGATTTTGAGTGACCGTTGTACTTCTTGGAAAGTTCTTGGTCTTTACGAAACTTTCGATCGTCGTTCGTTCTTTTGCTTTTTTGGCGTTCTTTTTTTTTTTTTTTTTTTTTTTTTGGTAAAACATCGAGTTTAAATCTCGAGGAATTCAATTACGTTAATTATTTATTTTAGAAACGACCAATTGTAATTTATTGCAGAACTTTTCGTCTATTAAGGAATTTTAATTCATCGAAAGATTCTTTATCTGTGCTTTTTCTCATTAAAGAATTCTTTACTTGACAAGCGCGAAAAGATTTTTTTCTTCTTTTTTATCGGAAACTTCTTAGTCATTGTACAAACTTTTTCGGATAGAACGATCGATTTGCTTCACGGGAAATTTAACTTTTCTCGCTACTTACTCTCCTCAGTAGCAATTACAATTTATAGAATTCTTTGTGCTCTTATAAAAGTATGCGTTGTTTCCTGATTTGGAGTTTTCTAATTAACTTTCGACGATTTTAATGGCGACACAAAGTTACGTAAGCGTGATTTAAATCGGTGTAAGTGAACCTTCTATTCTATTCTATTCTATTCTACTTTTCTATAGACTACTTCTAGTGCACTTTGACCAAAGTACTATGTCTACTTCTACTTCAAAGTTCTGGTGTTCTAAACGAGCCTCGATTCAAACAGTTTCTTACGATAAACACGAAAATGGTGGTGACTAAAGAACGTACGATAAACAGGTGGCTTTGACGAACTTGACTGAAATGCAAATATGTCAATCCTTATGCCGTAATATTTTTTTTTTTTCATAAAAACGCATTTAAATTAAAACTCGATGTTTAGCGAATTTTTAGCTCCAATAAGACGGCGAATCGTCTGTGGCACGCGATCGAGGCGCCAGAGAATTATCGCCACGTCATAAACGACTTAACGCAGTGATTATTTATTGTCGACGATTCCGAGGAAAAGTATGCGTCTGTTGGCGATAGAAATTACCCGTGAAATATCGCTACAAGGCTGGTCGAGTAATTAATTGGCGGAGATAAAGTATTTTCGGGAGAAATTGCCTAGATCACTCGTTCTTACCCCTAGCTGTAATTGTTATGGGAACTATGGGAAAAATGATCGAAGGGGTCCGAGTGAATTGAAATAAAACGAATCAAACGTTTGATCTACGATCGATATTTCGTTCGTTTGTAAGAAAAATTATCACCGGTTATAATCATTCGTTCTCTTTTGAAAATTCAGAACCGACGATTGTTATAAATGGAATAAAATATTTATTGTAAAATTTAAATAAACTTTTTATAGTATTCTACAACGTAAGACGTAATAATTAAAAATAGAAAAAGCACGCCAGCAGGATCTGTACGAAATAACAAGCGAAGGAACCAAAACTCGACGGACTATTCCCGCAGGAAGCCCAATTACACGAATATACTTAAAGCCAAAGGCAATCTTTGCGTCGTGTCAGCCGAAACGTCATCACAAAAGGTCCAGAATAAAGAAGAATATTTTTCGTGCTCTGGAAATATAACAGGGCTATGAAACGTTCCTATGATCAAAGTTCTGAGAACGGATAGACATAAAAGGAACCTGGACCAGCATGTTTGAGACACGCAGTGTTATTACGATACCGATCGGAAAAAAATTGCCAGCAAAAAGAGGAGAGAAAGGGGAAAGGGAGAAAGAGGTGCACACACGCGATTTGAGAAACGTCCTCGATATTGGACCAACGAAAAATGGCCAGATGTGATGAGAAAGCAAGAGAGGAAAATGCCAACTGCTGGAGGTCATCGATCGTCGTAGTATTCGCCTGCAGATTTCTCATTCGTTATCAGACTTTTTTCTACATTCCTTTTACGCTTTATTCGTTATTAGAAGGGCCACGAAGAAGATACGACAGCACGCGAGAATTATATTTCCTAATAAACGGTCTCCATCAGGGATCACGTTCGTGGGTATTCGATGATTCTTCCGACGGAGGAAAAAAAAAAAGGGACGAGGGTCTGTCATAATGACGTGCAGTTTGAACAGTGACGCCATGCTGAATGTACTGCTCGAAATAAGTGGAGGACCTCGCCCCTCGACCAGTGAATTGAATTAGCGACGAAGAAGATTGAACAACTTCCGTCGGTTTTTATTCAAACGAGGTCCCGTTTCAAGGATTCCTTAAAATCTGTCATCTTTTATTCCTAATTCTACGTTCTGTTAGCCTGGTTAATTAATTTTTCTCATGTCATTCTCATATTCGAGTCCTATAGCTTCCTTACATTATTTATTATTTCTCGGTCTGTTACTTTTCCATTCTTTGCTCTGTCTTCGTCATCGCCAGAGAAGGTTCTGTTTCAAAGATTCCCTGAAATTCCTAACTTTTGCGTATAGTTTCATCTTACCATCCAACTTTCCTATAACGAGATATTCAGCTCTTTGGCTTGAGACGAATAGACGTTGATAATTAAAAATTAGTCATCCCGTGGAACGCGATCATGCGATAAATAAATGTGGCCAGATCAGGGGAATCGCTTTAGCCTTTTAACAGGTGCGGTTTCGGTGAAATCGGTAACAACGTGTCAGGTCCATGGTTTAATTGCGATCGATCGCGTGAATTGCTGGACTGGCCACGCATATCCTGGTATTAATATTAAATACGACAGTCGGCAGATCGCGGAAATGAACGTGAAACTGCGGATTTAGGGGTGGAAAGTCCGTGTGCATGTAAACTGTCGACAAACACTGAACAGGGACACAAAGGGTATTTTGCAGCCGAATTCCGTGGTGGTTCGTTTCGCAGCTAATTCTCGCTCGAAGGCCGCTATTGCGAGGCTGATTTGCATAGCATAGTTTCCTGGCTATTTCGACGATTTGCCTGCAATATATCGAAACATATATCGCAAGATACTAATATGTTAAAGAGAACCGCACAGTATTTCCTCGATTCTTTCGTATAAATTTGGCAGAGTAATATTGCAAGCAAATAAATAGAAATTTTATAAACGATTTATGAGATAATACAAATTCTTGTGTTAAAAAAAAAAAAATCAGTGAAGGTATTCTTTAACAGAATATCGAGAATAAAAATGATTATACTTAAAGGCTGTTAAAGAATCTGAGAATCGATATCAATCACCGATCAGGAGTGGAACGCGTCCAAAATATAATAAAGATAATAAATAAAAAATATATATTGCACCATTATAAGTAGAAGCTCTATAGATAACATCGAACGTAATATTAATCGATAAAGTGAAACTAAAGAAAATTGCAATTGTCATTATCGCTGCAAGGCTTAGTAACGATTTTATCTAATAATTCCCTATCAAATTAATCAGACGCGTAATCTGCGAGATACTTCATTGAACCAATTCGAAGCGAACGCGAAGAATTTTAAGATACATCCGCATTGAAACATCAACACGAACATCGCCAACGAGAGTAACGAAACAAAAAGAAGGGAATAAGAGAAACGAATAAAGAGGAGAGTAACTCGTTTCACTAACGAGTCATCAATAAAGTAGACGCGTTTCGTATCAGCAACGAAGACAAATCGTTTCGTATCTCACGACGTTCATTCAACCTACGAAATCTCGAGATTCACTCGAAGGATCGACGTCATTTCGTTGGTTTCGAAATAAAACGACGATTGAGAAATCGTCTGCGCTTGAATTGCGATCGCGTGAATAGTCGAGCGTGATCCAAATTCGAACATCTAGACGGGCTGCAGACGAAACTGCATGAAAAGTGACTGACCGTACCGTGGTTCTGATTTACAGGCGGATTTATTTTGGGAAAATCTCTATCGTGTTTGATATCCTGAATGGGAGTTTGCGTGGGATAGAAGTAGATCTGGGTTGCAGAATTATTTATAGAAATTTGCATAACTAGAGTGCTCGTGGTCAGTCTGCGATGAAATTTGTGAAATTTAGGCGAAAAGCGCGCAATTTCTATGCGGTCGAAGAAAATTGTAGGCAGGTTATATCTGAATTTTTCAAAAGATTTCGAGAACCTGAAAGAAATTTGAAAAATTTCCAAGGCATTCGTCAGATTCACTCGTCTCGCGTTTCTTCTTTTGGTACGTACCTCGCAGGTAATTAAAATTGTTAAAAATGAAACTGGTTTGGCGAGAGAAGAGTTTACGATTGGATTTATAGAAGCCTTTGAATTTTTAACTTGTAATTCCTGGTGCAAAGTTTCATCGCATCGTAAATGATATTGATCTGTTATATGCAATCACGATGAAAATAAAATTAATATATCAAATTGCTTGTAATTTCGTTGGAAAAATAAAGTCAGGTTCGTTCGTGTACAGTGACATATTAAAGAAGGAACACTCGATTTGTCCGAAGAAAGTAATTCGAAGAACCTCCGATAAGCTGTCTCCTCTCCCTCGCTTCTTTCCTTTCTCTTTCCTCCGTGGAACAGAGTTTCCCGTCACGTTCTTGATCTGTCTTGATCGCAGAGCGATCTCCTTGGCCGAAAGTTAATTTGCAACCGCGTCTTTCTCCGTGATGCTTTATCGTTCAGAGTCCCAATAAAAAGCGACGTGAAAATATAACGCGATTTGTATGAAAATTAGAAAATGGAAACAGAAATATACATAGGAGAATATAAAATAAACAGCGGAAATTTAGAATCATTAATTGTCATATTTCTCATTTGATAAATATTAATTTTTATACATTTTTCGTTCGCTTCGCTTATCGAAACAATCTTATCCAAATAATAAGCTTCGTCGAATTTTAGTTTTTCCTTGAAAAACGCTGTTCGATCGGTCAGAAAAATGTTTTTCTTCCTTAAGAGGAATTAAAGGTGTTAAAGCTGGATTTAATTGAAAGCTACGAAAGTAGAGTGGCTTGAAATGTAGTCGTAATTAATTTTGTTAAAAGAATGGCGTGTTTAAACAAACCGACAATTTTTAGATATCCACAAAAATGAACTTTGCAAGTATGTTACTTATTAGCATAGGAATGCCATAATCTTTCAAGTTGAATAACGCGATATTATTAAGAAATCATTGAAATTTTATTTCGAAGCACAGTTTCGACGAGAAACGGTTCTAGTCTCGGTGAATAACGCGCTTCTGTTTAATCTCGATGATCGTTTCTCTCGATTCGATCGAACATTTTTGCGGTGAAATCTTTTTCAATTGTATTTTTCCATTCTTTATCGGGTAGAACGTGACAAATCAGTGGAAACGACCGTGTGACTAGTGTGACTATACGCTATACTACACACCTTTCGTTAGAACTGATTCATTCGTCGCGCCGCGTCGATTCGATGGAAAGCCAAAGCCACGCAAAACTCGCCTAAGGCTACTTTTAAGTTTGTCGACGCAGACTGCGTGGAAGCAAAATTCCGAAGGAAAAGTACGGGCAATATTTTTGCTAATGCTGCGACTCGTCGCAGAAATATGCAAAAGTCATAACACGAATATTGGAAGAGGAAAGAAGATGCAAAAGATAGATAATTTCATCTCACATAACTTATTTCTTTTATTTTAGGATAATTTTGTTTTAGGACTCTTTTTATTTCGCAATTGACAAATATTGTACATACGAAAATGTCCACGTAACAGAGTGGAATTTTATTATAAAATTTGATTCGGATGTAATCTGGTTTGATGACGCAAAACTATTCGCACGAACAGACGGATCTACAATGACTTCGTTCTTTGTGATGACTACACGTAGGTGTAAAAGTAACGTAACATTATTACATACTTAAGTGGTAGGGAAAATAAATTTCTATTTAGGTTTCATTTTTTTCTGTTTAATTACGATTATAAAAATATGAAGTTGCATAAACATGAGCAGTTTAATTATTAATTTTAGAAATTCGCGATATTGTTAATGTATCATTGAGATACTATTTTTAAGAGAAAGAAAACTAAGCGATTCAAACCTTAAAGCTACGATAGTTCAATTCATTGAACCTGCACATTGATTAATGGATTTTCCAGAAATTCGACTGCGCGTATCGCGTGCTATCACACGACGCGACGTTTTAAAGGATTCGGAACGCAAACGTTCCTCGGTTGATATTTCGCAGAAATTTTATGAACGCCGTTTCACGATTTCACGAATTTTTGATAAACTTTTTATCGGCACTCACCTTCTCAGTCTATTCAACAGTTTTTTTAGCATAATTCATCACAACCTCGAGGATCTAGTAATACGAGCAGCGATTCAATCGTCGGCGAGAAATTCGCCAGAAAGAACTTTGTCCATCGTCGATTGAAAATTCGGCTATAACGTTATGTAACGTAACGTAAAATGTAATTTCGCACTAATTATTCATAAATTGTTGTCTTTGCAGTAAGATAACTCTTTTATTTAAACAAACATGTTTTCCTCTATTTTATTTAAAACTAATGCTCCTCGATAATCGATAAACCGATAACTTTACGTATAAAAAAAGGCACACTCAGAGAGGAATACTAAAAAGAAGAGGACTCTGCCTACTTTTGTTATTATCTTGCACGGGATGAAACAACGATGTACACATTTGCACCAGAACAAAACAATTCCCATCTCATCCTTTCCACGAATCCCGCAAACCACGATTCCTTCGAACGTAACATCAATTATACCTTCACGGAAAAGATTACTGCACAAATGACGTTCGTCCAGCGACACGTCCCGCGACAAACTGAATCACGCTCGAGCGAATCACTATCGCGAGAATAGTCGCAAACAAAGTGTTTATCGCGCGAAAAACCGGGAATAATCGCGTTTATTGAGCACCAAGAACGTCCAATCAACCAGTCACGAGCATTGATCCCGGAGGCTGGCATGGAACTGCGGCCGCACCACCCACGACGACGTCCAACAGCCTCGACTCGTCGTTATCGAAACTGATAAGTGACACGAGCGACGTCATCCAGCGAAACGTTGGTCCTTAATTTATATATGTATACATTTATATAAAAATCGATGTCCTGATTGACTGATCGACGCATAACTTTTGAAAATATAAAATTCGCAAAGTATATTCCTGTCATGACGTAAGCACTCGTTAAGAAGGGATGCTTTGAAATTCATTCACTAAGAGAATGAAAAGGGACAAAATGTTTTTCACGGTTTCCTCCATATCACGAAATGTGTTTGAAAAATCTGTACAAGCGTTTTCAAAATTTCACCCCCAAAGGGGTGAAGGAAGGAGGAGGGATAAGAGAGAAAAAAGGGCGAAGCTAAGAAACTAGAAAATGTTAAGTAAAACGGAAAACGACAGACAGGTGTTTGAAAAACCTGTACAAGTGTTTTCAAAATTTCACCCCCAAAGGGGTAAAGGAAGGAGAAGGAGGAGGAGGAGAAAATGTTAAGTGAAACGAAAAAGGACAGACTTTAAAAAGGAGAGAGAAGGGAGATGATCCACTAGGAAGAGGAAAAGAATCTTTCTAAAGTTTCTAAAACATGTAAATTTTCTGCAGTCGTTGCCAAATTTAACGCGTGCAAACTAACCTCGTACGATGTTGCGTGTCATCGCTTGACACGTAGATGCAGCAACGAAGAAAATGTTTATTCTCGATGCAAGTACACGTACGCTGTTTCGTGTAGTTACACAATTCTCGCTAGAGAAGTTTCCACTTCTGTTAATAAGCACGAACGCGTCTAAATGCATTCTGTTAACAATCCTTTGTCCTTAGGACTCTTTTAAGAACAATTCGAAAATCCAACAGCGAACAAAGATGTTACTATGTCTAAGAAATTGGGAATTTTCCAGTCAACTTGGTAGTTTCTTTTTACAGGACAAAGAGGTAATTTTTAAGGGTTGAAGAGGTATTTTCTGCGAGTTTCTATTGGAGAGTGGTTGCAGAATTATTCCGGGGTGAGATGCAGGAGAATGGAGCAGACAGAGATCCCTTATCGGTCGTGATGTATAGCACAGAGATTGGGCGGGTGCTGGAGAAGATTTCTTTCGAAATCAATGGAGTTCCTAGCTGAACCGTGTGGATTGTAAAGTACCTCCTTCAGTGGCTTTTTTATTTTATGCGCGATAGTATCATTGAGTTACACAGTCATGAATATAAGATTTGTTACGTGTGGTAGATTTATGAGTAATTGTTTCGTATTGTTCCCAAGTTGAGGAGTTTTGTTCTATTTCGGGTAATTTTATTGTCTAGAGAGACAATGCTGGAGGATACTCGAGGATGAGTCTTTTGTTTCCCTTTAAAAACAGTATTGCTCAGCTTATGGATGGTGATAAAGTAGAGCACATACTAGATCAAAGCGTTTCTTAATCTTCTGTTAATTTCATTACATTATTTTATTCAATGACATATTGTTATTTGTTCATATTGTTCGTTCAATGCGTTGTCCTTTTATCGTAGGCAAAATATATGAACTTTTAATACGTGTAATATTTGTAACAACCATATACAGTCTATGCGTTGACAATCGTTTTATGGATGTTCAGAAGAAGGTGAAATTCAGAGTTTGAACACAGCAGAAGAATCTTCATCTAAAGCAGAATAGATAGAGCGAATAAAAGGTATAACACGTTAAAAATGTTTTCATCGTATTTAACAAAATGCATACATGTATCAACCTTTCACAGATGGAAACAACTTATACAAGCAAAATTCTATTTAGATATATGAATTTGTACGAACAGATAAAACTACAAGCAAAGACGTCTATTTAAACAAAGTAAGTAGCTCCAGTTTCTGTCTCTTCTAGCCTTAATCCAATGATTCTCCGGACAAACGTAGTCCTTCCCCTACGAAGATTACAAACGGAAGCAAAATCAACAGAAACCAAGAGAAGATACATTCGATAGAGTCCAATTTCTGTCGCATTGGGTCCCACTTTAATCAACGTCCAGCGTCCAGAACCTCATTGGGCGAATGTCGAACATACGACGAGATATCCACGCATCGTTCGATCAAACAGCACGAGTTACCTTTGCACGGGCATCCTCCTTTCACGACGAGGCGTTCGATAAGACGACCATGGCACACGGTTAACAAGCAGTCCGTTATCAGCGACGGCTGCAACCGGCTGACGGTGTCACCAGCCGGAAGATTATCGTGCACAAAGCCTGACAACGGAATCAGATAACTCTGACTGACACGATTCTCAACGAACGTATTGTAAGGTATTTTGTTCCGAGAGAATTCTATTATAATTCTTTATCGATATGTTAAAGCATTAGAAAACGGTATCGTTAAACTTGTAAAAGGAATAAATAATTTTATAATATAGAGAATAATACAGCTAGTTTTCTAGTTTTCTAGTTTTCTAGTTTCCTAGAAGTTTGTATTAATAAGCTCTACAGTAAAAAATTGTTAAAGGAACGGGTGTATGTATATGTTTTTTGTGATAAAGCTGTCATTGGAGGTGTAAACAGAATAGAAAGATATCTTGGAAAAATAGTACGATATATTATATTTAGAAAAGCCGAATCACTGAGAAATAGCGGATGCTATGAAAATAACTTGTATAAAAATAATTTACTTCTTTTCGTATTAGATCTGTCACTGATTTGTTACATTCGCGCGAAGAATAAAATATTCTCAAAAACGAAGAAAACAGTTCGATTAACAAATTTCAAATATCGCTAGAAAATATTTCGACATACATATTCTGTTTAAAACAATTTGCATCACTAAAGTAATCAATACACTCCATATAAGATATTTATAGAAATCTTGATGAAAATTGCAGGGAGAGCAACGAATTCTCAAAGACTGTATTAATGTTCCGTATAAAATTATAGCAGTGAGAATAGGTATCCTTTTAACTGTTCAGTCGATTAATTAAAACTTGATTTATATAAAACGTTCATGTTATCATTAGCCACTATTTTTCTAAAGTGGCAAATATATAGAAAACATAAGACAAGGAAGGGTTTCACTGATTCATTCGACGCGATAAGCAACGATGTGACACGGAAACCACGCTACGTCGCATAGGTTTATCAATACACAACAAGAAATTCTGAACAGAGACACGTTGCTACGAAACGTTCTTCGTATTATTACGCAGGAGCTTCGTTGACATAAATTGGTGATATAACGCGCAGCCTTTTCCTACGACGTCACTAAGATACGATTAATCTTTTTTATACAAAATACTTGTAAAAAAAGACTCTCTAAATTTATAAAGAAAATAAACAATTCTGAAACGTGCGGTTTAATATATCTTCGATGATATCCTTCGTAAGGTGCTTGTAAGAAATCTCATCTATCTTGTAAAAAAAGTTTCATACATCCTGTAAAACATTCCACATAAGATACTCGTAAAAAAAAGCCTCGTGAAATTCGTAGAGCGAATAAGAAAGTAAAGCTTTTTATGGGCTTCAATAAGATATAAGCTTTTAAAAGCATAGTTGATCGCACCCTCTGTAACATTTCACAGAATATAGTTGTACAGAATCCTATGAAATATGTAGAAAGGATAAAAAATTCCTCAAGGTTCGATCCCTTCTCTACGATATTCTGTATTAAATATAATATTTATCAAATTTGTAAAGACGATAAAAGGTTGTCAAAGGTAGAGTTTGACATACTCTCTACAACACACCTACATTATCGGATATGTAAATAGATTAAAAAGATTATCGTATCATCTGAAACACTTCAACAAGTCCGACATCCATATTTCACTCGTTGAAACCTGCCAGTAGACGTAAGCTTGCAGTATTTCCATGGAACACTGCATTTCTTTTATCTCTAACTTTCTCTATCCATATGTTCCACAGATTTACCATACGCAAGACAAATTATGGCAGACTGTGGACATTCCGCACACGCGATCCTCCGCTTTGTTACTGACAACACTTTTCCCTGTGGACATGGTTTGCATTCGCGGAAGACCTCCAAACAGAAAATCCCAACGATCAAGATACGAATCAGGAAAACAACGATTAAAAATACAATTCCTTCCGTGTTCCTACGTAATCACGATAAGACGATGTTCACGTTGACACTTTTCAGTCATCCTTACCAAGAACTCTGCCTGAGTACCCGATCACTCTTATCGACGACTACGCGACGTTGTCGCGAGACCATTGCCTCCTCCCGAATCTTGAATCACGCGACTGTGAAGTCACCCGATCGACCTCTTTTTTTTCTCAATTTCTCTCTACCTCTCCCGTCGATTCGGTTTTTCCTGCTCTGGAACTTGTCTTCGATCGATAACACCGGCGCGATAGACTTTTCTCGACTTTCACTTCCGGTGTCCACCACGTGTCCACCACAACAGATTCGATTTTAAAAATACACTACAGAACGAGACACACTCGACAAACGCTTCTTTAGGAAGAAGGGAGAGGAGCAGTAGAGAAAGAAGAAAAAAAAAAGAAGGAAGGAGCACACGAGGGGACGCACAATCAACGGCGAGAGGCGCCGTGACGCCAGTCGGCGACGCACTGGCACCTGGCGTCCCGACAAGACGCACAAACGCGTACAGAAACGCAACTGTCCGCTAGTAGACACGAGACCGGTCTACTACCTACTAGCCGGTTACGAGAGACGCGGTGGTGGGGTTAACGGTTAGGGGAGCTGCGCATGCGCATTAACGGATTCTGCTAGTTCATTCTAACCTTGCCATCGGCATCGATGCCTCCACCGGACCTGGTGGTAGGATGGTGGCAACCGAAAAATCGAGACGCGACCGCCGGAGAAAGTAATCATCCGGTTGGTTTTTTTTCGTCTTTTATGGGTCGTTGTGGGCCAGTCTTTGGATACGGAGAACAAAGATTCGGGGAGGGTGGAAGGGTGGTAATGGTAGACTTTGTAAAGGAAGGAAGGTTTTGAAGAAGCGCAGGATAATTAGATAAATTGGAAATGATTATTGGAATGATCGTTGTATTTTAGAGATAGAAGATTCTATTTTATATATAGTTAGGGTTTAGAAGCCGTGTGAAGAACGGGTTCTTCGCTACAGCGAAGTGAAAGTAATTAGAACAATTGAAAATAGGTGATGGGCTTCAAAGATAAAAGATTCTGTTTTACATGCGAGAAGCTACAGAGAGATGGTAATGTCAGCCGTATAGCGACAACTATAGTTGATCAGAAATCGAGGAAATTTAGAAATTTTGTTGGTAAAATTCATTTACGTCCGTCAATTTTGCTAAACAAGCGAAGAATATTAAAAGTATCAGGTTGCCCTCGCTCGGTGACCAGTAACTGGAAAGTTTCTGGTTAAGGGATGAGCCGGTTAATAAGTTCGTGACAATTAACCGGTGGATAGTACAATTCGCTCGGTTTAATCGTTGCACCGTTTAGAGGAAACGTGGTCGTCGTGTGAGGTTAGGAATAGGAAACCGGTCCATCCTCCGCAAGTACAACCACCGAGCGTGATCGGCTGTTACGATCCATCGTAGCCTTAGATCTGTCCGCTCGTGCCGAGGTGTGGCTCGAGAAAACCATCGGTGGCTGCGGTATCGGCTTATGTAACAGGTTTTACGTGGCCGTGGCGTTTGACGACCGCTGTAAAGTGCGAGCTTCGTGCCACGGATCCTTCCTTTTTCAATCACACCTGAATGCACGTGGATAGCGTCGCGGTACATGCAGTTGCGGTTTCGCCAGAACGGATCTGGTAATGATAGATAATGGCCAGAGAAAGGACAACCATTGTCTACTGGCTTCTGTTCTGCCGCGTCTTGCCGCGGATTGACGATGTTGCTGGATTATAGCGTATTTTCACCTTTCCTAGCAATTTTGGCGACTGCTAGAGACAATTTTGTCCGAGATATTTCTGATAGTTGCGACAGTTCGAAGTTTCTAAGGAAAGATTCGTAGGTAACAACGATATATATAAGTAATTTTTGTGAGTTTTGTTTTTGGAGAAATTGCTGGTTACATTGAGCTAGGACTCGGAACTAGATTTGTACTTTGATTATGTTTACATTCCAAGATGGTCTAGACCTATGTATAACTAGTAATTAGTATAAAAATATTCATAAAAATTGCTTGATTTTATTGTTACTACACGAAAAACGCGGGTTAAATCGAAGATCACGGAAGGATACAAAACTTTCGGTGAAATTCTCAGAAAAATGTCATTCGCGAAGATCAAACGGAAATGTTTCTCGATGGTAATTTGTCACGCCGGAAGCATTAAAAAATCGCTGCGATACGTTATTTATTAGGTAGCAGTCGGTCGACACCGGCTGATTATCTCGTGGTACAGCCACCATTTCCTCTTTAATGGCACGTACAGTTTTCCATGATTTACGACACGAAGAACTTCCGTGGAAGGAAGCTGTTCCAGCATGGGAATCGCAATTGGACCGTGGTTCGAGGCAATCGTTGCCTCGCATATCGTCTGCAGAGGAAATCGGACGCTGCGCTATATAATACTCGTGAAACTGACGTGGACGACTGCGTTTCTAGCTGTGCTTCACTCGTTTCTGCTCTTGAACGTGTAAAGCGCAATTGAAAAAGAGCCACCGAGTGAAAGTGGAAATGATTTGAAGATGCATCGATCAGGATGTACACGAGAGATTGGATACTCGATTAAATATATTTTCGCTTCATTCATTCGATTAATTTACTGCCTGTTTTCAATTTACTCCAGTCGATCGTTTAAATTGAAATTCCAGCATTATATAAATATTTTTTTTTTCAAACATTTAATATTCTATCTTCTCTACAGATTTGTATGAAATGTAAAGGTGAAAAATTGCATGGAATATACGTAGTGTAGAAGTACAGTGGTCGTTACAATATTTAGTAGATGAAACAATTTTCTATCTAGACTCCATCTTTTTATCAGAAAAATATAAATCTGTACTGTTAGACGCAATCCTGTTTTCTAACATTACGATGTGCTTCCATATCGGCTATCTTCTAAACTGGCTTTTGTTCGCCACTATACTGTTACTTCGTACGATGATTATTTGTAAACGTAAACTGGTCATAATACAGACAATGGCTTAATACTTCTCCTCGGCAGTTATTTTCGATGTACAAGCTGATCTTTCGCAGTTTAAGGAAGTGTAACAATCTTAAGTTGTTACTCGAATAATCAAGATTCTACTCTACGACTGATAAAGCGATCTCGTATATTTGACCAACGGTATAGATCCCCGCAATCCTTCTACAAAGGAACGAATCTTCCCAAACCAATACACCTAATCACAACTCGATACGATACGATATACCTTTCAAAGACACCCTCCCTCCAATCTCTAAAGAAGTCGACAATCCTCGTAAAGTTGAAAGAGGGACACAAGAGGTACGGTCGAAACATTGATTCCACGTGGATTCTTCAAGGACGGACTTACACAGATCACGGGGAAGCGATCCTCTGGAAAGGGGGGTGCAGTGGATTAAGCGAATGACTGTAAAAGGGCCACGCAACGTTCGAAAAAACCGGGGGTGATAGTGGCGGAAGAGATTTGTGGCGGGTTGGTTTACCGCCGTGAAAGAACCATCGCCACTTTTCGTCTCTTCTTATGGAAAAAGCGATCGCGACTTACGACGTATGTGTATACGTGTAAGAGGAAAAGAAGAAGAAAGAGAAGAGAAAGAGACTTGGTTAAGAGAAGAAATACGAGTTCACGACTGGCGAGAAGAAACTTCGATCGTTTTCACGGAGAAAAAGTTTATTGTTCGCGTATCGTGAGCTGAAGGATGATCCTCGGACTACGATGGCGTATAGCGTTCCTGTGTTTGTTTTAGGGCGAAGCATTAAGCCCTGTGTGTGCTTCCAGTGGACGGCCAGGGTTAATGATTCTTGATGGAGGAAGAAGGGCGGGGAAATTTGACGAGTGCAAAGAAGCTTTGAATTAAGGCGTTTAGTTCAGTTATTTCGTCTGCGATGGTGCGCAGCGATGATGATGATGATACCGGTGGTGTTTCGTTGGAACATTGTGATAAAATTTAACGACGTTAAACGTCCTGTGATTATATCGTTGTAATCTTTTATTACTATTCATACATATTATATTGTAATAATTCCTAATCGGAGAAGAATTAAAGTTTGATAAAATTGAACGAGACAACGAACATAGAAATCTCGATTTTCGATGGAGCTGCATAGGAACCTTGACAAATGGATATTTTGTACACTGCTTTAATATATCTGCAAAATTTTGAATTCCAATTTCTAAGAAATTTAACCGCCGATACAAATATAGAAAATCTGTATGTTCGATACTCAAAATATTTAGACGCGTATTAATCAAAAAATACTTCTATATATCTTGCGAAAATTTCTAAAAATTCCAAGTACCGGAAACTAATTTCGTTCAAAGCCCATTTATTTCTATACGATTCACATCTTCGATCTCGTATAGGGCGCTATAAAAAAGCGATTTTCTTTCGACAGAAACGCGGTTCAGGTATCGTTCGATCTACCCTCGTTCAACCCTTACGCGGTAAGAAAAACCGGATCGTAAAAGTGGTTGTCAAATACAAGATTCAGCTTCATTCCTCGAGAATCGTGTAACGATCAAACAAGCAACACTCGTAAAAATCCCGATGGAAAACGATCGGAGAGAGAAAATACACGTTTCTCACCCTTCGTTCAGTGGTGGAACCTTGTACTTGGAAAATCATGGAAGTGGTCACGGGCTCAGGTGCACAGAGCAGAATTTCTCGCTGGAACTTCCTAAAGTTTCTTCGGAAGTTGTCGGCTGCTTCATCGTACCTATATTTCATGAATTATGCCGAGTAACTCCGGCCAAAGATCCTATATTTCTTCTTTTGAAGATCCTGAAATATTTGACGTTGTTGAACGAAGTTAAGCTAGGGAAGTTTGGCGAAAGAAGTTCGATTTTCTGGTAGATATTCGAGTTTAGCCTGTTGAGGATTGAATTTTATATATTGTAAAATATCGTTGATGCAAATTCGATAGTATAAAACGAAACGTTCGATAAAATTTGGAATAAACCTAAGAAATACATTTTCAGACGAAGAAATTGCTCGCTATCAGAATTTTCAACGTAGTGTCTACTACTCCAACGAGTTCAATCGATTTCTACTTCCTTCACGAGATTTCTTCACAAATTCGACAAAAATACTTGTAGCGAAAGGTACCTACGGTTAATAATAAGAATAAAAATTCGTGAAACTTGTAGCGAATACTAAGTACCTATGAAAATAAATTTCCACGATATAGTCTTTGTACTTGATTAAAAAATATCCAATTAAATAAAAAACATCCGAAAATATCTACGCAACTTTTAAGAGACCATAAACGAAACTGCTCGTCTCCCCATGATGAGTTCCTTCGGTCACAACGTACCCCGGTTTTTCCGCTCTGAGAGGCGCGATTGTCCCCTCAGGGACTGCGCAAAAGGTTTCCGCGGGATGAGAATTATAATCGCGAGCCGAGTAATCACCTTTGCACCCTGTTTCACCTCCCGTTTGCCAGGCGGTCGAATATGCAAAATACTTTGTCGAGGTCATAGTTTTCTAAACAATTTGGGAAACTGGCGGGGCCAGACACTCTGGGTACAATTGAAACGAGACGTTCCAGTAATGAATTATGTCCCTCTAAAGGGGGTGAGAAGGGGTTCCAGGACATGGAGAAAGGTTTGAATAGCGCATAGGCGAAAGGGGTGGAAGCGTGAATTGGGATTAATTCTTGGGGTTGGATGAATGAACGACGGCTTCGAGGATTGCCGCAGGTTAATGTTAATTGTCGAGCATAAAGTGCTTGCTGTTTGTCGTTCCATTCGCTACTCGATAATAGCCCTTTGCACGATCGTATCCTTTATTTCGCTTTTGTTGCCTGCTCTTCTGGTTTTTTAGAAAATTACGTGGAACTTTCTGTTTGATCAAGCCACTATTCGTTTCTTGAAAATCTGACGAATAAAATTGCATCTAACGATTTATGCAAACTATCGGTACCTTTTTAAGCTAGTCAATTATTAGAGTTGTTCTTGCAAATTTTTTGAGGTAGAAATAAAAAAAAATTGTAGTGCAATTTGTATAGGTATTTTTCAATCCCAGCTGGCCACGAATACAAAACATTTTTACGGCACAGACGAACAAACAATTCCTATTTCTCTGTATTCCATGGTGGATTAAATAAAACGAAATATGCGTTATGCGGCGGATAAAACGCACGGGATGAATATTTTTGCATACGTAACACAGAGAATTTACATTATCCTCGAATAAAATAGTTCAGCTGCGGAAACTCTCAGGAACGAGTTCTATTTTCTGGCTCTCGGTTTATTGAACCAAAAGTGTGATTCATAAGTGGCCTGGAAGGAAGACGAAAAATAAGAAAAACGAGGCGTCGAACCTTCCGCCTGTAAATAAACGAGAGACCATGGCGGCTGCACTCGAAAAGAAATCAACACGAAACAATTTGCACCTTGTAATCGTGATAACGGTGTTGGTAATTAGCGTGCCTTCTTATGCACCGGAGGAAACGTTCCGTTGCAGTACGAAACGGTCATTTACAACCGTGTGTCTGCAATTCAATAATTTTCTCCGGATGGTTTAACACACTCTGTGCTTTTGTTTCAACCGTTTCGAAACGTTTCCTGATTTTATCTCGCTATCGAGACAGTCTCTGCACGTGGAACATCGGTCGGCATAGTCGTTTTTCGACAATTTTTCCTTCCTCCAGAAAATTACCCATGTAAAACGACAGACCTTGCTATTATCAACGTCACATTCGTCGATAAGAAACATATTAAAATATAGCACGGAAGAACGTATTAATAAAAATATTTCAACCATTCCAATAACATCGAGCGAAACTAATTTTCATTTTCTTGCTTCCAATCCGTCCTTCTCGCGGAAAATTATCCATGGCCGAATCTCAGTTGGTATCGAGCGAAAAATTCTCTACCAGACAAACGGTGCAATTTTCATCAGAATATTAAAACGACATAATTTTCAAGGAGCAACAGGATTCGAAGGATGATCGACGAGCATAGCACGCAATCGGAAGCCAATCACCCGAGCCACGGCCAGCTACTCCATGATAAATGCCGAGCTTCATCGTTCAACCCGGCGACAATTGGCAGCGGTGGACGACTTCGTCTAGTTTCCTCCGCTTATATCAGCGCGCCCGTATCCGTCGAACAATTTGTTGTCTGCCAGCCAGGCCATTTTCCATCGCTCCACCCTCTTATCCGTCATATCTGAAGCTTCGTCTCTGTCAAATTCCGTGCTCTCGAGCGACCGCAGACTTTCGTAGCACAGTGAAACAGAGGGAGTAGAATCCCGTTTCCCGGAAATCACGTCACGTACGCGCTGGTCCCAGCCTTTCGCGTCTCTTTTGATTGCTTTTTGAATCGGAATGCTGATGTTCCTTCGTGTACCGAAGATGGAACACGTTAGTTACTTCGCTTCTTCGTGGGGTTCATTTCTGGAATTATGAAGCGGTTTCGGTGCTGCAGACGTATTTCACGAATAGTCGAGGATTATTTATCAGCGTTAATCGATTGGTAGTTTTGAAGTTGCAAAAGTTTGTTTCAGCTTGTTGAGGTTTGAGAGCGATGGAGCCAGATTCTTGATAATCGAAATCAAGGAATCTTCAGGAAATGGAATTCATCAGTTTGACTTCCGGGTATGTAACTCTGACTATTCGCACAAAAGCCAATCCATCAAACCCGATCAAACTCGATCAAACCCGATCAAACCCGATCAAACCCGACCAAACCCGGCCAAATCCAACTAATATTAAAACCAGGAAATCTTCAGAAATGCTATTAAATTAGCTTCTAAATGTGTATAGCCAAATTCAAAAGACTACGTATTGCTTTCCGTAATCCCAAATTGTCTACAACGTCCTCAAACTTTCTGAAACTTTCCAAACCAGAGTATAAAATTCTATCTCACGGACAAAAATCCTGGGTAACGACACAACTTCTAGTATCCATAGAACGCTTGTCCAACCGTATCAGAATAAGCATTTCGAACGGTGGTACACACTCGCAAACACCCTCGGAGCGTGGATGGTGCTTCTAGGGGCAGGTAGCGGCGCGTTGCGTTTCTGGAATAATTTAATTAGTAAGCGTACGAAGTGAAGTGCCAAGTCTTATCCCGTGGGCTTAATAGCTGGCTCTTCCCCGCTTCTGACTTCGCCTCCCGCGGGACGTACCTTTGCCCGGGAACTCGTCTGCGTTAGAAACACGCACCACGAATCCCCCGTAGGTCGAACGAGATCATGAAACCGGGACCTAGCATCTTGCTAGCCACCCGAGGACGTCGTTTAATGAATTAATTAAGCATTATTTTGTTTAGCTGCGAGACCTGCTGACAGTTCGTCTTTCTCATCGGCAAATGGTCGTACGTTTTACGACCGTTTCATCGGGGCTCTGTTTTATGGCTCCTTCGTGATATTCGTTCTTTAGCTAATCTTTTATCTTCCTTTCTTGGGATTTGTTGCTCTCGTTAAATACTGCGACTTCCTGTATCTGTAGATAATTACTGTGATTTGTTGTGAAGTACGCGTGATTGTAATAAACAACGATACGCAAATTGTAACTTCTACATCGAACATTTTCGGCATTTTCTTTTAAATTCTAACGATGCGATCGTGACAATCGTATCGTGCAGTATGCCATACAAAATGCTTTGTATAACGTATAATACAGTGGCAACGAAAAGTACACACCGTTTTCTCCAACGAAGTATTCTTTTATTAGATCTTACATTCCATTTCCATCAAATTTCAATAATCATACGTAGCGTCGTTAGTATCAAATTTTTGTAATCGTTTGAAAATGCAAGATTTATTACAGTTGGATCTAATTAACCATTATACTATAAAGTATGAACGCAGTGATGTACAAATACGTTTTATGGCCACTACTTGGTACGTTTAGAATAAGTTTCCTCAAGTGTTATACATATTTTGTAATCTTACTCTGTAAAAATATTACAATTCTGATCATTTTCTTGATTCTCTGTATCAATTGTTTCGCTCGGTATGAAACTAACGAAAGCTCTAACAACATCTATGAGTAGAAGCGTAATATGCTCTATTATCGAACGACAACGTTCGTCGAGTAGAAAAAAGAAATCCGAGAGGTTTCACTTGGACGAAATCGCGCACAGATTCTTTTGCAACGGCGTCAATTTGGTAGTTCCAGCGATTTTCTGGTTTCTGGCGGTACACCCTCGCCGTTTCCGGCGATTCTATAACGGTGGGAGCAGGAAGAGAACTTTTATATCGCAGCAAATTGCTCGAGGCCAGTCGTTCTTCTTCCCCCGCTGTCCGATGGTTACTTTTTAATTAAAAGTTTCGCCTTTAAAGCCACGACCAGACGAGACCCCAGTCGGCAAAGGGACAAATTGCATCGGGTTGTATCCGCGTGCGTACGCTCGCTGTCGCGCGACACCGAGCCGCGAGACAATCGAATGGAAAACAAGTCGAGCACGCATCGAACGACTGCACGTGAAAGCTTTCCTTTGTCACTGCTCGTCCGCGGCTGTATGCGAAACGTAATGGCGAAGTAAATGAATTTTTTTAAACGTCGCGTCGGGGATAGATTTTGTTTCTTCCTTTTTTTCGTTTTAATACGAATCGTCGACTAATATCACACGATAATATTAATCTACACTTCGTAGAGATTATGAAATTATTTAAATTGTCAATCATTCGTTATACTCATAAATCACGGTGTTAACATATAGATTTACAGAGGTAGATAATAATACTGACCATAAGGACAGATGTAAGTAGTTGTATGCACAGTTGATAGAGTTTAGATTATGTCGCAATTGTTGTTCTGTCTTGTTAAAGTAACTACTTCAAGAAAAACTCTACATCTTTGTTTATGTATTTGTGTGACCTGGTGATTGCTATTATGCAGAAATATTCTAAATAAGGAGTGCTGCATATTATTGTACCCTTGAATATACATTATGTTTTGGGTTGCAAGGTCTAACAACAAAGGAACTAATAAACAGATTTCTATTTATGTTTCCTGTAGCCTCTAGTTCAAGCTATAAAGTTTGGTGATGTCCTTTTGCTATAAAAGTATGAACGTGCTCCCTACCATTCCATTGTCTAGTAACACTAAGAGAGTAAAGATCTGAATCAGCATAAACTTATACTTATAGCTTTAATTAATTCAATATACTTTTCTATTACAAATTCATCCACTCGTTCCTCAATCAGTCAACCTCAACCTCAACCTCAACATGTCGCCTGTTATTTTCTACGTATTTTGTTTATGTTTAAGTTCGTGTTTTATGCAAACTCTGTAAATGGAACCTCGATAGGCAAACGGAAATAAAATATATACAGGGTGGTTGGTAACTGGTGGTACAAGCGGAAAGGGGGTGATTCTGCGCGAAAAAAGAAGTCGAAAATATAGAATAAAAATTTTTCGTTCGAGGCTTTGTTTTCGAGAAAATCGACTTTGAATTTTCGCTCGGTACGCGTGCGGTACGTTATAACGGATCTCACTGTAGATCGTTGTCTCGATGGAAAAATTAAAAAAAAAAAAAATTAAAAAGAAAATTTTTATTCTATATTTTCGACTTCTTTTTTCGCGTAGAATCACCCTCTTTCCCCTTGTACCACCAGTTACCAACCACCCTGTATATAGATAAATCACGATATGCAGCGATTTTTATCTTTAACTAACTATATTCGAGATCACTATTCTGCATAGAATATAGAGTATTAGTAAATTAAGATTACAAGAAGATAATGTAACAATGTTACAGTAGTAGTACAGTGTTATAAGAGCAAGGCAATTGTACAATAGCAGATTAGTACTAGCACGATAATAGTAAAGTAGTACTATCGTAGGAATAGTACTACGACAATATCATAGTAAAGTGGTACTATAATAGTAATAGACCAACATTAAACCACTGAATTACAGTTAATATACCACATCATGGTAACCATTCCTCGTGCTTCATCTTGCGTCCACTGCATGCGAACCGCTAGATGCCTAAGTGTCACAGTACACCCACTATTCCATTACGCTCATTCATCGCATTCCACGGTCCCTTTATCTCTCTCCAGCAATTCCAATTCAATCTCCTGTCTACGTAACAGTCTCACGAATAGAACTATCTAAAAACTGCAAACCCATTCTTTTTTCCTTCGCCTCTATATATCTACGCAGCCACAGTCTCCTTTAATTCTCTCGTAATCCCTGGTATCATCTTATCTTCTCCATTAAACACGTCGGACTACGCACACATATACGCGTTATCTTTGCACGGAAAAGATCCAGTTAGACACCATCTCAGCCCGCTGAACTCTTGCAACAAGAAGAGTACTAGAAGCAGCATTAAAGGACCATTAAGAAAATTAGAAAAAAATTCATTTTAAAGGATTACTCGTTTCTTTGTCCTGCAAACTAATTGTCACTGGGAAATTCAGATATATCTACGGGGTGTCTCGTGTAACTAGATGGATTATAGGTTTAAAGCGATAGAAAATAGTAAAATAGCGGAGCAATTAATTAAGAAATGTAATAACAAAATTGTGAGAAAAATGTCTCGACTAGTTGAGATAAAAGAGATTCTACTGTAATAAAGTTAACAGGAAATTCGATACAAGTAATAACTAAGGATAAAAGAATTAATTTTTAATTTTCTATTAATAATCTATAGACGCTAGAGTCCGGATTTTATCCACACAAAGGGCCATTCTTTTTGCTTGCCCCTCAACGAGAACACGTTTTAGTTAAATCAAGGGAAGAGGAGATCGAAGGAAGTCTTGTTTGGGCCCACTACCAAAGGACGAGCAACAGCAAAAAAAGAACGGTCTGAACGATACTCTTCTGCGACTGGTCGACAAGAAGGGGCCCGTCTTCCTTTTACGACGTGGCTCCGCTCGACGACACGCGGCCATTAACATATTCTTCATCCTGCGACAGAAGCTCTCACGGAGCTTCTTGTCAACCGATTTCGAGAACGGAACGTCCGGGTTCTTTGTGCGTGTTCCGTGCACTGGTTCGGCGATCGGTGGCGACCATTTTTGGCGAACGATCGGTAGAAGAATGGGTAGAAGGTGTACCACGTGGGAGGACGTTGAATTTATTGGATCTCGATATTGCTAAACTTTCTCTACCGAATCGTAGAAACTCTCACGCAACGAACGTGTTAAACGGAAATTTTCGTACAGAGTGAAATTACAACTTGGCTAACTAGGAAATCAAACGGAATAAAAACAAGAAGAGAACAAAACCGCGAAATAGACTTCTTCCAAAGAGGAACCTGCTCGAAATCAGTGGTAATCACCCACGCGAGGATCCAAAACGAGCTGTACACACGTACACACACACACACACACACACACAGAGTACCGCGATTTGAAAACAACGGGTGCACAGCATCCCGAAGCAACAGCCTGGTAATTGCGTTCACGAAACCGCGAACAGGCAAGAACATCGGCGAGAACGGTCGTTTGTCAGTGGCAAATAGAACAGTTGATCTCATCGAGGCCCTCTAACGAGGCCTCGTTATTGCAGTTCGCGTGCACTCGCGTCGATCTTTCGACCAAGCGTTTTCGATCGCCTAATTAAAACGAACTTCTCGTTTCGAGACTTAATCTCTACCACTGAGAACCAATAAAGGGCAAACGGAATCGTTCCTTCCCTTTCCATTCTCTTCTTTTCTTTTTTTCGTTAGCCTCTTTTCCTCTGATTCGCGAGGAACGCGATCGATGGCAAACGCCGCCGGATGTCCGACATCCGGGGACAATTTATATCGACGATAAATTCCTACCCTCTTTCATTAGTGGCCTTTGCACGCCAGATTTACAGCTATCTCTCGCGCTATGAACAGTGTTCCGTGTTTCGCGGTCGATCGTATTTTTCGCCAGCCATTTTAACTGTACCTGCAGGGGACGAAGGCGCGGGAGGTGACAGTTTCGGTTGATTCGAATTAGTTTCGTCGTTAGCGATAGCGATAATTAACGGCGAGCGACCGAAACGTTGCAATTCGAAGAATTTCTCTGGTGTTTTGTTATGGAGGATATACCTCGGCTCTTTTGTCATGATATTTTAAGAAAGGAAGGACATGCACGTGTCCAGTACATAGGAATTTCGATTTGATTAGAGTTAGTTTTCGATTAAAAACTAGTGGAAGCGACTGGAACGAGACGAAAGATACATTTCAATCAATACGACGACGCTTTGGAAACTGGACGTATCTGCGGTTCGTAGAATAATATTGGAAATTCTGCTAATCGACTGTAATTGTAGAATACCAGAAACCAAGAAGCTTGGGAAATTTCAGAAAAATTTCAAGATAGGGAAACTGAAAAGTATATTCAGATTTACGAAGAAGGTACCATTTCGTTTCACAGAGAAATCAGGAACTGACTGTACAATCGATATAGACGTCGTAAAAGCAGACTTCCAAAAAGAAGCGCGAAGAATGTGTACCGTGGCAATTTCAGCGACACTCCGGGTGTAGCCCGTTCGACTTTCCATGCCAAAACTTCTCTCCATTTTCGGCGCGTGCGGCTCGATTTATCACCGTTGAGTTAAATTTCGATCGACCTCTATAACCGTGAACTTGCGATCGCGCCAAGACTCGACGCCCCGCGCCATTCAATTTAAATCCTCGTCCGATCAACTCCAACCTCGATGCTCCTCTATAAACGGAGGGATACACGTCTACGTATATATCGTCGATATCGTCAGACAACATCTGTGACAGCCAGAACGAGCTTCAAGCTCGATCTGTTATCGCCTTGGTAGGCTATGATCCGCCCTCTTACGTGAAAGTTGTAAAAGAGACGAAGAAAACAGATTGCGATGGCGCGCCTGGATGTTTATTGAAATATAAAGGATTTATGTCTCTCTTTCTCTCTCTCTCTTTCTTTTTCTTTCTCTTCGTAATAAGTTTGCGTGACGACGGAGTTTCAGGTTTTGAATTTAGAGAAGTTTGCTATGGATAGCTGAGAAGGGTGAGAGCTAAAGATTTTCACTGACGCGAGACAAAAATCGTGGCCTAAAACAGGTAAATTAATTTTTCCAGGTTGTGAATAATTTTGGAAGCAGAAAATTTTTACTTTCTCATTTCTGTTTTCTGTTTCTGTTTTCTATTGTAGTAACTTCAAATAAGTATGGATATCTAGATGGAACTTTAGATAGAAAGAAGCTGAGAGTGAATGAAAAAATCTTTGAGAAAAAGAAGACGTATTTAAATGGGACTTTAATTGATTTTTAATATTTTTCAAAAGATCGTTAATATTTTCTTGGAAACATAGAGCGCGTATTTAGAAGGGAATAAATCAACGAGAAATAGAAATACGATGCTTGAATGTTTGGAGAAGAGTTGGGAAATACAGATGCAACTTCGATCGACGTTTCTCCCAATGACAGACGATATTCAAATGAGACATTCGATGCAAACTGAACAAGATCAAAAGGGAATTCAATCGAATGCTAAGATTTAACTCTTCTGGATCTGGTACTATAGAGATACATGAAACGTCTAGTTTGTGCCTCTTGAGATTCAAGATCTCTCATTGTATTGAAATGGCAGACAGATCCTTGACAGATTTATCACTTATTTCTGTGTCACTACGGGTATCGTTTCAATCACAGAATCGTGTTACTATTTTATCATCTCGTAATCACCAATTAACAAAACAAACAATATTTGGTTCGCGATATGACTACAAGAAATTGCATAAATCTGAAATAATGGAATTAATTAGTCTTTTAAATTGAAACATTCTTTTAAAAAACTATATGTACGACTAAATCTTGGTTTTAAAACACGATATTTTATATGTAACAATTTAATAACGTATTCGAGATTTTCTCTTCTACACAAGAAATTTAATAACTTCTTGTTCGATTGAAGATTCAAATATGCAGCGGAAGATTCGTACGTCTCTATCGAATTTCCTTGAGAAAATTTTCTCAAGAAAATTCACCGACGGAGACTCTACACCACCGAGCTACCTTCCTCCCTTATCCTTCTGAATTATTCCGGAGAGTAATCGGCGGAAATGAAATCTACCAGCTCCAGTTACCGACGTCAGAAGTTCGTATTAATTATGACTCGTAATTGTCAATCGACGTTCTGTTGGTTTCTACGAGCACTAGGGGCAGTTAGGAAAGGGCTGAGATAAGTCATGATTCTCCATTAATAGAAGAGGGATTTTGAAGTGAAATTTCATATTAATATACCAAAAACTTAGTCAAGTCGACCATATTAATTTCTATGTCAAACGAACGAAAACAATTTATCGAGCACGAAAGAAAAAAATTCATCGAGCACGAACGAAGAAAATTCATCGAGCACGAACGAAAATAAGTATAAAAATATCGTCGATATTATCGGTATATAATCTAACATTCTATGTTCGTAATATTCTTACGTGGGAAGTTCAAGAAAGTTCAGCGTCTCTTACGTAATTCCATAACCTTCAGCTACAACCTTTAACTTTAACCTTTATCTTTTTAATCTTATCGATACTCGAGGGACTATAATCATGTACTATACAGAGTGTTCTAAATTCTTCCAGCCAAACCTTCGCAAAAATCGCGGTAATAAAACAAAAATTCGCAAAGTCTTATCTAATGGTATTTGATTGTCCGAAAAGTGTCTTTCTCTTACAGACACGTCTTTTACAACGACGCATCTTCGTACAAACGTGAAATCTAATCTGTCGAACTTTGTAATCTCTATCTTGATAAAACAAAATGGATCATACGTAATTCGATAAAATAATATAAAACGGACAATGTTGTGCATCCACTATTTCCTTATAAAACGAAAGAAACTTTTCGGACGATCTAATATATAGTTAAGAGATAAATTAAATTACATTCCATATATGAAAATTTCGAAAAGTCCGGTTTAACGTAATACCATAAAATGTAAAAACATCACCCCTCCCTTTCAAAAAAGCCCAACGTTCCTTCGACTCACCTGAGAATATGTTGATTGGTAGACTGCAGCAGGATCGTAGTATACTTGGTGATCAGCATTTTTCCTCTCGCAAATGCTTCGAGGAAATCCACTAGCCGAAACGTTAGAAGTAAAACCGAGCTAATTCACGTACAGCCGTGTAACACGAAGCTGCGATAGTCTCCGCGCGACAACGTCGACAGTCGAAAGAGGGGTCTCGCACTCGTTTCGCATAAATCGCGGTCTAGGAAAATCGAGAAAAGCGAATGAAGAGCGCGTGGATGCCGCGGAAATTCTTCCGGCTATATTTAACGTTTCCAGCAGGCACAAAGCGATCCGGCTGCATCCTTCTTTTCTCCTTCTTTTCGAGGTTCCAGCGAAAACCTTGACGTCATTCGGCCGTCGATCTTGCCCGTGGTCAAGTCACCGGTTTCGCGCCTCCTCCGCAACGATCGTCGCTGTGTTTGCTTCGGCTTTCGCTTTGTTTGTGCTGCACGTCGTCGACGAGGCGTGGTTTCGAGGCTGAGTGAGTTGCCGGATTGATTGGGTGTCTGCTTTTGGCGAGGGTGTTGATTCAAATCGCGTCACTTCGTGGTCTCTCGCGTTTCCTTTCGAGAATACGTGCACAAGTGTTTGTGCGATTGATTGGAAGTTTTGCTAGCTTTGCAAATATTGAAGTTACGATCGGTGCTTATTTTAAGTATGATTAATGTGGCTTCTTGGCGATGAAGTATCGTTCCACTCGATCGATGCGTTCATAACGCTGATTAGAATTTCCGTAGAAATATTACAGATATACGATCGATGTTAATTTCAACTGTAATTTCCGTCATTCATCGGTGATTCGATAAAACATCTTTTTAATAAATTGTTTAAACATTCTACCAGTGTTTGTGATAATTGAAATTTTTATCGAAAGGTAGGAATTACGATTAGCGACCGTTTTGGATACGATCGATACTCGATCGATAGTGGTTCGAGGTATATTTGCCGCTTCAATTGATTATTTATAGCATTGATTGAAATCTTCGTAGAAGTATCGAAGTCACGATCAATGTTAATTATAAATATGATCAACGTCGACCATTGGGAATTCGGCGAAACACTCCTTTTAGCTCGAAGCTTTGCGCTTTATGATTTCATTTCTAGAAAGTTAATAACTTCGTTGAGAAATCTGCAGCTTGGTAATTTTTAACATAGGAACCTTGTTCGCGATTAATATCTACGCTTCGTTATCTTCGCAATATTTATTAACTTGCCTTAAACTGCTATCGATCTATTCCTTTCCTTAAAACAGGTTACTTTTCACAGCATCCGTAGCAACAGATCTTGATTCGAGCAATCTTACCTTCTAAATTAAACTTCCTGTATAATCAACTTACAAAGTTGTTCTTTACGTGAGAACAAGATCCTCGCGATTACTCGCAACACCCACTTTAATCATTAAATTTATTCAGAAAGATAAGTCATTTGACATAAATCTCATCTTCTGACCGAGCTTCCTCTTCCTCGTCAATTTCAACTCCTTACTCTTCTATTTCTCACCAATTCTTCAAAACTTTTCGTATCCACGACGATTACGTCGAAGTCTTGAAAAGTCAATTTTTTCAGTTCCTCCAGTTTCCACCTTCAACCCAGCACGATCGTGAACGTAACAATCACGTCTCTGTCAACCGTGTTCGACCGAAACACGCAGCTGTCGCAAGAAAGAAGCTTCGAGTCAGGTGTGCTGTACCCTCTTTACTCTTTAACTGTCCAGGTCGAGGAGCTCGCGAACGGGTCCCAAGGTTTTGCCTCGTGTTTACCAGCCTGACAGATAGCGACAGGTGCAACGATCACAGATTAGCTTTCTTCGTTCGAGAACGGACACCATGGCGCCGTTTCGATTCTATTCTCGCGTATCGTCCTTAGAGTTTCAGCTAAAACGTCGTCGAATCTTGGTTGACGTTGGTCAGCGTTTTTGCACGACTTTTCCTTCGATTTAGTCGCGTTTATTGGTTGGAGATAGGACTTTCATTCACTGTGATTTATTCTCGCTCAATTATTAATCGAGTTTAATATCGCGTCTCCAACAGGATCTTCAGCTCTAGTTTTATTCTCCAGCGCCACTAAGTCGTCGAGATTTTCGCGAAGTGGTTGGCAATGCTACATGATTTATTCTCTGATTTATGTCTCGTTTATTCAACTTCGAAATTTTCACGCGATCTGGAATTTCTTGAATTTACGTAGTCCTTTTGATATCCGCCATCTGATACAGCTTGTCGATCTCGAAGTTAGACTCTGTTTTCATATCTTCGGTGTATCTTCATCAAAACTGTCGATTTTTCCCTCGTTGACGTTGGTCAACGACCTTTCACGACTTTTCAAATGTCTTCAGTGGTTTTCTTTCGCATCGACGATGTTACGCAATATATTCTTCAATTTATTTTCATACATACACCGATCTAGCTTCACTCTCGATCCTCCATTCGATCGTGAATTTCGATTTTCCTGTTAGACGTTCAGCGCGTAAACGCTTTTTAGCGTCTCGCCAAAGTACCGTCGTGCGTTGCTTGACGTTGGTCAGGGATCCCACGACTTGCCCTTCGATTTATCCTCGTTTATCCACCGATCGAGCTTCACGTCGAGTCTGCCGTGCGATCTTGAAAGATCGGTCAACGTTCCTGCGACCTTGTCGGCCTCGAGGCCCGGTCGATTATTCTTTATTGCGACTCGTCGAACGATCGAGGGCCGAGCCACCGTTTCTGGAATACGATTTCGTGGAAATCGTGTTGTCGATCGAGTCGAATCACCAATGGCCGAGTATTTTTAGCGCCAGAGATCGCGACGGTCAACTTGTTCAATGATGCAGAGAATCACGGGACTCTGTGAGATTCCGAAACGTAACACGATCGACTTGCCTCGTTCAGGGAATTGATTCTGTCTAAGACGTTCAGTGTATTCTCAACTGCATTCCGTTTTGAAGCTCGCATCGATTATTAGATTGTCTGCTGATCAGAAACTTCTTTGAATCTTGTAATCGAAGATGACAATTTTAAATAAATTTATATATTTTAAATCTTGCAAGTTTATAAGTAAATACGTTTATAAGTTTATAAGTAAAATAAGATAATGTATTTTTGGTTGACTATTGCTTCGATGAATTATTCGAGTTTTTCGATCTTCTAAGATTTATTTACGAATAGCTTGGCTTTTCGTCGTACGATCTTTTCCGCTACGCTACGCGTCGACATTCTTAGATTTTCTAAGACGAAGTTGGTTTAGATTGTACAGGAAGATCCTGATTATTCTAGCGATTCTCTGCTCGGTCGTTTGGGATTCAGGGTTTGACAAGGAGGTCAGCTTGATCAACTCGTTGTCTCAGAGAATCATAGCGATGTTACGCATCTATGCACCGAGATCTTGATTATTAAACGAGACCAATTTAGTAGACGCGGCAGAAGTATCTTCTTTGTTTCATAAAATCGTCTGAATGGAGTTCTGTTCGAGGAAATCATTGAGTCGTAACGGAGGATCGCAAGCGCGCGTGCCACGTTAAAAACAAAATTCCGAAAATTTTAGCAGTCCGAAAGTAATCGCAGGACACGTGCTTTGTAACGTTACACGGAAGTCGATCA
Source organism: Bombus flavifrons (assembly GCF_040668555.2). Classification (NCBI taxonomy): domain Eukaryota; kingdom Metazoa; phylum Arthropoda; class Insecta; order Hymenoptera; family Apidae; genus Bombus; species Bombus flavifrons. Next base: position 12,736,619 of record NC_138450.1, read on the forward strand.
CCAAAGATTCCAATTATTCGAAGAATTCAGTCCAATCAAGTTACTTGACGTTGGAAAGATCGTACAAACGTGCGTTAAATTGTCACAGAAACCTCGATCCTCTAGAATTCGTATTATTCGTAGAATTCACTAGAAAGCAGTTATCAGTAACGTCAAATAATTTCAAACATTCGCGTTAAATTGTTACAAAGGCCTTGGCCTGGAATTCATATCGGAAAATCCAGCTGAGAAGAGAGTCACTGGAAAAATATTATATAATTTCAAAACCGCAGTTATTAAATTGCAGTAAAGTCCTTGATCGCGTAGAATTCGCATTGCTTGAAAAAATTTAGTTGCACGAGAGTCAGGAGAAATATCAAATAGCTTCAAACATCTACTAAATAACTATTAAATTCTGTATATCAAATTGTCAGAGACCTCGGTTAAAATTTGGATTATTTAAAAAATCCAGCTGCTGCGAATAATTGCAAGCACTGATTATATAGTGTTAAGATCAATTAAAAATTCGAACGTTCGTGATTTTCTTCAAATACTTCCAATACTCGATCATTCGATTAATCACCTGTTTGTCGGTCACGTATCGTTCATTCGAAGCTCTCCGTATCTCGGTTCACCAATGCCGTATTCACATCGTAAATCACACTAAAAGGAGGAAGAATCTACACTCAAGAAGAATATTAAAAAAAGAGAGATGTTCGGTCGCAACGATTGGTCTATCGATCGTCCGCTTAAACTCACAAATTGGTAACCCAAAGTTCACCAATATATCTTATATCGTACATAATACCGTAGAAAAAACAGTCTGCGTTGAAGAAGAACAGCGAAGAAGCAATTAAAAATGATTCACGAATCTCGACGATCGATCATCTACTCTTGAAACTCACATATTGGTCATTCAAGGTTCACCAAATGTCAGTTCACCGGTCACCATATCCGATGTCATGTATCACCACATCAAGAAGAAACGGTCTATGTTGAAGAAAAGTAGTAAAGAAGCCGATCAATGGCAAAATAGTTGACAGATCTGGATGAGCGAGCACGATGATCCGAGGTCTCTGTCGAAGAACAAGGTACTCGCGTGTCAGAGACACTGGCAGGTGGTAGCAAACCGCCTTAAGTAGCATCGACAGGAGCGTGGCTGGTGTCAGTCCTTGTCTGCCAGTTCATTCGGAAGTGATCTGCTCAATAAGCGTCGCTCTGAGGCGCGTTTAATCGGTGTCAACGAAGGACAGGCGAACGATAAACAGTCTTGCGGTGGTTATATCGATGACGTCGCTTCTAGAAACTCCTCCGAGTGCACTTACTTCTCTGTTAACTACACGATCCTCTATCAGAAACGTTTCTCCTCGAGCGTTTCTCTTCCTCGACGAATTTATCAAATTTATCGGCGAATCTCGGAAGAATCGAACCTTTCGGTGACCTCTTCCGGTATCTTGCCCTTCTATCCGAACTCTGAACTCTGTTCGTGGATCGTTCGTGAACTATAGCAAGGTTCGAAGGATCGGAGGCTGGATCACGAGACGAATCGCGTTATCGATCCCTCGGAATCGACAATGGCGACGAGGAGGGATCGGTTGCAGAGCGGAGGAAGCGAATCGAGGGATTTTCGCGAGACCCCAGGTAAATTGAGCTCAGCGTCCACTCTGCTTCGCGTCTCGCCGTCTCGAATTGATTTCATGCTCGATCGCGCTTGAGTCTGGGTCATCCGCGCTAACTTTCCAACTCCGTCGAGACTTGGAAACGCGTAGTGTCGAAGACGTGGCCATTGTACGCGGTTCGGTTGCGATTTTGGGCCGATCGACGCGCCATTCCTCTCGACCATCGCGGTTAACCTTCGGAAACTATCTGAATCGGGGAACTACCGTGGATCCTGTTTTCCTTCATCGTGAGAATCTTATGTTCGATCGAGACAAGCTTCGACGATATTAGAAAACCTTCAACGAGACACTGTCTAAGAACGTTCGTAGATAATCGACACTCGCACTCGAAGACCTTTCATCTTCACCTAATCACGTCCCACGTCACCAGAGGACGAAACCTCTTGCAAACACTTTCTCCTTCGAATCTTCAAGCTCTTTCCAAGTTTTCCTAGTCCTTTCGCGTTACCACACCTTTTACCTGCGCCATGTTCAAAGAACCATCGATCCGCGTTATCCAAGGATCAGACAAAGAATCACCACCCAAGCTTCCTTTTCGTGAACCTTTTAATCGAAGGATTCCGGTTCACGGTAGAGTCCTCCAGGGATTCATGATACTACGATCCTCGAGGATCTCGATCATCTCCAATACCTAAAATCTGAAGGATTTGGCATCGATCGTTCTCCAGGATCTCGCTTTCTTGGATTATTTATAGACACGGCGGACAAAGAGGTTCTCGAGCGTGCAGCCCGGCTGCCGGTCGCGAATGGACTGGTTGCACGTTTGTTAAACACTATAGTCGCGGCTGTACCGCGCGGACTCTAGCTGCACAGGCGCCTATAGTCTCGGCTGGTTACGCCGACTGGATCGTCCTGTGCTCTCTCGGCGACTTTTCGAGCACGCCGTGGCTGTCTCTCCGCGGCGTGGCCACGTGTGCTTCAACAGTGTGCAAGGGGACTCTGCACTCGCGTCGAGAGTGCGCACACCGGGGCTGGGAGAACTGGCTGCCGGCACGTAGGCACCGGGAAACGCGGGACGCCTACTTGCAGGGTACTGGGTGGGGGTGATAATTTTGTGAGGCACCCGGTCGACCGACCGAAGAACGGTCCTTCTTCGACGGCATCGAGATACGTGTGGGGACCACTTCCGTAGGGTTTTCGTTGTAGGGAAGATCGCGATCGGTTAGTATATAAGGTGTTCTTTCCTTTTGAAACGAATTGCAAGATTTAACAGTAAAATGCTACGATTTTTCCTATTTTCTCTAGGAATGGTAAGCGTAGGGACGTACAGTAGCAAATAAAATCAATTTACAGATTAATTCACAAGTTTAATCTACACAGTGAATCTATGAACGTTTACGAAGCTTTCGTTGTAGGGAAGATCGCAGTCGGTTGGTTGTTATACAGGGTGATTCTAAAAATCGTGGTACAATCGAAAAGAACATAGTTCCTCTCGTAGAAATTTGTTTAATCGTTAATTGTTACCAATATTTTATAACAGCGAATATATCTTCAAAAAGGGACAATTACTCGACGCACGATCTTCGTTAGATACTATCTTCGATATGAAGCGTGTCCAGGTAATTTTCTCGTTTTAATTCCATAAATGTTCGCCTTTTACCAAAACGCTCGCGTTCCAGAACTCGTTGACTAAAGCACGATCAATCAACCCGGGAGCAAATATACTTATGCAGAAGCAAAAATTCCGCAAGGAAACGCTAATTTCACGCGACTGCCTCGAGACTCTATCAGCCAGTTATCTGGCGATTATTCAAATTACCGAGTCGACCTCGCGAGTTTCACAGAGGAAACGGTTGATACTTAACAAATTGCGGCAACTCTCTTACCATGGTCCGACTATTTCAATTGCACGTGGTCACCGACGAAAGAAAATCACCGGCAACTACTAAATTCAAATAAAATAAAATAGGAGAAAAATCGTGAACGGAACTCGATTACTCGCCGTGACCAGGCTTAACCTAATTGCGTGCGCGAGTACGTGCCTGGTAATTAAGAACAATTCGCGAGTTAGAGCGATCGAGAGGTGAGTTGGTTCAGGCTCGTTGAAATTCCAACCGCGAGGGACGAGCCGTACGTAATGTGCGTAATTTATCGTAAGCTTCTTACGCGAGTCGGTTTCAATTTCTTGCTATTAAGGCACGTACGTGATGGCAGACGTAGTGGAAGATCGGGCGGTTAACGGTGGTGGTTCTTGATACTTTTCTTCATTTTCGCTCTCTTCGCAGTTGCTTTTTGCCTCTTTTATTTCTTCCATTTTAGAGATTCTTTCTTGTACCGTATTTTTCATTTAATTGCTGCGATTCTGTTGGAATACTTGTAACAGATATTTATACATGCAAGTGTTCAGCTCCCTATAAATAAAATTTCGCCTGCCTACAAGAAATTATTCCTTTTCGCTTTAATCTTTTCTATTCTTTGCGTAATTTTGTCGTACAACAGGATCCAAAATTATAATTATATTTCCCTCTGTGATTAATCTATTTCACAAATTGGCACGACATAGTTAAGAACGCAGCGCTGTAGGTTTCAAAAAATTCACACCCGTAAACCGTTCGCCGATCGTTCGACCGGAAGTCCTCCAGTTTTATCCTCTCACGTGTAGTACGTTGCACCGCGTGAAACGGTTGCCAACGGCAACAAACGGCAGTTTGCAACGTCCAGATAGGCGCATTAACGGAGGAACGGGGATGAAAACGAACAGATTTGGCCGTGGCCCGCTCGATTGTCCCATCGTCCCTTTCTCTCGTAGCCGGTCGTCTATTAAATAACCGTGGATCGCCGCTTTTCCGGCGCTCTCGCCCGTGAGATTGATAACGCAGCTGCGTTATTGCCTCGAGATCGACCCTGCGTTTCTCTCAATGCACTTTTTTTCTCTCCTTTTCCTGTATTTTATGAAGCCGGCATGCTTAATTGCCACAGGTATTTCGAAGGTAGATTTTATATTTTTTTGTACAAATTGCAGAATTTAATTCCATTGCGATGGGTCGAGAAATTGTTCGACATCTTTTGCACAATGATTATTATCGCTTCGGACTGATTTAGTTAAAGCAACGATATTCATCGTTAAATAATATTATTATTGATTTTGTGTGCTATCAATCTTGCTATCATGCTATCACGTTATCAATTTTGTGTGCTAGACTAGATTGACCGCGTATTAGTGACACACGTATGTGAGTATGAGTGTATGGAAGTACGTGTGTGCTCAGTGTCTCGAAAAACGGATGAATGCAACTTTCGTTGGCAGTGTGGTATGGAAAATGGTGAGACAAAGAGAGTGCTGAGACGCGTGCAAATGTATATCGACGAGAATCCTGTACATCGTTTATTAAATAAATCTAAAACTATTTTAATAAGAATTCTAAGTGTAACCTTAGTGTTCCTTTACGTTTATTTCGGCGATTAAGATTCACAATTCTTAACAATTATTATTACTTTTCTATGCGAAATTATCACTGGAACATGGATATTCACGCATTGGTGAGAATTTATTAAACACACGAAAATCCACGTAATATACAAAAATATATAAAATATGCAAAGCTTAAAATACCGATTCGACGTATGTATATAGCAAATATACAGCAATAATATGTGTTAGAGATTTTATGTAAGGGGACAGCACTAAACGCCACAGAGATTTCCACATAGCAAGGTAGTTCTTCCACTTCGAGTTCTTGCAACAGAAATAATTTTTACTATTGCAATCGTAATATCTCTGTTAACCTACTTTTCGCCTATAAATCCTAACCACAGAAATATTATTGCCGCGAACCGGGTATTACGACATTCTCAAACTTTTCTTTAGGAAAGGGAAAACAAATTATGGAAGAGTCAGCTTCCCAGAAATTCCCTGTACTCGTTTCTCATATTAAAAACACGTTTGCGTATCGTGCCCCTTCATTGTATGCTAACGACGCACAATTTACGGCGTGTTTCGTACCACCACCGTATTTTCGCGCGTTTAATTCATCTTCGCTCTTGCACAATTACGCTTCGTTTATCCTTTCATTCATTGCCGCTCGTCTCATGCACCAACGAAAGCCTCAAAACTACTCGTTAACGAATCCCCCCATCTCTTTCTCTCTCTCTTTCTCTCTCTCTCTCACTCTCTCTCGAGCAATTAAATCGCAGAATTGCAATGTAAGGTTCATTATAATTCCGCGATACATTCTCTTCGAGGAAACAGTTTCCGCGCAAAATTTATTTTATTCCTTCTTTTTTAATTTATTTCGATATCGAGCTCGAAGTTGCAGGAAATTTCGAAATATTTGGAACAAAAGTCGACAAGCTCTGAAATCGAATTTCAGCTCACTTGAATTTTCTCTTTAAGTTACTCTTCAATCTTTACTCCAGATTCCTAATTCTCAAGAATTTAATGAAGCTACTCCCTTCGTTTGATCGATTCCCCATAATCCTATAGATATCACACTTACACATACGTACGTCTATATTATCTCTATCATCTATACTATTTCTCAACATCGTATTCCTTCGTTCGCCAATCCGTGATCTCTTCATTTAAGAAACCTCGGTATCAAAGTTTTAGAAATTTGACACGACTTTGTCGTCCGACGACGACCCTACGTCTTCAATTTTCATAAAAATATTCCAACTCCCACTTCACTGTCCTTCTGCTGAAAGTTGCTTCCTCAGAAATTCTAGCAAAATTCTATTCAATCCTCTGCTTAGATTCTGCTAAAAATTCTAGCAATGCTGCGCAAGATTCCACGTGCAACGTTCAGTCTCCTCTTCGAGTCGAAGAAACGGAAAGTCTTTCCACTCGATTGTTTCCTTCTCGACGGCCGTATATAGGCGGAACAGGATCCGGTAGAAAAATCCACGGAAGAGGACGAGGCGGACGAGATGGAAGGCGCAAGAAACCTTCGCGAGAAACCGGCAGCCGTTCCCCGAGTTTTGCTGTCGGCCAGTGAAGGTCGAGCGTAACTGCTCAGCCAGTTGGCCGGTTTCCACAAATAGCCGTCCTACTGTGCCTTCTTTGTTCGTTAATCGTCCCGAGAAAGCAATTAGAAGCTTGTGCACACAACCGTGCCACCATTGCTGATCTTCTTCCTCCTTTTGAATCTATTTTTTCTTCCTTTATACCAAGTACTCGGTTACGTTTTTCCGGAATGGAAAAAACCTTGTTTAGAAGTTCTTAGGAGGAAAGGCACAGATGGGAACAATAAAGCTTCGTGTGTTCTAGATGTTGGGTATTTTTATGACGACTTTGTAATGGTTTCTTGCCTGAAGATTTATGGGTAGAGCGTGAAAGTGTTGAAAGAATTCGATTTCAGTATGTATCCTTTTGTTTCTTCTTTTTCTTCAACGATGTTTAATATAGGTCTATGACGAAAATCTTACAACTTTTTTAACTCTTTCGGAGTATAGTTCGGGACAGACTTCGGTACAGATATAACCTCATTTGTCTTATCAAACTTTTTACTATAATTTCTTTATTTTGAGAAAATTTGCCGATGCGATATTAATAACTTGCAATAAAACTATCTACCAACACATAATACTAACTTCTGATTTGTGAAATTTTATTAACAAAATTCGTTCGAACGTGCGACAGAATTGAGATTTAACAAAAATATAGTTTTCAACTTTCGTAAGTAATCCGGAGAAAGCGACGTGGAAGCGCTTCGAAACTACAAAACTATGGCTAGTCGAAAATTCACATCGAAACAACCTTCTACACTTGCCCACTTCGCACCCTCGTACCCTCGCCTCCTGTCCAAGGCGCCATTAATCAAAAAACAAATTCGAACGTGTCTCAGCGTTCAACACACTGTTCACCAGTCTGTTCAGTTCGTTCAACCCCTCGAAAGCCCCCGTCACGCTTATAGCGACGTTTCTTCGCTCGTCTCGATCGAGATTACCCCCGACTCGCCTGTTCCACTCCTCTTGCAACTTCCTGCGCGTTGCACTGCACTTTTCCTGCATTTTTCCTATTTGCACGATTTTCAGCTGGTGTAGGGTACACGTTTTTCCCATTGTTTATACGGGAATTCCACGATAAGTGGTTTGATGCCGTTCGAGGGTCGGGCTCCAGCGATGAAAAACTCTCTTCTCCTGTCTTTCGCAACGTTTCGAAGGGGAAAAAGCATTCTCGATGGCAATGGCGCCGCATAGGTGGTACCGTTGAATTTATGGAGGGTGAATCGAGCGTTGTAATATCGGGGGCCGCGTAATCACGGCCCTCTCGATCCACGAACGAACCGAGATTAATCGCGCACGACCTCTTATTGGCGGATCCACGCGCTGTCCTCGATAGTGTGGTCGAAGTTAATTGGCAATGGATACAACTGTGTGCGTGTCTGTGTGCATTTCGGGGCTGAAAAGTTGGAGAGAGCCGTTAAACGTTGAATATATTCGCGGCAGGGAAATTTTGACTAATTTCTTACAGCGAAGAAAATTTGTTATTTACTTTCGTTAAACGGGCCGAAGGAAAGTTAGAGAGATGAAGATGACTGGACATGTGTGCTAGGGAAATGTAAAAAAACCAGAGACTACAGATTACAACTATAATCGTCTTAGGAGACTTTCTCCGAAAGCTTGGACATTTCGACAAGAAGTGGAAGAAAACCGTGACGGTAACAAACGAGGAAAGAAGCAGAATTACTGCGAGCTATTTTCACCGCGATGACTCGCTCCCGTTCAATAGCATTTTCACTCGAAAACTCGATAAGACGCGCATCTGTCGGCGGTTTTGCCGGTTCCGTGTTTTTCAAGCGTGCGACTGCAAAAGCATCGTTGTTCTTCGCCTTGCAACGCAGAATCGACCGACAGAGGGGTATCGTTTCAGGTTCATTAGCGCTTAATGAGTTAATATGAGTGAGCTCTTTCAGACTACCACGGATTAGAAGATTCGAATCAAAGTACTGCTCGATACGCGACTCTGACGAATTCAATTAAACACGAAACGGATATATTCGATTGGCCTATTTTCAACTATCAATTACCTAAACTTCGTCAAAGATCACGATCAGCTCGTTTCCATCGAACGATTATTTGGATTTTGTCCAATTTTCGCGTTTGTCTATTTTACTTCGATTAAATTTCCTCGGGTTTTGAAACTCGTCAAAATGCATCGAACTAGCAAAGAAAACGCAAAGATCCTGTTGAGAATTTTGGATCTTAATAGCCGAAATAATGGTATAGGAACACTAAATTTACACTTGGAATTAACATTAGAATAGTTATACATTTATTCGATAAACGATTTCAAAGATATTCATCGATACACGCTTGCACGCGTCTCAGCACTTTCTTCCATACCGGACTGTTAACCGACTGAACCGTTTACATTCATTTGTTCTTGAGTCGCCGCGCACATACATACTTCCACGCACTGATATTCACATACAAGTATCTCTACTACGTATTTAACTCAGTCCAGCACAGAAAATTATACATATCTCAACACAAATATATTTGACGGATTGCAACAGCAAGTTCTCGTTACGGTTTTATCAATCCTCTGCAATTCCACCACATATTCACATACAAGTATTACTACTACGCATCTAACCTAGTCTAGCACATAAAATTATACATATCTCAATAGATCCAGCTACTCTCTGACACATCGACGCTACAAAAGTAAACTGAAGATAAACTACTTACCTAACCATTCGCAAATTTCTCATCAGAAATTTCATTTAAAAGGAACCACTTCGTCTCAAAGACGAAAGTATGCACCGCTATGTTGGTAGCTTTCGAGTTCGTGCCCATTGAGAAAAATGAGAAGCAAAGTGAAGCAACGATCTCTGAATTCGAGTCCCTATTAGCCTCTATCTGATCGCGGAGAATCGGCCGTTCTTTCACCGGTTTAAACGGTTCTGTAATGAAAGCTCGGCTCTTCCTCCGGGCGAAAGGAGATCGAAGAGGACGGACAATTAATTTTACGAGCGGTGCAAATGGAAGCCAAGCGAAGCGACCACGAAGAGACACGATTGGCCGCGATATTTATCGTCTTTTATCGTTCGGAGGAAATACGACTCGTCTCTTAGATGCTCTTTTAATCGATCGTCTGGTAGAATCGCCGTAAGGCTGCCTCTTTTCCTCGTTTTTCACTTCCGTTTTCAACAACTATCGGATGTCTGATAGAAGTTGCGTCGTATGGTGAAGTGTTTGAAATTCTCACGAGTGTGTTTGTTACGTAACAGATGTTCCTTGCTTGGATTTCTTACGATGTTTAATCAGGATAATTATGATGGATCGGTGAAAGGTAAATACGCTTTTGTTCGTATGTCGCTGGAAATGATAGTCAGTGGTGCTGTGATGCGTAATAATTTATCAATTAATAATATCGACAGGTTTGACAAATCACAAATCATTGTAGACTTCTCTTTTACAGTTTCACAATTTTAAGTGAAATAGGATAATCGAGTGACTCTTCACTCGTAAAATGTATTTTAAAAATCGTATTTGTTTTATTATCAAATTTGTAATTCGTGACCTGTACGTACGCGCGTATTTTATTATCTCTTGCCTTTGGGCTTCGAGGGACTTCCAATTTTATTTTTATTTACGACGCCTTACAAATTCTATACGATTGCTTCCATTACATTTTTTATTCTAATCTCGTTCTTCACTTATCACTACATAAACTTTGCCTAATTTAAGGATTAATTTAGTCGATCTTAAACTCTCAGCAGTCTTCTAATAATTATATTTCGATCTCACTCTCATTGCGCTATATGTAACGAACAATACACGATAAGCCAAGATCGATTGACTCATAAAATTTGATTAATATTAAATTCAGATACGCAAGAGGAGCCAGGTTTAGAATAAAAAGATTTTATGTCACTGATAAGGCAAAAGAAGAATCGATGCAAACGCGATCTATCTAACTCCAATCTTTCTTTTAGCCCGATCAATTCCGTCATCCTCGACGTTCTTTCGCACGAGTAGTTCATGCAAAAAGACACACGAGATCTCGAGCAGATTATCGAGCGTGACAAGTGTCGTCCCAAGGTCGTATGAATCTTGCACGAGTTTGCCTGCGACGAATATTTTCCACGCGGCGGACGTTTCCGCGGGGTGGACAGGGTAAAAAAGGTGGCGCTTACGCGTCGATTTATGGAGATTGTACATCATGCCCGAAGCTGGATAATCCGTTACGTGGTAACACGAGTACAGACGCGGCGCAATGGTTCCCAGGAGGATTCTGATGAGAGAGACGCGACGGCGGAAACGCGCGGCGACGCCCGCTCGCGGCTTCGCCTTGTAAATAATTCAGTGCGCATTAAGGTGCTCATGCTTGTGAGCGCGATCCTCTCGCGAAAAGGAACGAGTCCAAGGGAAATCGGCACACGTTGCGGTTGGAACAGGTGCGAAAGTTACGTTTGAAGGGTTGATTTTTGAAGGGCTATGCCTGGTTTTCTTTCATAATGGTTGTGCGTGCGTTTGGGATATAAGTAAATGCGTGACATGCTTGAAGATAATTCTTTCATTTTCTTTCGGTTGTTTCTAGGCCGATTTAATGGCTATGGTACCGATGAGTTAAATACGAGCAGAGAGAGACTAGCGAGGTAAGTTTAACGCGCCAGAATTTTGTCGATCAGTGAAGTTGATCGTGGTAATTCCATTTATATTATTATTTATCCTTGCAAGTTCTTAGCGACTTCCGCAATAACGAAACACAATTTCCACTCTTTATAAATTTCGCGAAAAGAAAGAAGAGCAACGAAAAATCCACTAAGAGTTACGCTTACTGGGTAATTCATTTACCAGAACATTCGCGATTCGGAAACTACTTTGCTAATTAGCGATTCCTCGTTACGTTTCGTACAGCTTGGCCACACACCAACATCAAAGTCATAAAACAACACCCGTACCTCGAAGAAAATGAAAAACAAAAGAAAGAAAAACGTAGGAAAATACAAAGGGAGACATAATCACGCGAAACATAATCTTTCGCGTCTTCAATATCCTCAGAACATACTCTGCCGTGAAAACCAAAAAACCAGTCGCGTCAAAGGAGAACAGAACAAACGAAACCAGAAGAAACATCCAGCTTATACGCCTTCAAATGTTCATCTCGTGAAGAGTGTGTGTGTGTGTGTGTGTGTGTGTGTGTGTGTGAGAGAGAGAGAGAGATTTTAATCAGACCTGGAAATCGTAGTCTCCCTTTTGGAAAGGGGTTAGAGATCTTTCTCGGGGTGTCTACCCTCGCCTTTTGTGTCCTCTTCCTTTCTTCCTTTCCTCTTTGTCCTTTCTTTTTTATTTTTTTCTCGCAAAGGGAACATCAGCAGGCTGCCTTCTCGACGACAATGCTTCGAGCCGGTCGTCATTGTCCCGACGTTATGAGGTGAAAAATGAAAGATAACGATTTCGCGGTGTCTTCCTCGTGATAACGTTTTCGACCGCGTTCCCTTCATATTTTCAGCCCGTAATCCCCGCTGTCCCCCTCGGGGGTCGTGCAGAAGGTGTCGTAAATTCGAGGGACGACACTTTTTTCTATATTAAGGTCGCCTCCAGAGCGAAAAGTCGCCATGCGGAAGGAGAAACCGAGAAAAGAGGGTTTTTGTCCTTCCAGTGTGGAAGCTTCAAAATAAGAAAGATGAAAATATTAATTTTCTATAGTTTGCGTGAAACAATTCAAGACACTAATATTCAATCAGGAAGGTAACGAGAAATTATAACGTTCTGATTGAAAAGAGCAAAAATAATTGAAAGACACGTAGCAGGATACTATATTTTTTTCTTGCAGATTAGAAGGTAAAATTAATTCTATTGCTTATTTTCTATCTGATTTTTTTGTTCAGGAAAGAGATCAGTAAACGAAACTCTCACATTTGTACAGATTTCTCTACTAGGATTCTCATAGAAATTTCTTAAATTAAAGATGTTATCGCATATACCGCTTTTTCATCCGCACCCTCGCACGTCACTGCAGAAGATGAAAATTTGATCCGCGGTGAGCGCGTTAACACCTCAAACGCCCGAAACACTGTTCAATCACCATAGCTTCCAGTCGTCCCCACAGACGATATTCCATTCTCCACACCCCCGATACCACAATCGAAGACTCGCAAGTCCAGCAACAGTTCCTCGTCAACGTTCCCCATTATCGACTGCTACACGCGAACCACTATCGAACCTAATCGATCGCGTCCAGCCTATCAGTCTCCGTTATTCAGCACGATATCAGGTTGGACTGCGCGCCATGGCGTCCATGGGGGTTGCAGCGACAGTGCTGCAACTCCCCCGCCAGGCTATTGTCACCGGTGACAAAGACACGCACTTCACGCTGCTCGAGTCAGGAACGAGAGCGTAGGAAATAAAAAAAAGAAAAAAAGAAGGGACAGAGTAGGAGAAGAGGCGGAAGGAGAAGGAAGGAAGAGCTCTCGTGCACGCCAGCCGACCAACCCTCTTGCATTGTGAGCCGCGACATCGATTTTCCCGCCGCCGGGCGCTTTGTAAATGCTGGAAATTGAGCGGGAAACGCGCGCCAGAGAATGGGCCTGCGGCGGTCCGAGAAAGTGCATTAGTGCGAAATATAGGGGAGGGTACGGTTTTCCCCGGTGTCACGGAATTTTCTGGCAGAGCTGTAGCGATCGTATAGAGAATAAGTTTATGGGCACAGCCGTAGTTTCTGTAAATTCTATTTTATGTATTTTAATATTTATTTTAAGCCTTAACCGTTGAAAGAGTGTTACGGGTACATCCCCCGTGCATATTATTAGGTCGTCCGAAATGTTTCTTTCGTTTTATAAGGAAATAATAGACGCACGATGTTTTTTGTTTTATATTAGTTTATTGAATTATACACGAACATAATAATAGAAATAGAACGAAATCGATCACACCTGATTCGATAAAATAATATAAAACAGAAATTGTTGTTCATCTATTATCACCTTACGAAACGAAAGAAACTTTTCGGACAACCTAATATTACGTGCGTTGTTATTTCTGTATTCAAAGGTAGGATCACAATAGCTATTATTTTATTCTTTGGATAAATCTATCGCGCCGTTCTGAGCCGAAAAACCTTTATTCCACTTTCTTACATGGACTAAGGATAAAAACAAAAGAACATCTTAAACCTATCGATTAAATCTAGAATTATCTTCTAGTTAATATTTATTGTAACTAGCGCATCTGCATATGGATGTCGAGCGCGAACTCACCTTGTCATTTTCAACAACGTGTTTATGCAAATTATAGAAGACGACGCTTAATACATAATAACGAATCGTTGTAGAATTTATCATCTGCTGATAAAGATATAGATTTATGAGGTATGATTAGTATTCGTTTTATTCGCGGGATAATTTCGATCGCGTTGGTATTGATTATTCTACTGTGAGAAAGTGCGTTAGTACGTAAGAGACGAGACGGCATCGGTTGCTCGTTGCCACGGAATTTCCTAGCGAGAGTTTAGGAATCGCGCAGCGAATCAGATTACGAATATATCGGTAGTTTGTATAAATTTTACTTGATGTGACTATCGACTTTTGATAGTCGGAGGAGAGGTCCAGTGTGAGGATTTTTTATATTACAGCTACAGCTTTTGAATTTTCATTTGCCTATTTATACGCTAGCCGTATATACTATTTGTATCGTTTGTGTAAATTATAGGATTTATATGCGATGTTTGTCAAGTCTCTGATCGTGTATACATATCGTCGAAATTGAGCTTGTGCATTTTTTCGAACTACCCTTACGAGAATCTCTAAATACCATTGCGATGGAATCTTAGAATTTGGTTAGAAAGATAATTGCTTGAAACAATATTTAAAGAAATTGTAAGAAGAAGAATCGGCGAGGTTATAACAAAGTACCGCGTTAAACTTCCAAAAAAGAGAGAAAGAGCAATAAGGATATGGCAAAGTTCGTTAAAAAGATTCTGAATAAAATTACAGGTGTGTAACGAAACCGAATTTCTCGAGACGTTTATTAATAACGATCTGTCAAAGCGAGTATTAACCGCGCTGATAGATGCGTACAAGAAACATTCTTAAAGTATTTGATTAAAAATAATCGCTGTAATTAAGGAAGTTTTAAGAACACGGTGCGCTGATGAGTTGAAGATCAGATTTTGATTAGATACATAAGTGGTAGGTATTATCGATGGTAATGATAAAAGCTATTTACAAGACAAGATTCGTCAGACGAGAAAGTCGGTTTTGTCGATCGATCTCTAAAACACCGGGTGAAAATAACTTTCACACCTGCCGGCGACAGTGTCCACGATTACGTGACACGATCGAGATCGAGCGCAACCGTGGATCATCCTTTCCTCTACATTCTCATTCGCATATCCAGTCGAAATCAGAAATCTCGTACGATCTTCCAAAAATCTACGAAGCCATAAGAAAATGTCGAAACTTCAAAAATTTCTTTCACAGCAGAAATTCGTGTATCGTTATACAGCCGATAAATATGAAATATTTATAACGCTTGTAACTCTACTTCGATTTTGCGATTCATCGAAGTATCTGATTCGCGGAAGCGATCTCCCACGGATTTCCTCATAGCGTTGGCAGCGGATTCATCTAAACTTGGAGGATGAAATTCGAGCTCGGTATCCGGTGTCATTTTCTGAATCAATTTCTCGGCCGCTTTCCCGCGCAAATAATTATAAATTGTACGCTTTAAGGATGCTTAATGCACCGTTAAACGAGTTAAATAACGGGACCAGTCGAGCGATTTTAATGACGACGCGTACACCGCGCTCCTCATCGTCGTTCCGGCAGCCTTGATCGGCTTAATGCCGCGACGACCACGCGAATTCTGCTCGAGCAGAACGACACGCCTTCGTTCCACGCTTTACATAGTTGGCTGGATTATGTGGGAAAAAGGAAACGCCGAACAAAGTGTGAAATATGCAAATCTGCCTAGATCTAATCTCGGGAAGGTAATTGAAGCATTCGGAAGCCAAACTGATTAATTCCACTTTTTGCCAGTTTCTCAATTTCATTACTCACGCACACGATTAATATTCTAGTACTGAGGAATAAATTAAGATGGTTATATAAATTCGTTTAGAAAATTGTAAAGAGCAAATCTTACGGGAATATTTTAAGAATAATATTTGTAACGCTTCATCAGGTTTCTCTGGTTTTTTTAAAGAATTAATCCTTTGTCTGTTTGGTTCGTAATTGAAACTACGTGTAAATGAGGAATTATATTTATTTCGACTTCTCCGATAGTTTTAGTATCAGGGATAATCGAAGGGGAAAAAAAGAAAAGAAAAATAGAGAGAAAAAGAAACACACGTTTTTTGTACGAAAATTGAAATACCAAGGTACGTCGTTCTTCCCTCTTTCCTTAATAAAAATAATCATTCTTCGTAATTTTGTACAAAAATTAGAAAATTGTACCGTAATATTCTTCCTCTCTCCTGAAAACTTCATATAAACCTATACTTCCTCGTGGAAAAAAGAAAATGGGCAAAGCGCGATAACTATTCATGCAAAATTCCAAAGCAATCGAACTGCATACGTGGGTTAAATCACCTCTTCCTCTTGTAGTGAAAAATGCCAAGCACCAGGTCGCAAAGGAGCAGCATGACGAGCCTCTGAAATCCAACTTCGACTCTCTGTAGTAGGAAACACGCGGACTCATCAACGCGAGAAAATTTAGACTCTTTCCGCCTGGGAACGCGTGACTCCATGAAAGAAGCGAGTCGAAAGCAACACGATGCGATGGACGAGGATGTTCGAGGCGATCGAGGAACGACACGCGACTCGACAATGCGCCGAGGAGTACAGTGCACTCGGCCACTCGTCTGCTAACATTAGACAAAAATAGAAGTGGACGATAATTTGCAAATCGGGAGAAGGGACGAGGAGACGAGCTCTGGAACTGGGCCAAAAGAGTGGTTGCAGGGATGTACACGAGGAGTGCCATTTTGGAGAACCAAGGGGTTTGTCGTTTTAGCGGCGAGAAGAAGATGACGGTAATAAAATTTGAGAATTTCTGAATGTTTTTTTTTTCTTTTGCACGTGGAAATAATGGACCTATAAATGTTCTTCTACGAATATTTTGGAGATAATTTATAAGTATATAGCCGAATATAATTTACTCATTAATTGGAATTAATGTACGAAATGCATAGTATGACAAAACGGAAATTTGAGAATTTTCGTAGTAATTTTTCGATGGTATTTCATGAACGAATGGATCTAAAATCCTGTTATAAATTTTATGGAAGTGAATTATTAGTACAGATGGCATGCAATACTTGTACAAAGCTTTGAGTCACTCTCAGCCGATCCCCAGCAATAAAATTAAGGAGATAATTGATCGTTAAACAGAGACTGCCCCTATGGTAAAATAATTATCGCAATTATTTACTTCAAAGTGGATTGATTGTGCGAATGTATCGATTCGTGGCGAATCACGAAGAAAAATTCTCAGCACTTTACGGTTCATAAAACGCGAATAATTCGAAATAATATCAAACGTACCGGAAGAACGCTTATCGTTTATTGAATCCAATTAATCGAATTACAAAGCTTTCTCTGTACGATAAGGACGCGCCTGACAGCCGATATTTTAACCATAAATCATCGCCAGCTAGTGATTCATTGGTCATAAATTAGCCCTCCCTATTATTCGACGAATTATTATTATTCGCGGAATCCATTGCTCTCCTCCTTAACGATTTCCCAAAAAATTTCAAGACAAAGAAGTTATCCTTGCTATGATTTGTTCAAACAATTTACGTAGTTAACTTTAGTTAAACAACTCTTTCGTGTCCTTAAACTAAAAGGTATAAACGCAACATTATTGACAAATGTACATAAGATAAGCCTCGTCACAGGAGTACTAAAAATTCCAAGGTTGAAGTAGTTATATCTCTAGCGTCATTCGTTTATTCGAGTCATCAGAAAGTTTTGCTTGAAGAATTTCGTCTTATTTCGACTTTTCGTAGTCTGTTAAGGACCAAGCAACGAAACGATCGAAACAAAAATGAAAATATTTGAAATTAGAAACCCATTGGAAACGTAAATTCTGATTGAAAAAGGGTTATAAATGAATGAAATAAATAATTCATATCAATCTGTATCGGGACATGTTTTCTAAAATTTATTTCGCACAAAACAGGATATCCATCCATAACACCTGATTTCAATTTTTACGATTGGAAAAATGGGCGTAAGAGATCCGTCGTATCGTAAATTTCCACTAAAAAAAAAAAAAAAAAAAATAAGAAAAAAATAAACATAAAAAGAAAGTGTGTCGTAATACGATTTATGGTTCACGAGCCCTCGATTATTCAACACGGGGTGAATCGCGACACGCTTATTAACCTTTCCAAGACCCGAGAAGGCAATGATAGAATCTTTGGTTGGGAAATTGAAAGAGATGAAAAAGCAGGAAACGAGAACAAGCTGATTGTTAATTCGTTCGAGTTTCTGCGAAATTCAAGGGGAAACCAGATTGACGAAATGACCTACGAACGTTATAATGGAGCCGTAACAAACCTGCTATGAGTAAATATTAACATCTTCGTAAATATTAGCTCTTAATATTGTATTTAGCGATTGAGAATAGTGGAAAATTGATCGATAATAATTTGAGAATTGCTAGAAATAACCAAATGTCAATTGACAGTTGACTGTGAATTATGGAGAACGAACTTACAGTTGTCTGACGATTCATTACCATAAATTAATTAGCATAACAAAATTTAAATTCCAAAGAAATGAAAACGAGAGATAGTTAATTTCAGGGACTGAGAACTACCATATACGATTATACTGGAAATTTTCATTTCTAAAATTTCTATCATTTGTTGTTTCGACATTTCGATTACGAAACTTCTATCATTAACAGAAACAAATTCATACGAATCAAAAGTTGCCTAATACACAAATTTCTACCAAGTTTCTCGCTCTATGGTTCGATATTCCTGGGAAATTAATAGTCGTAGGGCTTCTGGTGAACATGGTGAGGTCGGAGAAGAAGACGAAGGGATCCTTTAAATGCGCGAGACGATGCGGAATGACTGTAACGCGGTCTCGCAGACCACCGACTTTCCCATTTAACTTAATATTCCATTCGGATACTCGGTTCAAGTTTCTTATCCGAGACGTTCCCTTTTTCTTACCTCTCGCCGTTCATTGTTCCAAGCCAACAGGAGATTCTCCGGAAAGTTTGTTTAATCCGGCGACGACTCCAAACAATTTGTCTAATCTCGTATTAGTCGACGGCCCCTTGGCTCTTTTCAACGGGGAAAATCAATCAACGATTACGCTTTCGTGAAACTATCGTAACTACCGTAGTCAAAATTTCGTTGATCTTTCGCATTAAGAAACTGTTCGTTTCTTTACGATCGGACAATTTTATCGATTTTCGGTGACAGTGGAATTAGAATTTCTAAGTGTGGAAACTTCGTATAAAAATTGGAGGATTAAACCGTATTACTCTCTCTCCTTTTTACAAAGTTATTCTTCAAGGGGATAATAAATTCTGAAGCTATTCATACCGAGCGCTTCAAAAACGTTAAAGAAATTCTCCCACTAGAAATACGGTACGTGCGTTCAATGCACATTGAAAAATCGATCGCTAATAAATATATATTGCCTGTCACAATTAACGTTAAGTCTATCGCTGACGCGATACGAACAGCGAAACAAACATTAAAATCTTCTCTGATTAATTATTCCCTGCGCCAAACCATCTCCTCGTCGACCACGTCTTCGAATTACAAACACAGGCAGCGGCATCTAAAAGCGAATGTAAAAATAAACTGGACGAAACATTTGGCGATAGGACCCGTCGGACACGTTCCTGGCTCCCGTTATCCGGCATTCGCGAATTAGTATTCGTTTGCATACTGCGTCGCGTGAACGCATCAACGGTCGCGATCATGCGCCAACGAGCCAGGACTGGCGATCACGTCTCGAACGAATGGTCGTCGAGTTTCCCTCGGAAACGCTCGAAAAGGCCCCCTTTCGCGGCGTAGCGAACCCAAAAGTTGGCACAATAGCCGCGAACAATACGAAAGCAGCCCCCGTCCAAGCCGCTTTTTCGAACTTCTCTTCATCGCCGAGAACGAAAATCGCGTGTCCCTGCGTTTACAGCGTTTCTCCAGTCCAAATCTCGCCGAGAGATGCCCACTTCTGCAAGCAATCGACGCGAGTGCGTGTTAAACGAGTCGCTAATTGGCCGGAACGATCCGCGATAATTAGCCCCGAGTTGAATGAGTCGATAAATGGTCGAAGAAGAGGAGGAGGCTTTGTCTTCGATGGAAGGAGAATCGTGGCCGAGTTTCGAGAGATCCAGTCGAGTTTTCGAGTGCAATTGCGCGAGTAATTCCGCTGCGGAGTGGGATTTCCAGTTGCTCCAAGAGATTACTGGAAATTCGGCTTCTATTATGTTAGGTTCACGGCCGAACGAATGGAAAGGTGTTACCAACTATGCAATAGTTCGGTAGAAGCGTCTTTTATTCTCTAGCGGATGATAGACTTTCGTCTGTTACGAGACGATAGCTTTAACTGTGTGTCGCTTCCGCAGTTCGTACGCTCTAAGTTCGAAGATAATTTCTCTTCTAATCTGACTAGCTGATTTCTACGCTAGCTTAGACGAATAGATATTTATTTGTTACTTTTGTCGTGGTCTTTGTCGTAGATCGGGGTGCGACTCGGCGTTGGATGCTGTTCGTGTACAATTGGTGACGCAGCGGGACTTCTTCCGGGCCCGAGCCACTTGACGTGGTCTGTCTCTGCTCACCAGACCTTCGACAAGTGGGTCCTTTGGAAACTCGGAATTTATGACTGCCGCGAACGCTATTGAACGCTGATAATAAAACTCGAATGAAAAGATACATACGTGGGCGCGAAACTAATTGAAGCAGCGGATAGAAGACAGCTTCCTTAAAAATAGCTTCGCTGGCCCCTGTGTCATAAATCGTACTCACACTTGCAAGACAAAAGGCTTTTACTTGTGTTTGCTCTCGGCTGCTACACAGCATACAAAATCTGAATTTTAAGAATTCGTGGACGTTAAAAAATCACCGATAGAAAAAGTTTCAATGGATAATTAGAATACCATTGATACAATATTAAATTAATATCAACCTTTTATTAATTCAATTAATTGACTATTCGTCGATAAACTAATACGATTAACCAGAAGAACCGGTCTAACAGAACTACACATTAAAATTCTGATCGAAAATTTTCATATGTTACTGCCTGGTTTATTTTAATATCCCCCTCGTTCTATCTCTTCAAAGCGGACCAACCGTAGCGTAAAATTTTTAATCTGAAATACTCGCGAATTTGCAGGTAAAACGCACTGAACTCCGCAAACGCGCCAGTTAATATAGACACAGCGATTAACGAGCGATTTAATTGGCACTCATCGTTGCAGCTGTTCGCATATTACATTTACCGTTGCAAAGGCAACCGTGCGGAACGCGACTAAAAAACGCCATTGAATTAAACCAAATTAAAAAGCACTTCCTATATTTGCCATAATGTCGAGGCCATTTTGAGAATTCCAGCCATTTAAATTTACCGATTCAAGTCGGAGCATCCGTTTGTTGACGACGATTGCTGCGATCGAATCACGTTTTCAATTTTCTCTTCGAACTCGCACCAAGCGACGATACTGATCGATGGCGTACGGTGCAAACGGCGACAAATTCGACCAATTTGTCTTCAACCTCGAAATCACAGAAATTTCGACGTCTGACTGGTCGAAAAATCTGCTTGTTCCTCTTTCGATGCTTTAGAGAGGGACAATTTTTTCCCTCGTTTCATCCCTTCGTTTTCAATCCCCGCTTCGTAGGGCACAGAGGGACAGAGGAAATTTTCGGGGATGGCAGCAGGTGTTCCTGGCGGAATAGAGGCGATTTCGGTGCAAATTACGGATTTACAAATTAGGATCGAGCTGACGTCGATCGTTGTCTGCGAGATAACGAACCGATCAGCTGGAACGAGCGAGAATATATTATGTCACAGGGTGAAACTGTGAAAAAACGTTTTCCACGCTCGACGAGGGGTACGTGGAAGATGGCGAAAATGCTGACTATCCGTTTTCTTCCCGTAGATCAAGCCATTTTTATGAAACATTTCGTTTGACTTTAGATACTATTCGCGCTTCATACGGGAGTGAATATTTTTTAGCGTAAAGCGATGTTTTTTATTTCTACCGATTTATCCTTTTTCGTAAATGTCGTACTTATAATTCAAGATCAACGTGACATTAATTTATGGTGTTAAAAGGTATTCAAATTTTGATAATTTCAAATTTCCAAATTTCTTCACGCATAGAACCTTCTGTCTCTCCTTCTGCTACGAAACGAAAATACAAATTAGAAATAAAAATCACAGTTCCAAATTGCATGTAATTCCTCCGACAATTGACAGAGTCTTCGTGAATATTAAAATTCCACGGACAACAAGCAGAGGAATGTAAATTCCAAGGGGTTAAAAGTGGAAATCGTAGATGTGGCGGTGGGAGCGCGAAAGCTCTCCTTTTGTTAGCCATTCAAATTAGGATTTCCATTTAAACGTCCACGTGGCAAGCCATCGTAAGGTCTTCTTAGCCACTGCAGCCCCTCTTCTTCGTCTTCTTCTTCGTAGCAACGTGATTTTTTGGTTCGTTAGACCCTTTGGTCCCGGACTGCGGGCAAATTCGATTTACTTTCGGTGAATTTCATTTCTCGCCTGGTACAGGCCCTCTTCCGGTTACGGACCCTATCAAACGTTCCTCTACGCTCGTTAACTCTAATCGCGATTATTTGAATATCGATGAATACAAAATATTTTTAATCGAATCGCGCGGTCGAAAATTATTTGAAAAGCGAACAGATCGAACAGCATGTGATTTTCTGCGATTAAAAACTTTAATCAGAGAGAAGCGCGAAATATCTTTAACCGAATCACGAATTGCAAATTATTGAGAAACACCTCACTGACCTCGCTAAAGAAATAAAACAGTCATCCTGGGGGTAGCCATCCGCACGTTATTTAGCAATTAAGTTAGAAAAATTTACCAAATGTCCAGCTGCACACATTTTAAAATACAAATTGAATAATAAAAAAAAAAAAAAAATTATTGATAAGGAAGAAGGATTAGAGAAATCGAATACTTTGCTTTTTAGATTTCAAGAGTACTTCTTTGTTACGAGCGATTCTCTGTACGCACCACGCGCGTAACTAAATTTAATAGCGCTACGATATCACTTTGAAATACGGGTAATTAGTAGGCGTGGTTATCCGAAACATTGCGCGAATATAAATCACCAAACAATCAGGAACATGCTACAGACAAAACCAGTGTAACTTGCAATAACAGTATAATAGCAGTGAGAAACGAAACTGCGCGAGACGGACGTTGCAGTAGGGTGTGTCTGCCGATGCATCCGAGAGAATATAAATGCCTGCATTAATAAATACACGCGATTTGAATGAGAATGCTGCATCACGAAACTGTCTCATCATGGACTACGCGATGAATATTAAACCTAACAGCACGGAATTCCTATGCTTTTTATTATAGTTTGTCATCAAACTTCCAAATTTTTAACATTCTAATAGTTTCTAAAAGGTATACTATTGAGATATGTATAATTTTGTGTACTGTACTAGATTGGCCGCGTAGTAGTGATACGCGTATGTGAATACGAGTGTGTGGAAGTATGTGTGCGCGTGGCGTCTCGAAAGACGGATGAATGCAACTTTCGTTGGCAGTGTGGTATGGAAAATGGTAAGGCAAAGAGAGTGCTGAGACGCGTGCAAATGTATATCGACGAGAATCCTGTAAATGGTTTATTAAATAAATGTAAAATTATTTTAATATGAATTCTAAGCGTAATCTTAGTGTTCCTTTACTTTTCTTTCGGCGGTTAAGATCCACAATCCTCGACATATACTAAAAGTTTCTAGACAAAACTAACGCAACGTAATTTCGAGTGCTTGATATTACGTACGATGCAACGGTAAGGGAGAAGAAACTCAGTCAAATCCCTACGATCCCACTACAAAAAAAGAAGAAGAGACAGAAAATAAGCAAAAGAAACACGAATTCCATTCCTTTCAGGCATAGACATCCCATCGTACGGGATCTATCAACGAGAAACGCGAATACGCGGTCGAGCGATCAAATAATTCCGATACTCCTGTCCACGTCAACTTTGACATCCGTGAAACGAAGAACATTGCTGCTTGTGGCTGAATTCGATCTCGTTCTAACCACTGTCGTCCGCACTCGTACACCTGTTGCGACAGAGACGAGTATCCGAAATAATGGCTGGTTCTGACGCGATGCGGATAATCGGTTGGAAAGTCGTCTGGCTTGGCAACCAACGGACAACATTTGGCATCGTCGACCGTATTTGAACTGGAATTTTCGTGGTTCTTCTATTTTCTGAATGCTCGTCGAAACGTGGACGTTTCGGATTTAATTAAAATTTAACGCGGGCGGTTTAAATTTAAAATTGGAAAATGTAACAGTAGCAATAGTATCATCTAAAATATCAGTTAAAATGGGTCATAATCCATCACATCTAAAAATAAGATTAATCGTTGACGATAATTTATAATTTAGTTAAGAATCAGTGTGTAAAAATTAGTGCGGTTTATCGACTCCTCCAATGTGTTTTTATCTAAAAAGAAAAAAAAAAAAAAATAAAACACCTCTTTGAATGTTTCTCCAGAACTACTCGAATGTAATCCAGAAAATCTAAGGAAGAATATTTTCTCTATAAAACAACCGTATTTCAATAACGCCATCTCCATGTTCGTTGCCAAAGGCTTTAAAACAGAGGGTAAAGATACAAAGAAAACTGCATCTGCTTCGTCGAGCTCATAAAGTTCCTTTTTCTCTTCGATACGTTCCTTCTTTTTGTAAAACGAGTATACAAAACGCTGTGCGCGGCGTCGTGTGAAGGCACCTTAAAGGAAAACGGTTCGTTTCCCGTTGGCCAAGTCGGTGTGCATAATTCAAGGCTGGTCCAGTATCGATTGAGTCGCCTGCCGTTCCGTTTCCTTCCGGCTCTCCATGGAACAACCGTAAGAAAACTGGAGGAACGAGAAAGAAAAAGAGGAATAAGGTGGAAGAAGAAAGGGGAAGACGCATGAAAGATTCACGAGTGTCCTGCTGCAACGAAGTTTGCAGAGCGTGGTGGTGGTAGTGGTGGAAGGAGGACGGAAAATTAGAGAAACACCGGGGAAAACAGCGGGAAGGCTGACTCCTTCAATCTTTTCTCAAGAATCCTTGCGTTGCCTCTTCGATGGACGTCTGTCACGATGCGCCCTTCTCTTCTCTTATTTCTACATATTTTAAATATCACCTTCCGTATCCGATTTCCATATTCCGTAGTATTACCTGCCTTTAATTGATTTTCTGTACTTAGTATCTCAGATATTTTATCGTTCGAGATTGATTGCAGTTACGAGAAAAATAATCGAAGTAGGTTTGTCGAGACGAAGAAGAATTATACGACGATAGCGAGGCTCATCATGTTTGTTCGATTCGTATTAACGTCGCGATACCTTTCAAATTACATGGTACGATATTGTCACGTAAATTTAAGGGTAGGTTGACGAAATAAAGTAGCTGAGTCGTAACACAACTACTGTCTACTTTCTAGCACAGGTTTACACTGATTGGAGAGATGTTCACTGTTCGATGGTTTTTTCTATTTCTCCCTAGGTGTTCTCGTCTCATTACGGAGGAAAGCTGGGTGTGGGTGTTTAATTAACAACGCAGATTCGCTGTTCGCACCTTCCGTTAGGAAAAGTGAGGGTAACGATCCACGATGCCAATTGGTTATAGGCTATGTTAATAATAATAATAATAATAACAATAATAATAATAATAAGGGCTGTTTCAAGGACCATCCATAAACAGATAACACAAAAATAATAAACTAAAAGTTTAAATTTATGGTGGGTCCCTGGGCTAATTGAGGGTACGCGGTGAAGACCTGCACACATCCGGCCTCTGATAGGAATTGACGTTACAATATCATCGTCAAACTAACCCTAATCTTCGTGCGGCTCTTATGGCGTATACTTCAACAATTACACAGCACGTCGAGGTCCACGTAATCCAAACCTAAGTAATTCAAACAAGAGCACGATCCAAGAATTTAACGACCAAGAAATTTTCACAACTGCCCTAAAGAATCGACTTGATTGCGCTTAATCATCATAGATTCGACTGGTCCAGGATAATCGAAGCGAAAGGTCCTTCTGAGTGGTTGCCCTCCTGCATTTCGCCAGTTTCCGTTCTTCCACGTCGTTACGAGCGAAGAAAGGCCGAGGAGTATGGAATCGTAGCGCACGCGAGCGATTTCACGCGGCGACGCGTGTCACCGCGCCATAAAAGTGTCGGCTAAATTGCGAAGG
Source organism: Bombus flavifrons (assembly GCF_040668555.2). Taxonomy (NCBI): domain Eukaryota; kingdom Metazoa; phylum Arthropoda; class Insecta; order Hymenoptera; family Apidae; genus Bombus; species Bombus flavifrons. Next base: position 12,762,612 of record NC_138450.1, read on the forward strand.
AACCGAAAAGGCGTAGGACGAGAAAAGAAAATTGCCGTGAGGGTCGAGGTGGCAAAATAAAAGAGCCTAAGGACGAGATCGACCTTTTGAATTAGCCCGACCAGACATTCTGCTAATCGCGTTCAAACCTCCGCACCGACTGACCCGATCGGCGCGGTGCAATCATCCCAATTACGTTTTCCCTTCTACTGGCTTTCGTTCATGGGTTTCGTTTTGTACGAAGGAACCGCTGCCCTCTGCGATATAACATTGGTGCAGGTGTTGGAAGTTGTTTCGACCTCGGCGATGAGTCGGAGATTTGGGAGACTGGAGGATGCTTGGTTGAAAATGACGTGCTGCAAATTTCGGCTGAAATAGGGTTTGAAATTTTAATATGAGTTAAAGCGAGTTGGATGGCTGTTAACTCTGAAATACTACGGTAGAATACCGCCTTTTCTACTTGGTTCTGTCTTTTCGTTTTGTCTGAACGATATTCATTCGAACGAAATTTTGATTAGTGTCTGATTAAACGAACTGCTACTGATTCGATCTGAAGAAAGTTTGTTCTCAAACGTAAGAAACAGAGCAACGGTAGTAAACTTTTTCGTGAAAGTTGAAACTCCTACAAACTACCCTTGGAACTCGTAAAATCACGGTAGCCCTGATAATATAAAATCATCTGGAATTTAAAAAAAGGAGAGCTCTCGACGAAGATGAAAATGAAATATCTGCAACCCTCGAATCCAGCCCACCGAGCATTACCACTAATTCACGCTACCCACTTCACCGTGTACAATCAAATTACGCTACTCATCTAACAAACATCCTGCCCATCCAAACATACAGCTTCCTCTAAATAGCAAATCCTAATATGAAATGCAAATTGTACTGGACGAGGGAAAGTCGAAGTAAATTTACCTGTTCATCGATCATCCGTCAGAGTCAATGTAGTGTCAACCGTAGTTTAAACGATTCTCATTGCAGGATGGAGGTAACGAAGCGCAAAGATTAATGGACCGTCGTTGGCCAGATAAACGACAAAAGAGACGGGTGGCCGTGAATATTAGCGCGATCCTAAGCGACGCCGCAAATTATCGTCCTCATATCGGGCTGCAATTCCGCAACGAGATTCACTTTCGAGAGCGGGCCGCATTAATGGCCGCGGAATGGTCTCTACGGCTGCCATAAATTCCTCTTCCCCTCGTTCCGTGTCTAACCCTGCTCTCCTCGTTGCCAGGGTATCTGCGATTTCAGCCTGAATTCCACGTTTTACTTCCCCCGAATAAATTTGAATTGCCCGCCAACTTTCACGACGCTTCCCCTCCAACAGTATTTAGGTTTCGATCGTTCAGACTCTCAACTACAGAGCTGAAAAGATGCGGGACAGTATGTACAGAATTACAAAGAAAGCAAATACATATAGTAATGTTGTCTAATGCTCAACATGGAGAGCTAACGTATGGTCTTATTTGTGTACGTGACACTTTTGGTCGATGTTCGTGATCCGTGTTGGTTGATCGTACCAGAAATAACCAGTCAGGTCAGCATTTCTCTACCTAACCATCTTCAAGTTCTCTATTATACCTCCACGTACTGATACCGCTGTAATTGCGTTTCCTTTTCCATTGCCACCTCTTTTCTTCTTTCTCTATTCTTTCCTTCTTTCGTTTCCCTTTTCGTTTCTCTTCGCTTTCCATGCCTCGTTCCTTTTACGCGTCTTCTTTCTACTCCTCCTCCAGCATTTCCCGTTGCCATTCTCATTTCCTCTATCTCTTCTCTCCCCTTTGCTTCTCCTTTCATTTTCTGTCCTTTTCGACGCTCTTTCTCTCTTCACGATCGCTCACTTTGCTCTCTTGACGAGCCCCTGTTCTCCCTTTTCATCGAATAGGTGAAACGCGTGCCTGTAGCGGAAACAGGAAAAACCAGACTCTTCTGTATCATTGGATGTGGTTCACGCATCCAACCACGCCTACGAGAGATCCTTGCCCCTGGGATTCTCCCCGTGGAATTTATGTGGTTACCACGGGGGTCTGCGGTTGACAGTTTTAGAAGCCTGTTAAGGAACACCTTAGACGCCAGGCAGACGTCTCTGACACCATTGATTTACGGTGTTTTGGGACAACCCGTGGTGCCCGTCGATCGGATTCAGTATTAACGTCTATGTTTGATCTATCAGCGCGTGTACCTGACTCAGGCGTTGATTTATACGTAGATGCGGCTTGATACCCGTCGGACAACTTCCATTAAGAAGCTACAAAGCTTACAAGTTGGTGTGTTGACTTTGAATTTTAAAACACATTTCTTTCTTTTTCTTCATATTTCTAGACGAATTTACTAAGAAGAGCGAAAAGAGAATCGTACGAACAGACAACATTACTTACAGCAATATTTCACTTTCACGGTGTACCAAATGAATAGGATTAATTTGACGAAAAATTAAAAGGAAACGAAGTCAAAGGGCAGAATCGTTGCGGAATTATTTCGCTTCTACAATTCGACGAGGAGGAACGATCTAGTGGAAACTTTGCATAATTACATGAAACGAACGGAAGTCGCACGGGCCAAGGTACAAAAATATCGCGTTAACGTAAAAGTCGAAAGAATTCGCAGCGGATACGTCCACATAGATTCATGATTCATCGAATTCACCGCGTCAACGGACGCTACCATCCCTATTATGCGTTATTCCGATGCTTATTCACTGGCTGCCGCCACGTATTCGCAACATCTGACATCTTTGTGCGTTTCGTGCGTGAAATGATACAACACCTGGCGTTGACACGGCCCGGAAATTAACCAATTGTCAGAAACCCGGTGATACCGGTGCCAGGCATCACGGTGTACGCTTGTCTCGGCCAAGATTATAACCCAACTATAGCGTATGACATACGTCCACTGGTATCATTGGAATTTAATTCAGAGGAATTGCTCGACAAATAAACATCGAAATTCGCCACGTTAATGATCGCTCACGTAGTACCACAGTTTTCATGATTAAAGTACCTTAGGCTTTTGCTGACCTTTAGAAAACCATAATTTCCTATATTTATTTCAATCGGTAAAAATAAATTGTACAATATCAGAAATCGAACTTTCTGCATTTTAATTACACGATCTTGCGATTTCGTAGATATTTTTGTACGACGATAGAAGGTAAAAGAGACGACAAGAATTCGCGCTGCTCAATGTGTTTTCTTTAGCGCGATATCTTAAAATATCTTACTTTGGGATATTTTAAATTTCCAGTTTGAAACTTTCACGATGACTAGATGGTAGTTCTTCGGTCTTCGATCGTCGAAACAAAACACCAATAAAAACGTATTAACAAAAACACGGTTGAAATTGGAAAAACCACCAAGTATAAGTATAAGTTCGAATTTTCTCTAGTTTCGTTAGTACGCTATCTGTGCGTTTAGCGCTATAACTCAAACTCAAGGAATAGAAATTCGAGAAAGTTCCGGAAATCCAATCATTGGTCGACTAGTGTCCGAATAGAGTTGTACTATGACTAAAGTTGGAAGGAAAAATCTCACGACGAGCAGGGTGAAATCTATTATCGGTAGAATTAGCGGCGCCTGGGGGCACGTATTTCGACGACACACCCTTTGTCTATGGCTAACGATACGGGGTGGCCGGATAAGGGTTGCTCACCCTCGCAAACATCAGACTCGCGTTAGTCGTCAGAAATCAGGGGGATATCCGGTGGCAGCCGGAGAAACCAACCCAGGGGAATCCGCATATCCCTCTGTCTCGCTTCTTCTTTTCCCTCTACACTTTTTTTTTTGTATCGAGTTTCCCAATAATTCGATCGGTGCTTTTGCTCTCCGCGTTCCACTCCTTTCGATCGCTTTGGATTTCGTTTCTTTCCGCGACGGCAAATTCTTCCTCGTGGAAGAATAAATTCTGCAAGCTGTGACGTTTCTCTTTCGATGTATCCAAGTGGATTTTGAAATACGTCGAAGGTACGATGGTACATCGTGCTTTGCGTGTTAGAGATCCAGGTCAGCCTCTATTATTTGCTGTTTATAATTATTGAGATACGTGTAATTTTGTGTGCTACACTGGATTAGCCGCATAGTAGTGACACACATATATGAGAATGAGTGTGTGTGGGAGTATGCGTGTGCGTAGCGTCTAACAAAAGAATGTAACTGTCTCGTACGCATGGTGGTAAAGAAGATGGTGAGACAAAAAGAGTGCTGAGACGCGAGCAACGTGTATCTACGAACATCTTGTAAATCACATATTAAATAAATCTGAAACTATTTTAATGCGAGTATTCCCATATATTTATTTTGGCAACTAAGATTCACAATTCTCAAGAATAATTTATAAAAATCAAATCGAACGTTACATGTGTGGCTTGGTGCGAAAACTGCCAATATGAAATTTTGGCAAAAAAATAAAAATGAATTAAATTCGGTATTCAGTCTGTAAACAATCGTATATTCTATATAAAAAATAGCGACAGTTTAAAATGCTATCTAGAAACGACTATAACGGCATTTGTATACGCCAATGTCGACATTTTTCATAACGTAAACTTTCTGCAAAGAATGCCAAGCTCGAGATACGAAGCACGAATAGTATAAGCTTTGATTCTCTCTTTCTGAGTTAGGAAGGAATTTTGAAACATCAAAAACTTCTGTGTCGAAAACTATTGGAACATGAATTTTTTAACGTATCATCGAGTGCTAATATCTATTCGTAAATACTCTGTGAACACTGACGCTGGTACTTCTTGCAGCAAGCCGTAGATATAAAATACAAACGACGAAAGAAATATACCGAGAATTACGATCACTGCCATAAATATTCAGCTACCGCGCTATGTCTAACTTTATTACTCTATGGCCGAATAAATTATTCGAATATCGCGTTGCTCGTTATGCGAAAATACCAATCATCTATCATACTTGGTAAATAAGTATCGAATTTGTTCGTCAGTACGCTTATGAAAAATCGAATGAAAGAAACTCGAAATTCCAATGATGGTTGCAGAGTGCGAAGCACGGTAGCCCAAGAATCTCTAAATAAATCATCGATACGTAGTTTCGAGAGCGCGTGTTACCCTCAACGTCCACCTGACGCCAGGGTTGCCGAATGATTAACGACAAGCCGGCCAATTATCAAGATCGAACGTGATCGTTATCGATCGCGAGGCGAGATCGAGGGACGGTTAGGGTGGGAGGTGGTTGAAAAGGGGGGAATCAACGTGGCCCGAGGGAACCGGCGTGTATCCAATTTATGCTCTACATCGATTACGATAGCCTGCGCGCCGTGCCGGCCAACACGGATGATTATCTTAATGATTATGTAGACAACGCTCCGGCGACCGTCACGAATTAACGAGATCCAAGGGGAAAAAAGGTATTTTCAGCGATAACAAATTGGAATCGAGCTCTGGAGAAACGAATTCATACCCTACCTGGTGTAGCCAGCATGGATGATACAGCTTGGATTAAAAAGTTGCTGGTGATTTGTTGCGGTGTGTCGGACGTGATACGTGGAAGATGAAAGGAAAAGTGGAACGCACGAGTCTGAGGAAATTTGAATTTCAGAGGAAGTGCGAAGTGGTACTTGGTTTGGGTAAAATTGAGAACGGTTTGAACGTGTCGGAGAATTGAAATTTCGATTGAATCGCGGAACGACGAGATAGCTGATGATCGATTGCAGCGTATTGGGGATGATATAGAAGATTAAAGCGAAAGTGAAGCACGACTGATTAAATTTGTGAATCTTTCGGAGTTAGCTCGAAGTAGTACTTGGTTTGAGCGAGATTGGGAAGAAAAAATTGGAGTATTATTGTTTGAATTAATTTCCTGATCGAAATGCAATCGGTACGAAGTCTACATCAATATGAACTAAATCTATATGGAAAGAGTGTAAAAAGACATCTTTACATTTTGAAACAAATTTCCACTCTCAATTAATAATTCCATCTCCAATTTCGTCTTTTAATCCCAGACATCACGTATCAAATATCCAGCCGAGCAGAAGCAACGAAAAATAAACGCACAAATCTATCAGACAGATGAGAAATCGAACCATCGATTTCCCATCTCGTTCCACTTACGAAATCTCTCTCCCGTGTATTATTAGCCGCGTATTATTTCTCCGACGTACGTGATCCGCGAATATCTCATCAGCTTTTGCCCATTAAACGGCTCTTGGCTCGTAACAAGAAGATCGGAGCAATATGTTTCTATTATAATGGGGGAAAATAATTAAAAAGAAAGAAAATACATTTTCTGTGCGTAATTACAGAAGCATTCTAAAGCGAAAGGATTAGTGATAAATTAACCCCTTGGCATACAACGACGTCTAGGAGACGTCATCCATCATTTCATGCGCCATTGTACACTTTGACATCTCCGAGACGTCAAAAACTGTCTCTGGCGAACGTCGAAAATCCTGCATCGATTCTGTTTTATTTAAAATGTTCTTTTATCTGCTTTATATAGCTATTTATAATACTTACGTCCTGTATTCAAAATTACCTAATTCAGCAAAACGATCGATTGTAAATTTTCGATTGAATATCGCACGAGATATGCTACACAATTTGTCTCTTTCTAATTATTCGACACGCGACGCACAGTCGCAAAGTGAGTGCTCAACTCGGCTACAGACAAAACATTGGGCACATTTTCCTCAACATATACCTTGGACTAATAAAAGGGAACATCCTGTAGAGAGATGTCATGTGTGCGTAAAAAATAATACAAGAAGCGAGACAACTTGGCAGTGTAAAAAATGTTTTGAAGTGCATCATACTTTATAGAATTATTAATTTATTATTTTATTATGTTGCTTAACTACTGTTCATTAACATTATATATCAACCTGATTAAATATTATACAGCAATGTAAATTTCGAAATAAAATGTTCTGTTTCTAAGTTTCTAACTGTTCAGTTGAGCCAAATTAAATCTTCGGACGCATCAAATTCCATTTTATTTGTACGTCAGTAGGTTAATAAAATTTAACGCTACAGTGCTACGAAGAATTTAAGAAATACTTTATCACGATTTACAAATTGATAATAACGCAATGTACAACAGAACATTCGTACCAAGTAGGAAACTCTTTGATGGAAACAGCCCTCGAAACAGCCGACTGGTTGGAAGCGTTCAAACGTTCAAAGAACGCTATTGTAATAGGCGAAGAGGCCTCGAGGAAAGCGAAGTGTAAAGCACTCGACTGTCACTTGCAAATCTAGTAACACCGCTAACTTTACGTAAACGTTTCTACCAACTACAAAATCCCTGTCAGATCTTCAAGAATACCGCAACTGTTCCAATGTAAATTCTCCGATCCAACGTAGCCTCGAACGTTGAAAAGCAACGTTCTGGCGTATGATTTTCGACATACCGATCAGATTTTCGGCGCCGCGCTACTGTCACTTACAGCCCCGGGAATAGAAGCGACCGAAATCGCGTCCCACCCCTGAACTGGGGCGGGCTTGTGGAATTGAAATGAAATTCCGTCCCTAGGCCACAGCTCCGCTGCCGCTTGAATTATTATCGGTCGGTAATCTCGCTAAAAAGTTCACCCTCGTTGAAATATCACCATTCTTTTCGTCCCTGCAGCAACCCCCGTCGTTTCCTGTTTTCACTTTCGCTGTCTTTTCTATGTTTATTGTATCTCAAGAGAGAACATCTTTCTAAACGTTTCTTTTTATTTCTTTTTTTTCTTTTCATCCTTTGCTCGAACGATTAACTGAATTGTATAAATTATCGTCGCGTGAGAACAGTTTTTACAATCGTTGAGAAAATTCTACGTAAAGTAGAGTAATCGTTGTAATAATCAGTAAGCGAAAGGAATTTTCGTGTAGCTTCCATTTCTTTAATTGTATCTGTAAAAATACGAATCCGCGTAAATATCCATAGTGCAGTCATCAAATTCAACGCGAACGTATCAATTAATTATTTCGCATTCTCTACAGTTCTATTTTTTTCTTTTTTTTACGAGATTCCGCGTGTATTTAACACGTAATACGTAATCGAGCCTTGCACAAATATTTGAGTACGAGCCAACGTAAAACAGCAGCGCAAACACGAGTTAAATATCCCGAGACAACAGCATAATTCTCTTTCTTCTTGTTTGGCTTAACTCGGCATTTACGCGAAATAAAGTAAAAGAAGAAAAAATAACCAACACGGGAAACCTGGTTAAGCTCGCCAGAGCTGCTCGTCGCGAGAAATTCCCGAAAGCGTTCGAATTATTTTTTATCCGTAGCCGGAGAGGAAATTCCCGGACGCTGGTCGATCGACCGTGGTGTGAAAAACGACGTAAAAAAAGAGGATCGATTCGATACGGAAGAGCTCGCGGTGCGATAACGAGTCGAGTTATTCTTTCACCGGCGCGTACGCGTATCGTTGCGCTGTTGACGCGAATGAAATTTCCATTTTTTCCCATCGTTTCAGCAACCCCGGAAATGTCCAACGTGTCCGCTCGCCTCGTACCTTTCATCCTCCCGTTACTCCTCTCTTCGCGATCAACCATCTCTGTTCTGTGTGCGTAACTCGATTTTTGCGACCAGCGGAAGCACCGGTAATATCGTAGATTAACGACGAGTGAAGCTTGAATTTTCGTGCAGTAGCAATTGATCTCGCGAGAGCACTGTGTTTGATAATTTCGCTAATTTGTGGAGAAATTCAAGCGATATTTTGTTTCACGATATAGCATACGCTTTTATACGAAGTTGCTTTATTTCGAATTATTGCGTTCATATGGAATTTTATGTAACTGTCCGACAGCAATTAAATTATGTAATTCCACTGGAATTATATGATTTCCAGTTGATTGGCTTGAATTCAGATACGTTGATATACATATGTATGTATGTTGACGTGAATTGCAATGAGCTGGAAATTTATGTAACGAAAATTTATGTAAACGAGTTAATTTAAACTGACGTAAATTTGAAGAAAGTGATACGAGTACCAACGAAACGATATTTCAACAAATTCGATTGAATCTATCGGTATATTATTGCTATCTGATGCTCGTCACAATAAGCATAACAGAATTTTGTAGATGTCGAATATATGAAATATTTCTCTTTTATATCTATTTATTAAATATTAATAAATTATATATCTGTGAAATAAATATTTTCTATTCCCTAAATATTTCCCAATATTTCCCTTTGATGCAAATGTTCTTAAAGAGAATATTTTTATATTTTGCAGATACTTATTTTCTAATATTTTTCTTTTCTCTGAATAGTTTAAAATAAATATTAGATAAGTATTTTTCTATTTTCTATTTTCTAAACATATGCAAGTTTAATTGCTTTCTGATCATTTCTAAAGAAAATTTCTTTCTCACCAATCTATGAAATAATAAGCTTCACGTATCGATTATTCCCAACTCTATAATTACGAACAACACGAGTGAACCTCGCTACCGTAGGATTTATCGCGGAACTCACTGTACTTGGGGAAGCTCGGGAACTTTCCAGTAAACGACCAGATGGGTATCTTGATAGATTATACAAGTTTCTTATGAATGGTCGGCGACTTTTGAAGTTGCGACGAAATTGGGAACAAGAGGCTCTTTCAGATTGCTCGGATATAATGCCAGGAATCTTTTTGTGATTAACATCCTCTGTGATTAATTAATGCTAAGTTCGAGAAATCGCGAGTAAACCAATTATGTCTAACAATACGTTGATATTCGAATAGACTGCGGATATTTATTTATTTATGGAGAATTGAAACGTGCGAGAACATAGAAAATACGCACAATATGCAAAACATGTGAAAAGTTCAAACTATTCGTTATAATATTTAGCATTTAGCGTAATAAATTCCTATTTAGAGGTTACGCTTTTTCAAAAGTATAAATTGAAACTAAATAAATAAGTTAACATTGAAAAAATTAGTTGAAATTCGAAGAATGGCGAACCGACAATTTAAGAAAAATGGACTCTGATCTTAATTTTTAAAAATCGGATAAATTTATATTTAGCTTTCTTCGCGTTGATAAAAATACGAATTAACATGGACACTTGCGTTATCCAGCGGTGACCAATTTCTTTCAGACTCGTCTAAAATTATTAACTACTAAATACCAATATATTTTTAACGAAATTTTATTACATTTCCTACAGCTAATTAAAACTTAGACACATCCAATTTTATTTAATAGATCACGATTGAACCTCGTACGGAAGCTTCGCTCGCAAACCGACGTATAAATTAATAAACGGTCTGTCCTTGCTGTCCACTTTTCAACGAGCAATCCGTTTCCTCTAATTTAAACAGTTTCACGGGTAGAATTTCCAAGACGGAAACCCGTCGCATCAATCTTCATCTCAAGCTCGTTTCTGCAACTCGTTCGAAATAAAGAAAAACGGAAAGATTGAAGAACGAAAAAGCTGAAAGAAAAGGCGGAGCTCGTGCGGAAAATCGAACGAGCAACAAGCGGAACAATAAGTACGTGCGAAATTAGAGTTTTCACCGAGCAAATAGCGCAATTCGTGGCATGTGTCCGGGATCAACGTCATAATATTATGCGTAATCGTTTTTGGCTGCCATCTGCCCGTCGTTTGTTCCTTCCAGCAAGTTTTCTAATATTCCGTGGAATAATAAGCGGCCCTCTTTTCTCCTGCAGTGGCTATTTAAAATAAATATCACGGCAGTTTTTCTAAAGCAAATTCTTATTAAAATTTGTCACCTTGTGAAATTTTCTGGATACAATTATCAAGGTATTTCTTATTAAAATAACTCGATAAAGACTTGAACAAAATTTTGAAGTTACACGACATTGCTACACAATATTTTTATCTCGCTTTTATTATTTTATTTTGCTCCGCAATATTTTAATCAATAATTTGAAAAATTCACAGTATTTTAATCAATTATTTTAGACATCTGTAGTATTTTATTTACACAACACTTGTGTTAAATTATCCGTCAAGATGTCGTTTATACTGGCGTGTAAAGTGGAAAGGGAAACCGAAGATATAAACAGTTTATATTTCGGACGTATGCGAAATCGACGCTCGCTTGTTAAATATTAAAAGTCATTTTTCTCGGAACCACCTGCTGACCAGATAGGTACGCGCTTACTTGAATTAACACGACAGTACAGCGAGCTGTAACTATAAATTAATGGAAGAAAAATGACAAGGAAAAAAGGAAGGTTAGAAAGAGTATCGGATTCGCGTAGCGGACTTAAATAATTCACAGATAAGGTGATTAAATATGAAAGAAATATTCAAGCAATTCCAGCATCACCTGACCAACATTCTAGCGATAATTCAATAAGGCGATATAAATCGAGGCCGCGCAATAATGTCGAAAGTTAGGCGCGTGTTTAATCCAACGGGGTGGTCGTTATACTCGGTGTCCCATATAGCATCGTGGATATTGTAAGCGAAATCGTCCATAGATCACTGTGGAGCCCTTACGATATGGAAATTATTCTGCGTATAAGCGACCAGTACGGAGGCGTCGCGTCAAGATTTCCATCGTAAATTATGGGAATTCACGATTTAACCGCGGTCACGCGAAGGGGTTGTTGTCACCCCCTTTGAGAATCTACAGTATGTTGATTATACTGTTCCTCGAATATCTTAGACGAAGTTAAAAGTGATTAATTTCTCATGAGATTTCGTATCCTATTTAATAATATATCGTATTGTATGTAATAATTTTAATAGCATGATAACGACGATCTTGATAACGTTTCATATTATTGGATACTGTTGGTGTTTGCTGTTGTTTGTATTTCTCGATATATAATTGGCATTTTTTTCTTTATTTAAAGAGATATATATTTTTGTCATACTCGTTCGAACGAATTAATCAAATCGATCAAAGCGTAGATCGCTTTAGGAATAGAAACTTCACGAAGAAAATGATAAATTTACGTTATTTACGAAGTAGATTAGTTCCATAACTATTAAGATAATACTGTGTGCTCGATGTGTGTACCTATTTAAATCATCTGGTTATTATTCCATCCTCTTAGAATTTGCCATTCATATTCTGAATAAATTCCCCTCTGATAATCCAGAAAATCACGACTAATACTAATTCGAATTTAATTTAATTTCATAGCGATAAAATTATCATTTCTTCCGGAAAAATGTCAGAAGACCAAAGTTCCTTTTTATTTGAGAAACGTTTTACGACCGCGTAACGAGAGTACCCAGAGGCCGTGTACACGGTCTATCGAATCGATCGCCTTCAATAGCCCTGCTCTTGACCTCGAACAAGACGAGGGCGAAAGAGAGGAGAAGGAAGAAACGAAGTAAGAAGAAGAAGTAAGTACTCACCGCTCGTAGGAATTCGGGGTCGTGCAGAGCTCGCTCAGCATGCAGTCCAAATCGGTCGCCAGGGAATTAAGCAGCTGAAAGAGAAGCAAAAGGGGTTAGACTCGTCGGTGCACACCTCGTCTCGCAGCGCTACATCAATCGCTTTTTACTCTTTAATGAATACGCAGCCGGTGTTCCGCTGCTGAACACCATCGCTCTGTATATTTTTAATGAAAATTCGAACTCGAGTACAAACTCGTTCGAACGTACTGCAGATGCTTAGCAAGAGTTACAAAAGGGTGAAACGAAAATAAAAGTGGCGTAGAGGGTTGAAGAGGGAGTTTGCAATTGATTGACGTGTGTCGGAACTGGTTCGACTAATTGATCGTGATTTACAGCGAATTGAAAGTAAAATAAAATTGGAAGTAACATAGCGTGTATTTTAATGATAATTTGGAAATAAGAGCGGCGAATAAGATTTGCAGAGAAAGAACTGCATTTAGTCGAGACGTGTCGAAATGAGTTAGAGTAATCGATAGTGATAAAATAGCGAATAAAATAGCGTGAATCATAGTAATGTGTCTATCATTGAAAAGAATTAACGTGTAACATAAATCTTTCTGGAAATCGTCAATTTTACCAAGTGACACGAATTGCAATACCGAAAGATGATAACTCGTAACTAAATGTTAATTCTTTAACATAGCACACGTGGAAAGCGATATCCTTACATTGTATCAAGAAATCACTAAAACATGTACATAGATCATTAAATCTCGAGCGGTATAAATTAAATTTAATTACGGATTAAAGTAAATTGGTTATAACGAAGTCACAGGAAATTGATAATATACGGATGGTAGATGCTGGCTATTTGCAATCACGTTAATCCTTAATTGAAGCCATGTTACGGCGAAACCGCGTCGTAAAATCGCTCCTAAACGCGTACCCTCAGCGAGACCTGCTGTTGCTCCACGATAACACAATTCATGCAGGAACCGCGAGAACACCATAATCGAACACGGATCGTTTCCGCTTCCGGGCGTCGTGCTACGTTACGCGATAATTCGCGTCTACTAACATCGATGTTTACGCTGAGATTACGTATGATTTTCTACTTTCGTTGAAATTACAAAAGGAAATGGAATATTTATACGATGTATTGGCGAAAGGGAATTTTTAATATCGTTCGTCAGGTAAAGAGCAAAATCTATACTACGCATCATTCTGCTCAAGAACTCGCAAAAATCAAATAATCCACGAAGGGATCATCGAATTCTATAGAAGTTACACAGAAAGTATTAGCAAATTCTTTGCGAAAAGAACGATAGGTTTGATAAAAAAAGAAAATAAACACAGAAAAGAAGAGACGGAAAGATGTTGAGAGCATCGTGGAGGAAATGAAGTTTGCGCGAACACAGAACACAGCCGTTTGTGCGTGTACAACGAATGCCTGGTGTATTTGCATTGCATCATGGAATCGGAGTCCGGAAAATTAGAAGGTTTCCATTCGGAGGCACTTTCGCAAAGTCAATATTGAACATGGAGAAGACGTCCGATAAAGTTTCGTGGCGCGTCGCAGGGAACACGAGCCACCAAACTCAAGGGGGGTGACGAACATAAAACGCAAAATTCTTTGCCCTCGTTGGAGGTAAAATCGTTATATACTGTATCAGTGATCGGTTTCCAATTCCTCCCTCGTTTTTTCGAAAGCAATTACGGAATCTCTGCCATTATTGCCTCTCTATTTGTCTTAAAAGGCGGTAGTTGGTGGTTGCGACATGTTTTATTATCGTTTGTAAATCTTTATAAGAAAAGTAACAATATCGTTTGACTTTTGCTTTATATACGAGAATATTTAAGAATGTTTAAAAAAGAAAAAAAAGAGAGAGAGAGAAGAGAGAAAGAGATGAAAGAAATTATAGCAGAATATTTAAAATACCACCCTTCTATCCCTCCATTAAAAAAATAAAAACAAAGCGAGAATAATTTATACATCAAGACGAAAAATATAAAAAATATCACACCCTATCAAAGGGGTGAAAAGGCGGTAGTTGGTGTTTGCAACACGTTTTATTATCGTTTGTAAACCTTTATAAGAAAAGTAACAATATCGTTTGACTTTTGCTTTATATACGAGAATATTTAAGAATGTTTAAAAAAGAAAAAAAAAGAGAGAGAGAGAAGAGAGAAAGAGATGAAAGAAATTATAGCAGAATATTTAAAATACCACCCTTCTATCCCTCCATTAAAAAAATAAAAACAAAGCGAGAATAATTTATACATCAAGACGAAAAATATAAAAGATACCACACCCTATCAAAGGGGTGAACGCTAATTAAATACGTAAATAGACGAACATAATTATCTCTGAAACTCGATTTCACGGGCAACCAGCCTCTTCCTCGATGCTAACATCTACCAACACGATCACTGTAATTTATGACCAACTGCAATTTTCGTTTATGAAAAAAACGTAGCCTGTTTGAAGGGGTTGTTACTTTAGTCGGTGATCCCCGGTCGAGAGGGGATTTTTCTAATAAACTAACCTCCCTTTTCTCGTTTCGAGGGCACAACAGGTCTTTCTATGGTGAACTCACACTGTTTCCTCTACCTATCTGTGTGTGTATTTGGTTGGTGAATGTGTAAGCTCATGTGTAAGCCCAGAACTTTTATCACGCGATCTCAGAGAGTAATACGAAATTATACAATGATAGAGAATCACGATGTTCCATCAATTGAAAAATTGTCTTTTTTCATCGAATAAAATCGTATTAATTTAAAAATCACATTTTTAAAATAATAATGATTTTCATTTAATAATAATATAATTTTCCTATTACTTAATATACGATGCAGTGTTTTACCATTTTTTGATAAATTTTTAGTGCTTGATATTTTTCATCTGCTACAGAAAACCACCCATACACATTTCCTTGTTTCTGATATAAAACAGAGACCAGCGATATTTATTTCTTTTTGCGTTTTACTTTTCACGATAAATCGCTAAAAAAGCTGCACCTTGAGCTTCGACTATTAGAAAGAAAAAGATAAAAACCACAAAGTGTTAAGCTTCCCTTAAACAACTCTCTAAAAAAGACGCTTTTCCGCCCTAATAAATATTTCCTAAAAAAACGATAGTCCTCTTCTATCCCCTTTAAGCGAAAGATGATTTTCAACTCCACTTCGACCTCAAAATTAAATCTCCTTTTGATACGATACACTGACTCTTCGATTCACAAATAGAATTATTCATAGGCCTTTCTCATATTTGAAGTCGATCCGCTGACTGATCCGAGAATGAAAGCGAACTTACCTCGCCACATTATTTATGCAATTCGGCTCGAACCACTCTGTCGACGCTGACACGACATTGCACAATAGTCGAGCGCGATTAAAGCCCTGTCGTGTGGTGAATGGAGGTTCCGAGTGGCGAAAGGGGTAGCTAGCTAGCCAAGTGGCAATCACGAGTTACCCTTTTATTTTTCCATCGCGTGCATTATAATTCAGGCACAACGAACCGACTTTCTTTCATTTTCTTTCAATTCGAGGGGCTCTGGTCGATCGAGGAAATTCAGAATTCGAACGATACTTGTTTGAAGTGTACTTGCAAGTAGAATATTCTTTTTTATCTTTTTTATTTTTACATATCGTTGTCACTATATTTGAGATTGGTGTCAAGCTACATAATTGATACATATTGATTGAGAATTCAGTATCGTACTATTATAATAAGAAGTTGGTACGAGTCGTTGGATCGTAAGAACATTTGCCTTAGTAGAACATTGAATTTATATCATTAAATGATCGAGGGTTGTAACGAAACGTTTGATACCAGAGCTGTCACAAGTAGAACAAAGCTGATGTCGTGTAGCCACAAGCTAGGGGTTGTTAGAGCAAAGTAGAACGGGAGTCGATGCGACTTAAGCTGACTAGGAATAGGCTGAAACAACCTAAAGAGCTTTGAAGCGTATTACAGCGTACATTCGCATGACTTAGAGAACAACTTGTTAACAGATTAACCGATGTAATTCTCAACATTCTCCAACATCAATATTCATCGTTATAAGCTTACAAGTATTTATAAACTAGTAAATCCAAAGTATCAGGCAAAGTAAATTATTCAATTATTAACCGTTACTTTAAATTATATAAAGCTAAATAAATTATGTACTAGATAACAAATAACGATTATTTCGAAATCTATAGGAAGAAATTGAGTAGAAAATAAGCATAATTTCAGAATATTTCGTACTTAACGTCAAACTTCATCGAAATAACGAGTTACAGAGTCGAGTACGATGCATCGTTTCAAGTGGAATTTAAATATCATCAAAACCCTCGCTGAACACGCGACCTTAAAGGGTCATCCTGAGAATGTAATTGCAATTCACCCCAGCCACAACCCCGCGATCTGTCGATACGTGTATCGAGTTCCCCTGTGACACGGGTACATCATCCCCCGTGCCAGAAATCTCAGACTATTTCTGAAATTTTCATACCCGTCCGCCTCAGTGAGACTCGATTGACAGATAACAAGATACGTCGTTGTCTTTTGAAAATTCGTGTCCTCTCCTATACCATCGCTGTCCGATTCCATCATTTTGTTGCACGTCGGTCGAATATCAAGAGTTTGAAGTGTAATTCTGTTTACAGATGGCTTGTGAATATTCTTTGTCCTTTGTTAATCAGTTCTAAGTTAACTTTCCCTTTAACCGTGGGCTTTTCGCGTTTTTAGACTATTTTTGGTGTTTTTAAAAGAGCTCGTGAACGTTCTTCATTGTTTCCCTCGGGTTACATTTATTTTCCAAATTGTGATATTTGGTATTTTTGGATTATATCGTAGATTTTCCCTTATGATTTACGATTCATTTATATTTGACATAAAGTATATAACCTAACAAACACGAAGGTGGGGTGGGGTAGCCACCCACATGATAATCAAACAGCTAAAAAATTCTACCAAATGTCCAAATTGGACAAATTGCGAATGTGAAATATTAAATAAAAAAAAAAAATTTATATTTGATCTAATATTTGATAAGATTATGAGTTTACGTTGAAGTATGATATCTTTTCTAAACTAATTAACGTTGATTTTACTTTAAAAATAATATCCAGTTAACATTCCAAATCCAAAAATTCTTTTCAAATAAATCTAAATATCGCTTCGAATTTACCAATTCTCGGCTGGAAGTAACAAATAGCTAATATTAACGGCGGAAACGTGATTTTCGTGGAATACAGACGCTTTTAGCGCGACGGAAGCAAGAGACGCATAACCGTGTGCCTTCGATTCGCGAATATTTGGCTTGCACACGGATCCTCGTGTGTATTCGGGGTGAGTCATGCGAGCAACGAAGCATGGAACCCCATAGGACGCCGGTTAGATATTCCGGCTGTCGAAGCTTTGCTCACAAAGCCGATGGAAATCGATGGATTCGCCAAAGCAACGGAAACCCTTCGTCGATCTTTCTCGCTAGAAATCCGATGGAACCCGTAGAAATGATCGACGTCTCGTTCGATGAACTTTCATTGAACTCTCTACCATACCGCACGATTATTTCCAAAATAATCCAATTTTTATAATTCGCTCACCACGTGCATATTAATTGATTGTCAGATTCTCTTGCATTCTAAAAAGCTCAGTGAAATTCTACTCGAATTATACTCCAACTTTACTCAAATCGTGTAGAGAGAATCTATTGGCGTTGAAAATTGTGTAGGGATTTATGGAATATCAGCAGATAGTTACAAATGATTTTCACATATTAAATAATATTTACAAGTTCTTATACGGAAACAAAAAATAGAAGAGGAGAATAATTGAAAGAAAAAGCAGTCGCAATATACAATTTATAGTCCTCCTCTCAGCCCAATACACATAGGAAATCGATCGACTAGAATTGATTTTGATATTAAGCGATACATATTTATAAGATTTCATACAGAAGCGAGAAACACAAGAAAAGAATAATTCAAGCAGAAACCACTCGTAATAAGTACAATTTACAATCCTCCTCCTAACCCGATACACACAGCAAACCAATCAACTGAAATTACCAATCAAGATTACAAAAGACACCCTCGAATTAAACAGATCGATACATTTCATCAACTTATTTGTCCCAAACTCCAGATGCATCTTCTATATTCTAGGGGAAAAAAAAGAAAAAAATATGCATTTAAATAACAAGCCGAAGAACCTCGTGCGATGACAAAGGATCGGAAAAACACGCGGATGAATGCATAAATAACACAGACACCCTTCCGGTCTATTGTCATTCAGAACGCTGTCTTGCGCACTATCTTAAATGAAGATAGCGCGGCTAACAATGCAAAAAAGGTGGACCTAACGTTTGAATCTCGATCTTGGTCACGGACGTGGGGACCCCGAAAATCGTTGCTGCATTTTTCATAGGGCACACCGAGGGAGGAAAAACCGCGAATAAGAGAACACCAGTGTACGTAACTCGGCCACGGTCGTACCAAGGGTGCAAGGGGGCAGAAAAGTAGCGGCTTATTCTCGCCTTGAAAATAGATGGAAATAGATCGACACCGTTTCGTTGCTGCTTCTTTTTATACCTGTGATGGGGTTTATTAAAAATTGCAAACGTGTCAGGGTCGCAGAAACTTCGCTCAAAGACCATGTTATGATTCTTTTGGATCTGGATTCACGATTCTGGGGCAAGTAAACTCGGGCCACTTTCTTGCTTATTAATTTCCGTTTTCTGACTCTTCGCTGCATCGTTTGGGTTAGTTTTAGCTTCAGTTTGCTTGGGTTCAGTCAGTTTGGGTTACAGTTGACAAGTAAACTCTCTTCACTTTATGCAAATTCTTCTATGAGCTTCTATTTTTGAAATTTTCGTAGCTTAATTCCGATTACGTTCGAATTAAATTTAGGTTTGGATCGACGAGGAAACTCCTCCAACTCTATGCTTTAACAATTTCTATTTGTCAATTATTCGTTGCTTCGTTCAGATTAGATTGGAAATAAGATTGGATCGACCTGATAGACTTCGTCGCCTTTGTATCTTCGTATTAATTTTCATTTCCAAATGTTTCGTTAATTAACTTTGTCTCCCAGTTGTCTCCAAATTACTTGTCGTTAAATTTCTCAAGTAAATTGCTGGAATTTTTCACTCTTTTCTTAATTTCGACTTTTTAACTTCTTGTTAAAGTTTCTACGCTGGTTAGCTGGATCTCGAAGGAAAGTTAGCTATGCACGTCGGGTCTACATGACCTGAGAAGATATGACGCGAGTCAGAGCAAGTTAGATCATTCCGGAGCAACTTCTCAGAAACTATAGTTATTCGAAGCGGTTGAAGACGAATTAGAGTGGACAGGAACATTAGCTACCATACACTGAATCGTGCTTTGGTCTAATTTAGAGCTACTTGAAATAGAACTTGCCCAAATAGAGAAACTTTCTATCGACTCGCGCCACTCCGAAACATACGAATACCGATATTCACGATCACAAATACGTAGAAATATTTCATAGAAATTTGTAAAAACATTCGCGAGCCGCTGTATAGAGGTACATAAACATATAGAACTCGAATCTTCTACCAATTCTTTCCTCCACCAGTTCTCGATCTCCATGATTAGATCATAGCGTTCGTGTTCCCAGGCTAAGACGTTCCCTGTCGACGATCTCCTTTCCTCGCTTTCCCCTTCCAACTTGTAACAACTTACGATCATCGAGAGATTCTCGAGCGAATTCTCGGATGTATGCGTTCGAGACAACGCGACCCACACGGGGTCCCTAATAACCGTAACGCGTGGAAACTCTGCGGGGCTCCCGGCGCGATCGTTAAACTGCGAACACGATGGCTGGCCTCGCGGCGCGAGCAGGCTTGCCAATTCCCCTTCGCGTCGCGGAACTTTCAGAAGAAGAGCAAACGCGACACGACGACGGCTCGAATTAAAATGGTCCGCTGAAACTCATTCCCCGAATTAAACGGATTAGATCCAATCAGCACCGGCCGCTGTCGTCGACGTCGTGCAACACGTTGTACCGTTGTCGCGGCGTTTCATTCGATTCCGGCCTTTGTTTAATTAAATTCATCGAGTACGCCCGGAATAACGCGAAACTGTCCACGAAAGCTTGCAAGTTTCGTACTACGTAAGCGTGGCCGTGTGTTTACAACGTACGAATAGACTTTGTTTGATTTACGTCTGGTGGCATTTTGACGAAATCGGATTTTGTTGCCTTTGCAGGATTTAGACTGTTCGAGCCTCGTATCTTGTAGTCGAATAGGTTAACGAAGTTCGGCTCTTTCGAATGGATATTATTGCTCGGAATATTCGAACATTTTGATTCGTGCGAATGGGTTTCGCGATTTATGCGAGAAGGTTCGTTCGTTGGACGATAGAACAAGTTTGTCGATGTACAAGAACGGCTGGAAAGTACGGCGGTGTCTCAGGTGTGACGCGTGACAAGGTGTAGAAATCGAGATACCATTGCGCGAAGAAAAGAGAAGAAAATGGAGCAATAGGAAAGTATACGGAAGAGTTCGAACGACGTTGTTAATAAGAAAATTCGCGAATAATTATCGCGCTATGTTGTCAAACTAATTTTATAATCTTAGCTTTTAAAAGCTTCGATCTGAATTTTTATACTGGAAGGTTTGAGTTTAAATTTCTCTGTTCGAAAGTGCGAATTATAATTTTTATATTTGTCAATCTTAAATTCGAATGTTTGCGTATCCAAGCATTCGAGTAGTAAGCAAAAACGCTTATCTTTTCTCTAGAATACTCTGCTCTAGATAACGCATTCGAATGATTCACGTTTAATGGATCGAAGCTATCGCTAGCGAACTCTGCGTGTCTACCCGGTAGAAGCAAGCAAAGCAGAACACAGTCATTCAGATCACCGCTCGAGATAGCCGACGATGTATGTCTTACGTCCAATGGTCTGTTAGCTTGCATAACGCACCCATACACATAGATTACTTCATATTTTATTCTGTCCATACGCTGCCTGCCACGACGTGGATACACGGGACAAAGAATTTGGGAAGCCCATATACGATCGCTGTCCCAGGTCCCAGAGGAATTGCCTAACTTCGTACAGGGAACCCGAGAATATACTGCGTAGCAGTATTCTGTTATGTAGTCGATTAATCAGCGATCCATCAACTGTAGGATCAATGTCCTGACTTCGGAGGGTTGTCACGCGATGGGGTTAACCCTATTTCCTTCGTTCCTAGTTAGCTTAACGATGAATTATGATTTTTCTGTTCTGATGCGATCATTAGAACTAATTACTGACAGGAAGATTGCGAACTAATGCGAAACATTGAACTACGTTATAATTGTATGATATACCAATTACATCGTGTAACAAAGTCGTTCATTCTTCAGTTTATTTCGGAGATTAACGTAAAAGCCTCGCTAATATTACGATAAATAAACACGTGACGAGTAGTATAAATAAATATTCTTCTTCTTCTATTAGGTTATCCGAAAAGTTTCTTTCGTTTGATAATAGATGATAATAGATGAACGATAATAAATGAACTTCTGTTTTATATTATTTTATCGAATTAGGTATGATCCATTTCGTTCTATTTCTATTATTATGTTCGTGCATAATTCAATAAACAAATATCAAACAAAAGACATTGTGCGCCTATTATTTCTTTATAAAACGAAAGAAACTTTTCGGACAAGCTAATATAATCTATTGGGTTGACAACTAAGTGATTGCGGATTTTGTCAATACCACCTATTGACAAAATCCGCAATCACTTAGTTGCCAACCCAATAAAGTACGACTAAACAGATCAATCGTGCTCGTTCAATTTCTACTCAAAATTTTCCTGAGGGAAACTGAATCCGCAATCGCATTCGCATGTAACACGCTGTAGTTGCTTGTTTTCGCGCCGTGTTTATATCAGCTCGTAGCCACTAGTAAAGAGAGTACGACAACGATTAGGTAGCACAAACGACAATTAAGCGGGTCCTGGTGTTGGCTGCTCGTTATCGTAATAGACGATGCACGCACATAGTCCAACCCGTGCAAATAAACGTAGAACACGCGCGTCCGGTTGACGACTCTTGTCGCCGCAAAAGTCGAATGTTCGGTGCGCCGCTGAAAAGATTCGTTTAATAAGGACACGACGAACCGGAAGCGGATCGTTTATAGGGTGTCTCGAATGGAAGAGATCGAAGGTCAACAAAGAGGATTTCAGAGGGTAGAAACAGGGATCGAGATGATTCTTCGGTTTGGAATTTTTTTCTTAATCTTCGTGTGTCGTGTCGTACGTTGTATCGAAAAAAGATGAAATATGGGGTAGCGAGAAATGGTAAGAGGTAATATCACGATAGAATAGAATTCATAGGGTGTCCGTAATCTTTCTCGTTCTTTGAAACTGTATGAAATGTTGAATTATTGAATACCGAAATCAATGGAATTTGAATGAAATTTGAAATTGAAATTTTATACGCAGAGATAGCATAACCAACGCGATCCCTCTTTTTCCTGTTCTTTCGCCAAAAAGTATCGACCCACCTATTCCACGTGACCCAAAGCAAAGAAAAGGAACGCTATACAGTTCAAACGATAGAAATCACGAGACGAATCGACCCTATCCCTCTCGAAATCAAACCCTCAGGCTCCAAGCACCATGAAATCTCGAAACAAAACGCTACTTTTTCTATCGCAATCTGATTGAAGCAAGGTAGACAGCCTCTGTTGAGCGCCCGACTCAAAAATACCCTATAATTTCCCACCTGCAATTCGAAACTATCGGTACACACGGTGTGCAACGACAGCTGCACTCGATCGGCAATGTTACGTGTTTCCCGTGGCCACCATTTATTTGCCAGCCTCTGTGTGTCCACGAACACACGACACCAAGGATGATAAGACAGCCAGAGAATGAAAAAGAGAAGAAGATGAAGAGTATATTCCCGAGTGTACATATATTATACAGTAACGTACACGCGTGTCTTCGTGCGCCAGTGCAGCGCGAGTAACGAAGACGCAGCTGCGAGGAAAGAAACAGACTTCAGAGAAGGTGAATCTATGAGCTGTACGAGATCCAGTGCGCGTGACGAGAATCTCGATTATCGAGGAATTGATCCTCATCGATGCTGGTTACGGACGTTTGACTCTGCGGTGGAGGTACTAATTTTGTCTATGATCGTGAAAAAATAGCGGGGCAGAGCCGATTTAAAAGAAATAAATAAAGTTTGAGCAAAGTGAAATTCGGATAAGACACGATATTGTGCGCGTTAATCAAATAGAAAGTCGGGGTACGCGATGCAGTCTCGACGTCTTGGCTTTTATAAGAAAACTTGATTTCTGAAGTTTCATTTTTATTCAAGTTGTGTGGATAAGGTTTGATATCGTGTGTTGATTGAAGAGGAAGACTCGACATCTTGGCTTTTATAAGAAGACTTGATTTCTGATGTTTCATTTCTATTCAAGTTGTGTGGATAAGGTTTGATATCGTGTGTTAATTGAAGAGGAAGACTCGACATCTTGGCTTTTATAAGAAGACTTGATTTCTGAAGTTTCATTTTTATTCAAGTTGTGTGGATAAGGTTTGATATCGTGTGTTAATTGAAGAGAAAGACTCGACATCTTGGCTTTTATAAGAAAACTTGATTTCTGAAGTTTCATTTTTATTCAAGTTGTGTGGATAAAGTTTGATATCGTGTGTATTAATTGAAGAGGAAGTTATGACAAGTGATCAAACCTTGAGATCTTATTGTCGGTCTAGTTGCTGGCAAAATCTTCGTCGCTTATGTCATTCTCACGACAAATTTCTAGCAAATACTTCGTCACGTTTTCCATGTAATGAAACACGCTGCGTTCATTCGTATCGAATTTTCTGCAAGCCATCGTGCGTACCCCTTTTTTTCACAGAATCAGATTAAACTGCAGTTCTTCGTTTTTCACGCGATTCTATTTTATTCCATTTCACGTTCAATTATTTTTCAAGCATGCAGTGACATTGCAATTGCTTTAACTCACGCTAGTTTCATTTACGCACGACAGATACAAAGAACACACTTTACATATGTATTTTCCACAATTCAAATTCCAATTTTAATACGAAACGATCTAGCCTCGGTAATCGTTTAATTATTATCAGCGTCTGCTGTAAAGTGGATATCGCTACAAAAATAGTAAACGCGAGGCGATAACGTACGTTGATTCATCGATAGCGTATCAAACTTTATCACTCATTTCAGAATATATCTAAAAATTAAAATAATTATTCCCCATTTCCAAACACAGCTATTCCCAATTTTTTGATATTTCCGCAAGTTCAGAAGTTCAAATGACTAAAATTGAAAAATAAAGGCAACCGATGATATCTGAATACATTTTCTTTCACTAACGAACTTGTGGAAATATTTCTTGAAAGGAAGACATTTCTTGCAATTAAAAAAGGAACATTAGTTATATATATAATTATATTACATTTAATAATTATATACATATAGATAAAAAGAAAGAAACTAATTTATTTGCTCTAAGCTACGTAATATTAAAAGAAAATTAATAGCAATATTAAATTAATTTTTCTCAAATTATATTTCATAATCAAATTCGATGTAAATATTAATCTTCTTATATCGGACGATAGAATGTGACATATATGTATATGGATAAAAAGAAATGAAAAACTGGATACAAAGTTATCATCAGTCTGGCGTTTGAGAGGGTCGTTTATCCTGCACAGGAAATTAAATAGTATTTCATGTAGATTTATAAACCATGCATAAACATGCACATCCGATCGTTACACGATTAACATAAAATTAAAACCATCGTCCGCGATATACTGTCATAAGCATAACAGGATTAAAATCGAAGAAACCGCAACTTAGCAGATGTATTAGGTTGTCCGAAAAGTTTCTTTCGTTTTATAAGTTGATAATAGACGAACAACAATTTCTGTTTTATATTATTCTATTGACTTAGGTATGATCCATTTCATTTTATTTCTATTATAATGTTCAATTATTATAATTCAATAAATTAATATAAAACAAAAGACATTGCGCGTCTATTATTTCCTTATAAAACGAAAGAAACATTTTGGACAACCTAATAATTTTCAGCTGTCATCTCCCAAAAGGAATTCTGACCAAAAACCAAGCCGGTGGACAGATCAATCGTCGCGGATCGACCGAAAACGTTTATTCGTGGATTTTCAACGATGTAACTGGAAACTATCCTCGATCGGGCTAGTTGAACGCTGTTCTCGTTATCATCTTCGTTATCGGAATCGGTTGCACGCACACGTTTCCAACGATCGATCCCAAGCCGACGAAATTGCCATGTTTTCCAGCTCTGCCGGCATGCGTTCACAACCGACGGAATTAATTAATCGCGCCTGGGGCTATTCGTGGCCGGGAAAAGAATTAATCGGCCGACTACCGGCTGAAATACGAGGGGATGGAAAAATTGTTGACGCGATGCTCGATTTGATGGCGATATTTGCTCGGAATGATGCACGCGCGAAACGGTTGTTAGTGTTAAGCCGCCTCTCTCCACCACGATTTTTCACCATCTCCGATTTAATCCCGTATCTCGTTCCGTTCTACCGTGTCGATTATGGTTTCAACCGAGGGCCGGTTCGTTTGTAATAGTTACGCCTTGTGGCCTTTTTTCGTAGAACAGTGATACGACAGAAGATTAATTGATTTTAAACGAAGGGAATTTTTATTCTACATGGAGAACGAATTTCGGACATCGTAGCTGTTGTAAGATGAATTGTAAAGGTTCCGGTGTACGAGTGAATATTTTTAATTAAGAAATTTTACTTACGGATAATCATTACAAATGATTAAAATTGTTTTCATTGCCAGTAGTTGTTATCGAGGGAAATTTAATTTTGGTTATCAGTAACCGGTTATAAATACCCAGGAATTTTGTTTGGTTACCATTAACCATTATCGATGACCCGAATTTTATTTTGGTTACCGATAATCATTATCGACGGCTAAAGTTTTTCCTGTAGTTTCTTGCGAAGCACAAAAAAATTAACTGTGAAATTTACATGTACTTATATGTACTTTAATAACTTGCTTAACAAAATGCATAAGTTTTACAATTAAGCCTTCTTATGTTACCAACGAATATCTACTAATTATTGGTAACCTTAGCAAGAGGTAAGCAAGAAGATATCTCGCAATATATAATGATTAACAATGATAACAGTGATAACAGTAAAAACAGTGATACGACAGAAGATTAATTGATTTTAAACGAAGGGATTTTTTATTCTACAGGAAGAACGAATTGCGGACATCGTAGCTGTTGTAAGATGAATTTTAAAGGATGTCATTTTTTGAGAAATTTCTTCCACACTTATCGATAACTAGCCTTCGTCTGAATAAAAATGTTAACAGAAAAAGAAATAGAATTAATTAACAGAGAGGAATTATAAACATTCTGTTTGTTTATTTATCTTTTCTTCGGTAAAATTCATATTATTTACACCGAACGATAGCGCTTCCAAAAGCTTCCTGCTCCTAGATTGCCAATACGAACATTTTAATCCTCTACGTTGTGGGATTATTTCAATATCCCGTTGATTCGAGAAATTTTTTAGAGGATATTGATACGCAAGAAAATTTATTAGATTTTAATAAGAGAAATGATTACATACCGGGTGTCAAGGTGTACGAGAAGCGCGATCGATTTAGTAAAAACCACTGGAACCCGGTCACTCACCGGAGAACGCTGTTTCCTCTCGTCTTCGCGCGAAGATAACAGCAACTTCCGTTTTCTGACAGACGATAACGCCGCGATACCGCTCGATTTCCTTTCTACAACTATAAACACTGTCAAACAGCGACTACCAACGTTTCGACGACTCGCATAACAACAACGCTAATTTCACACGAATGACGCACACGCGACTCTGAATTGCACTTTACACGATACACTTGACGCGATTCCGAGAATAACGTAAAAAGAGAGGAGAACGAGAACGAACTGTCAGCGCCTTTTTATTACCGATCCGACAGAGAACCGATCGATATTACCGAGCGACCACTTTTCTGAAAATCCTTGGCTCCGTTCGATTCCACGTTCCTCTATTGTTTCCATGGAATAGATAATATAATATTTCTTTTAATTTTTATATCCACGCGATAGTATTATTAATCTGTCAAATGTTTGCAATGGAATTATGAGATTCGAAGAAGTTTCACACACTGTTTATAACATTATTAATATCGTTTTAACGAATAACTTTACTTCTGCTTGTTAAACAGTCTTCTGTCTTTTATTTTTATTTTGAAACAATGGTATTTTTAATATTTGGAACGTTTAAAATGGAATTACGAAGATGTTATTGATTGTTTATGACAATCTTTAATATTTCTCATTGAAAATTTCCACTTTTTTTTAATTTAGAAATAACGTTATTAGTCTTCGAAATGTTCTAATTCAAAATAATGAGTTGGAGAGGATTTCGAACATCGTTTGTGACGTCTGTACCTTTTCGCGAACGAAGACGAGTTTTAATAATTAGCGGTGTAAAATTAATTTCCGTAATTCAGCGCTTGAACACACGATTTCGTCACACGTACGATCGTAAGCAACCTTCTTACGATCAGAGCAGGTGAGTGAACTGAACTTTAACACGAATGTGTAGCCACGAGTACACGAGACGTGTACTCGTCCCTGGGAATCGATACGAACGTGCCGCCGACCCATCGTTCAATTTCCATAGCAACATCTGAGTCCAAACAAAAATGATTTCGTGCCACTTTTGTCCCACAGACGACACAACTGACCAACGAAAGAATTTTGTAACAGATCTTTCACATTTCTACGTGATACACGATCGATACATTTTATATAATTATTTTCACGTGATACGAAAACCTTTGGAAAATTGGAATTTACTGAAATAAAAAAAAAAAAGAAAAAAAGGAAAAAGACACCAGTATTGATCTAACACTACTACATGACTAGTAGAGTGAGGATATTTATGAAAATTCATAATCTTACAGACAATCGTAAAGCAGGGAGACTCGAATAAAAACGTAAAATGTAATTTTACAATTAAAGTACATCTCGCAACAAAATAAGTACGTGTTGGGATATTTTTGAGCACATTACATAAAAATGACGCATCGTATGTATCAATGGTTTTTTAATAGAATACATTTTACAGTTGTAGAAAAGTGTTTCTTTAATTATGCGAAGATTTTGCTAATAATATTATAACGTCGGTAATTGAGGGTTGAGAGTCGAAGAATACAGAGGGAAGACATAATTTTCACAAGCAAAGAAAAAAGTTTCTCCCTGTATTATTCGCCTCGTACAACCACCAGAATTATATCTCCTCAACTATGATATCAGACTACTCCAGAAGAAAAAGGAAAAAAACGGAGGGCCAACTAAATTGCGAGCTAGAACGCAATTTCTCCGGGCCCTTTCAGCGAGAATTCGCGATACTCGAGTCGCTCGAGGGTTGACCACCTCCGCAGTTAAAGGCTTCGCCTTTAAGGCTGCGGTCACACGAGCGTTGGTTCTGTCATCCGTGACAAATAATGCATTTTCATAAAATGTATGGTTCATTATTTTCACGTACAGATAATTTTCTTCGTTATAATTTCCTTTTCGAAATTAAAGATTGGCTGGGTGATATAAATGAGATAAATAGGTTGATAAAAATACATATCTGATCCTGAAAGCAAATAAAGATACAGTATGTTAATTAAGTAAACATAATTATATCAAGATACACGAATAGCAGTGTGCCGAATTAAAAAATTTCCGTGTGACCGAGGCCTAAGGCGACGACATAAAGGAGCGCGCTCTCTGCCGCGGAAGAACATTTCTTGCCATCCCCAAACACGGAAAAATATAATCCCACGAAACGATTGTACACACGTACACCATTCTTAAGGCCTCGACTTTTAGCACCGTTATGTTCTTCCAAATAATTTAGCATCGTTTTAACTTGATTGAACGAAGGATTTATCGGCTCCTCGCGCGTTCCTCTTCCACCCTCGGCCGCGGTGCGTTCGACTTTCTTCCACGTCGATGGACCGTAGCGACGCGATAGGCGTTCACTCGCCTGAAAATTCACTCGCCTTTAGTACTCTCTCTTTTTTTTTTCTTTTTCTTCTTTTTTTCTCTA
Organism: Bombus flavifrons; assembly: GCF_040668555.2. Lineage (NCBI taxonomy): Eukaryota > Metazoa > Arthropoda > Insecta > Hymenoptera > Apidae > Bombus > Bombus flavifrons. The sequence continues at coordinate 12,791,991 of NC_138450.1, forward strand.
TATCTTTCCTTCACTCTCGCGCTTTTTCTCGCAGAATAACGAACAGACTTACTCGAGTTGCGAGTTTCCGGTGAAATTAATTCCAGTTCGTTGAAATATCGAATGGCGGGATTAAAGGGTAGACGAATTTATTATTCAGAATTTTATGCTGATTTTTACGATATAATCTCTTGAGCTTTCTCTATTCCGCGTGTATCTTTGGATTTTCGAAGCATGTAACACGCGAAGCGAGAATCGAACAAGAGAAATATACGATTCGATGAATCGTAGATTGTAACTAATATAATTTGTAACTGATCGTTCCATACGATTTGCATTTTTCTTATTTAATTTACGCTATGTAATTTACAGCTGTGTGATTATTATTGAGCATCTCGTAATGTTACAAAACGTTTAAATACCACGATCCAGTGTATCTGCAGTTTACCAGAGCAACAACCGAAACACCGATTTTCTCAAGGAACGTTGAACATCCTCGAGCTGGTCGAAGAGGATTCAGCTAATTACAGCAGGAGATTCGCCGCGACGAAGTAAAGCCGAGAGGATCGAAAGTGTATCGATGGTCGGCTGACAGGAAACTTTCTAGACACTGGAACCGGTGTCTGCGAAGATGGCCTTCGATCTGGTACAATTGAAGTGCACCGGGTGTCGAAGAATCATTGCTGCCCGACTCCGTTTCAACTTTTTCAATCCAAACACCGTAATTCCATCTGACTTACTTTCTTGTAATTGATTGTACTCGAAGAAATGAAATTGACCATCTGTAGCACAGTAAATCCTATGTATCTACTGGTAATAAATCGTTTTATTTTATCGCTTTCCAATTTTTCCAATAATCTATCAGTTATTTTGTATTATTTCCGACTGTTTTCGTTTTCAATTTTAACTTTTTCACTCGCTGCCAAATTCGATTAACATTATTCGTACGATTCCAAGAAATTTGCATCGTAGCTTCAAACAGCCTTGAAAAATTCCTCCATTAAACGAATAAAACAAGTTGGAAGCTATAAGTTACCGATATTACAAATTTCCCTTGCATAAAAGTAACAAGTTTGGTAATAAAAATGGATTGGTTTTAAAAACTGACTTTGTTCTTTTTTTTTTTTTTTTTTTCTTATAACGACTATTCAATTACTGCGCGAAGAGATTCTCCTTCTATTTCTTATATTTTTATAGCGTTCGTTGCTTATTTTCCTAATGTCCGGCAATAAATCGTTGCAAGACACCATGTACGGCGCTTTTAATGGAAAACTACGGCCTCAAGGACGAAACAGGCTTCCGCCGCAGCTCGACAATCAACCGGTATGCAAATGAAGCTTAAGGTCCTGTCTGCCGATCTCTGAAACCGCGCAGTGCCAGATCGATCGTGCAGTCGCCGTTAATTGAATTAATCATCGGATTAAGCCTTCCTCTGAGCTTTGGAAATCGTTTTAGCCCCCCTTCGTCGTTCATAGAGCCAACCTCGCCATCAGGAAAATGAAACATAACGTTGGACGTAGAGGAATTTATCGATCGGGTTTTTCAGATAAATCAGATTACGTGTCTATGAACCTGTTCTCAGCTCGACAGAATCTTCAGATTCTAATATGCAAGAGAGAGAATGTAATATTCAAAAGAGGTAGAATTTTTTTCACAAATAATGTACGGACAAGTAGATTACGGTTTGAGAAAATTCCAATATCCCACTGTAAGTTTTGTTATCGTATTTTAAATACGGCCGTCAAAAAAAGAAAAAAAAGGAGAAAAATGGCGTATTTCTTTAACGCGTACTGGAAGGCGACTCTCCGTGAAAAATAGTGATTCCGTGACTACCTTTGAATATTCCAGCGAGCATTAACTCGCATGGCTTGTATGTTTCCGTGGGGACAGGAGAACCATCTGTTCTTATCCGTGCGGCAAGTTAAAGCGTTTTTAAGCTGCCCGGGGACGTAACAATCCCCATAAGGGCGAAAGACGCGGGGATGGACTTCGTGCTCAAGCATAATCGTCCAGATAGCTAGACCCATTCAAATTTCACCTAATTGCCTCTACCCTGAAACGCGGTTGTCACGGACATCCTTCCAGCGGCCAAGTCTAATTGCACCTTTCGAATGATCGATCGAAAAAATTCACGTTATATTTCGATATCCATACACCGAATTACATTTGTATTAACAAATCGTACACGATTTTTTTTAGAGAAAATATGTCATTTTTGATTCTAAAAAGGATTCATTGAACTACGAGAAGCGAATCTTTTTTTCATCGACAAGTTTGACGGCAGTCGACGTATGGAACATTCGCTTCCTACAAGTCATCGTATAAAACTCTGAAATAACGTTGACAAATAGATCGCGAATATTTATACAAATTCATATTTTTACGAAGATGGAAACAAAGTTTGAACAGAAAATTGTTTCATCTACTAAATATCAACAGAAGCCCTACGATTTTGATATTTTATACAATTTTACATGTCGCGCGTTTTGCGCGCATCTTTGCATATCCAAATTACCTGTAAGTCCATAAAAGTTCGGAATCTATTAATAAACTTCTTCGCAGCAAATAGAAAAAGAGGGAAAAAAGAAAAGAGAATAAGAAAAGATCGTCTACCACATCTTCTATTTATCCAAGGTAATCTAAATGATTCCGCTGCTACTAGGAGAATTCGAAACAAAAGAGCCTGTAAATCGACCTGGGGCGAGATTTTTGGCCATCCATCATGTTTCGAGGATCGCGGCGGGCGACAGTGGCGGAAATGAAAAGGAAACATCGGGAACATTAATTTTACAACGACGAGATATCGCTCTGGTGCATGACAAAATTTGCATTAAATAGGATTTCGCCGACTTTGCGTTTCTCCTTGTCGACCCCATCGAGGCCACCGCCACCGACGTCGCGATGCTTCACTTTTTGCCCCTTTGCATACCTTTCCAGCCATCCAACCCCCAGCGCGCTTTTCCTCGTCCCGGATATATTTTCCCCGCCGTTTATAAAATTCCGACCACGCAGCGCCGGTTCAATACCGAAAAATGCTCGCCGGAAGCGAACTCGAGCGCGCGAGATAGGGGGCGCTTAGTCCGAAAGAAAAGATGCGTCCCATTAATGGGAAACGCGCGAGAGAATGGTTTGCACGCGGCGAAAATGGCGATGTTAGAGAGTTTTTGCAAGGGAGGGAAGAAGCGGAGGTGACGTGGAATAGAGTAATTTGGCCGGAGAGTAGGTAACGGGGGGGGTGGAAATAGCAGCTGGAGGATGGGTAGTATTTTAGGGTAATTTGAAGTGAATATGTGCAACGAAATTTTATAAAACAGTTGGAAAAGTGTGACATGTTTGTAAATTACGAAGTAGGTATATTGTGATCGTTGACGTAGAGTCTTTTGGGGTTTGAAATTAGTAAAAGTGTGGAAGTGCACTTTTGTTGAAATGAAAACATAATTATTTATTTATTTACTTATTTATTTTCATCGTGCCAGTTTTATCAGGGAAATACGCGAAGAATTCAAGTGCGAGAATAAAAAAGATAAATAAATAAGGAATATGAAGATGGTAGAACTATGCTATTCCATTTTTTCATTTTTCATCACCTCTGTTACGGATCCTAAAGGGGATAGCGAACTGAATATACCATAAACAAAAATATAGAGAGATAAAAGAATAAGCATAAATATCGCAACAAGAATAATCTAACAGCGTACTGTAACTATCGAAGAAAAGTGTCTACGAAATGAAGAAAAATTCCATAAAAAAGTAGTTTAAATGCAAACGTAAATTCCTGCGCAATTAAAACAGCGCCTAGAGTAATTTACATCTCAGACTCATAAAAATTCAACAGACAATAGAAAAAATAAACACGAATAGTCGCGATAAGAATAATCTAATACTTTTTAAAAAGGTATTTAACAAATAAAAAGATTTCTAAAGAGTACATTAATAACGATCACGGAAATCATAATCATCGTTTCTTTATCGACTTCTACAATCGTTGCTCTACGACAAACGCTAAAAGAATTAAAACAACCCGAAAATAATCCGACTCCCAGGCTCATAAAAATTCCACAGAGAAATCGCGTCAACAGGAAGGGACACGTGGCACACGCTCGGATAATCAAAGGAAAGGCGGCGACGAGGAAGTTCAGGGATGTTTCGCGAAACTTTTCCATCGGCCTAACACACTTGACAAACGATAACGCGCACCCTACGCGTCACGACGCTCCTCATGGTCAAACGTAGACGTCGTGGAAGGCGCCACAGTACGTTTCCAGTTTTCGAGATCGTCGCCTCGTTATTGTCGCGACTACACGATACTCGTGACGCGACTAGATCTAGAGCCAGCCTTGGACATCGCAGGCGCGATAAGAATGGGGGTTGCTGATATCACGAATTATTTGGACAACGATAGCACTGGGAAAGTAGCGAGAATTTTCTCCCGAAGATTACGAACACGATGGTAGGGAGAATCTATGCTGAGAGTATTTCCATGGGATTGGAGTTGATAGAGCCACGTTTTTGGGGGGTGATTCGGGCTACATGATACGATGCTTTCTACGTTGCAATAGTTTGCAGAGATTGGACGAAGCTCGAGATTTGAATATTGATGTCTTATATATGTTTAGCATATGTATGCGTGTTTAAACGTAGTTCTTTTAAGCTGGAGTGTTTGAAACGTCACTTGTTCGAAATTTAAATTTCATGGGCTAATATCTGTTGTTAAATTTTGTTAAATTATTCAATCAATTATCGATCATATTAAAGAAGAAACTAGCCGTGAACTATATCAAAACGTTATGTAAGCGTATTTTTAAAAAAAAGATATTATGACACGGAATGTTATATCCGTGCAATTTACATTTAGATCATCATAGAAGAAAAGACCGGTTATTCGTTGAATAAAGTTATCTTCATAATTATTCGCCAATTAATATGTATATTTTTACAACAAAGACTTACGTCCTCAGCATCAATGGCTTATTAAAATATCTTTGGACAATCGTCAACTTTTGTATACAAGTAATTCAGAGAATAATCGATACAATAATATAGCTTCTACTAAAATTTACGTCAGGTACTAAAATATACTTGGAAAAGATTTATTCTCACTCACCATCAAGTAACTGGAAGCATTACTGCTGGTGGATTCCCTCTTCCGTGTTGGCGCCAAATCCCTCTGAACCAATGACGTCATCTTCTTGTCATATTAGTCATCAAGATTCAACGCCGCTTAGCCACGAACGCGATGATTAATCGATGCAAACAGTGAAACTTTAATTGCACCTTATTTTCTCCACTGAGCGTATAAATATAAACGAATCGGACACAAAATTGTCACGCACCACGAAACTACGTAATCTGTAACAAAAAGGAACACCCACATTCTCATGAATATTCATTACAGTGTAAATTTATTACTATCATAAATCGTAAGAAAAGAACGAATAAAAGAGAGAGAGAGAGAGAGAGAGAGAGAGAGAATGAAGTCAGCCGGATTATTTTGAAAAAAAATTTCACAATGTATGTCTCAATCACCGTAAAATTTCTCCGGAATTATTTGCATCGCCGTGAGGGTCGAAATTTTCTGGCGTCAAATTTGTCGGTAATTTGCAGCGATATTTCATCGGTTTCAGTCCGGCCCCGAGGATTTAAATCGTAAGTTGCGCTAAAGCGACGGTTTATAGCGTCGTCGTTCAACGCTGCACGACGCTTGTTTCACGAGCTTTGGATTTACGAGGTCGAATTAAACGTAATCGAATCGTTTGCACGAAAGGGATCGAAAGAAATCGGGAGAAAATGACGAATGTTAAAGAACTTGACACCGATGACCTTTAATAATACAGGATATGTTCACATGAAAATCGGAGAATCGAAGGACTAGAAGGCTAGAGGATTAGAATTAGGAAACTGATCGATTAGGTGCTTGCAGGATTAATTGAAAGACTAGAAGATTAGAGAATTGAAACTGAAAATAGAAAATAGAAAATTGTAGAACTGGAAGGACTTGGATTGAAATGAACAACTAGACGAATGAGATTAGAAAATCGAAGGAGTGGAGAACTGAAGAGGCAAAACATAAAAGAGGATAACATTGACAAGTAAATTTCAGATCGATAACGCGAAATATTTATCGAAAAACGTTTAATTTTTGAAACAAAACGTTCAATTTCCGTATAACGCTATCGACTAAAATTCCCGTGAAATTGAATTTTCTACGGTCGCAAGCTCCCCCACACACGGGCCACATTTATTGTAAATTCACGTTTAACGTGGTTTACCTTTATCCATAGCCACTCGATGCTCCTTGACTGAGCTTTTCGGTCTCTAAATTCAATTCACTACACTTCATGGTGGATCGAGTACGAGGGGACAGGCCTAGCTGACAACAGCGAGCAAATTCTTCCGTGAAAACCTTGCCAACAATGCGGTAAATTATACTGCACATCCGTTAGATATCGGGGGTTACGCGGTCGAGATGCGATTAAGGGAATTCTAAATTCAGAACAACCACTTTATTCGATTTTCCGCCGATAAGAATTTTAACCATCCTGGATATCGCAAATATTTCGATTACGCCAGGTGAAAGATCTCAAGTCGGAAGATTCTTAACATTCAAATTTTAATATCCTTCGTTTTGGAATTTCTCGTATATAATTCTGATAAAAAAATAGCAAAACCGTAAAGAGAACGTATCTTTAAAATTATTAATATCTCAACTTTATGGATACTGACATTGATACTTGTTACACCAAACCATAGGTACAATAATAATAATAATAATAATAATAATAATAATAATAATAATAATAATAATAATAATAATAGTACTTTGTTATTTAACAATTGGTTGTACAGTATATCTGTACGATATTTATCTATATCGAATCTATTTCGGTCACTTCCAGTCTCTCCCTCTCTTTCTAACTTTAATCTCACTTTTTTTATCACTTTTTCTTTTCTACTCTAAATTATTTTCAAACCTCTGCTCTAGATTCTACTATCACCGCTCTTATCACTCCTCTATACTTTGCACAATATCTTCTTCCTATTCTATTCCTATCTACCCCTATCAATCTATTTCTTTTTTACCTTTCTCCTTTCTACTCTTCGTTCATCTGATATTTCTTCTTTTCTAGCCAATTCTTCGCTCTTCCTTCTCCATATAATTTCATTTGACCTTGCCAGGCTTACTTTTCCACTTGCGCTTACTACTTCTACCCAATGTGAATCTTTATTTCTCGTTATTCTGCACTTTCTTATCACACCTTTCCACTTTCATCTCACAACATAATTTACATTCTTCTTTGCATTCTTCCCAATATCTACATTCCCTTAATCATCGAAATCTCGCTCTTGCTTTTAATTCATTTCTATTCCTCTAACTTCTTTTGCTCATTTTGATTTTTTCGTGTCTGTCTCTCTTCCTCGTTGTTTCATATCCTTAGCTCTTTACTATTCCCAGATTTCCTCTCCATTTTCTATTCTCTTTGCGCGATCATCTCTGTATCTGATCATTCTCTTAGTTCTAAAAATCTCTTTCTACTTTTCTCTTTCTACTTTCATATTGCTATCTTTCGTTTCACTAGTATCCTCTTGCATTTCCATCTGGTTGAATCTTTCTCGGTGCTTCCCAACTTCTCTTCGTATTTTACTGGTCTCGCGCCTGTTTTTATTGCGAATTTTTCTCTCCTCCTTTGATTCCAGCGATACGTGGCTCGCTGAATCTTTTCTATCGTCGTATGCTTGTTTGTAAAAAGAAAAAAACGCTCCTAACTAGACTATCAAACAACTTTATCCTTAACTTCCAATCTTCCTTACATCTTCGTTCTCCTATGCTTCACGATTATGCTATTTTCCAAAATATCGTATTTCCTATTCTTGCTAAATCTTTTACATGTTTTTCGTCTGCGTTATTGATCCTAACTTTATACATGTAGAAGATTTGTGTAGGATGTTTGATGTTATGAGTTTTATTAAATGTTATTGCCTGTTGTTGAAATCGTCGAGTATATTTAAAATAATAAATTAGTATACAGACTATATTCGCTGAGACGCTCGTACAGTGTACAAGTCGTACAATAGGATCGCTAATCACTCGTTAATTAGATCGCTGATAATTCGTTGATAACTGGTTGATAACTGACTGTAACTCCGTTAATAACTGATTCGATCGCGATCGCGCCTGTTTATTTATACTCATCGGGGGAGAGTCTCATCGGAAAATTCGTCTTTGATCGACGGTTGCACGTAGCGGCGACATTGTTTTGCCCAGAATTTATTTATCGTTACGTTTCTTGCGTCAAGGCGGTGTCAATGTGCCGATGCAAAATAACAACACGAGTTGAATTGTCTTCTAACTCATGTGCCGCTACATACAGTTTCCTATATTGTTCGTATTCGATGTGTGTCTGTGCCTTCGAATTTCTCATAAACACAGAAAAATCCAAATTATTTCTTGCGCAAGAGAATACAGCTAATAACCTACAGATCCGAGATTCGAATGCAAATACGAGAAACAGCGATCGAAATGAACCGAATTCATCCGTCAATAACACGCGTTACATTTACCATTAATCTGCCCGATCGATCATGTGTCCCCGGGGATTCGAACGCATCTCCAGAGTGCTGTCCTGTCCGGTAATATCAATCTGCCACATTTTTTTCTTTCCATTCTACTCGTTTTACGCTCTAGGGACTGGAACCCTACGTGTCCGCAACGGACACTAATTTACGAGCAGCGTCACATTGAAAATTCATAATGGCCAAAAGTTGAAATTCCGCGGCTTTAATCAAGCCATCGACATTCATGGCTCGCCTTGACCCCTTGGGGGCTGCAACGGTTCTGTTACATCGCGCTGTTGGGATATAAACCGACCTTTCAGTCGTAAAACTCGAACGCGATCATCTTTTCGTTACTTTACTCGTACGCGTGATTTTTTCAATTCTTTTGTATCCTTCGATACTTGACAGATCTTGATCTTTTAGAGGGAAGAGTGAAAGTGAATTTCGCGCGAATCTCGTTAACACAAAACTACCCTAAAATGTTCGATTCTTTACTCGAGGTATCTTGAGATTTGAAACGAAAGAAAATTTACAAATTTGATTAGTTTCTTTCTGTCAGCGTTGTTTCAAATGTTTACTAGGCAGCCCGTGAATTGGAATTTAATGCCACCGTATAGGACAATTTATCCGACTCTCTGAATATTCTTTCAATGATATTTCATACTAAATGTCGATGTGAAAAATCGACAGACATAGTGCAACGTGCGTTATGCCACAATATTTCGTTTCGATATATTAAATCCAGACTTCTATTATAGTAGGATTTACTCGTACGCGTGATTTTTTTCAATTCTTTTATATCCTCCGATACTTGACAGATCTTGATCTTTTAGAAGGAAGAGTGAAAGTGAATTTCGTGCGTCAGATAATCGACCGAGGTGAATGGAAAGTGGACGGAAATTACATCTCGTTAACGCGAAACTACCCTAAAACGTTCGATTCTTTACTCGAGGTATCTTGAGATTTGAAACGAAAGAAACTTTACAAATTTGATTAGTTTCTTTCTGTCAGCGTTGTTTCAAATGTTTACTAAACAGCCCGTGAATTGGAATTTAATGCCACCGTATAGGACAATTTATCCGACTCTCTGAATATTCTTTCAATGATATTTCATACTAAATGTCGATGTGAAAAATCGACAGACATAGTGCAACGTGCGTTATGCCACAATATCTCGTTTCGATATATTAAATCCAGACTTCTATTATAGTAGGATTTACTCGTACGCGTGATTTTTTTCAATTCTTTTATATCCTCCGATACTTGACAGATCTTGATCTTTTAGAAGGAAGAGTGAAAGTGAATTTCGTGCGTGAGATAATCGACCGAGGTGAATGGAAAGTGGACGGAAATTACATCTCGTTAACGCGAAACTACCCTAAAACGTTCGATTCTTTACTCGAGGTATCTTGAGATTTGAAACGAAAGAAAATTTACAAATTTGATTAGTTTCTTTCTGTCAGCGTTGTTTCAAATGTTTACTAGGCAGCCCGTGAATTGGAATTTAATGCCACCGTATAGGACAATTCATCCGACTCTCTGAATATTCTTTCAATGATATTTCATACTAAATGTCGATGTGAAAAATCGACAGACATAGTGCAACGTGCGTTATGCCACAATTTCTCCTTTCCATATATTAAATGCAGACTTCTATTATAACAGGATTTATTCGTACGCGTGATTTTTTCAATTCTTTTGTATCGTTCGATACTTGACAGGTGCCAGGTGTAACACGTATCGCGCGTCCTTTGTAAGGGTGTTAAAATCTCGATAAAAAGAGAGGAATATTTCTTTGAAGAGAATAGAGACAAAGCGTTGATTCGTGAAAATATTGAAAAATAGAAAAGAATAGACATTTTGTTGAAAATGGCAACGGAGTCCGCGTCCGCCATCCATGTACAGATGCGCTAGTTACAGAAAATAGTAACCAGAAGATAGTTCTAGATATAGTCTATAGGTTTTTGTTTTTATCCCTAGTCCATTTAAGGAAGTGCAATAAAGGTTTTTCGGCTCAGAACGATGTGATAGATTCATCCAAAGAATAAAATATTGTGATCCTGCCTCTAAATACAGAAATAACAACACATTTTGATGCGACAAGTATTTTTGGAATATTTGAATATCTGTATTTTTCCAGTGTTCGATATTTTTAATACCTTCAGCAGCTTGTCTCGATCGCTTAAACCCTCGGAATCTGATTAAATTTCAAAAACGAAATTTACTTCCAGCCTCGTGGATTTAATTGACGAAATTGGAATGTTTTAATTACTTCGATAAATGATGTTACGATGCGAAGATCGATGATTCTTTTTGCGGAGGGCAGGCACGTTCCCATGAAACAGCTGAATGTAATCGTTCATTGGTAGTTGCAGTCATTGCCCTGATTGGTCTCGATTAAAATCGACTTGCGAAATCGTCCGAACGATCCACGCTGATGACATCAGACAGTTATAAGAAAGCCTACGACGAACGCGTTCGATGTAACACCAACGTGCTTTGCGCAAGGAAAGAATGAATAATTCACAGGGACTTACAACTAGAAGAAGAAAACCACGATGGTTAAATTATAATAAATTATTCGTTTATTTAGTGAAAATTTTTGGTGATTATTCGATAGACGTTATATTAAATAAATATTACTTTGTAATTGACATACCGATCAAATGAATTTTATAATTTAAACGATCGCGCGATTGATGTATTTTAATTGTTCAATAATCCGAACTATAATATCTGTATCACGTACTACGTGTCTCCGAAATTATTCTTTTCTATTTTTTCCCTTTTTAACACCGTGTACATAACCGATTTTCACATGCCGAAATGAAGTTGTCATACTGTTGCATGGATTACGTAATACAGCTAAAATTAGAGGTACAACGAAATTCCATTTATTTAAACGAAATTTTACTGTCCAAATATTCGTAAACATATTACCGAACTTATTACGCTTGATTAATAAAACGCGTACTTGCCTCTGTTACGTAACAAAGCGAACCACCCATTCACGGAATATTAACATATCGTACATTTGCAAAGTGACAATGACATAATGCAAAATTTCTAGTTTTCGTACTTGGACAGAAAAAGACCGTAGAGTTCCGTGTACTTTTTCTGGTAGAGTCTTCTAAGCGAACTTGAAATATTCACTACGCGAGGGCAGTTTGCTGCATCGTCAGAAAACCATAACAATTCGGAATATTCAAATTGCATAAAATTGCGATTTCTGAGTTATGTGATTGTTGCAGACAATGACTGATATTTTCTGTAATACTTACATCATCGATGAACGATATTGCTGCAACTCTTTCGATACTCGCTAATCGAAAAGAGAGCAGACGAATCTCTGTGATATGATAAAGTAACTTCTCGAATTCTTACAAACGTTATTTCTTTATCTACTCGACATTTCGCGACTAAAAATCTTGTTAATACTTTTACTTAATCCAAAGCTAAGAACGTAATTGACAGAACAGAGAACGTTTTTAAATACGCGAAGATTCTGATTTTGTTCCAATAGCTCTGTCATCGATCTGCAACACGTACTACTTAATTGAAAATGATCGTTCCTCGATGAAATTGTTTCAAACCTGAATTACTATTATGAAAGAAACGATCACAGCCAAACCGACTAAAAATCAATTCTACACCCTCGTTTATTTCCCCGCTGACTCTCGTTAATATTCACCGTGAAACTCATTTACCAAACACGTCAGAGTTCTGCGGCGTTCGCCACCTTCTCCGAAACCAAAAGAAAAGGAAAACGAAGGAGAATCGTCTGGCTCGGACGGGGTTGGGTCTTTATTTTCGTCTGGTCGGGGGATTTAATAAAGTCTGGAGCAGGTGTCATTGGCGAGACGCAAAAACGTCAAAAGTGGTAGCAGGCCGTGGAGGTTTCTCTGAAAACCCCAACGTGTCTCAACCCCCTACGGTTATTCTCGCGTTCGATTTCGTTCGACGAACAAAGCTGCAGACGATAGAACTGTCGATCAATCCTCCGCCGTAGACGTAATCTCGACATTTTTGCCTCGTTAGAAGTTACTGGGAGGCCGCGTCCAGGATTTCAACGAGAATTCGATGAGATCCGCGCGGGGGTGCGGCTGTGAAAAACGTTCAGACACGCGTCATTGTGCGCGTAAATGGGCGTTTCGCTGGTTCTCCGGCTCAGGTGGTACGTATGAGGATCTTAGAAAAGGGTATTTCAAAGTTTAAATTGAGGGTAGAAATTTGCAAGGTAGCTTCAATTGGTATGGTAATATCGGGAACGGGATTTGCAGTTAAGTGGCGGATTTATGGAAGATTGTAAAAAGAGGGCAATGATGAATTTCGATCTTGCTACGATATTAGGCGTTTTAGCGTTTTAAGAAACGGATCAGACGATTACTTGAGACGAAGGTGGTGGATGGCGAATTTTAATTGATACGATACCAAACGCGGTACTGTTTTTTGGAATTAAACAAGAAAGATATTTTGCAAGGTGGCGAAGAAAGAACGTCGATCGATTCCGCGTCAGTAGCGAGAACTCGAGTTAAACGATAGAAACATTTGCTAATCGATGTTTCCCAGTACAATGTCTTCGCGCAACGTTCTTTATTATCTTACGCTCTTTCCCAAACTAAAAACATTCCAAGACATCGATTGAAAAAATCTAATCGTAATTCAACGATTGTATGCGAAACTTTCTACCACATCAGATACACCGACCAGATACCAATCTCCATTATGCTGCCCGATAATCATATTCCACGATCCTGGCCAGAATATCCCCATCAACTTGAGAAATCACTTGCATGCGAAAAAAGAAAGCCCGCCCTCGATACATAGCTCGCAAGTTAATGCACTTACAGACGTCGAAAATACGAGTCCTCCGCTTGCTTCTCGAAGGGCGAATCTTCCGAGCTACGTACATCAAATGGAAACGCTATATTCCTCCTTCTTCGACGAGAAAGCTCGATGAAACTTCGGCATATCCAACAACGTGCAATTTTCATTGTCAAGCTGCGCGATCGTGTCACGACTTTGTTCCCAAACGCGAAAAATATCAAACTATCGCGACGAGTGACCTTGGCCAGGGAAATTTTCGCGTCGCAAACGCTATTAATGTGCAACGTCGGCGTCGAGATTCGATTCTAGGGACGAAGAAGGGTCGATTACATTATCCAGAGAGATATTAGAATCGCTGGATCCTCGATTCCTTGCAAAACTTTATGGAATATGGAATTTTGCGCTAAATTAGATTTCAAACACGAGGAATTAGCGACGATCTTCTGGAAAATTTGTTCGCTCTTCTTCCTTAACCCTTTGCGCTCCTATGTTGTTTTGTATTTATTTTCCTTCAGTCCCACCTTTTTTTGTGAAACGTGCGAAAGAAAAGCAGGATTACATCCTGGAAATTGTATCAAGATATATCATACGGTTAAAAATGACAAAATACAACAATAGTGTGAATAAAACTGGTATTTAAGTGAATTTGTTTCTTCCTTTATTTACTTAAATTGTCTTATTTTTTAGTTAAAGTATATTTCAAATAAAACACTTAAAAGCTTTGGGAGCTGCTGCTAACGAAATTGAAATAAAATTCGGAGTGCGAATAGTTAACCGTTTGAGTCCCAAGCAGCGCTGTTTAGATTTTGTATCGAAAAATCCCAGTACGTGTAAACGCTACGGACGACTTACGGTATTTTGAATTTCATTGTTATATTCCGAATAATTTTTATTCATCAAAACTCGAAATATTTATAAACTAATACTACGCATATACAGGGTGGTTGGTAACTGGTGATTTTACGCGAAAAAAGAAGTCGAAAATATAGAATAAAAATTTTTCGTTTGAGGCTTGGTTTTCGAGAAAATCGAGTTTGAATTTTTGCTCGGTACGCGTGTACTTTATCACGTCTCGTTATAACGAATCTCCCTGTAGATCGTTGTTTCGATTGACGTTATTTTTTTAAATTTTTAAATTTTTATTCTATATTTTCGACTTCTTTTTTCGCGTGGAATCACCTTTCCGCTTGTACCACCAGTTACCAACCACCCTGTAGATGTATTTCATAAAGTGACAAATATGACGAGTGCTATTGAGCCGCTTGTTTCTCTTCGCAATCGATCAAGACAAGCGTTATAGCGCTGTTCGAGATTTTTCGACCTTATTTTTTCAATGATCCCTGGGACTCAAACGGTTAAAATGATACTCTATACGTCGGATATTACATTACGTATCGGAATATGTGATTTCGATTTGAATTCGAACTTAGTCGCATCCTGTTTCTCAATTTTGTCTCGTCACGCGCTCGTGTAGTTTCTGAAAATTTTCTACGAAACGTCTCTCTTCCCTTTACTTTTTCGGATCTAATAACAAAGTTTGAAACTCTTACGCGTCTAAGTTTCTAAAGTCCTTCTGAAATGTTTACAAAGTTTAAGAGGTTTTTATCCTGGTTTCAGAGAATTCCTACTCGCGTGTGTTAAAAGCGTGTTTCTATGAGAAAAAGGATATGACGGAAACACGATGAACGATCGCGCTTTGAAATTAGCCTAAATTGGCTGAACGGTTGAACCCGCATACACCCGTATGTTCGTCGATGGAAACGAGGTTTGACACGCGTCTCGTCTTTCTTCTTCTTTTTCTTCTTCTTCTCCTTCTTCTTCTTCTTCTTCTTCTTCTTCTTCTGTATCAGAGAACTTTCAGAAGTTCTTAGACAATGGTCGACCGCCAAATGCTTTCAAATTTTCCTCAACCAAATTAGAAGTTTGCTTGTCGGAATATTACAGAGGCAGCTACTATTTATCGTTTTATTTATTCTCGAAGGAAAGTATCTCAACGAATTACGATGGAGATGAAAAGAAACTTTCTGAAGATTATTTTCCTCGTTGGAATATCACAACAGTGCTATTTATTTTTTCGCTCGATCTAAATGGAATTTTCAGTTTCAAAGAATTCGAAGGATCTAACGATTCTTCTGACAAAAATTCTAAAATTATCATCGATGAAAAAAGAAATTAAAAATGCATAGGAAACGTAGAAGAAAATATTCCCAACATATTCGTTGACTATTATTGTTAGCGAAAAATATTGAATTCTACAGAAAATCGGCCTCTTATTTCTTAGAAGGAACTTGCTAGAAGAAAATGCAGACGCAAGTCGATCGTTTCGAAACGCCAATCGACCAACTGAATAACATGAAACGGATCGTACGGTCAGCCTGGATGGATCCCGAACCGCATGATCGCAGTGTTTGGTAAACGGTGAGTGTTGATGTAAATTACTATTAATGAAACGAGACGTAACGGTGCAGCATCTAAATTGAAGCAATACGGTTTCTTTATCGTGTGCTGGACGAAAGGGGGAACAGGCAGAGGAGACAGACGAAGCTAAGTAGGCAGTCAGACAGAGTGTTGGTGTGTGAAACGATAAGTTAGCGAGCAACAAGCCCGAATACACTTTTAAAACACGCGTTCCCTTGCCTTACTCGCGTATACACTGGGTGATCTTAAATAAAGCGATCGAACATTTCTATTTAAACTTTGCTGCAATTTACGAATTCGTGTTTCAATTACGAATCTTACTGCAATCCCGCTATTCTCCCAACCAGTGAAAGTTTTGATGTTTGGAGGAAAATATTTGCGTATAATTCAATTATAAAATCAACTACATAACGCTGATATTACACGAAAGCGATCAGGCGAGCGCGAGAGTAGTAGAACGGTGAAAGTCTGCTGGAAATTTGCAGACACACTTCGTGAAACGTATTTGAATGATAAATAGACTGTTGATATTTATGCAAATTCGTATGTTGACAAATATTCTTAAAGAAATGGAACCATTGCGAAAAATTGCTTCACCTACTGTTTTCATATCGTGAAAGTACTATCAGGTTGTCCGAAAAGTGTCTTTCTTTTACAGACACGTCTCTTACAACGACGTATCTTTGTACAAACATGAAACCTAATCTGTCGAACGTTGTGATATTTTATTTCGATAGAACAAAATAGATCATACGTAATTCGATAAAATAATAAAACAGAAAATGTTGTGCATACTTTATTTCCTTACAAGACGAAAGAAACTTTTCGGACGACCTAATATATTTTGCAGATTTTATACGTTTTTGCATATTATGTGCATTTTCGCATCTTCAGATTTCCTAATAATAAAAACTGAAAAAAATCCACGGTTTAATGTTTCGATTTAAACTTCAAGATTGTTACATTTTTTACAACTTACAGCTATTAACTTGTCCACTGACTAATTGTTATTCGTCGACAAATTACGGTGCAGAGGAATTCATAAAATAAAAAGACAGACGAAGGAAACGAGTTTTTTTGACTATCTCTATCAACCATCCTTGTTCGTTTCAAGCCTACATTCTCAAGAACCTTCTCGGGAACATTTCTCGAGCTCTAAAAACTTGTAACTCGCGTTACACGCGAAACACGCGTCTACCTATCGCCAAATCGATCTGTATTTCGCACCCGGAGTCTGCGAGCGATTCGTCATTCGCGAGACGCGAGCAATCAGCGTAATTGGCGCCGGGAACTTGAACCGAGAAAGAACAAAAGGCTAACCGTACATCGTACTCTGGCAATAAATAATCAACGATACGAATCGCGGCTGTCCACGAATTCAAAAACCCTGGAAAACCGAGTGGACACGCGTCTCGCGTCTTCTTCTCGTCGAAGAACGAAGGAAGGAATTCCCTGCACGCATCGGCCGTAGTTCCTGCTCCGTTGAATGAATCGTTCCCTTAGTTATGGCAGGCAAAAAAAGGAAAAAAAATACGCAGACGTGCAGCACCTCGAATTATAGTTACGGTGCCAGCGTACGATGAATCACCGTGCGACCGCGAGTTTTTGAAAGTTCCTGTGAACCGTCGACGATTATTCCTTTTCAAACCCACGCTAATGCCATTTTGTCCATTATTATTGTCCGTATATCTAATACGAGTGTTTCAAATATGTAACGGATAAAACTTTATTATCATATGGATAATAGATAATAAAATAAATATTCTCACGAACAACAAAGTATGCCTATTTAAAGGCAAACAATATTTTTCATTAACCATATATTTCTTCTATATTCTCTGTTATGTCCTAGGTTTATTTTTAATCAAAAATACAAATATATATATTATAACACGATATATATTAGGTTGTCCGAAAAGTGTCTTTTACAGATACGTCTTTTACAACGATGCATATTTATACAAATACGAAACCTAATCTGTCGAATACTGTGGTCTTTATTTTGATAGAACAAAATGGATCATACGTAATTCGATAAAATAATAAAACAGAAAATGTTGTGCATACTTTATTTCCTTACAAGACGAAAGAAACTTTTCGGACGACCTAATACGATATATAAACACGTGTAGAGTTTATATGGAAATGTAGAAATACCAAATATATAGCACAAAAGAGATTAAAAAGATACAAATGTAGAATCAATTACTAAATTAGAAAAAAACAAATGATTAAATTATTCTCAACGTACCTAGAGCACACGTGCATCAACAGCCACGCTCTCGATCAACGAAAAGTTCCCCAAAAAAATCTCTAATGGCTGGAACACCGAGGCACGCGTAGAAGATAAAAAAAAAAGGAAAAAGAAACGGCACAGAAATTAGAAACGACGGGGTGGAACGCGTTTTTCCGTTTGTTCACGTGGCGAGACACCGAAGACGCGCGCCGCTTCACACTTGTCAAAGTACGCGCGTCGCCGACTTCGCTCGAGCACGGCCACCGAGACACTGAACCACAGTCCTTGCCCTCGAAAACGCTCAGGTGGCCCGTCTGCAATGTAAACAGGGAGGCCTTGTTGCGATCCACATCGTTCTCCGTTTTCTTTTCATTCCCCTAATTTCTCATCTTTTCAAAAAATCTTCCACCATTTACATTTTCGACGTGGCGGTATAACGTACGGCTATACTCCTTGACCTCTTTCCTTTGATCGCCAGCTTTTTTCACACAAGTACATTCCGTTGGTGCAAGAGTCGATTAGAATGGGGAAGGTGATCGAGTTTCTTTTAGAAGGAAGAGTGAAAGTGAATTTCGTGCGTGAGATAATCGACCGAGGTGAATGGAAAGTGGACGGAAATTACATCTCGTTAACGCGAAACTACCCTAAAACGTTCGATTCTTTACTCGAGGTATCTTGAGATTTGAAACGAAAGAAAATTTTCAAATTTGATTAGTTTCTTTCTGTCAACGTTGTTTCAAATGTTTACTAAACAGCCCGTGAATTGGAATTTAATGCCACTGTATAGGACAATTTATCCGACTCTCTGAATATTCTTTCAATGATATTTCATACGAAATGTCGATGTGAAAAATCGACAGACATAGTGCAACGTGCGTTATGCCACAATTTCTCGTTTCGATATATTAAATCCAGACTTCTATTATAGTAGGATTTACTCGTACGCGTGATTTTTTCAATTCTTTTGTATCGTTCGATACTTGACAGATCTTGATCTTTTAGAAGGAAGAGTGAAAGTGAATTTCGTGCGTGAGATAATAGACCGAGGTGAATGGAAAGTGGACGGAAATTACATCTCGTTAACGCGAAACTACCCTAAAACGTTCGATTCTTTACTCGAGGTATCTTGAGATTTGAAACGAAAGAAAATTTTCAAATTTGATTAGTTTCTTTCTGTCAACGTTGTTTCAAATGTTTACTAGGCAGCCCGTGAATTGAAATTTAATGCCACCGTATAGGACAATTTATCCGACTCTCTGAATATTCTTTCAATGATATTTCATACTAAATGTCGATGTGAAAAATCGACAGACATAGTGCAACGTGCGTTATGCCACAATATCTCGTTTCGATATATTAAATCCAGACTTCTATTATAGCAGGATATCGCTTTATACGTTTCGTACAAACGCTAGTAAATGTTACGTTAATAAAATTACATTTTTCAAGCGACTCTACTCTTACTCGTTTTCACGTTACGGTATGCGATTCTTCGCTATAGTATTAACAGGATTACGCGTGGGTGTAGTATCCCAAAGTTAATAGGAAGTAGAGAATGGATATTTTAAGTGGCAGAAAATAATATTCTTTTGAACGACGTGTCAACTGGTAAACGATATAAATTCGAAGGGTCCTCCTCGGTAAACGTCCTCGTCGCCACTAATTTATACAGAGGACATAAAATATGGCGTTTGAAAATGATGTACCGGGTATAGTTTGTAGGAAATAATATTCACAAATTCACTTTGACACAATTACCAACTCACTGAATATTCCTTATTACAATTATCTATTATTATAACAATCAATGCACTAATGAAATATCGTATGCAAACAATTCTCTCTACTTTATTTTATAAATAATATTCATCGGAAACACAATTGGAAAACGTATTAATTACCTATACTGACAATGAATAATTCATCACTGAAAAATCCAAAACACCAAGGTCACTAAAATTACCTATACGACAATTACATTCATTTCCTCGTCTCTCGATTGTTCTAATTAAGGATCACGATATATTAAGAGTAATAATCGTTGCAAGGAATAAAAGAAAGAGAAGAGAAAATCACTGAGAAAAGAATGGAAAGAGGCGCGAATTATAGAACGTCGCGGCGTCGATCCGGACGAATTTAACGATGCGCCAGGGAAGAAGACGACCAGAGAAAGACTCCAGCACCACTGGTTGCGGCATTAACATCATCATCGCCATCAACCTCCTCTTCGTCACCACCACCACCAAGCATTTGCCAGCGGTACTGGCAGCGGCGCTGACAACGGTGCCCTTAAAGCCTGTCTACTTTCACGCAGCTCGTGCGTACGACCTACTCGAGCGTAAACAGTAATAATTTGTTGTTTCGTGGTTGTTAAACTCTGCCGAGAGGCGTAAACGAGAATGCGGAGTACGTGAGAATAAGAAACGAGGATATGGCGATGGCAAAATAGGAGTATCACGAGGCGGAATAATTTCGTATGGTTGGAAATGCGTTCGCCGTTTTCTATTAATAAGTTAGCAGTCAGTGATACACAGTCTTCGAGTTATTTAGAATGGTCGTAAGATCGTGGTTACGGGGTAGATGATCGATGGGAAATAATTAAGGAAGTTAAGGAAGTTATCGACGTAGCATTGAATCGAGTAGAAATTGTTCGACGTAGGTTGCCGTTTCGTAAGATTACGAATACTACGAACTTTCAATCGGCTTGTTAATTGATTTCTAGGTTTTCTTATTAAAGAGGGGGGAAAATTAAATAGTCGTTAAAAAATCGTCCATCTTCCATCTTGAATTCCGTCTTGAGAGAGTAAAAGTCGGAGCAAAATTTCGCACGGCGGGGTAACTTTTGTCGCGTCACCTTACCGCGAGATTCGATGCGGACAGCCCGCGTGGAACATCAAAAATATAGAGGAAAGATGGTTGGAAAGAGAGACAGGCAGAGGGACTCGCGTTTCGCCGGCCGCTGAATCATGCAGCTAAAATATACCGAGTGTACGTTTCGTACTCTCCGACATGGGTACGTAGTCATTGAAAAAAGGAACGAACAGAGTTCCAGCTGTTTATTAATAAACGAGCCTTGCGGTTGAAGCTGTTCGCCGCCGTACAAGAAGAAGATCAGCCATGCAACAGGGAATAAAATCGTGCAGAGAGAAATTCTCGTAACGAACGAGGAACCAACACTACGAACGTGATTGATCGTGCTACGAGAATGGATGGTTTTATGTTCGAATTAAAAACGCTAACTCCGGATTGGTTGCGATTTTTACTCGTTTTCGTGGCTCGATGATGAAAAGAAAGACACGTATAAAGGAAATTTTATCGCAAAATCTTCTTTCAACGTGTTAGTTTCGCCTCTGACTATCGAAACGGAGCTCGAATTTTTGTACGACTAAGGAAAAGAAAAAAAAGAAAAGTAATGGTTCTTTGAAAGTGAGATTGCGTAACGATGACAGGCGAGTAGTTATCTTTATAAATTTCTATCTTATTGAGAGGAGAATTTTATCGTTCCAAATGCGACTCAGGTTTCTTCCCAGCAATTCTAAAAGACGTTATTTACAAAACAGCTGAAAGAAAATTAAAGAAAGGAAACATCTACGTGAAAATGTAACGGTGATTGTTTGATTTAGAGAAACAGATGATTTGTGGGAACACTTGAAAGAAGGATTGCGGCAAGTTCCAAATATATCGCTAATTAAGTGCAAAAAGAAAAAAAAAAGAAAGACAGTAATTGTAATCGCAGTTTCCATCGGGCGTCTTTGTTCCTTTGTTCGCAGAATTATTTACAATTAAGGAAATTACGACATCGTAAGGACATGTATCGCATGATCTTTGTAATTTCCTGAAAAATGTTTAAAAAGTTTGAGGTGTAATATTATTAAAAAATATCAGAATAATTATTATCGTACTGTTAATATATATTGCGATATTTTTCAGCGTTTCTAATGGAAACAATGGGATTCCAAACAATGGAATAAAACAGAAAAGCATTATTTTACAAATTATATATCGATCGTCTGGTTTAATTACAGAGATGCTTAAAATGTCTGTTATATAGACGCAAATTACTAACAAAATTGTTCGATCGGTTACATCACTCGGGAAAGATCGTTTTCGTCGAAATTGCTCGTTAATTAATAAAATGAAGCAATACTATTATCATTAACCGTGCTATCGTGTACGAGTAACTACATGTTACTCCGAATGCTTATTACACGTTGCCGAAGAGCGTATTATGGTTGCGTAATCCATTGACAAAGTAATATTTTACCTACGACCAATCACTGTATTGCGTAATGGAGTGTAATATATATCGTCCTAAACTCTTAAACATTGTTTGTCCGTTTCTTCGTTCTATCTTCGTTATCGCTAAAGTGACAGAAAAGTCGTTTAAAAAATTGTAAATGAAGTATATCGTTAAAAATTCGTATTCGATGATACCTCGTAATCAAAATGTTCTCTTTCCTATAAAACTTTCAAACATACAGAAAAGTTTAATTACGAGGGAAATACAGTTTAATACAAAAATGTGCAATCGGGAAAATTTTTACGACTAAAGAAACAAAATTTGAGATTGACAACTATCGGAGAAAATTTCATTCAAACGTTTCAATTAACGTTCCATCGATCATGTTTGTCATATCGATCCTTTTTTTAGTCTCGTGTTAGAAGGATTTTTCGATTAAGAAATGGTCCATCTAACAGATTCAACTGTAATTTATCCTGTCGATAAATTCTACCTGCCTGAACCTAACATCCCGGAAGACTACCGTCTACGCTCTGTCATAAATTAGGTCCAACGAATGACTCAATTTGATCAGGAAAGGTAAAAGCCGGCTCGTGAACGCGTAATACGGTTACGCCTGTGCAGTCGACAGCAATTAAATCAAAAAACGATCCGCCGTCGCTAATTGCCGAGTGTCAGGCTTCATTACGGGTCACCTTTGTTCTCCCCATCCAGTGCAATCCCCTTTATTTGAATGAAGCGTAATCGATTGGTCGTAATATCGCGAGGACTCCGCGGCCTAACGCAATCAAAGTCCCTCCTCTGGCTATAATTTATATAAATCGACACGACTGTTAGCATAATTAGATATCAGGAAGGAATTGTCGAATCTGTGTAAACGTTTGTTTATAGCAGTAGAGCTTATATCAACGACAGACTGTGAATATCTATGCCAACTTATAAATTGGATAAATCAGATTTATACGTAGATTAGGTATAGCAATTATACCTAATATTATAAGCAATAATAGTTTCTAAATTAAATTCAGAGATATGGATTAGACGGGAATATAAAATGACAAAAAGCGATTGATGAAAATTGTTGTTATTTCTGTATTCAGAGGTAGGATCATAATAGCTATTATTTTATTCTTTGAATAAATCTATCACACCGTTCTCGGCCGAGAAACCTTTATTGTACTTTCTTACATGGACTAGGGATAAAAACAAAAGAACGTCTTAAATCTATCGATTGTATCTAGAATTTCTAGTTACTATTTATTGTAACTAGCGCATCTGCATATGGATGGCGAGCACGAACTCACGTTGTCATTTTCAACAAAAATAATTCTGAATGAAAATCGTCGTAAACGCCATATATGTATTAGGTTGTCCGAAAAGTGTCTTTCTTTCGCAAACGTGTTTTTTCGAACAATGCACCTTCACAGAAACGTGAAAGCAAGTCTGTGAAATCTCGCGATGTTTATCTCAACAGAACAAAATGGATCGTAGGTAATTCGATAAAATAATATAAAAGAAAAAACGTTGTGCGTTTATTATTTCCTCATAAAACGAAAGAAACTTTTCGGACAACCTAATATATGCCACGTATTCACGTTCCATCGTGTTTCCATGATATTTACCGTGCGTTTGGACTCGTTTCGATGGAAGCAGAGCGTTATGCAATTTGTTAACACGCAGATAGGCCGTATAATTTCTAAGCGTGAAACTCGCCGAGTCATGCGGGGTTAGGTTGGGGTTAGACCTGGTTCGAGATTCGAAGTGCAGTTTGTTTAATAGGAAAATATACGATTGTTGGTCAAAAAATCGGTCGAAGAGGGAAGCGTGGCTTCGCGGCGAAGATTATTTCGAGAGCAACGATTTCTGTTTGTTTATCGTCAAATGGACGTGGCTCGCTACGAAACTCACAGGAAGCGGATACGATTAGCTCTGTTCGCGTGTGTGTCAGCGCTCGAGAAAATAGACAGCGATACCGCGAGTCCAATCCATTTTCTTTTCTAACTGGTTTCCTACTTTTCTGTTAGAAATATTTTAACATAGGAGAAACTCATTATCAATTATCGACGTTTATGTCGATTTTTCACAATTTATCGATTCGAAGCAAATACGTGGATCGTTCGATTATTCGAAGAAGAGGACAAATTTGCATGAGAGGAAGCAAGAAATTTTGCAGGACTAGATACGTGACACGATGACGAGAAATTGCAAACTACCTTGTTAGAACGCGTGCGATAAATTTGTTTATCGTAAAGTTTGGGCTAAGAATAACGACAATTGCAGTTAGCAATAGGCATATTTGTAAAAATTCGTAAAATTATAGATACAAACGTCGTGGAACTGGAGCTGAGACTAAGAATAAGTGCACTTAGAAACCGATTTCTAATATTTGTAACATTTACGGCAGGTATACTACTAAAATATGAGATAAAAATAAGCGCATATGGAGTTAGAGAAATAGTAAACGATCTTTCGAGATTAATGATATCATCACGTTATACAATATCTTGTATGGACTATACCGGAGACATAATACGATGGTTCAGGGGAATTGCTGATCCTCGAAAATGGTCGAAGATCGTTTCGAGAATCCTAAATCTCCGTTAGTAACCGGAGAAAACGCTGATCCTGAAAATTTCTTGATGGTCGTTCCAACAACCCTAAATCTTTGTTAGTGGTCTAGAAAACTGCTGAACTTTACAATCTGCTGGTAACCCCTACCAGAATTTTAAGAGATATCACTTACATCTTTCAATAAATTGACACCATTGTTTATCAACTGTAAGAAATTCATGTTACAAATACAAAGAACACCCAAATTTATTTCACATCTCGATTGGCTTTGTATATCGCGCACTTTCTTCGACAAATGAAACTTGCAATCTCTGAGCAGCAATTAGTTTTATTTCATACGTATCGTATAAATAACTTCTTGTTCATAATAAATTTTTCCTTGCAAAAATTTCAATTTCCCGCAACGTCCTATCTATAGTCTCGACAAGTTAGGAAAAAATAACATTTTTCCTACTCAAACTGAAACGGAGAATCCACATTGTTCGGAGTGAAAATAGAGCTTGGAACTGGAACGATCGCACGAACCGGTAACACGACTTATTCTTTCCATCGGTTTAACATCGCAACAGGAATCGGTAGATTAAACGTTGTGCCCGCGATAGAGGGGAAACGAGTTTGTGAGTCACATCGTGTGCCGGAAGTGTGGCGATATCTCCAGGGCCCGACCTTTTTCGCCCCTTCTCCCTTCTATCGGTGAACATCGCGTCGAGGTCATCGAAAACGTCTTCGCGAACTATAATCTCGATTACAAATCGAAACCATATGAACGCTGGCTAGCTACGAAAAGTATCGGTACTACGCTATTGTAATTATTATACCGTGTATATACTAATTAATCAGGTACAAATATATCCGTATAGTTTAATACTCTATGACTATAAAAATTGTCATAGCATTGAAACGAAGCATAGAACTTAATACGAAGAAACTGTTGATTGAAAAATAAGGCTATGTGCCAATATCTTTTGTAAGCAGCGTGTGTATCAATTCGTATATCGGGCCAGGCACATACATCCGCTTTTATCGTTACGGATCACGCTATCGTATAAAATCGATATATATTTTTCAAAGAAAGAAAAATTACCTAACGTTGCAACCCCGACAAAGACGAACAACCCCATACTCCATTTCCGCTGCGAGACTGTCAGAGGTCGTGATTGCGAATAACCAGGCAAAAGACGCGAGAAGCGAGTTTCGAGAGGCCACTGTGATCACGAAGAACGAAGGCCAAATGTATCTTTTTCTTTTTTCTCTTTATTCCCTTCGAAGGGTCTTCTACGTCGAACAGAGGGAGGTTGGACTAAAAGCACGAGCCACAATTTGCTTGGAATTTTGCGGCAGAAAGTAAGTTGCCCGAATCAGAGCCGACTGAAAGCTAATTCAGGCAAGCCCGGGGACCCCGGTACTGTGAAGTTTAATTGAAAGGTAATTAGCATGACAAAGGGCAGCCTTTAATCGCGACGGGGCACGCGATTAATTTATTACGCAGTCGCGAGTCTCTCGGCTGGTGATCGTCGCGTTTCGAAAACGTATCGACACAGTTCATTTATCGCGTGCTCGTTCCTTTTTCTTCGGCCACGCGTTTATACGCCTCTCAATTTGGCAGCGATGTTGATGCAACAATGTGACGCACTGTCGCCAGGAATACGGCCTGGGCATTTTATGCGAATACCTTTCAAATGAAAGCGATATCTTTTTAAGAGTGAGATTCGCGCCTTCCAGACGGAGAGAGCTTCTCGTTTTTTATGTTTACAAATTCTTTGAAATGTTTTTCATCATATTTTCATTATATAAAAAGGTTAAATGTCAACCTTTCTCACAATCCGAGATTTACGAGACTTACATTACATACGTAGGTTCTCGAACCTTTCAATATTTCCAATTTTAAATATCGCGATCTTTTATCATTAACATTGTCTATCGATTTATTTATCGGCTTCCCAAACTTTCAAATTACATCTCCCGCTTCATCGTCTACGTTCTACGTAATACAGGATCGTAGCAAAACGGAACATTCTAAATTATTTGTCGAAAATGACAACGTGAGTTCGTGCTTGCCATCCATATGCAGATGCGCTAGTTACAATAAATAGCAACTAGAAGATAGTTCTAGATACAATCGTTTAAGGTTTAGATGTTCTTTTGTTTCTATCCCTAGTCCATGTAAGAAAGTGGAATAAATACAGAAATAACAACATTATTAAATAAACGCAGGCCAAAGCGAACCAACTTACCAGACGATATCGAACCTTTCCAGCCAACTGTATACATTGTCGCAAGCTGAACGCGTTATTATAATTCTGGACGAAGCAGCGACCTATCGACAAGACGTTCGTTACGCAATTCGCCGTGAAACGCGGTTATTACCGTTAATTAAAGGCGCTTAATTAGGGCGGCGTCGCAGAGGTCACGTTATTCCCATGACTCGTACGACGTGATTCTCTAACACGCCCTTCCCTTTCCGTAATTCGTAACATCGCTGCCCCGTTTCTTACTCACCGTTGCGTCTATCTTTTTTTCGCTCTTCGCCCTTCGCTTCCGCGTTCTTATTTCCCCGTTGTTTATATTACGGAAGAAGCTAGTTTTGTCGCACGCGATCTTCGTTAACGCCCACAAACAATCGGACACCGTTTTCTTTTATCGTTCAACCTTCTCTAGCGAACCGACTGGACTTGGCGAGATTGCTATTCCTTAGGAAGCAATTTTGGTCTCGTGGAGCCAAAAGATTCTCACGATGCTCGTTTCACATTGTTCGTTTTCGCGTTTCGATTGTTCGATCATTATCGTGAACAACACTTTCGCGATGGATATTCTGCGGTTTGATTAACTCGTTCTTGTGAAAATCCTTAATTCATACCCCCACCCCTGTTCATAAGTATCAGCACATTTGCTTTATACAAATTAGCAGACTGCGGATATTTGTCCATTTATGGAAAATTCAAAGATGCAAAAATATACATACAACGCAGATGAGATGTAAAAATATACAGGGTGGTTGGTAACTGGTGGTGCAAGCGGAAAGGAGGTGATTCTACGCGAAAAAATAAGTCGAAAATATAGAATAAAAATTTTTCGTTCGAGGCTTTGTTTTCGAGAAAATCGACTTTGAATTTTCGCTCGGTACGCGTGCACTTTATCACGTCTCGTTATAACGGATCTCACTGTAGATCGTTGTCTCGATGGAAAAATAAAAAAAATACTTTTATTCTATATTTTCGACTTCTTTTTTCGCGTAGAATCACCCCCTTTCCGCTTGTACCACCAGTTACCAATCACCCTGTATAAAGGTATAATATTTAACGAGTAAAAGAAATTCGCGTCTACGTGCTATCTTTATAGTTACGTTTCTAAAAATATCAATTTGCATCGACACCCACGATTTAATTATTAGGTAATCGATTATTATGTAAAGTTGTCCACGTACGTGGATATAGGTAACATATTGACATTCTTCACGCTCTAAAATCGAACGTGTCCATGAATAGCGGAGAAAGTCCGCGTTATGATATCGCGGATCGTTGTTCGGAAACGAGCACGCGGTGTCCAGATGTGGGTGAAGGAAGGCCGGTATTGCGCGATCGGATTCCATCGGTTCGATTCGATGTCACCGTCTGACGAAATTTTGTTGTTACACGTGTACAAGTATTTTTAGTTTACGAGGCAAGATGCGGATATGATATCGTGGGATTAGGTCCACCCCACGGAGAAGCTTCTTCCTTCTCTTTCATATTTTCATCAAATTAGAAATATAAACGTCCCACACTGTCGCGTTTCTCTTAATTTAACATTTTTTTTTCTTAACCCTTAGAGTGCTATGGACGCATATATGCGTCTGGCGAAAGCTATCGGTGTGGACTAAGGACACATATATACGTTTTCTGTAAGTGTCCGGCATGGACTAAGGACACGTATATGCGTTTGTCAATTTCTCCGGACACCTACGCAGAAGTAATGCTATTACGTTTGTGTGAGATAAATATAAATGCATTGCTTATATATAATGCATATATTTTATATCAAAAATCTACTGCTTCGAAACACAAATTTAGTGAATTTCATTTAGCGTTGATAAGAGGCATTATACGAAAATATTTCCAATATTAGAAGCATGTTAGGAGGAGGAAAGAGGAAGTCCGAGGATTTACCATTTCGTTTAATTGATAGGCATTTTTCCATCAAAATGCCCTGATCGTGCCGACACAACGCAATTATCAAGAAGAAAATGTGTTGTTTATGTGAAAAATAAGAGAAGGAGCGACACGCGATACGAATGCAGAAAATACGATGTCGGATTATGTATCGATAATTGTTCTGAAATTTTTCACATTCAACTGAATTATTAACTCGTGTTATATTTACTAAATTTAGTTTTCTAGTTTATTGTTTTCTAGTTTATTACCCAAATTCTAGTTTATTGTAAATTTCAATGTTTATAATATATAATTAATACTAAAAAATAACGCTCTTCAGTCATATAATCTCGTGCAAAAGAATTACTATAACTTATTACGATTTGAGCTTTCAATAGTCAATCAACAGAGTTAAGTCTAGCGGAAAAGTACTGAAACTATTAGTATTCAACACTCTAAGGGTTAAGTTTCTCTTAATTTGATAATAAATGTACCATTCGTTTGCAAGGGAAAAACGTGAAACCGAAATAATTTATTTTCCCCTCTAAATGTTATAACCGTTGCTTTACTTTCGATTGATCTTCTATAAATGTATAAATATCCGCGATCTGCTAATGATATTAAATCAATTGACAAGTGACAAGAGCAAGATATATGATTCTGTTGCACACGCAGAAATATTTTCTTTACTTCCAACATAAATCTACGAAATTTCTATGAAAGCTTTTAGATTGATCGTTTCAACCACTCTGATAATTCTAGCGCTAAGATCCTTAAAATCCCTGAAATTCATTTGTTATTCGAATTCAAAACCAAAGTTTCGCGTCTCATCGACGGTAACATATACGTTTCCAATGAATTTCATCGCACTCGATCCACGAACTCTTAAAGAGGAGCCGGAATATCCTGGCAAAAGCCATCGTGTCTTCAAAAGCCAAGCTTACTATAGTCGCTTGCAGCAAAAGAGAAAAGAAAAACGAAGGGATGAACATCGAAAAGGACATGAAGAGGAATTCCTCTCGAGATTCGTTGAAGTATACGACGATCAGGTGGAAACGAATCGCCGAGGAGATGAGTCGAGAGGGTGGAAAAAAATGTAATTATCGAATCGGCGAAGAGTAGCCCCACGAACTAATGGCCGCGGGGATGGCGTCGCTTTCTGGCCAGATGCTCCTGTTTTAAGGGTGTCTCTCGAGATACAAGGGTTCGACATTAACGCCGAGTCTTCGGTCGGCGAAGGGAGCAGCAGACAAAGCGAACGACCGGCCAAAACTTGCTTCGTACAAGTTGGAGCGTGCAAACCGCACCGAGCGGGTATGGGGCTCGAGACGGTGCAGTGGCTGGCATGATCGAGCCTGTGACTGTTACCGCGAACTATAATGGAATAATTTGTCGATAGTTTTGCAATGGAAGCTCGCTAAACAGTTTTTAAATTACGATTGTCGAAATACGTCGAATTTTTGAATAAATACGACGATGTGATCGTAGGTATCAGGTTGTCTCAAAAGTTCCTTTCTTTTTATACGGAATTAGTAGGTGCGCAGCATGTTTTGTTTTATATTATTTTATTGAATTCAATAAAATAACGTAAAAGGAAAAATGCTGTGCATCTATCGTTTCCTCGTAAAACGAAAGAAATATTTCGGACAACCTAATATTTAAAATAATATCTGCTCGTCCTGCGAAGAAATTATTTAGCTTTTACTCTTTCTCGAAAGATAAACGATATTTTCCACGATAATCTTACATTTTTAACTAGGAAATTACAGTGAAAAAGAAAATCGTATCGAATCATTGCGGAAAGAACAAGACGGTAAAAGATTATTTCGTTCGAGGGAGTTGAAACTCGTCGAGACGATAATTCAGTGGTTGAAAACGCTCTTTAACTCGCGTTACATAAAGTCAGCGAGCTTATCATCAAGTCGAAAAAGACCATGTGTTTCTATCGTAATTTCCTAGCGAATGTCAAATTATCAAATTATCAAATTATCTGATAATGAACAAAAGTCATCGCATATGACTTACGAAACGTTAGAGCAGAAAGGTTTATAAGAGAAAGACTAGGCGAATAAGCCTTCAGTCGCTTGGTCCTGAAAAAAGACTACGCTTTAATATTCGTTTTCATCTCCTTTTCTATTTAAAAATTTGAATATGCATGTGAAATTTTTACTTGTCGCAATGTTGTTCGCGTTCGTGGCGTGGAAACCAGCAGAAAGTGTACGTTTCTTTAATTTTAATGGAAGAATACATTTGGCTGAGTATTAGTGAAAATATTAATTTTTCAACGATCCGGGAATTTTGTTCGCTGGAATAATGGGAATTAGATAGATAAAAGTGATATATAGTTCTCGAAAAATATTTCTCGAATATTCTCCGAAATATTTTACCATTCGATATTCGACATACTTTTCCGCCATTTAGAAATTAAAAAGTTTCATTTAAATACCAAAGTATTAAAATATTAACAGATTTAGATATTTGAAATTTTGAAAATTAAAATATTCCGCTAACCTAATCATCCAAAGGGTTAGACGTGTGAAAATTTAATAAAATTTAATGGTAACAAATTCATCGTCAAAATGACCAATAGTTCTTGGAAATCGTGGTTCATTGTCGCTATTCGGGAGCTTGGGATAATGTACCATAGTGCGTTGTTAGAAATAAAACCAGGAAATTCTCAACACGTGTCATTATGTATTAAAAGTTAAAAGGAAAGAAAACTGACAACAGAATCTAAATTATTCCATGAACTTTAGGCCACCGCCGAGCAAATGGACAAAATGGCAAGGAGTCTGCGCAGGTCTTGTTTGCAAAAAATCGATATATCAGAAGGTAAGCAGATAAGACGAATAAAACAGAATTCGATCAAATCGAAGAAAATTAGATCGTTGACAAAGTTTCTTCTGTATTTCTGCCGGAATTTATTTAGATAAAGTGGAGGGCATGCGAAGAGGTGAATTTCCAGAAGATCCAAATCTTAAGTGCTATACGAATTGCATTATGAAATTAATTCGAACCGTAAATACAAAATGAAATAATATCTTCAATATTAAGATTGTCCACTGGAACATCGATTAATCGACATTTTTGATCCGTTTGTTCGTCTAGTTTAAAAATGGCAATATCGATTTTGCTATGGTGATCAAGCAAGTAGAACTTTCGATGGCACCGGAAGAAGCAGCCATAATGAAGGAAGCCATACTGAAATGTAGTCATATGGGTAAGGCAAATTACTAAATACTCGAACATTTGCTCGTTCAAAACAAGCAAATAGATTTTTAATATTTCAAGAAGAACTTTACCAGACATTTAATCATAAATATCAACAACGATTCTTTCATAATTTTTCCAAATTTAGAAAATTTGTCAACAATGAAAAGGTATGATTGGAGCCGAAATGATCGATAATTAAATAAAAGGTGGTTGCTTATAAACAAATTTGCAAAACCATCGACAACTTCGAATCACCGTATTCGTGTAAAGATATTGTAGAAAAATTCCAATAATTTATTCCTTTTTGAATCGAGATTCGATCGCTTTAGAAACTTTTTAGACGCACCATACATTTTTTATTTTTTTTTATATGAAAGAAGTTAAAGCTTCCACCTAAACTTTGTTCCATTTATACGCAGAATACACCGGTGATGAATGCCAGAAATCATATACGTTCGTAAAATGCACCTACGACACGAATCCGGAAAAGTTTTTCTTTCCTTAACAAACGACATTCACGACAAACTGCACCATCTTTCGAAGAGGCGCTGTGCAAATTTATCAAACTGCAAACCCACGATCGCGAAATCGATAGAAGGAGCGAGCCACCGATAACGTGTACGAATAGTTTACTTATTTTGAGCTGTAATTTTCTTAAATTTAGTATGAATTAGTTATATAATACGATCGTAAATTTTAAGAAATATTTTAGGTTGACAGTAATTTTGCAATCAAAATAATGTTAGTGATTTACATTACTGTGTTATTATACTTTCTTATATTGTTAGATTATAGAGAATGAAATGTCCGATTTTTAACGATTCATACTTCCGCTGAAACCTAAGAAAAGGATACGTTTATATATCCTTTACACATGTACGTAAATATTAAAGATGCATAAACGGGAAAATCAACTGTCTGAAAGATAAAGATATTTGTCGAAAGCGATAAAATTCGATATTTTATACGTTACGATCTAATATCGTATTGTATCAAACATTCGCAATAAAATAGCGTGCAAGTATAACGTAGCAATCATTAATCTCCAGATTTCAAGTCCAAGTATGATTTCAATAAATTATGCGAGACGGTGTCTATCCAAAAAGTTCGTTCTCTTCTCGGGAAACTTTTAACCGTTTTAGTGCCACGGCTTTTTAAGAATCCGTGTCGGATTGTGCCATGCAGTGCGATAGCGCTTCCTTCATTTATTTCCGAGAAATACCGATCGACGCGATCGCGCTGCTCTTTTTTTTTCGTTTACGCAGGTGGTTTACGATTGTTTGAAACAAAAACGAAGTAATTACGAGGGGAAACTCTGATATGACTCGCGACCAGCTACATTCGAAACCGAGCGCGTTGCGAATTGACGATCGTGACCAAACATCGCGATACAGTTCACCACGGTACGCGAACAGCGCGATCGCGCTGCGTGGCGCTAAAACGGTTAAACAGCATCGTAGTGACTCATCGTTACTAACAAGACGCGATTATGTGCGTAAAATTTGAAACCAATTTGAAATCGATAATATACAGGGTGGTTGGTAACTGGTGGTATAATCGGAAAGGGGCAATTCTACGCGAAAAAAGAAGTCGAAAATGTAGAATAAAAATTTTTCGTTCGAGGCTTTGTTTTCGAGAAAATCGACTTTGAATTTTCGCTCGGTACGCGTGCACTTTATCACGTCTCGTTATAACGGATCTCATTGTACATCGTTGTCTCGATTGACGTTATTTTTTTAATTTTTTAAATTTAAATTTTTAAAATTTTTAAATTTTTATTTTATATTTTCGACTTCTTTTTTCGTGTAGAATCACCCCCTTTCCGCTTGTACCACCAGTTACCAACCACCCTGTATAACAATCACATATACTTATATACGTGAATTTCGTTGATAAATTAACACTTTACCGACCGCTAGCGATTCAACAGTATACGCACGTCCGACCGGCGTCTCAGGCGCAGATTCTCCCTGGCGCCGGCTCTGTTTCGGTTTAGACTCTACAATACCATTCTTTCTGTTCATCGCGATCGATACGTTTTTCATTTCAATTGGTATAAAACTGTGGCAGCTTGCAAAGCAACGCAACTGACGCAACTGAGCAGGGTACCTTAGTACTAAATAATAAATTACTGCTCAAATAATGAGAAAGATTGTCGGCGACAAAAAACCGATTAATAGGCTATCGGTCGGTGAGCGTCGGCGACAAAAAACTGATTAATCGGCTATCGGTCGGTGAAGTGTTGATTGAGCAAGAGAGTCCTCGCACAAAACTGGAAAAGAAAAATTAGAAGCAAAGAACACAAAATGAGAGAGAAAAGGAAGTAACTCGTTAAAAGAGGTACTCTCAGGATATGATCCAGCATCGTCAATGATAATACGACGCATAATGATTTGATATTTGCGACGTAATCCATTACGTGACGGAAACACTCTTCCCTTTCCGACGTAGTCTGAGTTTCCGAAGATGCTACGCGGAAAGTGCAGGTTGCACATTAATTATTAGTCGGCAGGGTAATTACGGGTCAAGCTTCGTGCAACACCCACAAAATGCAAAAATTGTTCCTTCTCCTACCGCGACGATCAACGCGGACTATAAAAGGGAGTGTACGATCATATTGCGAATCCACGTGCGTTATTTCTTCGTGGTTCGAACCATCGAGAAGTTAGCGAAGTTGGTTCGAAACATCAACGAGGAAGAGGAAGAAGAATAAATTTGGAACAAGTCAAACAGGATGAAGGGGGTCGGCGTTTGCCTGCTGGTCTCGTTGATGCTTGTCTTGTTGGCGATCAAAGATACAGAGAGCGTGAGTTTGATCGATCGATTCTTCCTATTCGAAGCTATAATTCGCCTGAATGTGTACATTATACACACGGACTTTGGACTTTCTTTTACGCGTACAGAAAAAGATGAACCTCGATGAACTGAAGAAGTCTATCAAGAACTTGAGGAAGCCTTGCAGCAAGAAGAACGACACCCCTAAAGGTACTTTTCGATGCTACTTTTTTCAATTTGCAAGGATGGCTGTGGTATTTGATCAAATTTGTTTAAACGAGGAAGATGTAGTCTTCGTGACTTGTGGACACACTTGGTTATGCAGACGTTCGATGATGATTCGATGGGAAATGTAATCGAAATTAATGCGTCACTCTTTGATTTGAGATTCGATGTTATTCGACAGTTATGATAGTTCTTTCTTATTTTTAACTTTTACTTCAACTTCAACTCTATCGTTGAACGTTAAATGCTATTTATCTATCGTCTTGATGATTAATTTCGAAAATAAACAAAATGTACTATGTAGGTACAATTTCTTGGTAACAGCTTTCAAGAAAGAATAATAAACTCTTTGGTGATTTACGTACAGAGCTTCTAGACGGCCAACATAAAGGTGAATTCCCAAAAGACGAGAAGTTGATGTGCTATATGAAATGCGTCCTGACACAAACTAAAGCTGTAAGTGAAATTTCTCAATTTCCTTTTTTTTCTTTAATCAATGGTCAGAAAGTTAGTCATCATTTCACAACAATGAACGTTATATCTTTTAAATCAACAAGATGGAAAAATACGTTTGCTTTCTTCGTTAGATGAAGGGCGACGAAATCATGTGGGATTTCTTCGTGAAGAATGCTCGTGTTATGATCCTCGACGAATATTTTCCACGCATTACACATTTAGTTGAAACGTGTAAAAACGCAGGCAAGTACCTTCGTTGACAATCAACGACATAAGCAATCGATTCAATAACACAGTTTTAAACAAATATTTAAAGCAAGAATTTCTCCAGCGTATTATTAATAACACAGTATTAATAAGAAATTATTTATATGTTTTTGCGTTCGTTATTTGTAATTTTCATTTGCAGTGACGGCTACGGACGGGTGCGAAGCTGCATGGCAATTTAGCACATGCACCTATGCAACAGATTCGGAGGTGATTTTTAATTACGATTACGCCGGAAACAATAACTTGGGTGCAGTAATTCATCTTAGATCGATCTCTCGAGAAAGAGCTTGTAACGTTACCAATTTTACGTAATAATTGGAATTTTGCACAAAATCCCTTTGACATTTTTCGATTATGGGCAAGAGATACGTTTGTACAAAAGTAAAGCGAAATACGATCTCTTCGAAAGATTCCCATCGCTACTTTTCAAAATTTCGTTATTTTATCTTATTGTTAAACGATATGAACGACAATGTACGGACAAACGTGATTCAAGTTGCAATAGCATTTCCGAAGCTGCTTTCAGAATCTTTGAAACAATTTCATAAATTACTCGCAGCTAGAAATTCCAAATATTTCACATTTTCCTAATCACGTCGGTCATTAAAAAACTTGCGAGTTATCGATACGTAATTTTAAATATTCGTAAAATCTGTTACAGCTTTATATAATACCGTGAACAACTCGTTAATGGCGGACTCACAAGATCATCGAAGAACCAAGAGAAATTTCCAATCGCAAACACCTCGACATCGTCATCTCCGTCATCGTCGTCGTAGTAGTCGAAAAGTAGCAGTGTGTAGACATAGCCGAAAAAAACCACAATGCAGAAGGGTTTAAACTATTGAAATCTTATTCTATAATCGATCATCGATCAATGATATCATGGGTCTGGGAGCGTACTGATGATATGTCAGCTATTTGTCTAGAAAAATTAACTTTCGAAATTGACTGAGTTCTTGAACGATACGATTCGATAACTTTAGAAAATGTTATTGTATGTAAAATAATATTTAATTCTTATATTATAAAAGCGTCGTTTCCTCTGTCTTTGATATTACGTTAATTATTGATAAAAATATTCCCCGAAATGAATATTTTCCGAAAAAATATAGCTATGTTCGATAAAATAATAAAAACTAGATGACAATAATTAAACGAACAAATTTACTCGTAGAATGATAAATATATCACGAAATAACTGTATCATTACCCCATATTCCCCATATTTCTTCC
This sequence comes from Bombus flavifrons, assembly GCF_040668555.2. NCBI lineage: Eukaryota > Metazoa > Arthropoda > Insecta > Hymenoptera > Apidae > Bombus > Bombus flavifrons. Next base: position 12,829,120 of record NC_138450.1, read on the forward strand.
AACTCTTCGTTTCTAACTAATCTGTCTAACAGAAACTCTCTGCTTCCACCTCGCAATCTTCAAAACCCATCACGAGACACCAATATGACTTTACATAACGTTTCTAAACAATTGTCCACGACTTTAGATTATACGAACCAGCTTCTACCAACCGTGTAATTAAGACAATCATATCGCAATTAAAAGATTCTCTTGCGGTTACATACACTATTGCACAGAACAGAAAGATTATTATCAGTTATTCGATATCAAACTACCTGTGCGCAACGCTTAACTTACGATAGGATGAAATATCGGACCTATTTTACAACTTTATGACGGTGCACTGGCAAGATTTATCTTGTACGCCCGTAGCTACACAGTCTCATTCGAGCAGACAAATTTATAGTTGGTTGCTCGAATCGATGAAATATTTTGATCGTTCTAAGATGGGGCCGACTTCCGCGGTTTAAACTTCCTTCTGTTACGACGATAATAACGCTCAGATTAATTCAAGGCCGTCCGTCATCCGCCTTTAATCGAAGGAAAAACCCAATCCGGTTCTCCTAATAGTTTGTCGAACTGGTTCGGAGTCTTCCTGTCGATGCTTCAGCTCGAAAGATCTTAATTCTTGCGAATAAGTTCCGTTGCTGTTAAAAGTTGCACTAACTGATGTAAAACGACGACCTTGTCTATGATTTCGATGCACTCGTTCTGAAAAAAAAAATGGCTTTCTTCGTTGCGTAGTAATTTGCCAGGCTTTAGCTTTTTTTACACGTTGACGCCTTACGTTACGAAGAACATAGGCTACTAATTAAAAATTGGAAGTAACTTCCTCAAGTGCGTGTATCGAATCCGCTACTAATTTCGTTGTTAATTTGATATCCGTGCTATAGATATCATATGCACACACCCCAGAAATATTTCGGGTTAGTAGACTTTTAGAAAAGAGTTTCAAGCCGATAGAAACGTAATTGTTCTCTTAAATTTCTGGATTCTATGGAACGCGTAATAACTGCAAACTTTTGGAACACAAAGTGTATGGTCATTTTTATCAATTTCCTAATAACAACGAATGTTAACAGTTTCGTTTTCAAATAAAATCAACTTACATTGGAAAATACACTGGAAAACGACTATACACTGATCGCAAACCTTTGGCCGATACTGTACGACGAAAATACTCTCAGCTTTGACGATACCACGTAGCAAGGGTTAACGCGTACCTGTTACGACGATTCTATTTTAAAAGGCCACCTGTAATCATTCCAGATTTCACACGCGTGTTTGCCATAATTATAGGCAATAATTAGAATAGAATCGAACAGAGTAATTAGCCGACCAATTAATTCCGTCCGTTTGAATCGTAAACGTCGGTTATCGTCCATAAAAAAGTGTCTAAAAAGAGAAACCATTCCCATGACGGATCATCGCATGCCAATGGCACTAGGGTGATCGGCGAAGATATCGGGGAATAAATCACGCCTAACGATCGTTATGTATCGATCACGGAACGTGGCTCGTTAGAAGAAAACCGAATTTTAATTATACGAACGACGATCATCTTCCCTGCTTCTGACGAAGTCTATTATTTTTTTTATTCTTCATCCGAAGCAATCGAGGGCCGGCAGATTTTAATCAAGACACGTTACATAAACACCAACATGAATTGAGCAATTATTTCTCTTCCTGTTATTCCATAATGGAATCTTAACACCTCAGAAGATGTTGGACACATATTTCCACAGTTCTGCTATAAATATGATGTTCAAGTGTCGACAGGCGTCAGTCAAGTGTTTTGCTTTCTGTGGAATTTTTATCCGAAACTTACTTACAACATGAGAGTTAGCTTGGCTATCTGTTGCCTCTTCTTCGTTGCGGTGAGTGAGATTCCATATTAATTTAGTACGTGTCCTGGTTACTATGGGATCGTTAGGGGATAGAATTCGTTTTAGCTACGGTTACCTATAAAACCAAAGTGGAGTGTACTTTTGTCCACAGTGAAAGCGTTAACATTTATAGAAACATTTGAACAATACGCAGAAATTTCATTGATACGGCAGTGGAACACGACTATCGTAATTATAATACTAACATTTGCAACGAATCTAGAAATGCATATGAATATACTTATCGCATGCATAAATTTTACAGAAATCGTCAAAGGATTTCAAATAGTCGATTGGTCGCTATGTATTAATAAGCAACAAGAATCACGTATAGTTAATTATTTAAATTTAGTTAATTATTAAATGAAAAAACGTGTGAACAAGATCACTGCCGAATAATTCCCACTTCTGTAGAATCGCCTGTATATGTTTCAAGAAACTATTTATATTTAACTATAAAAAAGTATTATAACTAGTTATATATTAATTTTTGTATTCGGAAAAATGACTCTTTCGTCAAGCGTTTTACTTTATCTGCTAAAAAAAAAGTAAAATGAAATAAACGACAAAGTAAACGGTGTAATGAAAAGGAAGAAGATGTAAAAAATTAAATTTCAATAAACATCAAATGTTTATTTTAGGGAGCCATCTGTGATGATAAGGTTGAAGAATTCATAGAAGCTTTAAAAGAGGATATAATACCTTGTCTGGAAGAAGTTGAGATTCCGCAAGGTAACGCATTGCAATAATCATTGAAATTTTGTCGATGATTTCCTAACACATTCGTTAAAACGATCTATCTGTATTTTAGATCAAATTCAGAAGTTTGCCGTTAATGACTTGGAAGGTGAGGAAAGGATCAAATGGGGATGCGTGAAAGCCTGTTTTCTGAAACGCATAAACATTGTAAGACATTTTCCTTATTTTTGAACATCTTTTCCTTTATCTCACTGCCCCTTTATTAGGTTCAATTTTCTTGCAATTATTTAATTTAACTTTACCCTCAATTTCTCACCAATGTTTGATAGTTTCTGAATTCTTTGCTCGAAAGGTTTCGAAAAATTGTTCAATCATTAGTTAGTTCAAGTAGACACACAAATATGCAATACGATATTACATACATACACACGATTATCGAATATAATATTATAAATCTCACGTCTTAAATGTCGTCATACGCCAAACAATTATTAGTATTTATCACTTATAGAAAGTTAAAAGAACGTATTTTTTTCTCTTATCTGATCCGAGAAAACCTTGTTTCTAGAAGACCAGAAACGCAGGAAATCTTCAGGATAAAGAGACGATGTTTCTTCTAAATTTTTCATTCTCGATTCTTCGTTCATCTTTTATTCTGAGTTCTTATTACATTGTCAAAGGATTAGAATAACTTAGAGAGTGTAAAAAAGACGATAGATCATCGAAATAAGGTCTATAGTTAAACAGTGACTGAACAACTTTCTATTCAAAACCCTAAAATTCCATTGTTGATTAATTTATAACGCGAAACCTGACGTTGTCGTGTTCGTACAGTACCTGACATGTACTCGGTCGTTTTTTCCGAACAATCAAACTTCTCAAATATATATTTACATTTCTATGTTCAACAATCTTCAACTATGTTCTCTGATATAAAAATGGTTGTTTAGATGACGGACGGTCAGATCCAAATAGACAACTTAAAAGACTTTATGGATAAGAAATTTAGCAAAGAGTCAGACTCAACTGCGGAAGATATGGATAAGATAAAGAAATGTGTGGAAGAAGGTAAGCAAAGATTAAACTGGATAGGAAAGAACGTATTGAATATATAGATTCTTAATAATTCATTAAAAATCCTTGCAGTTGCTGAGAAAACCGACGAGTGCGACATCGCTTTCGAGTTTTCACGCTGCATGACGCCGGCTTAATTCAAAGGAATTTCGACTTCGTGATTTCTTAAATAGCAGAGAAGCATTGGAATTATCACAGAGAAAATAATACAAGATATGATGCAACTGTAAAGACGCGAATACAAAAGCAATCAGATGAAAATTGAACGCTTCAATAATTATTTTTAATTATCCCTCATTTTTCTTTTCACTTTGGCAAATCATCATTTGTTTTTCGTTTCGTAAATTCAATATAACGTGAACTTTATAATAAAATTGATTAATATGCGTTTTTACAATGAAGTAGACATATATCGTAAAATTCAGTAGAGTTTATTATTAAAGTTTATCAAACACGAAGAAACTATTATTTCTGCGGTGTTTGTTAATATTTCTTTGACGTATGAATTGCAAAAGATTCAAACATCTACGTCACATCTAATCATCTAATCTTCTCATCCACGTAAACATCTGTACACAAATAAAGTCGAATATATTACACTTGGAAAGACTCGTTTTTCTAAATACAATGAACGACTATTTCACCGATATAAAGAAAGGAAGCGAAAGATGACTGTTGTCGCGTTCTGTTTGGTTGCCGCGTTCGGAAGCGTTAACTGACGTTTAATGCAACTGGCAATAAGTTCCTCTTTCGGCTAACTTGCTATGTGCGGGAATACTAGCACCGGAGAGAATTAAAGTTGTTCGAAAGTAAATTAACAATATGTAATGATTTATTCAAATCTTACTCCATTTCGATATTGGCAATTGACTGACAGACTGACGGATTTAAAATTCTTCGGTTGACAAAATGATAACTAACTCTTCGATTGACAATGGTAATTATTCGGCTGACGAACGGTAATTAATTATTCGATAGACGAACGGTAATTAATTGTTACTCGATAGACGAACGGTAATTATTATTATGACTTCTCTGAGTCACTACATTTATTTATATCTGTCGGAGATGAAAAAAAAATCAGGATCTCTCTTTTGAAAATGTTTGGGAAGATCGCCAACGTTTGTTCAAACTGCCGACTTTGTTTACAGTTTAAACTGTTTTAATATCGTTATAAAAACATAGTTGGATAAATTTATCGCAAGATATAGCTTTTAGCGGCTTTAACTGACTTTCACTTAAAATACTGCAAACACGGTTTCAAATAAACGTTTTAAATTGCCCTGATTTGAAAGAAATTACCAATTTTACTTTCTACACTATACACAACGTTCGTTCTCGTAAAATTCTTCGTATCATCTCTAATTAATTCCATCGACAAGGACTTTCGCGGCGTTATCTAATTTTGGTAAAGTATTCTGATATTTTTTAAATTTCTGTCCAGTGTTTTGAATCATATAAGTGTTTTGAATCCGATTCGAATCGTGGCTGATAAACAGAACGTCGAACAAAACGATACGTAACTAAAGGAAGTAATTATTATTCCAGTTTTTTGACTAATAATCATATAACCAACAGTTCTCATCATCATCATACGAGACGTAGGTGATCGGAAACGATCCATCAATACGATATACTTTAATAGGTTTTTTTAGGCTATGTATCATATGTAACAGACTTTTTTTTATCAGCACATTTGCAATATAAATATCGCCGCAATTCGCCCAGAAAGTTTAGTAGTGGAAATATATTCTTAACGCGTATTTCTTCTTTGTCAAAAATCAACCTCAAAATGAAGAGTCTTCTGGTTGGCATCTGTCTTTTGTTAACTATAGTAAGTAAAATGTTGATTATTATTGAGTTTGGAATTTCCATCTATTTGAAATTTAAAGCGTCTCAATTTGGAATCTCATTCCAAGATTCTTATACCAGATTTTTATTTCTTTTCCTTTTGCGTTAATCCAGACTAGCTCGACTTTCAATTTTATTTCGTTTCCTTTCTTTCATTCGCGACCTTATAAAGATGATTATATGCACGTGCACGTGCACGATAGAAACCTGCACGGTTAAACGCTAGGCATCGAGCACGAAATCAGACACCGAAACTAACGTACATATTAAAAATAAAATTGAGAAGAATCCCCGGTAATTCAATGCGTCATAGAATATACAGTGTATAATGGACTTCTGTGCTGTATCTGTTGCTATAAGGCTTTTTACATCTCGATAAAACAATATACAAATTATTTCACGTTTCTCGATAACGTTGCGTCCAAGCAATTTTTTCGCGTTATTTCTCCACAATGGGCAGAGTATAGAAATTTTCGTACAGGCCACGAATTGTTTATTCCTTGAGTATTATTAATCGATATTTATTAATTATTCAGGCAGTTATCCAAGCAGATTTCATCGACACTTACTTGGAGCTTTCGAAGGTTCCTACTCTGAAGTGTGCGAAAACAGTTGGCTACACTGAAAGTTAGTGTGATGATTATTTTCTCCAACAGGGAGACACAATTTATTAAATTGATACGCGAAATATTCTAATATTTCAGCGGACCCAAGGGTAATATTTGATCAGGAGGTAAAACTGGGAGTGGACAAAGCTTCCTGTTTAAGATCGTGTATATTAAAATCTATGAACATGGTGAGCTCATTTGAAAGAGGCTTTAAATATTTATTAACATCCGGTAAATTCAATTCGTTTAATAACTTGTTATACTCGATCATCTTTCGATTAACCGATAAGATATTACAATCGAGCAAAAAATTCATAGACGATGTTTTTTAATTTAACCAAAAGTTAAATTACGGAATAGTTGCATAACGCAGAACATCTTTGTATTTAAGTTGAAAGACTCCAAGATAAATTTAGAGATGATAAACGAGTTCATCAAGATCGTGCACAACGAAGAACCTGAGAAGATCGAACCTATGAAAAAGAATGCAGTTGAATGCCTTGATAAAGGTAAATTACTTCTACCTATTTATTTAAAACTAGATTCTTTACTAACACAGTTTCGTTTTAGTGAAAGATATGTCGGACGATTGCAAGATGGCTTACTCTTTCATTCAATGTTATGTGGACAAGTATTAAAAGGATCTCTTAAAAGGAAATTGCAGGAAATATCTGCTTTATGTTTTTAATATAACCGAATCTCTTGCGTTACCATTACTTGTAATTATATTACGAACCTATCGTAGAAGAGAAACTGTATATTATAAAATACACCGTAGTTGGATAACAATCGATGATCACGATCTCGATCAGTTATATTTTAATCTTACAAATTGCACGACAATGTCTCGCTTCTCTTTTACTAAGATAATAAATTGATATAAGACACTTTAATCTTCCTAATCAGTCAACATTACCGTCTAACTTCAAAAATTTCTCAATAGAATTCCACTTCTTTCTCGCCAGCATAATCAATCGATACGATTGTTAAATGCCAATATAATCAGTCGTTACGATTATTTAATCTCCTCGGTGTATCTTTAAAAACCTTGTCGTCATGATTTTTCCTCTACCTCCTCAATAATCGTATCTTACACAATTTGTCCAATCAATCTTTATTCTAATCATCTGACCTCACACCAGTTTGCAAAAAGACCTAATCATCATCTTTCTTACTCTTGCGGACATCATTCGTGGAACCTTTAATCATACTTTTCTCAACGAATCTCTTTTTCGCCCTATTCACAGTTTCATGCTCTTTCGTCCTCCCTCAATATCTTACGATCAAACAGATCCTTCGTCGTCAAAGACTACTCGCTATACTCAACCAGCTCGTTTCTCCTTGGTCATACGATTCTCAGAAGGCGAATAAGAGGAGGAAGAAACAAACAAATCAGTAAATACTCGATTGCACTGTCATTTCTAGTTTCCTAGTCGAGATTACAGTACTACGGTACAGGACGATGCCATTATTACAGGATGGCTGATTCGATCCTGTAATTTACGTTGAACAAGTGCTTCTTCCAAGATCACCGAACGCACGGCAAACGATCACTTTCCTGTGACAAATTTGACGCGTGCCAATGATGATTAGACGTATTTCGGCCGTACTTGAATCAATCTTACGTAAATCGAGGTAGAACCAGGGGCAATTATCTCGTTTCCTGCTGTACGCTGTCAGACCTTAACACCAGCTATTGTCTCTGTTTGTTCTCCATATAAATATCGTCCCACGGGATTCAGTACTGCACACTGTGATACCAGTAGGAAAGCACGCGAAACCAATCGATTTTCGTTCAGAAATTAAGTTTCGATACGACGATTGAAAGATGAAGACCCTTGTGACTTTTACTTGCCTGTTGGCCGCCGTGGTAAGTACTTGTCGATTTTTTAGAAATTAAACAGGTAACTGCGATAAGAAGGAGGTTCATTTTTCAGTAATTCGAGTAAATCGATATAAATCAACCATAGATCGATTAAAGACAAATCAGTTTTTGAAAAGTAGTATAAATCAACCGATGTTAACAGTAGTAGCAGAATGCTGCATTTTTTAATCTGAATCCTATATACCGTTCTTTCTCTTCCGATAAATACGATTTAAATATTGGAATCGTCTTCCTTACTGTTGCACAACTTTTTAATTTTCTCGTTCGATTTTTTTTTTTTTTTTTGTTTCTAAGACTAGTTTTTTTAAAACTGAAGGATGTTTCATCCTCGAATATTATAACGAACACTTCAGTTTATAAATACTACGTTGTTTAGTAAGTTTAACTGTGACGGATAAAGCATCCAGTTAAGAATGGTTTGCAAGTTTGTATTTCATCCGCAGTATCGGCCAGTTCTTCTTCAGTTTCGATCGAGAAGATTGTATCTTCGAAATTGGCGATCAGAGTATTCATTTTTGCCATTCGATGGTTTTTTATTTCCGGGAAAAAAGAGTGTAGAGTAAATAAAGAAATGGATTTGTGGTGTTTATGGTGATAATTCCAATAACAAACGTATTACCGCAAGATGAATCAGAAAGTTTAACGATGAAGATTACTCGAAGATCACGGAGATGAAGTTCACCAGGGACTTGGAAGATGACAGACGAAGTGGCAGGCCGATAACAAATAGCGGTGAAATAGCAAACTTAATTGAACGAAATCCAAGACATTCAGCAACGGAGATTGCCAACATATTGCACGTTTCACGCCAATCAGTTGCATTGCGTTAAAAAAAAAGAACTTGGTGCGATAAACAGATGTGACGTGTTATTTAAAAATCTAAGGAATCGCGACAGAGCTTTTTGCATAACATATTACTACCGATACTACTTTTTCCATCGTCCGCATTCCTATATTTTCCAAAATGTCAGTTTTCATAAATTCGCAGTCTAATATTAACATATTCTTTAATCCTTAAGGGCTATCATGGATGAAATTTCACCACATGCGAACTCTTTTCTCTTTAATATCGTCGTCTTCTAATAATACACCGTCGCAATGTTATTTATAATCATACGGCGAACAATAATTTTTTAGCTTTTATCAATAATCTTTTTTGCAGACGATTGTGCGCGGTATGGATCAGGACGCCGTAATCGGAAAATACATGGAGTACTTGTTGCCGGATATCAAACCGTGCGCCGACGAGCTTAACATCGCAGAAGGTAAAATCTCTTAAAAAATCTTTGAACTCAACGAAATATATTGGAAAAAATATTAGATAAAAGAAGAATTGATTTTTTAGATTCGTTGTGAAATGTATCGTGTGTTATGATTATCACGTTTCAGACACTGCAACGAACATCCAGCAACCGAAAGCTGACGCTGACATCAGGAAAATGGGTTGCCTGAAAGTCTGTGTGATGAAACGAATGAACGTGGTACGTGTATTGTTAACCAAACAATCAGTTAACTTCGACCAATGGTTTTAATCATTTTTTTTCTTCTATCTTTCTTATCTAGTTGAAAGGCTTCGATTTCAATATGGATCCGGTGTACAAAATGATAGAAACCGTTCACGCTGGCAACGACGATGATATTAAACTTGTGAAGGACATCGCAAATGAATGCAGTGCTGGCAGTAAGTATCGATGTTTAGTTCTGATCGACGCTTGACAGTTTTATAATCTTCGAATTTTTCTAATTACTTCGCGAAGAAATCGAAAAATTAATAACAATCTCTCTAAGCATCGTGAACAAACAAATTAACGACCCTGAGCGGCTATTCTGGATGTTTAAAGATATAATTTTAAAGTATCAAGCAGACGCTATATTCAGAAGGACAACGCGAACAGAGCTTCTTACTTGCTGAGAAATTGTTATTATCGATGATGTTCGTACACATTTGCTGTCCATATTTGTTAACTCGAACTACTTACTTTGTTATAGCCAAAGGGGAAACGGACGAGTGCAACATCGGTAACAAATACGTAGACTGTTACATAGGGAAGTTGTTCAACTAATAAGACAGTCGACCAAATATCATTCTTCGAAGGCTATGAAGTTGTAATCATTCGAATTACCACGTGTAGTACGTTTAATAAAATGATGTAAGAGATACAGCTCGTGATGCATCCTTCCCTTCTCTAACTTCATAAATATTAATCGAACCATCGGTGTCGCGTGTCGATTGTTTTTATCGTTATTGACGCAGCTGAATAATAAACGATCATTCCGTAATAAAAATTGTCTCGCCGATCAAATCTTCTCTACGTAGCCGCTCTTCTAACTTACAAATTTATTAAATTTAAGAAACTTCAAAACATTTTACGACGCATACGATGTGGACATCGAACTTCCCCGTGATAAGCATTCGACTCTACTTTCGCGAACCAGTGCACGCGTTATCAATAATTTCTTCGTTTAACCGATAGTTGGCGATATTTCGCGATTCATGATCGATCTATCGGTCGATGATCACGAGGACACGGACATCCGATATTCGAACAAGAAACTTACATTTCTGACTTAATATTCCACTTGGGTCCGGACCCGAATCCGAGATTCCATCGAAAACGTATCCGACGTCTGTAATCGGTCGTAAAGCCGACCATTTGCAAAAGTGTCTCCGTGTCGTGTCTTCGCTGTCGCGTAAGGTCGTCGTAACTTTATTCCATCCTGTATGCCAGCCAACTTCGACCATTACGGGCTACATTATACCGCCTCACAACGTGAGTCGCTTACGCTAACGCGATCGTTGCTCGTCGTTCACTAGACAGCATGCTGTGAGTCAAGCATGGACAATCTCGTGGATTATGAAGAACGACAGCGAGAAAAGAATAATATACTTTTGATATTTAATACGTTTACTTTCCTAAAGATACAATAAAATATTCTTTAAATTGCCAGATTACGTTTCATGGGATGATAGGGAACTAATGTTAAAAATCTATTTCATTCTTTTGTTGTGTCTGTCGCTTGAAAAAGGAAGCTACAACGCGTGGAAAAGATCAAATTGGAAGCTACGAATTAGAAATCCATTAAATCAATGTCAAATATACAGAAATGAAATATTGTGAAAATATAATAATTACTCACACTGTATAGCACGATTCCTAAAATATTTTAATATAGTAACAAACACAAACCAAAATACGTAATTTGAAAATGACTATTGACATCGAGATATTCGAGTTACAGACGAATAAGATAGAAAATAATAAATAACGGACTCACAGTTTGTACGTAATTAAAAAATTCAAAAATTCTGCATTCGTGTATCTACACGTTTTTAGTCTCTTTTATGTAGTAAAAGATCGCTAAAGAAGAAAGATATAAAGAAGATAAAAAGCAAATGAAACCTCTCGTTGCTTACAAGATGAAAAATTTCCATACACGATCACAATGCATCAGTTTTCACCGTGAAATGTCCCAAAAGCATACATTCACGCGATCGTACGTATACCGGGTGGTCGTAAAACATTGGCCTGTTTCACGTTGAAATGCACACAGCGTCCGTGTCTCGAGTGCAGGTTAATTATTCATAACGCGTTAACGCCGCAGTGTTTATTCATAAGCCAACCGCCGCCACCACCGTGGTGTTTGCGTGAGTAACGATGCCCCGAATCGGCTTCGTTTAATCTCATTCTTATTAACGAAACCCCATGGATCGCTCTTCGAAAAGCCGAGCAACCACGACTCCAGGAAAGACGAAAGTTCATCGAATATTTTAAATGGAAGATATCTTTTTCATTAAAATAATACGATAATTATCAGTGAAATTAAAATAGTAACAGTGTGAGAATTAGTATCTTACGATTAGTTTTAACGATCTTGGTCCACTTTCCAAGCTCTTTCTTTGAGAATTACGCGACGATTAATTGGAGATAAAATAAAATTTTAGTAGTACTAGAATCTCTCTTTCGATCTTTACAAATTTCAGAACAATTCGGTGACAATGGAACGATGGATGTTATTTTGATACGTAAATAATGTTCTTACTTGGAAGATTACAGAATATTCGAAGCAGTAGTATCAAAATTATCCCCATCATTGTGTCTTTCTTTTCCTATTTTCATTTTTCTCTTCGTCTTGGATAAATTCTTGCAGCTTTCTCCTCTTTTATCTGCATCCCGTTGAAGTAAATAAAATTATATCACTGTTTAAAACCACTTCGTTTTTTCTCTTGTCGTTCCTTATTGCCTTGAATGTCGTTGCTTCATTTTCGCTGACTAACTCACTTTTGATACGTATACGTAAAACAATTTTGGTTAAAATCCGATATGTTTGTCAACTGGGGCACCGTTTTCATGGTCGACGATAAATATAAGCAGAAATACTTTGCAGTCGCGCAGTTTGCATACTTTTTCGCAGAAACAGCTTCTGAATTTCTCGTTGACATCGTGACAGTGATTTTAAAAGATTGTAATCGTTTGGAAAGATGGGAAAGAGACGATATCTCGCGATTCTTGTCTACGCTCTTTCCGTAAACGTAAGTACACACAACAACGTATATTTTTGTGTAGGTAAAATATTTATATAATAATATATAAATAATTGAAAATTTCTACAATTTTAGATTTGTAAAGTTTGTAGATGTAATTACGTAATATTTTAATAAATTATTTTCGATTGCTTTTTACTGCTTTCTCTTTCTCTTTCTTTAGTAAGTTTCTTTGTAAATATGAAAGAAGATCTCTTCGCATAAATAAAATTATAATGTTAAAATATGAAATGAAAATATTTTGTTACACTAATATTTGTACAGCGCTAACATGAACAGGATTGCAATTTTTTACCCAGTACATGTAAATACACGCAAATAATTTGTAATATACAGGGTGGTTGGTAACTGGTGGTACAAGCGGAAAGGGGGTGATTCTACGCGAAAAAAGAAGTCGAAAATATAGAATAAAAATTTTTCGTTCGAGGCTTTGTTTTCGAGAAAATCGACTTTGAATTTTCGCTCGGTACGCGTGCACTTTATCGCGTCTCGTTATAACGGATTTCACTGTAGATCGTTGTCTCGATGGAAAAATTAAAAAAAAAAATTTTTATTCTATATTTTCGACTTCTTTTTTCGCGTAGAATCACCCCCTTTCCGCTTGTACCACCTGTTACCAACCACCCTGTATAATACATTGAACTGCTAAACTTTTAGGAGTATGATAGGTGTATCTGATATTAACTGGATATTAAATGATCTGTATATTAACGGGACCAAAAAGTTTTGTAATTAGCATGATACTTTTATACACTCTATGTTAAAAAATAATTAATTATTACGATTAAAGTAATTACCATCTACTACAGATACTCGTCCGAGCAAGCAATCTAATACATTTCACAAAAATGTTAAACATTAATATAAAGGATATACGGCAATGTTTGCACCAGAGCAATCTAACTGACAGTATGTATTATAAAATAACTAATAATTTGCTTGTAAATAATTTATTGTATATAATTTCGCGATTCTTTTCTCTTTTTTAATTTCTTAGAAAATTCTGGATTTTACATTTTCCATTATAATTCTCATTTCTATTCTAAAAGATATAATCAATGTAAACATATACGTGGTAAATTATTAAATAATAGCAAGTAAATAAAATTCAAGTACGATTCTGTTTAAAAGATTAGAAGAGAGAAATTATTATAATTCATGTCCACGAAAATAATGTATATTTGATATTTGTCATTCCTAATGATTTTACCAACGACTATAGCGGATTTGATAAAGTTGGACGTCATTTTCCAAGAGGAAAATATATCACGCGAAAACTTCGAGGACGTCATGATGGACTTCGGTTGTTTCATTATATGCGTTCTGGACAAAGCTCACATGGTAAACGTTGATTATCATTTAATTCTTTAATTATCTAACGACTTGTCGATATTTCAAAAAAATGTTTATTATTTCATAACGTTTGCAGGTGGAAGACAAGAACATTCGGTTTGAATATTTATTGGAAACGGCGGAACGCAACGATTTCCCCATAGCCACGAATCAAACATTGAACGAATGTTGCAAAAAGGGTAAGTTTGAATTTTTTGTCGAAGTATGAAACTCAATCCATAGCGCCAGTTATTAGAAAATCTAATATAGCGACCGATGAAATTGTGAACTATCGACCAGAAAAATAACGTTAGTATGTTTTTCCTGGAAATATTTTTTTTAAATGTCGGTCACAGATAATATATTCGAACAGTCATTTGCTGTTATCAATAGTATTTGAAATTATATAATCAGATAGAAACATATAATGAGAACAGAATGTCGTGGAAAGTAAATGAAGAATTCTTGGGAATTTACGGTTCAAACGAAATTTCGCTTCGACGTAATCGATATTAAATAGCAAATAGAAAATACCATGCACGTTTTTAGAATTCTTAATTAACAGCGTTTAACGCACGAAATAGATATAAACAGAATAAACTATTCGAGGAATTACAAAGAAAAAGCTACGATTATTTACAAATTATATACTTAGATAACATTTTCCTACTCTCTTTCACAGATTAAAAGCCGTACATGGCGTACACTAACGCTCACAAATATTTTCACGTCTTTGCAATATATTCCAGATACGTACATTGTATATACATTTCGAATAAACCTTTTCATCTAATTTTCGCCTCTGATCTTAGCTCACATCAGCTACAATTAATAGATATCGATAAAGTCAATATTTAAGACTGATATTCTCTTTCGTTGTTCTCTTTCCGAGATGAAAATTATATTTCAATAGACATCGTTAAAATATAGGTAGTTTTTGATGTTATCAAAACTGGAGCTATCAAATCAAACAAAACCTAGGCTAGTACCGGAATTTGTTATTTTTACAGACATTAAAAGCATGCAACTGTTGTCGATAATATCAGCGTAATATCTTCATAAACATCTATTTCATTGTTTCAGCGCAAGAACAGGACGACATTTGTAAGAGTGGATTCGTTTTTGCAACTTGCTCCATAAGACAAACGGGACTATAACAAAATAAATGTTTATAATGTAACCGTATAAAGTATAGAAACATATTATTGTAACATTGAATTGTTATTGGTAAGAGAATTTATACCGATCACGCGTTACACGTCGTTAAGTTTTGTTTGCTGTCTCATTCCCCTATCGATGGCACAATGAATATTTCGTGGAATATCATCCGTGTGCATGTTGTGACTCGTAAAATTGTGCTGCAAACAGACGGCGATTTCCACGAAAATATTAATAGTAAAAAAAAGATTCAAATCGATTAGCGTAATTCAGAGTTAGGTATCGGAAAAAGACAAACTACCTATATTCCTGTCAAATACGAAACATCTCCCAATAATTTTTCTCTGTCTAGCTTAAAGATAATAGAATTCATTTTTAATAAAATTTAGTCTTCTTGAAAAGCTTTCCGTTTTACCAAATATTCAAATTCGAACGTTCCCAGAGAATTAAAGATGGATGAAAATATGCGATCGATGAAAATATGTATCTTAACGAACTGCAAATATACATAAAAATGATTACAATACATATCTATCGTAATCACAAATAATTCACCTCACAAACACGTAAATGTTTACTATGTTTCCGGGAAATTAAATTACGTAAAACCATTATCAGCGACGATCAATCTTCTACTTCTTATTCACCTATGAGGTATAAATAGCAAGGCGAAACGCTGACTAACCAGTCGAATAAGTTCCTTTCGCATATCGAAAGTATTGTTTAAGTATGTGTACTTCTTCCGCAAACACTTTGCATATCAATATCACGAAAAACGCAAGCATGAAGACTGTCGTCGCTCTTTTCTGTGTACTTTACTTCGTATGTTGCGGGGTATGTCTTTAACCGGTTTAAAGTTTCCGTGGCTCAAGCTCGATTACGCTAAACGTAGAGAAGAGAAAACGCAGACGACTCTGTAAAACTGAATTTCGATAATATCACGGAATCTATCGTTTCTCTAAACTACATTCGAAAAATTAATATTTTTCATTTTCGTAATTTTAGGTTACTGCCAGTGAGATGTCCGAGACGTGCTTGAAACAAATGGGTCTTAGCATCGGTAAGTAGAAACTCGTTAAAAAGTAATATAGATACATTTTAACATATTTTATGGTGCCATACGATTTTATTAATAATAAATTGGAGCCAGTGAAACGAGTACTGTTTACGTTTCAACGTAAATATTTTCCATCGAAAAAAGAAATTAAATAGATGGCTCGAAACGAAAATAAATAATAAAGGAAATACTTCTTCGATAGCTGATCTCCCAAGTTTAGCTCACGACAGCAACCCTGAGGTAGCGAGAAAACGTGGATGCCTCGAAGCCTGTGTGATGCAGAAGATGGGTCTGGTACGTAAAATCTCATTTTACTTAGCATAGTCAAGCACGGAGAATTTATCGAACAAGTACAACTTAGGTTCCTGCCAATGAAGAGTATAATAAAAAAAAAGCAAACTCAAATAACATACAAAATTAATATACCGCTAGTACAACAGTACATGTTTTTACATCCGATCCATTACGATAATGTAATAATTAATTTATGTACAATGAATAATTGTATTTTAGAAACTAAATATAGAGTATCAATAAAGGTAAGAAGATATTTGCTTCACAACATAGTACGAATTTTGCAAAACTGTGATGCAGAAAATTTTCGATCAGTGAAAAGATTCTATATTTTATAAAATTGTAGAAATACCGAAAATTAATTTTTAATTTTGCTTCTCCTCGAATTCTTTACTTTAAGTTACCTTTTTCATCCGTGGAAAGTGACATTTTTCGATATGTATGCTTACTAGCATTGTCTACAATATTGCACCTGTTTTAGATGGATGGCAACGTTATTAACACACAGAAGATCGACGAACTGCTCGACAATATTTTGCCTGACGGTGAGAACAAGGAGATCGTTCGCAATAATGTACACCAATGTGCCAAGGATGGTACGTTAATCGGACAAATGATAACGTGACTTTTCACACCAGTGCCGGTTGTTTCACACGTTTCCATTCTTTCTTATTTAGCTGCGAACGACGACCAGTGTCTGGTTGCTCAAAACTTCGCCCAATGTGGCCTGGAACACTTGAAACTCACTGCTCGTCAGCTGCTATCAACAATTGCATAAATCGTCAAGATATTTTTTTAAATACAACAAACGTTGAAGACTCCGCAATACATGTGATTAACCGAATCAATTGTAAAACTTGTCAATAAAACGAAAAGCATGTACTCTTCGCTTTTGTTAAGATGACATTTGTTTCTGTGTAGATAGTTAAACAAAAAAGTCGATAACTAGCGACTAAGTTAGTAAGTTAACGATTTAATCGAAATTCTCATATTCGAACGGAAAACCTTTTATCGCGAGATCTTTCTGCAAGAAAAACTACGAGATAAGGTCATTCTCCGCGCAGTATTTATAATTAACGTAACCAAGCGTAAAAAGGAGAATAAATAACGACACAAATGATCTACTTTGTGGGACTGGTGTACATTCATCGCTGACACGTTATTTCCTTATTTTTCAAGCAATTAAAACGCAAACAAGACCAAGGTTAAGATTACACCGTGGAAATTGCCGGAAAGTTATTCAATCCGATTAATCTTGTACATCTGCAAGCTTCCCGCTTAAAAATTTCATACATCGCAACTGTGAGCTGGCTACCTCGAACACCAGAAATTGCAATGTCGTGTTTTGTCTCATGTTTAGTCCACTCAATTATTTCCACTGCTCGCACGTTACTTTTCGCACAGATAAGCGATTACGTGATCACTCGTGACCAGGTGCACGGACGCCTTTTTTTCTTCTTTAACCTTGTTTTTTTTTTTGCTCTGTTATTGGTTATTACTAGATCTTCGAGGTTGCATACAGGGAACAAAATAATTTTCCGCAATTATTCGTTCGTCCTCGTGTTGGTCTAAAACAGATACCTGGAAGAAGCGTTTCTATGAAATTGCAGGGACACCTCCTCCTCTGTCACCAGAGGTTGGTTTACCGACACTTTCGTTGCCTATACTTGCTTTCTCGCAAGTGTTTCCATGCACCAGTCAGCTCCGACAAATACAACTGCCGATGTGACTTGTGTATAAACCGAATTTACACCGTTTCACATTGCACGATCGCCGCAGATGATTCCTCCACGGTGAAAGTGTAGAATGAAAGCCGGAGTATTTACAGTATTTACAGTTCACTGTATCAATATTTCGGATGAACACTTCGAGCGTATTTTTGAACGTGGAATATGACCGTATAATCTGATTGTTAAAAGGTCCATTTGTTCCAATAATATATTACAAATTGCCATTTTTCTTATTTAATATTTCTTGTAGATATTTTTCACGTAAACTTGTTTATGCCAATTGCACACCTCGAAATACGGATAAATCAAAATTTCGATTTGTTTTCAAAAGTAAGGAATATAATTATTCTTGAAATTACAGTATACATTAGAACAACCGGCGAAGATGTTGCAAGTAGAACGTTCGAGCTATGATGAAATTAATCCCGCGTAAACATGAATTAAAAATCAATTAAAAGCGATTAATGAGAATTATTAACAGGGAATACTTTTTAATACTGTGTCACTTCTTTATGTCGAGATAAAATCTTTCATAATCGTAAGAATATAATGAACGGAGGATAATGTACCATGTTCTTACTTATCTCTAAACATAGTTGTAAACGCGTCAACAAATTAGCTTATGTTTATCTTATCGTTTGCAATGTAAATGCTTCGTAATTCTATCAATTCTTTCCAAAGTTATCTTATTTCTACAATATAAAGAATTGAGATATTTTTCTCTCTCTCTTTCCCTCACTCTTCATAGTATAAACAGTGTTTAAATAAAACATTCAAGTGAATCTTCGGGATTTTTTATTGCATTTTAGAATGCGAAAATTTTCGTATAAACGCAATCCAATTAGGCCAGCTACCACCTAAGCTGACCACCTTGCTCTTAACAGCGCTACAAATTCCTAGAATAATAATTTTTATTAAACTACGAGTCACCTGTAGCACGCTCTAGTAATATATTTAGTAAATATATTTTAATTCAAATAATCACTCCAAATTTTAACTCGCAAAGTTTCACTTATCCGTAGGACAGTATCCTGTGCAAGCAAACATCAATGATAATTGTATTCCTTAATCTGGAAAACGTCAATTCCAATTTGTTCGTATTGATTTCCACGCTCATCTTGTACAATACGTGTACAAAGTATGTACGAACTGGTTGTCCAAAGACGCATTCAACATGAGTTTATCAGCAAAGAAACACACGGATTCTCCAACTTGCAAGTTACAACCCTATGACTAGTGAATACGCACCGCACGACCGAGACAGCGATGCCACAATAGAAGAAAGGATGCAACTAAAACCAACAAGTGACAGACGTCGTTAGATTCGGCTCTTGGATGGACTTGGATTCAACCAACCGCCTATCGTAACTTCTCTGCTGGGGTGGTCACAAGATAACGATGCCCTAATCCCACACCGACATGGGAGGAACACGACGAAAACGAACCCGCTTCACCGATCGTTGGGATGCGCTGTAGCCACGACGGCAGAGGTACAGCAGACGGAAGACGTCTACAAGTTACAACCTCGACCAGCGTAGGGAAGTAACAGTTATGGACTGTTTCGTCGATGATTCAACGCAACGTAACGACGTACATTCGACGACTAACCGCTCGTGCATTAGACTAAATTGCCTCGAGCATAACAGAGATGCAAAAAAATGTGCTGGCTGAAAAAATTAACCAAAACATCTTAACGATGCAAAATGTATAAACGAATACAGACACCCACCGTCCAATGGAAGCATCAGAGGAAGGAGATAGACGTCACAAGATTTCAGGATATCGTTAACCACTGACAGGAAGGTGATGCAGGGACACTCCCTACTCCCCAGTCAGAAGCCAGAGATCTACGCCGTGACACGCCGATGAAACACTTTTTCTTTCCTTTTCCCATCCTTTTCCAATTCTCAAATTACAACCCTACATTACGTAAAAATCACTGTCAACAACAATTAATTTTCTATGTTTTTATGCACTTACTATACGGTATAAATAGCAGATCGAAACGTTGAGCAGCCAGTCGAAGAAGTTCGTGTCTAGCGGTTGTTCGTGTTCACTTTGCATCTATCGTAACTGTTCTTTCTCTACGGTCACATTCAGCGTCGATATCTTGAAAAAACGCAAGCATGAAGACTGCCGTCGCTCTTTTCTGCGTACTTTACTTCGTATGTTGCGGGGTATGTCTTTGACCGGTTTAAAGTTTCCGTGGCTCGGGCTCGATTACGCTAAACATAGAGAAGAAAGAACGTAGACGATACTGTGAAACTGAATTTCGATAATATCACAGAATCCATCGCTTCTCTAAGTTACATTCGAAAAATTAATATTTTTCATTTTCGTAATTTTAGGTTACTGCCACTGAGATGTCCGAGACGTGCTTGAAACAAATGGGTCTTACTATCTGTAAGTAAAAACTCGTTGCAACGTTATAGACATATTTTAATATGTTTTATGGTTCTATACGATTATTAATAAATAGAAACCAACGAACTGAGTACTTTTTACGCTTGAAAGTAAATACTTTTTATAGGAAAAGAATTAAATGAACCATTCGAAATGAGAATGAATAATAATGAAAATATTGTTTCGATAGTCGACCTAGGAAACTTAATTCGCGACACCAGCCCAGAGGGAATAAGAACACGAGGATGCTTCGAAAGTTGTCTGATGCAAAAGATAGGTCTGGTACGTACAGTCTCTGATTCTACTTAATAAAGTCCAGCATGGAGAATTTATCGGGCAAACACAGAACGTTGCTGGAAACGAAGATTGGCATAAAGAGCGTGAGTCTGATTGGCTATTTCGTATAGACTTGACAAAATAATACAGCAAAGTGCGACGATGAACGATACAGAGCAGTTTCTTCTTTGCTTCTGTGCCATCCCACTAGTCTTCTTTCCAACAACGCATAGTACTTGGATTCTTAGCAACGAAAAGTATAATAAAAGATTCGAACTACGAATAACGTACAAAATTAATATGCAGTATCCGATATAGTATGATGTAACAATTAATTTACGTGCAGTGAATAACTATATCTTAACCAGTTATAGCGCGGAATTTAGTTTTAGAAATCTCTCGTAGGATCAGGCCATGGAGTGGGTAAATTAATTAATTGATAATAATTAAAAACTGAATATGAAATATGAAGGGGAACAAGATACTTGCAACACAGCCCTATGAATTTTTAAAAACCTCGATCCAGAAAATTATCGGTCACTGAAAATTCTATCTTAAAATTATAAAAGTACTCTAAATTAATTTTCAATTTTACCTGCCCGCAAATTCTTTACTTAAAATTAATTTCTTCATCTGTCGTAAACGACGCTTTTCGATATACATATTTGCTTACTAACCGTTTCTAAAATGTCCCACTTACTTTAGATGGATGGCAACGTTATTAATCTACGTAAGATCGACGAGCAAATCGACAGAGCATATCCTGACAGTGAGAAGAAGGACATCATTCGTGATACCGTACACCAATGTGCCTATAGTGGTACGTCGATCGAGCAAATTGTAAGACGATTTTTCGTACACTCGTTTCACGCGTTTCCATTCTTTCTTGTTTAGCTGCAAACGACGACCAATGCGTGGTTGCCCAAAACTTTGGCAGATGTGGCCTGGATCAACTGAGATTCGCTGAACTCGCTCATCGATTCACATAATCAACGATGGCATAAATGGTCGAGGCTTCCTCTTAAACACAACAAATTCCGGCAATGTAATTCATGTAATTTGTAGCGTAATTCGCTGAATTAATTGTAAATATTATCAATAAAACGAAAAGCATTTAAACGACCATCTCTTTATTCTTGTTCAGACGAATTTTATTTTTATTTGCAAATTGACAAAATGTCAATGACTGGTAACTACCTAATAAATTAATAATTTCATCGAAATTCTCGCGTTGGAACGAAACAATCATTACAGCGGGATCATTTTTTACTAAAAAGGTAGGAGATGCAGTCATTCTCCGCGTAATTAGTATGATAATGCGTAAAAAGAAGAATAAATAATAACAAAAATAACGTACGTCGTGGCAGATCTAGATACACATTATTGAGACATCATTTTTCTATTTTTTCAAGCAATTAAGAGGCAAGCAACACCACCACCGAGATTAAACCGTGAAAATCATCGGAAAATTATTCAGTCTAATTAATCTCCTATTCCTGCAAGTTTCCCGCTTTAAAGTATCGTTCGAAACTCGAAGATGTGATTTAGATAGTTCGAACACCAGAAGTTATTAATTAATCGCTCGATCGTTTCACGTTTAATCGATTCAATTATTCCCACTGTTTACAATCTATTTTGCGCACAGACAAGCGATTACATGATCAGTCACAGTTAGAAGTACGGACGCCCTCTTTTTTCTCTTCAATCTTGTTTTTGCTCTAATACTGTTTACTATCAGAGATCCTGAAGGTCGCATACACAGAATGAAATGATTTATCGTAATTATTCGTCCTTACTGGCGTTGGTCTAAAATATATATGAATTATTTATGAAATATTTATGAATTACGACGTAGTGAATTTCTGGGTTCACCTTTTCTCGTCTTTTTTTTGAGAATAAAATGATAATTCGTCTTAACTTTTAAATAATGCAACGTGTAAAATTCTTAGGAAAAATGTTATTGACAATTAACGAATATCACGTTTTGAAAGTAATTGGACCGCTTAATTAAACTATTAACAAAAAATGTATCCGTTTATCTCATGTCGTTTAAAACATATTTGAAAACAAAGCGATAAAACTTCTTTTATCCTGTATTCCACGAAATTCGACAAAGTTTAGGTCTAACAAAAATCAGTGTCGTTCGAGCTGAATTAGGAATTGTCCTTATCACGAGGTTTAATCACGAGATTCATGAGCACAGCAGTTTCAATTGGAAGTTGGCTGGTCAAAGAAGGTCCTCCGAGATGCGAAACGTAAAGCTGGCTGCAAATGTTTGCGCGCATTGCCCGTAGCCATCCGGAATACGCGATTCACCATAAATGAAATTACAAAGTCAAATGTAGACTGGGGTAGGCGCGCGTCGGATAAAGCCACTTAATGCAAACGACCGTCGTCAAAACGACTAAACCTTTTGTTTAACACGCGCCGAATTAACTGCGACCAGCGATGACACTCGATCATTCGAATCATCTACCCCACCAGACATTCCTCGCTATAATTTACAACGGAAACACACGTCGAATAATATGCCCAATTATCGCAGAACGATTCCGTTGCTTGATCGTACTCGAAATAACAACCTGAACAATTTGTGAGAAAAAAGAAGTAGGACTTTAAGAGATAACGTCTCGATTCTCAACGTTTTCCTTATAATTGAATTATATAGTTAAATTTGTGAGAAAAATTGAGAAGGATCGTGTTTTTCGCTAGTTTGTATTCCAATAATATAGAATTCTGATCGATTTATCGTTTCCTCGATAATTTCAGTTAGGTCGCTCTTCGTATGGAAATAGCAGATGTCTGAACACCCGTGAACGAGAGTGTATATTCTACAAAATAATTATCTCATATCCAACCCGATCGTTGTTCGAAGTTTTAACTAAATTAAAGCTTCAAATTTGAAATTTCTATTAAAATGGAGAAACTGTAACGAAAAAGTAGACTGAACTGTCTATACGAGATACTTGTACGATAGAAGGAGGTTTCTTCCATTTCGATCAATCTTGCTTAAGACGCGATCCCTTTCTTCGAAATAAGCTGAAAATCAGTTTAGATCCCGTTGAGACACAGTGTTTAGCCCTTAGTCCGCGTCGCACGAAGTGACGGATAACTTTGTTACTATAATTCAATCGACTTGTCTGGCTCTATAAAGGCTTCCAACCATAGAACACACGTACGTGTATACATTGGCTCGTACAAGATATCGTGGTACAAATGCGTATCGTGAAATATAGACGCGCTGAACGTACACACAAGCTCGAGAACGAGAATGTAGTCGAGAAGAATACGGATGGAAACGATAGCTTGCTTTATAATCGAGTTTACATTCGACGACGACGTCGCGAACGTCGCATACTTATGTCGCGACGCACACGATTGTACAATGATTCCGTGGTGTACGTCGTTGTTCGCCATTGTGCTTTTGTTCCACTCGATCATGATGGTTTACGTTGCGCTTCAACGTGGTCGTTTGTTGGAGAACGAGGCAGTTTAATTGGTCATGAGCACTCGGGACAGCGTACTAATTATTTAACCATTCTAAAAATAACTATTTTCACAAACTGTTTCCTTCGACCAGGCATCTTCTCGTCTAAATTCAACGTTGCTTCTTGTTTGCACGATTAAGCCGAGTACTTACATCTTTGCAGACGGTATACCTATACAAACATCGAGATACGATTAAACATTACTTTTGCATAATATTATGATTACCTCATCTATAACGTGCGCATCGCGATATCACGATAAGCTAAATAATTCTTGAATGTTTTAACTGCTAGAGAAACACGTGGATGATCCACAAAGACCTTCGAATTGCTTCGAACGTCAATGATACGAACCTTGATGGCTCCTCGCAATCCTCAAATTATCGCGATCATTGATGATAGGAATTACGAATACGATGTTCCTAATTGAAAAATAACGATCGTTCGTGATAATCTTACGTGCCAGTTTCGTTACTTGCAAATAATTTTGGATGCCACTGAAACAATCTCAACCATTTTCTGCTCAGATGCAAACAACAGCTATCAATGATCCGTAACTTTTAATAATTTTCCAACGCTATTAAAGCCTATTGAAACATAGAATTCCATATGAATGGAACTTCACTGTATTTCAATCTACATTTCTTCAACTTCGAGCGTATCTCGCTCGTCTTATTATATTATTGCGCTAAATGTTTTAAACACTTTATCTCCAAAGAGTTAAGCGGTTAAACGAGTCTGAAAACTTAACAAAAGAAAAAAAAGGCAAAGAAAAACGAATGTGAAAAACAATATGGCCAAAAATTCGATCTCAAAATTCCTTTCTCGCCACCGTTATCTTACATCTTTCTCCTCGATTCCACGAATCTCACCCATCGTGAATCAACGCAAAAAGTTACGAATCCAAGCCAAACCCCTACCAGAACCATATTACGATAAACTGGCGTAATGTAACGATGATCTAACAACGGGATGGAACTGCAAGGAGGAGGAACGTTATCGTTCGCGATATTATCTCTGGCCGACGCGGCGACTCTCGTCGTTATTGCACGAATTGCTCCGATACCACGCGGCCAATCGAACGTTTCCGGAAATGCGGTTAATATAACTGCACGGCGCATGTCCCCGGTCGAAATAGCGCCAGATGATAACCGCGTCCGACCCGGACCCCTGGAATTCCGCTATCCTACGATGAAATTAGCATCGCTGGAATTCCTAGCCGCGGAAGTTATGGGATCGAAGAACCGGGCAAGGGCTCTTTCCATTAAGGCGCCGGCTGCGAATTATTCTCGAATTATCTGACCAAACTACGTCGTTTTATCTCTATTATCGAGACACTGAAGCCTTCGATCGTTCGAAAATTGCAAAATATTCGACACCCTATACCGTAGATGAATTATGTATAGGCTATGTGTAGGCTAGATCGATTGATTTTTCATTTCATCGTGAATTTATTTTTGAAATTTTAGTCCCGTTTTCCTTCCAAATCAATCGTTCAGTGATATTACACGTTACTCACATGTGGACGTTTATGCAAATTGAAATGTATAAATATAGCTAGAGACGCGAGATACGTTTCAGAAACGAAATATCGTAAAGAGTATGTTGATTTAGATTTCTTCTATATTTTTGCATATTATTCGTATGTACATGTTGGTGCCTCTCGGTCTCCCATAAGCGCATAAACGTCCATAATCCATTTGTACAATAGCTACAAAACGTAGCTTTTTTTATGTTCCGATGAATCAATTTCAGAGAAATGTGAAACATAACGAAACGAAATGACGAACGGTATCAGCATTTTACCTTGTGAGTATTTTTAGAAGTAACCGCGGTGGATATGATAAGGGTGATCGAAGGTCGGATAGGTGATGCAGTCGTATTCTATTTAGCAGGATAATTTCGTTCTTGATTGCTTGCGACGATAAAACGATACGCTCGAGTCCTGAAATCAAAGCAAATATCACTGACTCGTTCTTTTCAAATCGAAGATCGAAATATTAATTCGTAACATACGTATTACAAGTGCTCGATCAAAGTATTAAGATGGAAGCTTAAAAAACTTCAAATCCGCTAGAGCTTATTGGATAATTACTGTAAAACCTATACCAATTAATCACAAGATAATATCTGCCACGCGATCATGATTTTTCCGATCAAACTATCCGATCAAAGCACGAGGAAACGAAGGAACGTACGAGTACGAAACGATCGACATAAACTAAACTGTCCAATAGATTTCTGGCTGTAATCGCGAAGGCTCCGTAGCCACCCATAGCGAAATCCCATATTTCGCCCCCACGAAAGAGTCCTTTCTATAGCTGTAGGCGCGCTCCAAGAGCCTGATGCGCTAACACGCGCACTACTCGAGCCTCGTACGTTCTATACAACGGGTGCATACCCGGTAAAATGCGCTCACGAACGCACGGTTACCGTGATATATAGAACAGCGTGTAACATGGAGGTATTTCGCCAGGGCACACACCAGACCACCCTATACATTATGCATATATTACGCTGGTACGCGTGCACACGACGCTTCCGTGCATACGCAGCATGATGTACAGGGTGTACCAGGTGTCGCGCTGCATTATTTACTATGAGAGTGAACTACGACGGAGGCGTTGGCGCGTGGTAATGAACTGAAAATAAGAACGCGTCCGAACCGATCCTGGTTACGTATGTAATGGTTCAAGGCTTCGTTCGTTTTGCTCTCATAAAGCGTTCAACCCTTTCGTATCTACGGGCGAGATATCTTGCAATTTAAATGGCGTTTGTACGACGCTATCTCGCGTGTCGTTTCGTTAAAACCACGTCGATCGATTTCCTACGTTTCATCGAAATGCGAGGCTAAACCGATCGTCGATTCCACTTTTGCTAAATTTGTTAAGTTCCTTGCTCGGATGAACAGTGCACAGATAGCGACGATCCTGTAGGTTTTATTCGTCGATGTTGCGAATAAACAAATGATTCGAAAAACGAGAATCTAATTAATCGTACGTCTACGGACACATACAAGTTTGAGAAAAAGACGATCCCGAGAATTCTGAATTCTCCCTAAGACGTTAAATCGCAATTACAAATTCCTCTCAAATTCCTAGCATTCTGTATCCTACCTTGAATCCTAAACCTAATTTCCGCAAACGACTCGCCATTAAAACATAATTACGAAACACATTACAAAAACTCGAATTTTCTACGCAAGTATCCTGAATTCTATTTTCTACATCCAGAATGAAATATACGCGAACGATATAACTCGAAAAGAATTCGAATAAAACGTGGATGCACCCATACGAAAACTCGTCTTTTTTAGAAGCGCGATTTTAATTTCTTCGGAGTTCGCGAGGGAAAAAAAAAGGGTTGTTACGAAGCCGGTGGAAAATAATAGATCGCCATAAACGCTCGCCGGGCTCCAACAACGTCCACGGCCCGTACATAGTCTGCGACTAAAACGAAAAACAGAGGGACGTCGAAACGACGCTGAAGATGGACCGAGTTCCCCGAGTGAAAACGGCGACTAATAAACCTAACCGCCATAAAGACGGTGTGTATCCAACGTAGTCAGGGCTCATTGTGAAAACTCGGCCGAGTGGCCCCAGTACCGCGGAATTTCCACCATAATAATTTGGCCGTGCCACGATTACGAGCGATCGTAAAATTTCGAGACGGTGCACCGGCGAAATTTCGCCAACGCCACGTCGTCGACGACGCGACGTCGACTTTTTGGACCCGACCCCGGCCTCGTGGACAATTCTCCGGCGTCGAAGACGAAGGAAAACGAAAACTTGCAGCCAACTCTGACGTTACGAGTATAAAGATAAGAGAGTTTCGGTGGAATTAATTTTCTTGAATATTTCTGAACGTAAACATCGACCTTTGTTTCTGTCTACATGGTGTTTTAAACGGATAGTCCAAGTGGATTACAGAGCATAAAAAATGAATGACTAACTTGTAAAATATAATGAACTTGCAGCAAGCTGCGTTGTTAAAAATATTAATTTTCGCGAACGCTGAAAATCTGTTCATGATCCGAGATTCTTAACAAACGTTCTTACAAACTTTTCAAAAAAATCCAAACTACTCCTGTTGGCAACGTGTCGCATTCTATATCGCTGCGTTTTTTCTCGGCATTTTTACAATTCGCGAATAGTTACACAACCGAGTAACAGGAATTTGCACTCGTAAATTTTGTCTCAACGGAAGTGATTAGATATGCAGAACCTCTTAACTCACTTTTCACGAAGGAAAGTGGTATATTCTAGTTTATATAATATTCCAGACAGGTATTAAACCCAAAATACAATTTATCGGAGAATTTAAATTTCTTTCTAACTTGATCCTGCACCACGTAAATTTCTCGCGCGCTTCTTTAAAAAAAAAAAAACCAGTGAATCGTAAGAAAAAAGATTGCATGGATATGACAGAAGGAGAAGACGACAAGACGCATTTCACATTTTTTATAGTGTAACTTTCGAGTTCGATCGATTTCGTATTCTCAAAATTGCCCTTTCATCTGTATCTTAAAGCTACACGCGTGTTTTTTCGTCGTCGTCGAAATTTTCAAATTAATAATTGTACCTTTACCTTGTAATTATCTATTTTCAGGAAACTTACATCTTTGAACCTAACAGGTTGCTTTGATTTTCGGTCATTGCGTATTACAATTCTCCTGTTTAATCGTAAAGTGACGTTAAAATCAGAAAATAAACGAAAAAATGTACTCTACCTCTGATAGTTGTCTCTCGCAATCTTCGTATAATTTCCGATCTCTCGACCATTCAGACGCGGAAATACGCACAGTTTCGGCAAGTTACGACGAATCAACCCTGCGCACCAAGGTCTATGCCCTGTCTGTGTCTCTCTGAATCGATTTTAGGCGCGTGGTCCACCATAGGCGTATACACCCCATGCACAAAGCGATGGGAGGCGAGCCACCGTCTGCACTCGGCCGCGAGTCGTATAAATTTTTCCGAAATGACGCACGATTAACCCCGATTCACCTGCATCTCGATAATGGGCCGACTAATCGAGTGGAAAACTGCGCGAACGCGATCTCATGGGCAACTAAGCGATCACGGGAAGTAGGTGGTAGATCGTAGAAATGGAAAGAGAAGTCGCGGAACGATGTTCCATGAGTTCGACTTTATAAATCGTCCGAGAGAATTGTCTGTTAAGAGTGAAAATACGTATGAGAGAGATGAAAAGAATTAGTTGGTACTAATTAGCTCGATGAAATAATTTGTGAATTGTTACCATTATTATTATTATCATTATTATTTATAATCGATTCTAGAGATTCGTTTTATTAGACCTGACGCTGTATTAGTGGTAGATAGTGTGAGTGAAAAAAAACGTGAACCTTCCGACAACAATAGTGGAATTGTGCCTGCGAATACGTTATCACTAGCTACACACGTTATACGACTGATAAGAGAGATAGTTGGTAGTAGATGTCAACGAACCAGGTAGGTGGGATAAGATTTATCTTATCCAGATGTGTGCCTACTGGTGTTGATCTCCATTCGACCATTTGTCTCCTCGTTCTGTACATTTTTCAAGTAAATTATTTATATAGATGTCTAATGTGTAGTACTTTACACGTTACCAAGCACCAATGAGTTAATTATACTTTGAAGACAAGATGGTAGAAACTTCAAGTTGCGGACATAACGTAGAACAAGAGTGGAAATATAAACTTACAATTTAAAATTGAAATTTAAATTCTAATTTACATCTGAAATAAATTACTTGGAATAAAATCTAATATGTCGTTAAATTATGTATGTTACATCCGTCGAATCATTATAATATTACTTTCGCTGCTAATGACGTATTTTGATAAAACAATATTGAGAAAAGCAAAAAAGCAATGAACAGTGTGGTGGAATAAATATTCTGTTGAAATAAAATAGTTTCGATGAGAAAAATGTACAACGAATACAACGGAATAGCCGTATTTTAGCAGCAGCGATTGTGATATCCTATCACCAGTCAAAATTCCACTATTTCTTATTACTATTACAGGAATACTTTCTTTAATCCTTAGGTATAATATACCTCGCGATATCTACCAATCCGCAATGCGTCCTTCCACTTCTTTTTCTCCCACCAATGTGTATAAATACAACACACACGTTAGCCCATAATCGAGAAACTCGAGAGAATACGAGGAAACAACCCCCTGTATCTCAACGCTCGTACATCGAAGTTATTTCCAATTTGTTCTATTCACCCCGTTTCTCGATGCTATCCATATTAATTTTTATTTCTCGATGTTGTATATAACCATATATGTTCTTCAGCTTAACAGAGTATGTTATTCCGGTTACAAAGAAATAAAACAGTAGAGAAACGTTCTTTGATCGTAAATTTGGACGTATAACCCGAATATCAATCAGGCAAATATTTAAAAACAATAGGATCTTGACATTTTCGTTGATACGGTTTCAAGATCCGCGTTAACGGAGCAGGGCAAACGCGAGCAGAGGGCGGAACGCGTAATGGCGACGTATCGTGAAACGATGAAACACGATAATAAAAGTAAGTGGTCGTATAACCAAGGTTTTAGTCACCGTTTCGAAATATCGGGTCGTTCTTCGTGGAAATGCTCCCATAGTTGCGTTCGAAGAGGCATCCCGCAGCACCCTAGACCATCCAATTCGCTATTGGCACTTTTCGCGATAGTTCTTGAAGCTTTACGTTTATACGTGATATTTTACGACTAAATATTCTAGTCGATTTCCAAGGATGAAAATTTAAAATGTTTCGAAGGTTTAAGTACATGGATATGCTTGTAATAAAAGTGACAGATATTAAAGCACCTTCGTTCATCCATATGAATATCAAAACATTGGTTCACTTTTTTAACACCCTGTATAAACGTTTAAATGTACTAGTAATATCGGAAGAGTTAACTCGAGACATGTATCGAATTATTGAAATCGAGCTTATAGTGGTGCGCAGCGTGCCTACGTTTTCCTACACAGAACGCGAAAGCCAAGGGACGTTCGATCGTTGAAGTTGAAACGCGCCAAATGCGTGAAACTCGCGTAGGTTCTAATATTTTTGCGCCACCCACGCGCAAAAACGGGTTTCCGCGGAGTACGAACACCAGGCCATTCACTTTTACGATGTTAGAACCGGAGATTATCGACATTGTTAATTACATCGATGTCTATTTCTTGATTTTCTATTAGGTAGAGGCGCTATCGAGGTTTCAAGGTCGACCGATTTTTCTCTCCCTTTTTCGTATCTAGGATTCCATTACGTAATCATTGATTACCAAAAATTGAGAATTTAATATCGAATTAAAAATGTTGTAATTGAAATGGTAATTCAATATCATGCTATGTTATTAGACACCGTGTATACGTTAGTCTACGCAACGAATAACTGTATATTTCTAAATAAATCCTTAAAGATGAATTGCTCTTAATAGAAAGTATCTCAAATAGCAAATCGTGAACGACACGTGCCTTTAGAAGTCGTTAGTAAATTGTCATTTCAAGTTTAGATCGAGACAAAAAAATGAAAGTAACAAACACGTTCAGGAAACTCGTAACAAACCTGATTCGTTTCCCGCTGGATCGCCTCCTTTTCAAGATGAATGCACCACATTGATTGACTCGTTTAAATAATCCACTCATTTACGTGCTCATTTGTACGCAAATGCGTTTAAACCGTGCTATCTAACTTCCTTTTCGAAACGAACGACTACCGCGACATCACAGTCACGTGACTGCTTTTCAATATTTTTCATTGTTATTCAAAATTACCGAGAATATTCTTCTTTTCGATATAGAAACATATTCGTATAATATAAAGAAAAATAACACGCGTAACGAAAAACGAATATAAACATTTTAAGTTCGAAGTATCAATGATATATATCACCGATGTGTCACGTATGCCATAAAAAGATCACGCTTTGAGAACTTAACTGTCAGACGACTGATTCTTCATATTCTATGGCGGCGCAGCGAAACGAGCATCAGGAAAAGATAGGTACTCTCTTGCGATGTCTCTCACGATACGGCCGAGGACACTATTATCGATTATCACTGTCACCGTTTCGCGAAATCTGTCGTAAAAATCACTTCCTTACATTCGTTTCAAATACAATTACCTCATTCAATCATTATTCGATACAAAAGACCATATAGAGAATATTATGTATACATACAAATAAATGATTATAACAAAGAGAATATAAAGTAACCAAACGGACAGCATCGTGATGCATACAGTAATGACAACAAATCAACGAAAGAGTTTTCCAATCGATGCTGTGAAACGAACATAAATGAGTAACAATAATTATGTTCGCCAGTAGGTTGGTGCAATAACATAACTAGTGCGTGTATTTTATAGTGTATAATACGGAACACGCATTTTGCGTAATGGACAACAAGCGTTCTCGTTAACGGACAACTACAAATAAATCACGTTCGCTTCACGCACGTGTCAACAATCACAATTAAATCACAAATAACCTAAATACTTCGCGTTCTGTTGTCACCAAACAGTAATATCGAAATGATGATGCGTAAATTAACGTGCGTTGTCTCTTGTATGGTTAATAAACAAATACTTGCCTCGAAACGAGTATGACTGTTTTTCTATATATAAATATCGTATATATGTATATACTTCAAGCACCAAAGATCGTTTCTTGAAGATGTGCGTTTTGGATCAAGGAATGTAATAGCGAAAATAAGCGTGTATCACTTTGACGAGAAGACGTCAAAGAATACGTACACACTTATTCAAACGTACAACAACGTATAATAAAAAGTTCACACGAAAACTCGACGGACCGTAACACCTGTTGCATTGAAAAGCACAAACTGGAATGTATGACACGAATTTTGTTGAACTACATCTAATGACGCATTATGCGCCATCTGCTAGTACATTTTCGTACAACAGAAACATTTTGTTATCGACATAATCCTGTCAATGAATTAGATAAGAAAAGTAAAAAATTCGCATAATATATATATTTATAAGATAAACTTAAAAGAAAATACATAATGTATTATACATATATATTATGACAACATTTTACGCAGTATCAAGCATAACTCCGTCTGTTTAATATATTCATATTTTCATATTTATGTAAATGTGAATGTATTTAAAAAGAAGTTATTCTTACAAAATAGATGTAATTTTACAAATTTCTGTACATACATATAATTTTATTAGTGCATTTTGAAGCACATCCAGTCATTGGTACGTGTATGCCTCATTCTAGATATGTTACTATTAGCGACATACGGTATATGCCAACTATTATTTTGCTTTTGAACCATCGCGTCTACAGGAAACAGTGAATTTAACTGCATGCAACCCTTGTTTACATCAATAACAAATTGATGCGTTAACTGCCATTTTTTAAAGAGAGCATTTAACTGAATGTCTTGCAAAGCAAATACATGTTGACGCATGAAGTCCTTAGAAATAATTCTAGCATTTTTTCTACTCGCAAATGCTGCATATAATAGAAATAAATCATCTTTTGAACTAAAAAAACGGAACAATATAAATATAATCTATGGTTTAAGGAATAAATAACAATATATTATAGATAGCTATAATGCATACCTATTTTTAACATAGAAACAATCTGCACTTTGCAGATCTGCTTTGACTATAAACTTCTTCATATGTGCTCTTGCAATGATTAATACTTTTTTACTCTGCTTCTCAGAAGATTTGAAAATCCGTTTGATCTGCAAAACATTAATTACTTATCGATCGTGCATATTCAATTGATAAAAAGATAGCAATCGTTAAAATATTATTTATTATTATTTATTAATATTATTTATTATGCTACTATGATAGTTTTAAAGTTACTTACTTCATGTATTACATTGTTCTTGATACATCTTTTAGCCATATACATAATATTTAATCCGTCTATGATAATGTCATATGGTTTATTTTTATCAATAAAATTTACAAACGATTTTATCTCTTGCGGCACAGTTACATAATACATCTTATTAAAGATCAAACGTTCCTTTGTAGCTTGCAATAAACGCTCGTAGTCCTCGTCAAGTAAATTTTGTTGTGAAATGTCTTCGTTACACTTCTGACACCTTGATCTATGTGAAAGATAATAAAGGGTAACGGTATGGAAAAATAAAACTAATTACTACTATTATTAATAATTGTATATCTTATACCTTGACACTACAGTTTGACTGACAGACCAACCACATTTGATACATGCATTCATACATTCAAGTGCAATGTTTTGACTAGGTTTAATACCATATGCATTCCACATTAGAAATAACTTCTCAATTTTCATATTAAATGTGTCTTTTTCTTCTAAACAATATTTTAAATACGTAGTATATGCACTGTCATAAGGCCCAGTGCCGTTTTGTAGGCTTCGCATGAGATATTCATATGCCAACTCTTCTTGTTTATGATTAAATAAATATGAAATTAAGCTAGTATATCCAACTCGAAGCAAAACATTATCATTTTCTTCGTGTTTTTTTATAATTTTAATAGCTTCCTTCCACATGTCCATTTTACATAAGCATTCAATAAAAGCATTACTGAGATGTTCATTAAATGAATCATACAGTTTATTAATATTATTGTACAAATTTATAATATATTCTTTATCTGGTTCTGACAATGGACCATCTTTCATGCTATGCAACTGCAAATATTTAGTAATAACAGGGATTTCAGGTTTATAATTATTATCTATTAAAAATTTATAATAAGATATTCCAGCATCAGGATATTTCTTACGTTGAAACATGTCTAGAATAACAAAATCAAGAGTGGATGGATCGCATTCTGATTCTATGATATGTTTTCTTACATTTTGCCATGTTTCTTTTGATATAGTACTAGGTTCTATTAATGCATTTTTATAATTATTCACTACATGTTGCCAATATTTATCAATCCTCTGGTTAATAGTACTTATGTATACATTTCTAATAATTGTATGTAGCACTGATATCTGACGAATATATGAAAACATTTTTATATTATTTCAATTAATTTCAATTTTGCTAAAATTACAAAATGTTTTGGTATATTTTTCACTTTAATGTATGGAGCCTGTTGTCTTTTTCTAACCTCAAAAAGCAATCACGGTTGAACAAAACATAACAGCAAAGGCACGATATATTTTAACATTCTTTAAAAAAAAATATTGAGGTTAAACTTATTTTGGAATACGTCAAATTTTTAACCTATTTTCTTCTCCTAGTTTTTAATAAGTAAACTCCAGTTTTACAACACGGAAATCACTAATCTAAAGTACTCGCAGCGTTGAAATTGTAGTCACATGCAATCTATAAGCTGTTAAAAGTTACACTCGAGTAAAGCGAATATTTCGTCTTAATTTTAAATTATTATTTTTATTATGAATGAATGAATATGAATTATATATTTTTCCTGAACTTTGTCTTTTATACATATCGAATTTCTGACTCTTTTTTTATAGTATATGATTTTTACTTTTCACAAATAAAATCCAAAAATGTTAGTTTTAAGGTATGAAGATCATTACTTTAAAAGTTATACGTGTATAAAGTTTATGCATATCTTAAATTTACTTAGACGCTACTAATAAGTTGTAAATTATAACTGTATATTGGCTTTATGTATAAGCCTATAGAATAAATCAAATCAGTACTATACACTGTAAGTGATAATTCTTAGGAAAATCAGATTTATATTAGGCAGAAGGTAATGAAATTAGTTTGTAGAACTATTTACATTCATTATATAAAATTAAAATGTCTTCGTATTGTCGTTATTAGTGACTCCATCGAACCAATTCCATCTGGCGACAGAAACGTCATAAAAATTCGCACAAACAGTCGGCAAAGTTATCATCATGATACCGGCGTCTCCTGTGCATTTAGTCTTTTACAGGGTGACAATATGCTTCTATCTTTTGCATAATTTAGGTCTAATCTAATCATAATTTAACTTAAACTTATATTTATCCATTCTTTACATCAAAATCTCGCTTATTTATAAACTTGATGCTATACGATTTCTTGTATTGTTGAATATATGTACTCATATACATATATTTATATAGCTTTCAGCAATAAGCCGATAGCAATATTAATTAAAGCTATTGCCTTCCGATTCTTAATTAAAGGAATCCTGCCTTAAACCCAATTTTTTGCTTTCGTGTCAATCATGTTTAATACCCAATAGCCGTCAGTTCCTCCAGCACAATTGTATTTACGTTTTCCAAATTTTACTTCAACCTTTGAAATAATGTAGAAATAAAAATTACTATATGTTTAGAAACATTGTTTCAAACATTCTAGAATGTGTAATACGATGACCATATTCTTACCAATATTGTATAATTGAGAATAATTTAATTTAAATGTAATAAGTGTAAAATTAACGATAAAAGATTGATTAATTTTCCATTATAAATATTTCACTTTACATAATTTTTTCAATACCGAATAACTTTTAATAAATAAATCAAATCTATCGATCGACCTTCTGACAATAAACATAGATATAAAGAGTTTCTTTGGCAAAAAAATGTTCTTGAAAAGAAGCAATACTACAATATCAATAATGTTTTGGAAATCTGAATCTCCAATCACGCATTTCAACTCTTAAAAGTATTATCCCTTTCTTCTTGTATGTAATTAAATTCTTATTTTACTTTCTTTTTTTTTTTTTCTTTCTTTAATTTTCACAATTAAACAAAATACAATGGATAATTTGAAATATATTAATTTGTCATAACTTCTTTATAATAATAAACGTAAAATCCCTCGTTTTATGAAAAACGAAAATGGTCTAACTTACACCACTATATATTTATAACATTATGATAAACATTGCTTAGTCCTTAATGAGTTAATAGTTAATAAAAAATTCAAATTTCCTTGAAATGTATCGTTCAGTCGTTACCACGACATCTACCATGCGAATCAACACGCGGTCGGTGATGTCAAGTGCTTCTGCAACAACTTATAAAGAGGACTGATAAAACCAGATATAGTTTAGTCTCGTGCCTGGCGCTCACACATCTTAAACCGATCGTAAACCCAGTTTCTCTGTAAACCGCGGCCGAGCGTGGCACGGAACTCGGAACAGTGAACGACCGAGACAATCTTGCAACAACGTAGAAGGGGGAAAACTTTCTGACGTTCAACGAAAGACGAAATTGCACCGAGGTAAGAGAATATTATTGAGACAGGGTTATTTCGTGTGATCGGAATACTCGAAACATTCACGGCTACGCGAACCAGTTGACTTCGCGGTTAATTAATTTTAATCCTACAACTATGTGATGGCTTCGCGAAAATGGCGGAAGTCACGTGAAGTCCTTAGGATCAAGATACTCCGAGATACGAACTCGTTTATACACGAAGATCGCTGACAGATCTATTTTCTCTTTTAAAAGTATGAAAGAGCTCTCGATTAAAATTATCTGAATTTAAATTATCTGATAAGGAAATTACTATCGTCGTATCATTGGCGTTTTATATTACAAACAAATGAGCGAAATTTTTAAAATCAAAGGCACTGAGCTTTGATTCTCAATTCGTTTCTTATATTGGTACTTTAACGATAGTAGTTCACAACGTATCGTAGTAACGTAGTAACGATAGATAGTTCGTTTCGCGCAAAACAATCGATGGCCTTTGCCTGGAACATTTATGATAAATTATGATTCTTCGAATAATAAATTTTCGAACGAAGATGAAAATAAGAAAAGTGCGTTATTAAGACAGTTTTACTTAATGTTTTATATTTTCTAACATCTGATGACGTGCCAGAAGTTAACGGAATTATTGTTCTTAATTGTCATCATTGTATTATAAAAGCAAAATATCGCAACGTTTCACGACCTTTCGTCACGGTCTTCGAAATCATGAAGGTTGCAACAGATAAAAACAGATTCACACGGTTCACGATATGACCCCCTTCGGTATGCTTTCTGTTCGTCTTCGATTATGTATTAGTCGTAAAGTAATAGAGTTAGCGTTAATTTCAAACTTGTCAGGACGAATAGTACAACGAAACAAAAAGATTCTGTACAGAGATTTGTCGAAAGAAAAGTAAATAACTTTGAAAGTAAGATGAAAGAGATATTATACGGATTCTGCATGCAACAGTTTTCGAGAAAATCGAGTACGAAAATTTATTGATCGCTCAAGGTAAGCAAGTACATTATATACAGAAGACAAAACGTTTGCTTCGAAATATTTTTATTTTACGTAGTATCGTATTCTGTATATTGTATTTTACAAAGTCGCTCTAGAAACTTTGCTCCTGAAATATTTCTAACACTTTCGTAAAAGAAATAACGAGTCACCGTCTCGAAGAAAACGACATTTATCTCTCAAAGAATCAAGCTAATTACCGATAAATGCATTTGCTTTCCTCGTCACCGTTCTTCAAGTAATGCATCATCGAAATTGCGAAACGCTATTGGTCGATCAAGTAGTTAACGAAACATTAACATCGATGTCTCATCTAAAAATATCTGTTTACCATTGGAAACCCGTTAACCACTCGTGGTCAGAGTGAGATATAAATTAGCGGTTTATCATTTAAATGTTTTCTATTGATTCGAAGTACGTAACCAAGGGAATATAAAACACTGTTTATATTTGCGTGTTTGAGTTTTCTCAATTTTTATCGTGAGTGGTTGCGCTTAGATTAACAAGCGCAGCAAGATAGGCGATTTATTTCGCGTATAAAATGATTTGCATATATAATGTATATATCCGTGTATATATATAGGAAGAGTCGTCGTGATTATCATAAACACGTTATATCTGTGTGAATAAGATAAATTAAAAAACGGCGATTGTTTGATGAAGAAATTCTGCAATTCATCTATTTCTTTGAAAGTTGTTTGAAGATGACGATACAAGAAGTAAAAGAATTAATATTTTTCTCAAAAAGGAAAAAAGAATAGAAGCAAATAGAGCAATGATAAGCAACCTTCGAGATATAAAGAAATTAATCCAGCTACAATTATATTGCAATTATTCTTTTTTTTTCTTTTTTTTTTTTTTTTTGAGTGAATGAACAATTTTCTCTAAAAAATTGTTTCATCCTTTCTCTTCTGTTTCCCAAGGTTTTCTACACAGTTGAACGGAAACCCGTGAAACTTCGTTTATGGAGAACTACACGTCGGACTCGAGCGACTCGGATTCCGGCAGCAAGACACTGGATCTGTCCTATTTGATGCTCGACCCTCAATTACTAGACGATCATTTCATCAATGCCAAGAATCCGGAACATGTGGACACCTTGTTACTTCATCAGAATCGGCTGACCAGTATTCCACAGACGATAGTCAGATTCACGAACTTGAACTCGTTGGACGTATCAAACTGTGGCCTTCATCGGTTGCCCGACTTCTTCGAGGATTGTCCTCTGACCTGCTTGGTAGCCAAGCACAATAACTTGACGAACGATTCCTTACCGAAGAATTTTCAAAATCTGTCGAGGCTCAGAGAACTGAATCTCAGCGGCAACAGGTTAACAGATTTTCCGGAGCAGGTTTTTGACTTGACGGATCTTAAGTACCTGTATTTGGGTGGCAATCAAATCACTGAGATCAGTAAAGATGTTTGGAAGCTGCAAAGGTATTTTTGGGTTCGTTTATTTCTGATGTTTCAGCCACCACGTACGTCTAATTAAATATTTCGATTTTAAAGCACAGTGTCTCACGAAAGTATTCCAACTTTGGGCAGGTTTCAAAAATATGGTAAAAATATAGGAAAATTAGACACACCCGAATCTTTTCGTGATATTTTCAAAATAATGTCATTTTTTTCCTTTATTTGACCTCTAAATTGAATGTATCGATCAAATTTTTGATTACTGTTAGCTGACTTTCCAAAAGAAGGGCCATTCTCTCAAAAGGATATTAAACGGTATGGACAATGTTAAGAAATCACAAAATTAGGTATCTTGCAATCTCTTTCTCAGAAATATGAGAGACATACTTATCTCGATTAATAGTTGTGTTAGTATGGGAATTATATAAAAAGATTAATAATTTTGTTTCAAGATTACAAGTGTTATCGATGGGAGGCAACAGACTGACAGAAGTACCGTCTACCTTAGGCGAACTGATGTCTCTCCAGGCGTTGGTATTGTGTGACAACATGCTGGAAAGCCTACCTAGTTCCATAGCAAAGTTGACGAACTTGAAATCACTGCTGCTTCACAAAAACAGACTGAGGACACTGCCTACCGAGATCATCACGTTAAAATGTCTGACTGAGGTGATATAAAGTTACTTAAAAAGATTACATAGTATAAATCAATCTAGCTCTTCTACAATTATGTTCTAGTTTTTACTCTTACTATATATATATTCTAAATCCGTCATATATGTACCAGGTTTCGAAAAAAACTGAATGCAGAAGATGGGTTAAACATCAACAAAGATGCTTCCTAATATCCACCGCTTAAACATTAGTTTATATGAATTTTATTCGCTAAATTATTCGTTTATTCGTTTGTCCAGTTATCTTTGAGAGACAATCCGTTGGTAGTAAGATTCGTCTCGGACATGACACACAATCCTCCGTCTCTGCTGGAGTTGGCTGCCAGAGTTATCATGACTAACAACATCCAATATGACGGGGAGAGTATACCAAGAAACCTGGTGGAGTATCTAAACAGCGGTCATCGTTGCGTCAACTCGAAGTGTAAAGGTCAGTGACTAAGCTTGATTTAAAGTTCAAAGTTCTATCGACTCTACCACCATCGACATCGATTTTCCTTCTATTACAATCCCTTACAGTATCATAGATATACCGTTCTATCGCGCCTTTCCCCGCGACATTGTTTTCACGTTTGCAATTCATGAAACAAGTACATCGGCCTGACGATAAGACATCGTGAACCGTTGCTTGTTAGCAATTTTCATTTGCCCC
Source organism: Bombus flavifrons (assembly GCF_040668555.2). Lineage (NCBI taxonomy): Eukaryota > Metazoa > Arthropoda > Insecta > Hymenoptera > Apidae > Bombus > Bombus flavifrons. The sequence goes on from NC_138450.1 coordinate 12,870,323, forward strand.
GTTGTAGTCTGTTAATGCTTTTAACATTAGTAATCCATACTATTGCGTTCAAAATTGTTTCAATTATACAGATAACGCAGTCGTTGCGTTTTTTATCTTGGTACGTTCGCTGGTGATTAAATTTATTTATGCAGCGTGTCAATATCTTAGTTACTTTTGTCTATATAAAAGATTGTGTTGGGACAAAGGTTAATCGTTCTAAAGCAATGAATATTAGGACTCGTGATCTTTTACCTTCAGGATCACTGTGTTTCATACGACAGATTTTACAAAATAAAAGTTAAAATATCTGCTAAACTAATGATTTTTTTATAGGGTATGTCAAAATGGATCGACCAATCTATTGCAAAATATATGATTCCATTAAAGAAAAATTGATCTTAATATGTTTTTTACGTTTCTACCTACAAAACAATTACTAACATCGAACCATGTAATTGTTATTCGTAACATTTTCCGCTTTAATGAATAGTTTCAGAAATATTCATAGGGATCAGATTAAATAATTTAGGACACCTTATATATCAATGTATAATTAAGACCTCTCATGTACTCTTTTTGCAAAACGCTTGTCAGTTATATCTTTTATGCCAACGAACAAAGGTTTTTATAATACAAAGAATTGTTCTTTTTCAAGTGTCTCCATCTATAAAAATATCATTCCTTTCCAGGTGTGTTCTTCAACAACAGAGTGGAACACGTCAAGTTCGTCGATTTCTGTGGCAAGTATCGTCTACCTCTGCTACAGTACCTTTGTAGCAGGAAGTGCATAGAATCACGAGACGGAGACGAAGTAGTCAGCGGCGCGATGATAAGGAAGGTTCTTCTGGGCTGATCGATATTACTGGAATTTTGTATTAATATTACCGAAGGCTGTTACGTTAACGACTGAACTATCGCGCTATTCATCGACGAATTCTTTCTCTGTGCTCAAATCAGACCAAACACGAGTATCAGGTTCAAGAGTCGAAGGCTAAGCATAGAGATACGCGAGGAATTACGTTGGGCAATAAATCAAGCGTTTCGATCAGACAAATTCGAAATTGAAAATTACGTTAAAATCAAAAGTTAGAGGAAAGTCGAAGTTCAAGGTCGAATTTTTGTTCGTCGACCGATCACTCGGATCAACTAAACAACATTGTCGCTAAGAATAAAAAGTCTTTCAAAGATGACGAATTGCTTTTGCAAAGTCTTATATGTATGAGTCTGCTTACGCATACAAATTTGTCATATGCGTGAACAAATATTTCGTAAAATAAATATTTCATCGAGATCGATTCGAGCTTAATTCGCTTCATACTTACTCCACCGTCCATCGTGCGGAACCGTCGCGAATGAAACCGCAGTGTCTGTTAACCGTGTTATCGTTTTATTGTTAAATAAACCACAAAATCTACAATAATAATAATCATAGTATCATAGAGTCTCCGTAGGAACGGAGGCGTTCGATCCTCGCTTAAAACACATCCACTGATTTATTTCTACGATTACCGATTATCGACTATTCTCGTGTGTGAACCGTGTAAAACTGAAAACATCCGACAAGTGAACGGTAGCGAAGCGAACGATGTTACTTAATCATCGTGATTCGTCGGTATAGAGTCGTTCAAGATTCATAGAGAACATCGTTATCATATCTTTTTTTCCATTTTCTTCGTCATCTTTTTTAATAACTCGAAGTTAAGTCGGTGACAATTCTTCGTGAATAATAGCAATATCGTAATAAGAGTTCGCTAGTGTTTTTTTTTTTTTCAATTTTCTTTCTGTCAGGTTTTTTTTATCATTTTTTCCTTTTGTTCTTTAATATCGCATATAGCGTCGCCGCGTTCTGTTTAATTACCTATACATACATATGCATATTCATATATATGCGCTCTGTTATTTTATACATTACATACATGTATATGTATGTACATGCTTGGGTTTCGTTCCCCTCCTCAAAACCCCCACTCTATTTCTCCATCGAACGAGTATTCTTTTTGCTCACACGCATCAGGCACTCCGTTTTGCTCGCACACAGCCACACGTTCGTTCTTTTTTTCTTTTTTTTTTTTTTCATTTTTCTTCTCTTCTCCTCGCCCGCCATGATCTTTCACGGATCGGCAAGTTGTCTTAATTTTTTTAATAACTACGCTACTCCCTTTCTCTTCCGCTTCGTTTTCTTCTCGTTTCCTCGAATCGCTCACGCTAACCACATTTCGTACATTCGCGGATTCTCTTCTTTCTCCATTTCACAAATTATCTATATATATATATATATGATATATATATATATATATATATTAACACAATTTTTTCCTATTATAATCGTGAGTAACGAGTAACCCTCTCGGTATGGCGTTTTACGGTTTATCGCTGGTGTGAACGGTGCTGTCGATGATTAATAGTGCGTTATGGACGTTTTTTTTCTCTTGCTGCTTACTTTACAGAGTACGTATAGTAAAAACGAGATTGCTACAGCTCGCTGAGTCGTTATAGTTCTATTATAGTATCGACGAATGATTGGTTAGTGCTCACGATGGTTGGCCGACTATAGTCGGCAAGCGAATATAAAAGCGTACCGGCTTGCTGACTATAATCGTCGCGCGCAATTCTCGAGATTCAAAGCACGGGAGTATGACTATAGTCAACAACGTCCTAAATATGCGCTTCACCGCTGACTATACTCAACTTGCAGCTTAAGTAAGCGTATAATGGCGGCCGACTATAATCGGCTTACAGTCAAAAAGTATATAAGTACGCAGGGACCGTCGACTATAGCCGACGAGTTAACTTAGATGAAAGACTTTAATTCCGTACTATAATCGTAAGGGTGAACGGTTGCACTCACCGTGCCGATAACAGATCAGCGACTATAATCGACTTAAGGGCTCGAGTCGCACGTGCAAGTCACCGTAGCCGGTACGTGTTCTGTACTTGATACGATTAGGTTATAGTCACCCGAAACAAACGACCATCATGATGACTATAAACGACGGCAGCATAGAAGGTAATCTTAGCCGACGTATAGACCTAGAAGAGCGAACTGTAGTCAATGAGAAGTCTCGCGAGACCTTTGATTACAGTCAACATTCGTCAAAAGCACATCCGCGACTATACTTGGCTCGCAGGCTTAAGTGTACGACTATAGTACATGGCCATACCGGAATGGGTTAAGCACTCATTTCACAGACGACTGTACGATCTCTGATCGACGTCATTGCACGACTATTATCTTTCCACGCTACGACCGACTGTACGTTTGCACCCGTCCCTCCTCTTCCTCGTCCCACCGTTCTCATCATACTCTCGTCGTTTTCTTCGCGTTTCGTTCTCGTCTTAACGCACAGTCTCTACTTTCTATACACCTGTTCGTCGTATTCTTTCGCTAAAATTTCGCCACGTGATCGAATCAAGTACAGGAAGTCTTGATAGAGAGCGATACAGTCGGGGAAGAGAATCGCGTAGGACGATCGCCTACGAGTCTTCCGCATGGAACTCGATTCTGGCGTGAATACCACGCGAGAATAGTTACCCGATCTCATTCGGAAAATCGAATAACGGCCTTTTCCCGAGTATCGTGGAATTCGGCTATCGTTCGATACGATGGGAAAAGGAAGTAAAGGGAAAGACAAATTTTACAAGAATAACGCGGACGATCCACGCCAAGGAACGTTTTTCTCCGTGGAAGGTGAGAAACTAATGGTCGATTCTTTCCTGGGCAGGTCAGTAAGGTATATAGATTATACATATTTATAGTACATATACTTCTGAAGAGGATGTCCTATGGTTACATTCCTACAAGCGAGTACTTCAAGCGTATGGATACACGGGAGAAACAAAGGTTTGTACAAAGGGCGATCTCAGAGGGATAAGAATCGTGCGAGAACACGTACGTGTTTTGACTATATCCTTGACTATACATACATCGTAGAAATGAGAGATATTATCGTTACATTACTACTTATACTGCCACTGCTTCTTTCTTTTTTCTATTCGCGAAAAATATCTCCCTATCTCTCGGAATCGCTGTCCCTAACTGCGAAAATAGTAGCAGTGTCTTTAAATATCGATCGACTGCGATGGTTTTTGCTCTCCTCGACTTTTTCCTTCTCGATTCGTCGCTTCTTACCTTTAATGGAGGTAAAACGCGTGGAAGTGGTACGGACAGAATCGCCAGTGTGGTGCAAAAGTAAAAAGCTTATAAAAATTCGATCGTGTGTGTGTCGTAAGGTCCGTCTTTAAAATTTTCCACTAAAAAGTCTCGAAGACTCGGCTTCGTCAGTTCACCTTTTCCTCTCGATTGTCGTTAAAAAAAGCGTTATGCTAACTCTCGATCGATACTGTTGAGTCTTGAATGAGCCCGATAATAGTTTGGATTTTTCAGTTAGGTCACTTTTCCTTGGTGAAATTAAATTTTAATTTATTGTGTTCAAACCTAATTGTTTCGTAATACCGAACCATGAACAAATCCGAAAAAATTCCGGAACATTCATCGATATCTTTACCACAGTATAAAATTCGTTTGTTAACCAAAGCGTCTAAGTTCATTTATATTTCGTATTTTACGCAATAAATGTCATTGCAAAACATAGAATAGAAATTAAGATAAAGTGCTTTATAATCAAGTCACTCTATCCAAGCTATTATTGGTCACCTATATCCCAATCGTACCAATTGAGAGTTAAACGACGTAAAATAGGGACTCAATTTCATCCTTATGTACATGCACGACTGTTCGTGATCGAGATCGGAAAAGGGATGCGTGCTGATTAAAGTCTTAACTATTTTAGTTCTACTAGTACGAATCGGGAATCTACTAGTACGTTTCGAAGATGGACCAGAGAAAGTGGAACGTCTAAAACAGTTGTCGTTTAGAATGAAGTACAAGCTCGGGTCTTGCGATAGACTATTTTCCTGTTAGAGCGTGATAGGTACAACTTAGTCGTTCCTTCAAAAATATTACAGAACCGACCAAATATTGGAATTTGGATTTTGGAATCGTGTAAATTAGTTGATCAGCCTCTTAAATTAGTCGCATGTATCGGAAATCATGCGAAAAAATGCTTACTAATAAAAAATACTCGTAAATAGATTCGATGAAATGTTCGAAAGATGGTGCCACGTTTATCAATGAAATTGTTAATAATCGGAAATTATATCGTACAGCTGTTTGCCATTTTTAATTCGACTTGTAATTATTTGTAACAAAAGAAGATGTTACACGATAAACGTAAGAGACACGTTAGAAAATGAGATTAGTTTCCCAGGATTACAAAGAGTACTGATAACATTGAGCCTATAACACGTGAAGTTTAATACGAAATTTTTATTGCGTCGTTCGTTCAAACTTTACATTCGTGTAGAAACGAAATTACTCGTAAAAAAAGAATACAGTTTTTTTTTCTTTTTTTTTTTTTTTGTTTACCATCCACTCGAACCAATCGAAAACGGAAGCAAATATAATTCGTTTATTTATTGACGAATTTCGTATTAAATTAATCACTATTATAATTTAAAAACATACTTGTTCTTAAAAATATCGTAATATATATACATACATATATACATATATATACACACATATATATATGTATATATATATATATATATATACACTCCGCAGTGAAATGAATTTACAGATACAGTTTCTTTCCCTCGTTTTGCTTTTAAATCGATTACTCACCACCGTCATAGTTCGTACGATACGAAGAACTAAAACGAAACGGTACGAAATCGGAAATGATCGTAACTAGACTGCAACTTTTATGCAAGCTTGTTTTTTTTTTTTTTTTTTTTTTCGTGGACACAAATAAAAGAATAAAACTTAAATAGAGATTCGTTTTACCCATTAAAAATTACAACGAGTTTACTACTTTGAATGCTTTATATATTTCGGTACATTATATGCATTCTGTGCATCTCTTTGTATCTTTAAAACTCTGTAGGAATGCATAAAAATCCGCAGTCTAATCGTAACAATAAACTACAATTCATCGCAATTCAAGCGTTTGCTGTTCATCAAGCGTACAATATCGGACATATACAGTGCTTAACTACACTACTTTAGCCACGATCGTTCAAAACGTGCAATTCGAATAGAATTCTCGACTTAATTTTTTTTTGTTTCTCGTGAATAGTACGAACGATTAATGGTCCATCTTGGAATTTCCGTGGAATCAGCGGAAAGATAGTAGCTTTTTTGCAAATAGAAGTAGCTACTGGAGCATCAGGGATAGCCCATGACGATAATCTCTAATTCCATGTTCGAAGCTCAGTGGTTCTCAAAGGAGGTTTCTAATTCTTCATACATGATCAAATAATCATTTCTGTTCCACAGAGACACTTGATAAGGATATTTATGATATTTGTGATTCGTCCAAAGCATCGAATCGAACGCAAAATATTTGATTCGTGGCTTTAATTAACGACAGAAAGCCATCGCTAAATCTCGCTCGATCGGTACAGCAGCGATTAAATATACGTATACCTCTTGCGAGTTAACTTCTTTTTTTCTCTTTCTCTCTCGCTCCCTTTTTCTCACGTATATACATATGCACACCACACACGCATACATATATGCATATATATACATATTAAATTACTTTATTAATTTGTTTTCTTTACACAATTATTACAATTTATTTACTAGGTGATTCGAAACGGTGCGACATGATGATAGTAATAAGAAGACAAAGAAAAGAACAAAAAACTGGTGGTCTCTGTAGTGGTAACGGTGATGAAAATGTCAGGCAAACGACGAATATAGTTGTTCTCGAAGAGTCAATTAATCATTTTTTTTCCCTTTCTCTCCGTCTAAATCGCGTTTCCCTCCATGTCACTTTCATTTGCTCCCATCTCTTTCACACTCTCACGCGCATCTTCCATTCAGCTCCTCTTTCTCTCTTTACAACAATGCAGCAATATCGTTAACTGCTATCGTTAAAAATTAATCTACATATTTATATAGATGTACACACATATACGTAATTGAATCGTATGCACGTATTATATGTATATACCTATACGTATGTATATGTATATTATATACACACACATATATGTAAGTATTTATATATATAGACTTTCAGTATTTTACATGGGCTCTTCCCTCACCTGATGATTTCCCTACATTTTGCAAATGTTTGTGTAATGTATGTTTGCGTGTATGTTTGTAATCGAATAACGCTAGAGTCTCTCGAAAGAAGCAAAAAAAAAAAAAAAAAAAAAAAAAACGAGGCAAAATAAGGAAATGTCGGTGTCCATCCACTAGTAATTGCACGGAATACAATTTAATTCACCTAATTTATCGTGGATTTCATCCCTTTAATCATATACGATTCTCATATCATGATAATCGTATCTTCCTTCTTCTCAGACTATGAATTAACTTTCTGCCTTCTCTAACTGGTGACAAAATAATGTTCAAAGCACGCAAAATCGCAGAACACGAGAAAGACTGGATTAGAACTAAATCGATGAATTTCTTTATTAATCGAATAACCACGACAATTAACCAACAATTTATACTTCAGGTTGTCCATGAATTTTTCACATTCGTCTTTTTTACTTTTGTTTCCTCTTTATCTATTTTATTTCGTTCTACTTTTCACAGTTAGATTCATGACCATTTTTCGGTTTCTCATCAGTCGGGAAGATCAAAATTAATAATCTCCGTTTGAACCTGTTCGGTCGATAATTCTTCCTCTTGTTTTTACGCACGGATATCACGTCTCCTTTTTTTCAAGATGTCGGTTGACAAGGAGAACGAAGATACATCAAGCCAGCTGCTGCCTGAACATATAAATAATTTAAATCTACAATAATTACATATTTCTTCTTTTCAATCATATATGAAAACTATATCGCATGCTTATGTAATCTGTTCGAGCTCCTCTCAAGTGTCCTCGACAGCTATATAGCTTGCCTAATGTTTCTTTCAAGGGATCCGTTGTCTCACGGCGGAAAAATGATGGCTCAATTATTAAGCAAACGCAAAACTAATGGCGCCTATGGAATCTCCAACGTACGCTTGGAATTTTTGGTGATCAAAGGTCGCAGTTCATAAATTTTGAAAGAAACGAGTCATTATATAATTATTTAAATAATACATTGTATAATTTTAAACAAAAAAATGAAGAGGCGACCATTATGTTAGCATATACTTAATACGTATGGATTTATGTGCGAGTAAGTGCTGGAAAGATACCACCATTATTAAAAGTGCCACAATCGACACATATCTGAACATCCTGTTTTTTCTTTTTCAACGCAAAAACGACAAATTATCCTTCAATCGTCAGAACGCAAAGACTCGTCTTCGTAATTTTCATGATCGTGTATCAAAAATCTCATGTATTTCCCTTCGTTTTCGTTTAGACTAGAGGAAAAACGAAATCGATAAATTCACCTAACTGTTCAGCTAGTAATGAAGGAAACTGTCCATGTTAATTGTTTAAAAACGTAATCTACATCATATCAACGTTCATTAAAACTCTGAAACAAATGTCTTAGCATTTCTCTTTCTCTCCCATTCTCACTCGTTTGCTGTCCTTTTCACTCTCCCACTCATACTTCCACCCACGTTCTCACTCTCCTACCATTCTATTTTCTTTCTTTCTTTTTCGTTTTCCCTGTTCTTTTAATCAACGTTCGTCTTTTCCCTCTCTTTAAAAGGAAAAAAAAGAAAAAAGAAAGGAACTAAATGATCGTTCGGTATGGACTTTCATCGGCAGCCTCTCTTTAGTGATTTCTTGCGGCGCGATATGATATGTAGAAACGTGCAAAATGGCGGCTAGGTCACGCGCGACATGCCCGGAAGGGTTCAGGGGTCCTTTTCTTTCGTTTTGTTACCGTTCCGCAGAATTGAAATTCATCACGCAAAATGCACAAATTTCCTTCGTACACCTCTTCTTTCATCTTACAATTCTCCAAGACTACCACAGACGAGACAGCGATCTAGATATTAAAAAAGGTTCAACAATCTCGATCGAAGAAGTTCAGAGGCCTCGTACGACTGCGCTTTCTCTCTCGCGGGCATATAAAGTATGCATAGTGATGCGCACGAAAGGATAACTTCATAATTTGCTTACAAATCTTGTTCTTACTTTTTTATCGTCTGTCGTTCACACGCTGATACAGAAAAAAGAAGAGGACATTCGAAATTTGTCGAAAAACTAAAGCACTTCAGGCATAAGGAAAAACAACTTGTGGTCATTTAAAAAGAAAATCGCTCTCTGATGCGCAGAGCTTTGTCGCGTGTGGTGAAAAATATCGCTCGGTGAAGCCGAGGGTTCGGTAAGATCAACGACAGAAATATGTAATGATAATCGCGCGACGATTAAATCGAATTGATTTATTCATTGAATAGAGGATCGTATTCCGACATATTTTTCTCCTTTTTTCTCTGCTAATTGTGCTGGTATACGCAGCATGTCTCACGTCGCGGAAATTCGTCTTACGATAAATAGAGATTGTGCACGCAAATTACTAACGTGTGTGTTTATGTGTGTGTGTTTGGTGTTCAATCGTGACATTCTCCGCGTGAAAATTTCCCTATCAGTTGCGACAGCATCGATCGGCGCTTGAATCTTGAACACAATAAGAATATTATCTGTGTAACATGCGTGTTTTTTAATACAATATAATGATAAGTATTGTAATCGTCATTTCCCTTTTTCCAGTTCGTTGTTACGTATTCAAGAGGAAACGTCCGAGTCTCGGTTCCTATCCATACTGTTCTTCGCGAAAGCTGAGAATCTAGCGATCTCTTTCTCCTTGAAACACTAAAATTTGTCGAAGCCCGTGTCAAAAGGCAGGTGGCTCTTGTATCTCTTTAATAATCGCGATGATCGTGTACCTGTTTGTTTGTTTGTTTGTGTGTGTGTGTGTTGTGTGTGTCGAATTATGAAATGACGACGAGGCAAGCAACGTAACGCGCTACTAGACATAGTGTATCATAGATTACACATCGTTTGGTTTTTCTTCAACTAGAAAAAGTTCGCGTTCGTTATTATCTTTCTTTTTTTTTGTTGTTTTGTTTCTTTCTTTCTTTGTTTATAGCAATTATCAATTAAAAGAGGTTACGAGCCAGTTCCTATAACATATATATACATTGAATTGAATTGTTTGTTATGCTGTTTTTGGCAATAAGGTGGCAATCAAGCGTTCGCACACGCCACTCAGAATTCGAGGTGTCCTCAGGCGAAATCGTTATAAAGAGGGGAACTATTCATCTTCTTTATTCAATAATCCTATAATATTTCGTCGTTCGTGTTTCAAGCGAACAAAGCTTAAAATACCACACTGGTATCGCCATTTGCATAGAGTTCAAAAAAATTTACAATTGGGGATTCTTTGTGTTATGTGTATGTTATATCGTCTATGGACATCCTCCTCAGAAGAATATCAATCTTCCTTCTGTTCTTTTTTTTTTTTTTTTTTTCGTCCTTGCTATACCGTACTTGAATTTTTTTCTTTTTTCGTTTCTTTTAAGGCTAGTTTCTAACACGCGAATTCTTGGCTTTTCTTTTCATTTTCACTCTCACTCCCTCTCTTTCTATCGTTATATCTCTCTTTTTCTCCTTCTCTCATCCTCTCTTTCCCTTTCTCCCTCTCCCTCTCTCTTTCTCACTCTCTCGCCGTGTTTTCTATCGTTTGTTGTTTAATTAAACGTTAAAAATAGAAAGCAGCTTAAGCCATGTTCGACTGGCCGGGGTCTGTGTTCTTTGAAGAGGACAGCGTGTTGGTGTTCACGTTATTATCACTAGAGTTACCGCTACTCCCCGCGACCGGTTCCGACTGGCCTCCAGGATTTTCCGAAGTCTGCATGTACTTCGGTTTTAGGATCGAGTTTAGCGACGGTTGAATTCGTAGCTCGTACTCTGTAAAGTTAAACAAAGGGGGAAGCTCTCGCCCATTTGGTAATCGCGTCCCCTGCTCCCGAAGTTCGTCGAAAAACGGATGAGCGCACGCTTCCAACGGTGTGATCCGGCCGGATGGCGTGTACTCCAAAAGTCCAGCGACCAACTCCATCGCTTCCGGGGGTGTGCGTGCCCTGAACACCTGTAATCATCGTCGTCATTAGTTTCAATCTGTACTGGTAAAATTTTCGTGGTTAATCTGTGGCTAACAAGGAGAAATCTCAAGATGATCTTGTTTCTCGATATTAATTTCTGTTACTGGACGAAGGTTCGTTAAGAAAGAAAAAATTATTCCTCGGGATTTGCCCACTTTTTTTTGTAGCGAGGATTTTACAGTAGAGGCAAGAAATTTTGTTCGTCTGTTCAAGGTTACGTAGTCTCAATATACTCACTATTAGATTGTGCATGTTCATGCAAATGTATATTTTTATAGCGAAAAAGTGGATGATCAGGAAGTAGCTTTGACTTAAAAAAAACTTGTCACCTCCACCATAAGAAATCGCATAGCAACACAAACTGAATGAAATCCTATACCACAAAGCAATAAAAAAAACGGCAGCAATACGTTCCGCTTACAAGTTCGTTTGAAGTTTCGTATCTGATCAGTGTATATTAGGTGTATTACAATCGATATTAGTAGTGATGAACCGCTTCGATTTTGCTATTTGTTCTCGTATAAAAGTTTATCCACCCGAGGAGCTGATCGTTCGGGAGACGAAGTCGGATTCATTCGATGTTCACTGCTTTTTATCTGTTCTCTAATAAAATGTGTTTACTCCAGGAGAATATAATTCGTACAGAGGAAGATCGTTCGATACATGAAATTAACGATCCATAAAAATCGTATCATTAAAATACTCGGCAGGCACAAAAGCAGTGCGTGAAAATGAAAGAGATGATAAATTTAGATCTTACAAACAGTAAGTTGGTTTCGCAGACAGTCTGTTGTCGCTCTTTACAATGTACAAGAGAGAAAAGAAAAGAAATGAAATGAAAAGAAAAGGAAAAAAAAGAAAAGAATAATTGCATACCATTTTCAAGTCAGTGAAAAATATTTTTGTTCACCACCAGAACATTAGAGTAAGTGATACACCGAGATTTTTAACAGATCTGTTTCTATTTAAAAAGTTAGTAACGTGGATGATGATGATGATGATGATGATGATGATGATGATGATGATGATGATGATGATGATGATGATGACGACGATGATGATTATGAGATAGAAAAATGGATATTACACATGAGTTCGAGAAAAGATGTACGTCGAGCGATTTGTGATGCGAAGAATCGAAATGAAGATGGTTTTTTTCAATCGTCGAGGCTCGTCGTCCTCCGTTCGACACAGCGGTAACTGAGCATCGTATCCAGCTTATTTCTTACCGTTTCAGATGCTGAAAATGTTGGTTATACTGGTTAGTAATATCACGGGCTAGAGAGAAAAAAAAGGAATATTTGCCAGCCAGTAAATGATAAAGACACATTGCTCTTTGAACAGGGGACCACTTACTCTAATCTTTTGGTGCTCCGTGGAACACTTTAGTCCACTCATTCGTTGAAGCATAAACTGTAACCACGAGTAACCATGTGTTGATGAATGTGATTAGAGCCGGTTTGTTAGTTAGAAGGAACAAGACTGCGGAACAAGACCTTACCCTTCAACGATTCCATCGCTATTTTTTACAATTTTTTTCGCACAATGTGGTCACAAGAAACCTTATTAACACAATAATGTTTCCCTTACAAAGGGATCATGTGAAGAGTGTGCACTGATTTAAATATTACGTTTTTCTCTTTTTCTACGCTAGTTTTACGTTTGCATGGACATTAAATATTTCAATTTTAAATGAAATATCTTTACTTCTGCGAAATATAATTTCTAACGAAAATAACATTTGGCAAATTACCGAATATCTATGCAAACGATGTTGTTTCTCGGTAGACCTACTATTCTTATAAATTCTCTAAATCATTGAAATCAGAGCACACCAGATCATCTGTTTCCCCCGTTAGTCACGAAACCGCCAAACATGTACGCAGTACGCAGTTACGAAATTAGACGAGCTACACGAAAAACCGTCTCGACAGTCTAACGTATAGCGCACAAAGAGCGCATAATACAACGAGTAGATCAGATGATAGGCTACCTTTTGCCACGGGTGCGCCTTAATCTGTGGAAATTTGAACTCGGTATAGTTGGGATTCATCTCACGTATCTGGTCGCGTGTAGGTGTGCCGAGCACCTTGATGATCTCGACCAGTTGATCCACGCCACTATCACCGGGAAATATCGGTTGGCCGAGCAACAATTCTGCTACCACACAACCTGCGCTCCACACATCTGTAAACACGATAAAACTTTTTAATTAGACATATAAACGAAAGAAAAGAATAAATCTTTCTATTTTCTGTCCCTCCTTTTTCTTGTATTTTATATTTTATATTTATTTTATATATATTTCGTGTGCCATATTTCTTTCTAGTTTATCATATTCATATAAGTAAAGTGCCTTGACGCATTGCCAGCCAATCTTTCAATCTTTAACGTAATAAATAGACTGCGGATGTTTATGCAAATTTATACTTTCATAAGCATGACTAAAAAAACGCAACTTAAATAGAACCGCAAATACTGTTACGGGGTCGATTCTGTTCCTCTTGCATGATTCTTTGTCCATGCTACGTTCATTCTATATACATTCTATACAATTCTACACATACGATGTATTTAGATCTGTACGAGTCGAGGCTACGGAAACGACTGGCTGCTGTCCTTTCTATTTAATCAATATCCCGGATATAGGTAAAGTCGTCTTCTTGATTTTCTGTTACGATACGCACTGCCTTTAACGTTTCACGCTGCGGCTGTCGGATAGTTTTGACGTTCCACATTGTGACTTTCAAACTTTCAAATATCCAGAATTCTATTATAGCAATCTGCTTTACTTTGGATATTTTGCGCGCTTGTACATATCGTGTATAGCCTACGTTTTTACACGCTCCAATATTTCTCAAATTTCGACTGATTTTCGTACGTATCGAACAAGTAAGAGATTTTATAAAAACTTACTAAAATACCTTCAAGTACGTAGTTTAAGCTGATAAAATTCGAACGTTCAAAAAAGGTTGAAGAACCTTTTATTTACAATTAACCAAACTGGTATTCTGCTAGGGACATGAAACAGTCTACAGTACACCATTCAACGAATTAACTAGAATTGAACGATGTTAACAATAGAAATAATACATAAGTAATCGTACCAATCTTCGTGGTATAATCGATAGCACCAAAGATTAATTCGGGTGCGCGATAATAACGACTACAGATGTAAGACACATTAGGCTCTCCTTTGACCAGATGTTTAGCAGAGCCAAAATCACAGAGCTTCAAGACACCGGATTCTGGGTCCAGGAGTAGATTCTGTGGCTTGATGTCCCTGTGACAGATCCCCAGCGAGTGGATGTATGCCAGAGAGCGGAACAGTTGGTACATGTACAACTGGAAATATATAACAAAAAATGATATTAGAATGTTATGCGTGAAATAAAAAATGTTCCGATTATAGCGATTGATGAATCGAATACGAGGAAAGCTTTAGTTGGTCTACAGTTTAATCGCGTCTATCAATAATTATGGATAATTATTGTATGTCATACGATTATATGTAAGATCGAGTAATTTTGCAATCTATGACACGTCGTTCTGTAGAATGAAACGAGTTCGTATTACATGTATGAGATGGTATATTGCGATTGATTAAGATAATGATATTTTTGAATTAAAGATGTCTTGGTTATTTATTTTTTAACGAATTGAGAATTATGCTGTATTCTATTTTAAATTATTACGTCATGTATAAAACCTCTTGCGGTAGTAGTTCAACGATTATTATTGTAATTTTCAGCTTACCTTAATGAAATTTATCGGTATGGTTTGCTTGCTTTTGTTATAATGCCGAGCGACTTTATACACAGTTTCAGGTATGTATTCCAACACTAGGTTCAGATAAACCTCGTCCTTCTAAAAGAAATCCGCAAAGTCTTTTGTTAGTACGAATCTACACCATCGACATACGAAGGTGTACCGTTTCAAAGGCACACGCGACTCGAGAGTAAATTCTTTTGCACGGCTTAGTTGCTTGTTTCATCGTAGAAATCGATCAGCATGAATTTTACATGACGAATTACGCGAAGTGCCTTTGAACCGTGCACACGCAACTCCAGAAGATTATTTTCTATAACTAGTCAAGCTGCGTTAGCTACTACAGCTTGAATCAAAAATATAGTCACTCAAGGATACACTCCACTACTCAAAGTTAAGAAAAAACAAGAACAACGATTATAAAGTACCGTGCGAAAGTTTTAGGCCACCCATCGAACAACAATTTTTTGTATTTTTTATTTCTCCATGTCATTTTAAATTTGTCGTCACTTCATAAAGCAGACGTTTAATTCAAGAATTACCGGTAATTTGTTTAAAAAGATAATAACGGTATTTCGCTGTTTCTTAGATCTTGTCGAATAATTTTTCAACGATCATTGAAATTTATTTTCTACTATTCGATATTTTGTTTTCAGTATTTCAAATAAATCACATTTTTCGTTTCCTCCGTTCTGATCGATAGCTCATCTTAAATCTATCTAAACACGCGTTTTATAACATCTAGGCAATAACTGAACACAATTTTCTAATTTCCTAATATTCCTTCCTCGCCCATAAATATTTTCTAAAAATACGATTGATAAATATAATGATAAATAAAGCTCGTTATCATAGATGGCCTAAAACATTTGCATCGTACTGCATCTCTATGTAAAATCAGTCTATTTAGAAAAAATAAAATTCCAGAAATAATTGACACTGTGCAACACACGTGGAACCAAACTATGATTCGTAGGGGTGAGGGTAGAGTTTCCAATATGATTGGTGATGGGGCTGGCGGCCTTGAGCAACGAAGTTCTTTGACTCAGGCTATAGACTTCGTATTTAGTGTTCTACGATGTTCGCGGCTGACACATAACAACAAAAACGTGTTATCGTTTTTTTGTCGTTAATCTGTCTACGTGTAAGCGGAACTGCCTAAATTCTCTCAAAAAAAGGACCTCTCCGTCAAAACTACTGGGTACTCTCTTGTTCACTTACGTCCACATGAAAAACTGGATTAGTTGCGTTTAAGATGTTCTACAAAATAACACAACAACGTCGCATGCATTAAACTAACAATGAATACTTGGCGTTTTGTATCATTGTGTATCATTCGAGAGAAATCAGAAGTATCGCTCTACTGCATTTAATTCCAAAAGTATTCGAACAGTAGCAAACTACGGCTCAAAAATCAATTAAATTTGTTTTTTTTTTTTTTTTTGTTTTCTCAAAATGCTCGACAAAATTATATGTAATTATTAGAGCAAACGATATTTTAATGTAATGTTTAAAAAATTTTGAAGAGGATAAAAAATCTCGTTTAGCTTCGAGGATCAATCGTCTAAAAAAGACGATTTTAATAACACGGGATTGAGCGAATTTTAAAACTGCTTCCCTGTAAAAAAAAGAAAAAAAAGATACAAAATACGACATCATATTCTTGCTTTGTACTCCTCAATTCTTTCGTAATTAACTCAGATATATCGTTGTACAGTTAAATTTTGTTACTATCCAAATACTTTTAGGGAATATCTGTATATCGTGAGTATAATTGAAGAAAAAGAAGAAAAAAAAAAGAGAGAGAGAAAGAATCAAGGGAAATAATTTGCGTGACGCAAGAAACGTTTGAATAAAAAAAATTGTGTGAAAAGAAAAATCCACTTTCTTATGGAGTAGATCGTACGTCCAACAATAATTGCTTCAACGTTCAAAATTTCAATCGAGTGTACGGAATTATCGTTAAAAAGAATCTTAATAAATAGTTACCTTATCGCCACTGGAGTAGAAGAAGTATTTCAGTTTTACAATGTTGCAGTGCTCGAGACGCCGCATGATTTGTAACTCCCTGTTCTATAAATAAAAGGAAGGGAAAATCCGATTAATTCACGTAGTTCCTCGTTCGTGTTTACTTCGTCGCGACGACGGTGTTTCCCTTATCTTCGATTAGAATCGTTGTTAAGCACGTTTGTTGTTACATTCCCGAGATTTAATACGGAGATTGAGGTCGTGGATTATCGTTTCTCAAACATTGCAATCTCGCAAAACATAAATCTAATTTTATCGATACGTAAATACGACGATATTATTCGGTCGTCTCGGATCGGACGAATTAAACAATTTATCTTTACTCGTACAATTTCCTTCCTCTTCGTTTTATCTCTACGATTATCGATCAAAGGTAAAAACTATAGAAATATACGGTAGAATTTGTAAACGCATTCCAGGATTAAAAAATGAGAATTTACTTTTAAGTATAGGCTTGTCTTCGCAGACCCTCTGTTTCCGAATCGGAGCTACCTCGAATCGACGAATTACTATAATACGCGTTGGCAAATGATCTCTAGCTTTCATAGAGCCTATATATTTCCAACATGCAGAAAAAGAATCTGTTCGTTCTACCCAGACCTTCGTCCGTTCCCTGCACTATAATTTCTGCTAATTTCTTACTGTAGAAAAATACAGATTGGTCAATCCGATCGTTAAATCCAGGTACGAACGACGACTAGTTTCTATCGGTCGAATTTCAATTTCAAGTTGAACATTATTTTGTAACTGCAAGTCGTAGTGAGAAACATCAGAGGATCTGCGAATTTATTTTTTTATTAATTCGACAATTAATACGCGTTTAGTTTGTCGTATCGGTTAGAGATTAAAGACGCGTTGAAATTATTAAGAAATTATTTATCGAGGAATTCTCTATTTCTCTTACCTTAAATCGTTTGTCTTGGAGAACTTTTTTGATGGCGACCAGTTCTTCCGTGTCACATAGTTTCGCTAGGTATACAACGCCGAAGCTGCCGTTACCGATTACTTTAGTGTCTGTATAGGAGATCTCTTGGGGACGATCTGGACCAGCACCAGGTGTAGCCACCACGGTCGTGACTTTGTTGCCATCTCTATCTGCATTATACATCACACCGCCCATAGAAACAATCGAAAACCAGAATGGTAAAGTACAAGTAGAAAGTAAGAAGGTATAGTAACGATTTGGAGTCGTATGAAAAAAAGAAAAAAAGAAGAAAAGGAAAAATAAAGGAAAGATGAAATAGTAAATTGATTCTACGAAGCAATGGACTCATGCTCGGTGATATAATTTTCGAAGGTTTTGTTAATCAAAGAATTTTATGAAACAGTTATGATTGTTCAACACGTTGACTGCTACGTAAGTTCACGCGAGGCTGCTCGTACCAGGAAATTAATCGAATGATTTAAACTCTGTAAACAATCGTGTTCGAGGAGATTTTCAATATTTTGATCTACGTGACGGTAACGTTACGAAGTATTAAATGCGTTATAGAATGGTTGAAGAATTTTATTTTTTAATAAATATATGTTGCGTATATGCGTTCAAAGGTATGAGAATCATCGATGAATTTCCAACAAAACATCAGTAGATAATCCATTATGAAACGACAATTATTTCATGAAATTCATATTCCATTCGTTCATATTCAACTTTGATTACGTGAGTTTAGAAAAAGTATTTTTTCAAGAGAATATCATCATATTTTTCCAACGTATTTTCGAAAGCTAAACTATGTGTCATGTGGGAATGAACAATAAGCAAGATTCAAATTGAAGTCAACATGTTAATACTTAGAAGACTAGATGTATTGGGTTGGCAACTAAGTGATTGCGGATTTTGTCAATATCACCTAATGGCAAAATCCGCAATCACTTAGTTGCCAACCCAATATAATACGCGTAGCTAGAAGATCGAAGAAAATTTATAGAAAGATGAAGTAGATCGAAGAAAATGTGTCAGGAATTTGAAAGTTATAAAGCGATACAGTCACGATTTATTCGACTATAATTTAAGCACGAAATAGAAATATTTCAATTACAGCAATAACGATTAATGTAAACTATGAATTCGTCGGAATCTTATCAATTGAAATCATCGTCATTTTGTTTCATTGCTCTTATTTCCGAGTTAATCACCGTAAACAATATAAAATCCTACTTAAAAAAGAAATTCTAGAATCCTGTTCCACTAATCCCATTGTATCGATTTTCGATGCATCGTTTTCGAGCCGAACAACATCCTGCGCGGCCTCAAACTTGAAAACGATTTCGGGGAGCATCAACACGGGGTCAGACACGAAAGAATGTACAACACAACATCGAAGGAGTCGCAGCACACAGTCGAAATAGCCGCGTCGTCGTGAAAATAGCGCGACGATCCGAAATAGCGCGATCGTCCATTCGGTTTTATTGCGGAAAAGTCAGGATCGAAAACGACTGCTCTCTGTTCGAAGACGAAACAATCTTGCCGAGAATTTTCGCGCTTTAACCTCGTCGTTAACCATTCGTTACGTTCGTAACGCCCAACCATAGAGCTGTTTCGTTCGACGAATAAGAATGAAAGCAATGTTCGTTGAAAACAAACAGAGTCGATGCATACAGCAAAAAAAAAAAAACAAAAAAGAAAAAACCTTGAGCTGAGATGCAAAATATTTACTATCTACTTCGACGATAGTCGATGAAAAGCATCCGACGATGAATCTGGAGATGTCGAGATTATTAAAAATTTACTGTATTGTTTTTCGTACAATTTTATCGAGGGACGTAATAAGAAAAGGTTTGAAAGTCTGCATAAAACACAACGTTATAAAGGCAACATTAAATTTGCAATAAAATCGGAAGATATAGCATTATGGTATGATCGAATTCGTCTTGTTCTTTTTATCTATCCATTTGTTTCACCAAAAGAAGACCATGTAACCTTGAGATCTTGAGAAATATTGCAAGATCTTCGATAGAAAGCGAGGTTATCGTAGCAGCTGTTAGTTCATAAGATGATATAAAAAAGGGAGGCTATTAAAAGAAGCGTAGTGTTTTGTAACTCGAAGGAAGTTCGCGACCAGTTAACGAAGAAATAAGAACAGAGATCAGTGAAATCACTGCTTCCTCTTGCTTTATATCCACCAAGGTCGTACAATTATCTAGAATTAGAGGGGAGATCTATGAAAATTAGTGTTTACCATAGAAATTCTCTAACGTTCTTACCGCCAGATTTCCCTCTACATTTCTATACTGGTGGCAAAATCTGCAAGCTTTCATCGTCGATAAAAAAAAACACCGTGTTTATTCTTGTACATTTTTTTAAGAAGAAATCTACCGACGATTTTGTTAAAAAATATTTATAGTCAGAAAAGGATGGCTACATTTTAGAAACGTAAGGGTAGCGAGGTTGTATAACTATGCGAGCTCTTGCAATCTTAATCCTTTGTACATGAAAGCTGAAGAGAAGAAGAGAAATCTATAACCTATAACTAGTCGCTTGTCAATACGTCGATATTGTTAGTCGATAAATAATTACGCGACAGAGCGCCAAAGTTGTTGAACCGCGCAGAGTTAATTAATCTTCGATTCTTGAAAACTTCAAATTATTACTTTAATTACGAAAAGATCGCTCTGTCGTAGGATTACCTTCGAATTTAAAGGTTAGCATAGATCAAAAAACGAGATGGACCAACGAACGTAATCGATAAAAACGAACACCCTTTACCCTTGTCCTGCTTAACACCTAGAAGAAAGGAAAACTAAAACGCTGTTACAGTTTACACCGATTGGATTCTTAGACGGTTGGCGATTCTATTCTATCGCTCGATAGCAGCAGGCGCGTGAGAGGTATAACCTTGATAAGATGCGACGTAGGATAATGCGAGGGCCGCGTTTACAGACCGGTTTTCTCATTGAACCGCGGCTGAAAATAACCACGCGCCGCATAATTCAAGCGTTGTAACGCGACCGGGCCCGAAAATTCGCACGATCGTACCGGAAACCCGGTTGATATCTCGCGATCGCGTTTATCGTCGTCGAATGAATCGAAACAGGCGCAGCCAACGATAACATGCCACGTGGGCCACGATTTACTTCTTGACATTTCGCCAACATCTTTCCCTTCGGTTAACCTTTCCCTCTTCCGTATCGTCACCTCTTTCCCTCTTCACGCAGAGTATTTCCAAATTTCGATGCAGAGTAACGCGAACCGGCAGAGAACTGGGCGCATTTGTGATTTGTTTCTTAACAGTTTGCGAACAGTTTCAAGGCGAATAGGACGCCGGTCGACTATCGTTGGAGAAATTTCAGGTTGAACGATTTTGGTAATTTCCTAGGGAATGCGAGGCGTACGAGATTGTAGAGGAAATGGTGACCTTTGGAATATCGTTAAGTTGATGCATAGAAAGTGTTGGTTTCCTGGATTAATCTTTAATCGCGCGTAGTTTCGTCAAAATATGTATATATATGGTGTCGTCTTTAATCGAAGAAATTAATCGCATTGTTCCAAATTTATAAGAATTATCAATTCTTGAACTGCAAAAATCTTGAAACGAAACTGTTGTAGTTTTCTTTTTCAAATAATTTATAGATCGAAGATTGTTTAAGCGGAATATATAGAATGTGCTTGACTTTCTCCAAATGTATTAGGTTGTCCGAAAAATGTCTTTCTTTCGCAAACGTGTCTTTTACAACAACAATGCACTTTCATAGGAACGTGAAACCAAGTCTGTGAAATGTCGCGGTGTTTATCTCAGAACAGAATAAAATGGATCGTACGTAATTCGACAAAATAATGTAAAACAAAAAACGATTTATTTATTGTGCGTCTATCATTTCCTCGTAAAATGAAAGAAACTTTTCGAACAACCTAATACGATGGAAAGCATCTACCGTCCCAATTTCTAAGGAGTAGTACACCAAAAAAGAAAGACAATTCCGCTAAAATAAATATATTCCAAATTCTATACGCTTTATATCAAATTTGTATTTTTCTCGAATGTTTATGTCGGATCTACGATGGCCGAAAATATCTCAAGTACCATGATTTAAAATATAGTTGAAGTATCCAGAAGCTGATGCAAGATTAGTCGCGTCAACAGAATTTTAAAGGCCTTGAGACAGATATATGCTAACCTTGGTTCTAAGGAAACGTATCTCTGAAATTCGCAAAAGAGCAACGGTTATTTCGAAGTGGGAGCAAACTCCTAATTAGACTGTGAAGTTCCATCTCGCGAACCAGCTGACCGAAAAGTGCCAAGTCGAGGTGCGAAACATTACTAACGCTCGAAAATAGCGACATCTCATACATCAAGATCCTGATCTGCATCGTTCAGCACCTGTCCGCGCAATATTTCACGCGAATCGAACTTAGAAGATATTACAAGAAAGAGTAACGAAGAACTGAACAATAATATGCGTTTAGAAGTAGAACCTTTAGACTTAAAATTATGAGAACCATGCGAAGATTAGAATTTTCGGATCTTTTGACAATTAAATTAGAACGCTGCATGTATAAAAGAACTCGGAACTTTGTATTAATTAGGTTTTAATGTCGTTAAATATTATTAAATATTATAGAAAGTATAGTTATTTCTGTACATATCGTGATATACAATTTCTAAATAATAATAACAATAACACACCTGTTTCTAATAAATATATTACAATATATTACTTTCAAATCGTTTTAATTTTTATACTCGGCTCTACGAAGTATGTGCAAGAATTTTTTTTCGGGGATATAGTTCCCTGAAATAGTTGGGCAATTACTATTCCCTAGTTTTTATTGGAGGATCCTTAGGGACACGCGGCAGACGAAAGAAGTAGGTCAATCGGCAGCGATCTCTGGCAAAAGTGCCGCTTGGATCGGAGCCGGCTAAATCCAGCGTGCGACAAAAAGTGCAACCCAAGGATCCGGATGCACGTCAGCCTCCCTTTTACCGCGTTACGCGCGCATCAGAGGATTCACGACCTTTTTCCTGGCCGTATCGCACGGGACTGGCAACCGTGTGACATTTTGCGGCCAACCAGACGATGCACAGCCTTTGGCTCAACGGTGCATCGTCTAAAGCGATTGCAGGATCATGGGGTAGAATAATCGCGTTTTCTTTGACACGCAGATTGCGCTGATGAACCGAGTTCGCGCTAGTCGGTGTTACGAATCGAAAAAAAGCTCGCGGTAAGTAATTATTAACTCTCGACTATATACTAGCCCGATATTGTTTACGACAAAGATGATCTCACAATAAATTTTCCGACGTGTCTCGATCTATTTGCGTTCAAATTCTTTTCAGATTCGTTCGATTCGTTTTCGATTTTTTTGATTCGTTCGTATTTTCAGCGAAGAAATTTTCCGAGTATTGTTCCGAACTTTATCGTTTGTTTTGAAACGAAAGATCGTAGGCTTATTTTGTATCAAAAAAATCTCGGATCTATTTATCGAAATAACGAGTTTCAAAGTAGCAATTTGAATATTTCACAAACTTCTGGAACACCAACATCGGTGCAATATTGGCGCGTCAAGGTGTTAAAACTGCACTTTATTCGCAGGTTTCGATCTCTTATCGCATGAAATCTCAGAAGCAACGTCGACGAAATTTGCGATCATGCAAAATCGGATTTGCACGCGAAACACGCGTTTCACGCGACTTTAGATTTGCATCGGTGCTTATCCACTACTTATAAACGACGTTAGGCAACGCTTTCGCAACAAGTATTGTCTCCTTCGCTTTGCATCAAAGGTGTTACTATGCACTTAGATCGATCGAATAATTCGCAGCGCGTTCTATCGATTGTACAAGTATTTCAAGGGTTATAGAAAACATCATCGATGCAGAAAGTCTCGATTTTAAAGCAAAGCTCGTCAGTTATCCTCGCGTGAGAGGATGTTTCATATATGATACGTTATTCAACGCAAGGGATGCGCGTAGTTTTGTTCTTCTGATTTTATTCTACGTGGTTGAGCGTTAGATATTACGTTCTATAGTTTTATACAAAGAAAGAGCTTGTGACGGAATTAAATATTCAACAGCAGGAAGAAATTTCAATTTTGCAAAGGTTGAGAGCCTCTGGTACGCGACGAAGAAGAAAAGGATTGATCGGGTGTACACATCGAGCATCCCGGTAAGCAAAAAATCTCTTTACCATTTTTATTTTACCTTTTCTTTTTTTTCTTTTTCCTTTTTTGCCCCCCTTTTTTTGCCGCAACGTGTGAAGCCGACGTAGCTAGCTTTTGATGTATGAAAAAATAATTGCCGTGGGTCGATGTGTGTAACTAAAATAAATACGAATAACAAGGGATAAATGTCAGTGGGTCGGTGTATTACTTCTCGTCGAACAGTTTTTCTTTCTTTACTCATCTGTCTTGTGTTTCTAACCTTTCCCGCTCAAATGGCAGATGGCTTTTTAAAAACGCGACTAGATGTTTTGTTTAATAAACAAATTCATAAGCGTCATCGCGTTGTAGCCTTTTGCGTCATCCTCGTTTCAGTCATAATTTTCTCGATAAAATCGAGATTCGAAGATTAATGGATAGAAATCTTCGCAAGAATTGGGAGTCGAAAATTAACGAAACAGAAAATTATTGCAAAAATGACAAGGTTCTACATACGAGTTATTATGATTTTCCTTCTCTAGAAAATACTTTGCAGTATGACGAAAAATACTACATAGTATTTCAAATTTCAAAATGTCTGCTTTGCGATATATTTGTGAATTAATCGAAACAAATAGAAGATGCAACTGGAGATTGTTAAGATGCATCTCGTTCCATCGAAAGTCAGAAATAACACAACTCGTCTCGAGGCGACTGACATGTTTGAAAAGCAAGAATAATCCAGTGTTGAATAATTTATCGATAATGTCTGGGTTCATTATACTTTAAAATATTCCGAGTACAGTGTACACGCCGAGATTAAAAAGCAGTCAAACTTGGTAGAAACAGCGAATATATTACGCCTACGGATCGTCAAAGTCAATGATCGATGATGATTTCAAGGCTAATTAGCGGATTTTAATAATCCAGATAAAATTCAGGCTACTCCAATGTTTAGAACAGCTGCTGAAGGGCACTCTGATTCAAAAACTCTCTTCTACTCTCCAATTACAAGTTTTTGTCAATTTTTACGAAGCGAGCACCGTATACGCAATAACCAAAGAATCCAAAGATGTTTCAACTAGAAACTTTAAATTTGACAATTTTTGATCATTTTTATAAGACGAAAAGTCCATCGACGACCGGGAAAGAAGACGATGTAATTACAATTTTCAAATCTCGAACTTACAAAAACAGTTCGTATAAGAACTTTTGTTGCAAATGTAATAGGTTTTGCATAAACGAAGTCTCAAGTCGAACTGTTACTATCGTCCCCGATTTGCCCTATTTTCTGTGAAATAAAAGATCTGCTACTATCACTGCGCCAACGTTTCCAATATGTTCTACTTGGAAATATCGAACCTCGGAGAGCGAATTTCTTTTTATCAACTTTTATCAAGAAATTCGAAAAAAGAGCTGTGAAAGAGAACTTAGAGAAATTTCATTGAGAAACATTTTCTCGAAAGCGGGAAACTTGGACGCGAAATATTATTTCGCGATTCTCACGCGACTATGCGCTAACAAAACCGATCCCGACTGCCAGAACAACGATCATCCTCCACCCTCCAGACGAACAACTTACGTTTCCTGTTCTTCAGCCGGCGCAGGAACTTGCAGAACTTTTTGTACGCTGTGTTCGCCTCCTTGCTGCTCAGTTCCATCGCGCTCTTCGCCCTTTCATGCTTCTGCTGTCCAGACGGACAGAATTTCGGATAACGCCAATGCTGGCAAGGTTCTGACCAGTCTAACGTGGCAGCTGGCGCCATTACACTTTACAAAATTCACTTAAAAAAAATCCACCGAAAGAGAAAGAACACTTGACCGCGTGAATTTTTTCTTGGTGAAAAATACTCTGGTTTACCCGTCCGTTTTCGATAAATATCTCAGTGCGACAGAAGCTTGACGCATCTAGTCTATAGTCATATAGTTTACAAATATTCCGAGAGTCTGAGACTACTTGGAAGGTCACCAGCAACTAATATTAACACCGTGTCAAGGTGCACAGCGTGGGTCATCGTAACTATGCCAAATAAACGATTTTCCACGCTGATCTCACTGCCTGTCTTTATCATGCTTCCGACAAGAAGCTGGCCAAACCAGGTAATTCGGGGCGACTCACACGATCGCCATTCAGCACACGGGAATGCCGCGTTGAAACGCACGAGCCTACACACCGGGTCGTACACGAATTCCCGCGTGCCACGAATCGCCAATAACTCCGCGATCTAGCTTACGTGTCGTGATCACGCGATCATTGTTCGTTTTCCGTCCGAGCCGATTTGTGAGACAGGAGGACAAGGTTCAAGACCGACCACCGTCTCCAACGATTCAATCGGACGACGTAACATCGATCGGTGTGCACGAACGACAGATTGCTTCCACCGATGACACGTATCCTTTGGAATGCTCGGCGAGTCTCCTTTGGACACCTTGTAACGTGCAGATATTGTTGCTTGTCTCGAGATAAGCTTCCCTTTCGAAGATTTTCCAAGACTCGGATTTTGTCTTACCGAGCGTTCAGCAATCTTTGGCAATTTTAGCAGATTTATTTCGGTAGAGTCGTTACTGGAAGACTCGAGGAAATTCGTTGGCACGTATATCGTTATAATAGCTCAGGTTGAGCATCGATCGTCTCGCTTGCTTCAGACTACCAAGTTACGCGAAGATGTAATTTCTCTTTGTCGAGCGATCAGTCTATTTCGTTGGTTTTGCATCGGATCTAACCGCTTGCTATCACCAAATAATACTCACGGAGGATAAAAACGAGTCACAGCGCGTGTGAATCTTTGGTCGAACGTATAACGTGTAAATCAACTTGAAGATTCCTCTTATCGAGTCTTCTTAACGGAAATCTTAGTCAAACGGTCCTCTTCCTCTTTGGGAACGTACAACTTTCAAACCGCACGATCGGATCACAAGTCACAAACTTTCCTCCGACACTTTCGGCTAATATAGTACTTCGGTAGAGGTAGAAGACGACGGGGTGAGAATCGCGCGGTTAATCGTAGTGCGTTGTTCTCAGGTTGACGAAACGGACTGACTTTACGCGCCCGAGATCACGCGACGATCCGAGACCTGGCCGATTTGTATCGCTGCGTATCGCTCGCGTTCCACGTAGCCAGCTCGCCAGAAACGTTCTCGTTCCACGGCGTCTCGGCACGCGACTAAGCCGAACGCGTCGCCAATCGCCATTACCCGCGGAAGAATCAGCTTCCCGGAGGGGGGGAGGAAGACGCCGAGCGTCGCGGAGGGGGGAGCGAGCGTTGTACAACGTATAACAGATACGAGCCGCGAGAGCTAGCGATAAACGGTGCCTGGCCGCTTTTCGACTTTCCTGACTGCTGCTCTTCCAACGCTACCGTACACTTTCTTATTATTTTAGGGTGAATTTAGGTTGAGCGTTGTCTCTTCAGCCAAGTCTATACCGAATATTGGCTTTTAGGTTGAGTGATGCACTTTAGATCGAAATTAGGTCGAGTATCGTCTCTTTGACGGCTAACGTAAAACTCTGTGTCTTTTAAGGTAGATTCCTTCTTTTAGGTTAATGTCTTTTTTTAGATTAGTTCGTTTAGATCGAGTTCTAACGAGTCTAACGCTAGACTCTTTGAATTTTTCGAATGTTTAGCGAGAAATACTCGATAGCGTTAGATCTGAAAGCTTTTACCAGTCTCTCTATTTAGTTCAGCTGCTCTTCCATCGACTTACGTTACGTTTGTTGTTTCTCTCGCGGTTCTTGAGAATCGAACGATTTTATTTTTAGCATAACAGGTTTAAGACCGCGACAACACGACGCACCCCGCAAAACACAATCTTGCGCTAAAATAGGAAAGTAAAGTATTTTTCGAGCACAAGTATTTCTTAATCTCGACTCAACGTATCAAAGTCACCTTCTTTTTTATCCCTCGATTCTCGAAAATCTTTTTCTATCGCATCTGCTAACTCGAGCCGTCATGTTTTCCGCTTGATCAAGACCTTATTTAATTCCGGGAGCAGATAAGATAATTAACATCTGCATTAATGCGGATTACAGGATCAGCTTCGAGTCAGTCGTTCGTTAACCGATTAAACCCACGAAATCGATGTAATACGGATTTAAATATTTATCTGACGATCATCTACTAAATACGCTATCCTTCAAAAGTATCGGGATGTCGACATATTTTTGATAAAATGTATTTTAGCTACAGAATTAACGCAAGCGGGGTATTTAAGTACCAAACGATATATAAAGTAACGTACAAAAATTTCTAATCGGACAAACTTTTCACTTCAGAATCCAAAGGCGATATTTCGTAGAATTCTACGTTTGAATTTTTTGAATTCAAATTGAATTCAAGAATTGAAATTTATAGCTCGATAGACGATTCGGAAGGTAATAAGTTCTGCCTGTGATTATTAATTCGTCATTAACTCGTACGCACTGGTTAAATTCAAATATCTTTATTGCGATATCGATGGAAAGGTCCGGATGCTCATAAACGGTAGCATATTCGTAGCCTAAATACGAAATATGTATCCATAGTGACCCATATTTCCTTAACGAGTTGCAAAGCCGTGAAGCCATTCAACCACGTAAAATGGATCAACGAAGATTCGATGGTCGCTTATTAATGACCGTCTGCAGTCTCTCGAACGAAGAGCAAAGCTTGGACTCTGTAACGAATTTGTCATGGAGCAAAGTGGTCTGCAATATATTTCATTCGCGTACACAGCAGTAAACTCGTCATGACTATGCGTGACACCAGAGGATTATTCATGATAAAATCTATTTATAGTAGATCGTGTCGTCAATGACGGACGTTACGTTGGATTAAATAGAACGTGCCAGTTTTGCAAAGTAGAATTTCGCGGCTGATGAGCAATCACGCCTACCGCGACTCTTCTCTGAATTTTTCCGTCTACTCG
The DNA here is from genome assembly GCF_040668555.2 of Bombus flavifrons. Lineage (NCBI taxonomy): Eukaryota > Metazoa > Arthropoda > Insecta > Hymenoptera > Apidae > Bombus > Bombus flavifrons. The sequence continues at coordinate 12,899,155 of NC_138450.1, forward strand.
AGTAGTTTTACAACCTGGTGTTGTTTATTGGCAGGTCGTCGTTTGTAATTGTGTTTTGCGTGCTTTTTGGTACAGACTTTGTTATCTCGAGAAAGAATATTTCTCATAACCATAACATAATATTTCTCATGTATATCATATGATAACGATCGCGATATTCCTCTGGAGGAAAGATAGCGATATCTCGCGAGTAAACAGAATTTTCTAAGTGATAAATTAGAAATAATCTGTTCGCGATACGTAAAAGGGGAATTGAAAACTTAGAAATATGGCAAGCAACTGTTGAAAGTAATATGGGATCACGGATGTCCATGCCAATTCATATTTTCATGAATATAGCGAAAGAAATAGAATTTAAATAGAGATTTGATTCATCTACCGAGCATTACAACGTGATTCTTACTTGGAATTATTCCTATCATCCTCTTTGTCCTTACTTCTTCTCTAAAGAACTATACTAAACAAACTTCTTTTTATTTCTTATCTCTAATTACATGAATTAAAACGGAAATCTAATTACATAAATTACACGCAGCATAAAAACCATGGTTATGCTCTTAGCTGCGGCGAATTTCCTTCTTATTTATCAACTCGAACTAATCGTTTAACGGCGTAACATTTTTATAATTCGGATATTTCACAGATACACGAACACCGAACAGAAACGGTCTGTTACGTAATTGTCCACCGGCAGTTTATTCGCACCTACTGCATGGAATTTAAAGTAGCGTAAATTAACAACATAAATAAAATAGAGTACCACGTAAGACATCTAAAAAGATTATACACAGGATAACCAAACACTTTCTACCACGAAATTGAAATTCCTATAAAAACTCGATTTCAACGAGGACAGAATCATTTAGCAAATTCCGAGGTATTCCGAATACAAACAGGCGCAAATGAAATTATTGTATATCAATAAGAATTGTAAATAAGATATATAAATAGCAAGAAGAGAAAACAAGTTGTAGATAAACAACTATCGAGCTCGTGTTTTTTACCACGATTTGCCGCAACGTACGTTTCTGAAAAATAACGACCGATATAATATCGCTTAAATCTTAAGGTAAAAACTAACGAAGAAACGATGGCGATCAGATAGCTCGACCAAGCTGATAGCGCGTTTAAAAATCTTCCCCTCCGAGGAACGCTGTGTATTTGTCTCGAAGATTATTTCATCGTAGAGGGAAGGCGGAATGAGCAAACGAATACACCGCAATCTCAGCGTGGAGTTGTGCGCCAGACGAAGCGTAATCAAAGGTTAAGGTGCTATCGTTACTTTGCAGCGATCTCGGTTTTATCCGCGGTTTCACCTCGATGGCGACGTTTTAGTTCCTCGATCGTGCTATTAATTAGTAGAAGTCTCTGCTGCATTTCGTATCGCGATAGTCGCGAAAATTTCGTTTCATTCATCCAAAGTTCTCGCTGTAATCTGAATATGATAAATATCGACATATACGAAGGTGATATCAGGTGACTTGTTTATTTTGAACGAAAGTAAGAAAACAACTGTAATTGCAGAACAGAAGATTGCGCAGTACTTTAGCAAGTAATAACATCAGTGAACTGGCAGATTAGAAGCGATAGATTACGAACTCGCGTGTCAATCGGATGATTTTTAACTTATAAAATTTGATTGTAACGCGAAGCTCGTTATTCGTAAAATTTCATCAACGATATTAGTTCAGTTGTGCAAGAAGATAAAAAATATTGATATAAAAAATACCTTGGAAAGAATGCTACGAATAAACGAAATACGTTTTTAAATATCCAATTTAGATAACTAAAAAGAAAAAGTCATAAAAGTAGAACGATGTAAGAAATTCGCTACGAAGTAAGGAATATTCTATCGCGAGTGTCAATTTTATGACTCTAGGAAAAGCGGTTCGTATGATCCAGGCTTTGTTTTATTTAAGGCTGAACACGATGAAACGGTTATTTTTAAGGCTGTACGTGCGTCTTTACTACCTGTAAAAACGCCACGGAAGTGGAATGATTCGTTAAAGGAAATGATACCGTGTCGATCGTAAAAAAACTGTTGGTACAAAAAGTAATAAAATGTTTATTGTTTAAACGACGGAAAGCCGAACGATAAAAAGAATGATATTTCGATGGAGTCGTTAACGTCGACGTTGGTAATGGAGCTGGCGCGTTGGACGCATAGGCTGATGATGAAATTTTGTCGAATAATTCGGTAATTTGTGAATCCCGATCTAAGATACGAAGATGAGGAACATCGTTTCGTCGCGTCGACGTATATAGTCGAAACGAGAACAAATCTCACGAAAGTCGTGTTGCTATCGTACTCCTCCTGCGTCACTGCTTTCTTCAAGCTCTTACGACCAACTTTTCAGAAAATTTTCCACGAAACGATTTTTTCATATCTCCCACAAATTGAAGAAATTATCTAGCGACGAGTACGATCCAAAGAACTTTGGTTTTTTTATTTTGGTTATTATTAATTAAAGTTGAGTTGACTCAAGCTATCAATAATAGAAATTAGATTAGCTCTAGTTATTGGTAATCGAAGATAAGTTAACTTCAGACGAAGGTTCGTTTTTTCGATATTAAATAGGTTTTACGAACGATCAAAGAGTAGAGTTCTTCGTGATATAAAAGAATTTAGAAAATAACAGAGACAAGTGCAAAGGACAAAAAGCTGTAGTACTTTAATTAGCGGGATTAACAGGGTCAGGGATTTTGAAATAAATTTTCGACGAACGAACGTAATCTGTTTAATGTTCGATTTCGAGATAAAACAGGAAAGAATTCTTTTTTAAATATAAACCACTTTAATACGATTGGCCAATAGGATGATATTCCGAAACTCCAATATCCTCATGAATGTCAATCATTTTAACGTAACCAGCGTTGTTTTCTTAAGACTCTAAAGTACGAACATAATCTCTGTTAAAATATACATGGAAATAATATTTAGAACGTTCCAAAAACCACTGTAAATTGTTTCGAGCGCCACAAAGTCGCGGGCGCATTGATATATCGCTGGTGTTTGAACACTGGTTAGAGCACCCGCTATATTTAGCCGTAATAAGCAGATAACAGGCGAGCAACAGCACAGAAATCGCACGTGAAACCTGTGTTCTGCGTTCAAAACACTGTCACGAGTTTAAAAAAACAAAATTCTATCTTCGGAAAAATAAGGGTGACGTTAAATATTCCTCTCGGGTGACATCACTTTTTTCATCGACAGGAAAAAACACGAAGATTTAGAAGAAATGCGCGATGGAACGATCTAAATCCGATTCTTTGCCTTTCTTTTTTTCTTCTTTTTTTTTATGTATGTTCAAATACTTGAGGCTACTGGGTGTCCTTGTTACCTTATATCAATGATTTGGATGCTAATGAGGCGGCCGAGTCTTCGATATCGAAAGTGTACAGCTCGTCGTCCGAGAAGGAATCGAGGCTCGCTTTCGTGACCAATAACGCGGACAGTTGATGAGGTTGCTTTAAGCGTGCTGCTTGGAATATCGATGAACCGTTTGTTTCGTGAAAGTTCTCCCTCGGTGAAAATTTATTTGTTTATCGTTGCTTGATACGTAAAAAAAGAAAAAAATGCTTTCCCCTGTCTTAAGACGGCCGAATAAAATTAACAAAGTAACAAGTATTCTTTCTCCAGAGAATTATTTCGCGCGTCGCTTTTCTTCTTTATATTTCTTACTTTCTTCTTTCTTAATATTTATTTCATTCCGTGCTATCTTTTGCCTTCAAAGTAACTGTCACGGCTCTTTGAAAAAGCATCCTCATCCAACCGTCTCAATTGCAGAATTCCCTTTGAAGAAGAAGAAGAAAAAACAGGGAAAGAGTAACAAACAAGCAACGAGGAGCCGCGTGATTAATTTTCGATGAAGCTCGCGCGCTTCGCGATAAGGAACTCGTTCTATAGAATCGCCGGTTTATTCGCGGTAAGTGTGTCGAAAGCCGGCGTTTCGAGCTTCGGGGCGAACAAACTGGACAATTTATAGCCGCGAGACTGAAAGAAGTAAAGCAAGTTCACCGTCTATAGCACCTAGCGAGGCCGATGACACCGCGAGAACAAAACGAGAATTTGTAACTAACTTAAAGGCCGGCGATCGTGTTAAGAAACTGCAGTCGTCTGTATATCGCTTATTAGGCGACGTCCAGACATTAAAAGCTTCAATGAGTTTCAAGATCTAATGAAAGGAGCAAGAAAATTAATAAAGTGCACGGTTCGACCGGTTAGTTACGTTTAATTATAATTTAGACCAGTCACTGGCAAACCAGTGAAGATAAACGAAAGAGTCGAGGAAATGTTCGAATGAAACGAGAGACATGAGAATTATATCTATTAATGTACATGGTCACAGACGATTATGAAAATATATGAATCGATCAATTACGTAAATTACGATTTGATTAATTGATTCCATTCATAGAGAATCGTTGCAAAAATAAAGACGAATGAAAGAGCTGATGATCGCAGGTGATTATCAAGGTAACTGAATTAATAAGTTTATTAAAACTATTATGAGAATGAATATATAATATGATCGAACATATTGGGAAAACATTGCTCTACCTATAATTGACTCGATCGATTAATGAAAATAAATGAATATGAGACGAAGAAACGTTAGGATCGAAAGGCTAATTCTGTATTAATGCGTATGAGTAAATAATTATGAAAATTAATGGAAGATCAATCTGGTCAAACAATTGTATCATAAAACGAATTAAATGCGAGTAACGTGGCATCCTGCACGCCAAGGAACGACAATCATGATCCTCAAACTGTCTAATTGCCAAGGAACAAGCCTCGTATCTCTCCAAACAGGCCGATATTGCGAATCAGATTCAATTGGACGGCCTACGAACCGCAACTACGACGAAATTGAAATGCCTGGCTAACAAATTTCACTCTGCTACGATCATGGAATCGGAGATTGCTTTTGGATTACGTAGAAATCGATATGTCGCCATATCGAACGATTAGACGATTTCCGAAGTACTCGAAAAATACCTCTTCGAAATACCTCTTGAGCGTAAGGTCGATTTAAATTTATCTACCGTCACGCGGATCGGCTGATAGAAATTTCAATAGGTCGCAGATAATCCGGAACTCTCCAGTCGGCTGGGTTATCGAGTGTTTTTTTTTTTTTTTTATTTTTTAATTTTTTTATCGATACGTGGCTATCGATCGCGGTCATTGCGGAATAACCGTTCCACGAAACGTAATCGTGGAATCGGTGTATTCTCGACAATGAATAATGAACCGACGTCATTAATCGAATCATTGGATTGCCCGGACGCTATAAAACGCGAAGTAACACACCCGTGGCTCAACGAGTTTGGCGCAAAAATAAACGAGTCGTAGTCGAAAACAATTCCATGAAGCACAGTTCAACGCGGTCCGGTTTCCGGTTAAGGATTCGCGAGGATAACTTAACGTTGAAACGTGACTGGCCTATTCTCGTGATAAATGAAAGGTAATCAGAGAAAAACCGGGATCGTCCGTTTTTAGTGATTACAGGAAGGCTTCCTAAAATACGACGTGTCTCAGAATTTTTTACTGGGAACCTATACTAATCTTTTTACTGGGAAGTTATACTAATTTTTCAAACAGCATTATATAATCTCAAGGGTTTTCTGGAAAACTGAAACGATCGTTTATCTTTGATCGATTCATTTTCCGATCTTTACATGAAAACACTGGAGGTATACAAAAAATATATCAATGTTTCCTTTCAATCAACGAATCTCACGATAAAGTAAAAAAAAGAAAAAAAAAAAAAAAAAGAAAAAGAAGAGAAAATAAGAGGTAAGTCGCGATAAGCGAGATATGGAAGTTGTCGTCCGTAAGGTATCACCCGAGTTTCTCGTTAGAAATCTTTTAAAGTGCTTCTAAGTGTACACACACAACATACATCCCATACATTTAAATGGATAAAACATATTCCGAGCAATTCAATTAATTGTTGTATAACTTTGTTTTGTACTGTGCTTATCACGATACTTCGAAACAAGTGGTTCTCTTTCCTGTATCAAAGACGTGTGCAAAATTCCATTTATAATTCCCTCTCTATCTTACGACTCCAATGAGAAATACCAAAAAATTCAAATTCTTAATTAACTTCTTCGCAGCAAGATATGATTCATTGATTGTATACGGTGTAACAAAAGAATTGCCGACTGTTTAAATACTTTTGTAAATCGATGTACGTAACAACGCCAACCCATGATGGACACCTGTTCCGTCAATCGTATAACTTGTTTACAAGCGACAGTTCGTTTCGAAACAGCGAAAGGTGCGTTTCGAGCGAGGCAAAATGACGAACACGCGTAACACCGTACACGCGTCGAGGCCATCGCTATTGAGTTATGGGCAGGCCATGCAGCTGATCGACCATATAAATAGATCGACCGTACATTGAACGGTTATTCTCGTTCGGTACTGATACACTTCGACCGACGAGGACGTAGAAAATCATCTGACGCAAGACCGTTTAACGATCGTTCGTTTATCTATACGCCGCTTCTTTCCAATTCCCAAATGCAATTGCTTCGTTCAGACGTTTCCAATGTACATATTATCAACGCCAATAGATTGCAGTTCGAATTAGATAGAGAATGAAAAGAATATCTATGCAAGTAATAGAAACGCGTATGGAAAGATATACAGATTACAGAAGATGTAATTAATATCTCGATGAAGAAATTATTACGAATTAATTAATGATCGAATACCGATGAATTTCAATAGAAAAACTATCGTAAATTAATAGCTAAATATTATATAATATTATATAATAATAATAATAATTAAATATAAATGTAAGATATCGATAACGACGTCCGTGATACGTTTCTAACAAGTGTCCGATCGTTAAAGCGAGCAATTAATCCTTTGAATAGCGAACAGCTTAAACACGAGTATTTGTTACGTAATAGACGACACGATATGTGATTTACTGTGATCAGAATTGCGTACTTAATATCATCCTTGGTATACAAAACGTCAATTAAATTCTACATGTATATTCGAACCATATACCTCGTTTGACATTTCGCCGAGGAAAAAATGCGAATTAGATGAACTGCGTTTCTTTTTACTTCAAATACGTCAATAGTTTATACCGATGAGATTTTTTTCAACGCGTCTATACATCCATAATTTATCTTTATCGATGAAATACACCGGATATATATGCATACATGCATTTATATCATCTAATAATCATAGTAGATGCAAATTAGATTCGTAACTGCTAACCTATGACATAAATATGTCGTGTAAATTTCGACGATGTTAGGTGTAATAAGTACACACTAGGAAGATATCGGAATTCGATAAAGATGGTAAGCAGGAAAATCGTAAATCGAAGAATTAGCGAAGCGAAATTTGGAATAAAGTCCCTCGCGCCGTGGTAATAACATCGTGAAACGAAATTCCTCGGCTTTGTACATTTATCGTGAATCATGCGACATTTGAATAATTGCCAATGGATAAAGAAATAGTTCGATTCCTCGAGCTTCTAATGTACAGGCCATTTTACCAACTATGCGGATGATTGGCATTAAATCATCGGCTATAAACTTCACGGACCACCCATTTGCTGTTTCATTTTGAAATACAGCGAATCAAGGGTTGCAATTATAATTCACCCGTGTTTATTCGTATGTAACTACTGCTTGACTGCGTGTAGTGCATTTCAAATATCGTTTTGTAGGGTTGTAAATTTTCTGCGACTATAGATAACCTATTTTCCATTGAGAGTCAGGCAATGGGTTCGAAGAATTGATTGGGAATATTTAGACTAAGTGTCTGATGTTCCGTGCGAGTGAAATTGAAAGAAGTTTAATTGAAAACAAATTCTGACGAACATTCGATGATACCTGGCATTCTTTTGTTTCCTCCTTTACAAAGAAATGAATTTTCTAAAGCAATAGAGCGTACGTTAACACTCGTAAGATTAACGGTTTAACGCGAGCCAAAGTTATTTTTGCAAAGATGACTAGTTTAATACTGGCTGTGATTAGACTGCACATGTTTATACACTTTTGAGAAATCGAAGGGTGTAGAAATCTACGGATTACGCGCGTAAAAATATATAAAATGCTGGAAATACCGATTCTTATTACGATATTTAACAAACGATATTCCAATTCCACAACTCTATCGATGAAGTGCAATCGTATTAAATCTTCTATTGCACATCTATCTTTCGTTGATCTGAACCGTTTCTAACTGGACTAAAATGATTCTAAACAGATTTCAAAAGATCCTGAAAAGCAGTAAAAACGTGTAATTATTTTCAATACGACAAGTATAACTTTGAAAATATATTGCACGATATTGCCATAAGGAGGTTTCGACTAACGGAAAGACCTAGACACGCTGCTCTGAACGCGGAACGAAATTTTAGGGCAGAGTTCGTTCACACTAATCTAGATTCGGGATAGTGTCGTCAACGGGCAGGTTGGTACCGATCTGGCGGGCTTCCAGGTCTCTTCACAGGAACCAGAAAGAGGCGTGCAACCTAGCTCAAAGGCTATACACAGCCAACGATTAATCGACGTTCGAGTCGAGATACAAATTGAGTCGCGAGATGCTGCAACGCCTCTGCGACACAAACTGCTACATTTTTCTTCTCTTTTTTTTTTCCTTGCTTTTTTCACTCCGAAAGAAAGTACGCGAATACCACGATCTACTTTCTCCACAACGTGTCGGGCGCTTTGCTTGTTAGTCGATGACGAATATCTTAACTGATTCTATCGTGGATTCACGAAACACGTGTCTAACTGCTAATGATCGAAGATGATCCCCAGCAGAGTCTGCTAAAATTGGTGTCGGGCCGAGCAAGTGGCTAGCTGGTTGCAATTAAAGACAAAAGGAAACTTGTACGGGTTCGCGGAGTGAAGTAGCCAACGTATAGTACGGTTCTTTAGCTCGATAGTTCTATTTTCGTCTGGCAATTAGAGGATTTGCTTGGAACAAAAACTAACAGCTCTGGATTGCCTCTCCAAACACGTTGTTAGCTATTTCGACAAAATTTTCGTACACAGGTTGTTAAACGATCTGCTTCGACAACGAATCAACATCGTTTGACTATGTCGCGGAACAGAATGATCGACACACTTATACTCAGATACGAGTATCGCAATAAAATATACAAAGAAACACCTTACTATATATGTAGTCGCAAGGACTTGAAAATAATATGATAATAAATAACCTACTCGTTACATATATTGCAAAACTCTAGCCAATTTTACTTCGTTTTGCATGACATACAATATCGAATAACATAAGTCTTATAGAGACTTTAAGCGATGAGAAGTCGATCGATCTGACAGCAAAGATCGGAAATTGTTCCGTGGAAAGAGGATCAAGGCCTGGTTCGAAAGAAATCGACGAATCATGGGATAGATTAAGATCTGCGCTCGTGCAACACGCGTAACGAGCATGAAAATTCCGCTTAATCAGATCCGTTGTACCCGCAAAAGCCCTCGGCGTGCCTCGAGGATACGCGTTTAATAATAGGCTGTTGCGAGTAAGAGCAAAGCAAAATTACGGTGTTTTCATATAATCAATAACTCGGTCTCTCTCAGGGTCGCCGACGAGCGTGTATCGCATATCCTCTCTTCCTCGTTGTTAGCTTCTCGGAGGCTTCCGTGAATTCATGTGACACGAAATGTGATTATTAGGCTCTGTTCGATTAATGGCAACCAAGGTTTGTATTTTTATAAATAAAGATGACGAACGTTTATTATCGGCGATGGTACGCGATGAAACTACAAAGGAAATAAATACCACTGTGTTTTTAAACACATTCGCGAATTAATAATAGCGTTCCATATTTCTTAACATTTTTTTACGAAAATAGAGATTTTGGAAATTCTCAATTCTTCCTTTTCTATCTTTTTTTATTAATTTACTTTTGCCAAGTGATTTTGATCAAAGTTTACTAGCTATTATACTACAAATTATAAATAATATAGCTTCAGAAGAGAAATAATTATTAGAGTTTTAATTTTTTATTTATTTATCGTAAGTCTTGCCTTTCGACTTAAGATGGTTTATATAATTGGAAGAGAAATAATTGTCGCGGTGCTTTTAAATTACCAAAGGATAAAAAGAAACGTTAAAGATACCTAAGATTTGTGTCTTTCTAAATATTTTCACTCGGAGAATCTTCAGGGTATTGTCTTCCGATAGCAATTGAACACTACGATTATTATTTCCCTCTAAACGCTAGATTGTTTATAAATTATACCACCACAAATAATAAACTGTTACCTTATTGTATCGGACAGTAAAAGCTATTGCTATCTTACACGTCAGAGGATGGAAATATTTAACAAAAGTTTCAGAACACAGTCTTTTGGTTCAGAACTACCATATTATACATTATATATATATAAAATATAGAAATATATATATTTCTTTTATATTATCCTCGTACTATTATTACTTATGCTGTAATCCAAGTTAAATAATGTAACGTGACTTGTTTGTGTATCATAGCCAACGTTGCGTAGTCGCTAGGAAGATGGATGTGATTGTAAGTAAATAAATTTCCGGTTCTATCGCATCAATTCCTCTTTGATATTTAACTAAATAACTAATCCGCTATTAACAACTATAAGTGTTTCAAACTACAATCTATAATTCCTAGAAACCAGAAGATAACTATCTTTCAAACATAAAAGACCATGCACAGAAGATCAAACAAACCGATTACTAATGGCTCGAAATTGACGATTTCAATTCGATTTCCGTCCGATTTCCGTTCGATTTCCACAAAAACAAATCGACGATTCTCGTTCGAGCTACGTTCGACAGAAACAATGACGTCATTCGAGCCTCCTGGATCAAGCATAACGTTCATCGTGACGTCAAGAGGCTTGCCTAACCGAGGTGCATATACCATCAGAGTACAATTCATTCTCGGCCTCGTTTCGTGCTATCGTCGCGTTTCTACAAAAGACAGCAGAACATTGATAGATAGGAACGCGTTCGACATTAAAATTCGTGGACGTTTTCAGATGCGATGACCGGAAGCTCGCGTCAACGGAAACCACTTTGACGCAAGATGCACCGATGAGCTGTCTACGTGACTTTCGTAACCACTCTTTCAATACGATCCGTTGGACGTGCTTGTAAGGTGAGGTTGAATGGACGTATAATTCCATGGGACTCCATGGAATTTCTATCGTTGCGTAATACAACAATAAATCTATTTATCTTTAAAATTCGTTCGTATTTTTTGATACTCTATCGATATAGACTGCGTATAGTTATGACTGAGGATTTTTACGCATTTATGGGAAGTTCAAAAACGCAAAAATTCAAATGTCCAGAATGTAATACTATGAACGCTATTTATTAGTAGATAAAATAACGATATACCTAACTTCCATTGTTTAAATTACATTCACAAAGATACGAGTTTGCGTAAATATCCGCAATCTACTTATGACAATCATAGTAAACTTTAATCATACTAAACATTAACCAGAATTTTTATAAAACTTAAAAAAAAAGGAAAACCGACTAAAAATACTAGAAACATTTTAATCCATGTCTAATAATATTCCATATCTCTGTTTCTCATAAATAAAAATGAGTTTTCCTAGAAGAAGTGATTAATAATCTAAGTACACGATGATTATTGCCTACACGCTACTTTCGTATTCCGGGCCTAGTGGTGGCGACGAAACAAAGAAACGGAAGATTTTCACACGATTAAGGTTCTAAGAAGACGAAGAAGCAGAAGAAGCAGCAGCGGTTTTAGGATTCGCGATTAATCGTGCGAATGAACGGGACGTGACTAGGTCACATGGAATTCTTGCCAATTCGCGTGACACGATGAACCGCGAGGAGTCGTTGGGATTGTCGTGGATGGAAAATTTGTTTCGTTCGCGTGTTATACTTCGATACAGTTTCGGTTTCTCTAGCGACCGCGATCAATTTTCGCGATGTGCGCTGAACAATTTCCAGCCTGCATAGGCCACATTTTGGCTGTCGTCAAAGAAATTCATCCATCTTCGTATTTCGAGAGAAATAAACAGTGTACCTACCAGATGTTAACGAAAGATTCGGTAGCCGAAGAATCGTGTTTCGCGATAGGTATAACGTGCTTCGTGTTAATCGCTGTTACAGTGTTTACGTAACTTTGTTACATATTAAATTTTTGGACGCTTTGAACGACTGCTTCCAAGTCATCGTTCACGTGAAATGGGTTGAATAATTGGTAAAGAATTATTTTGCATTGCTTTGAACATGTACGAAGTTGACGCAATAACATATCAGGTATGAAATATCGTTTCTACGAATTTCGAACTTAATGTTAGTCATTAAACCTGGAAATTTTGGCAGCATATTGACTGCGCTTGAGTAACAGCTATTGTATTACGATATAACAGACGTTGTTAAAATTAGATACAATCTAAATATTCCTTCGCGTGTTAGGAACATAATTCTGGCAGTTGATATTTGAAAAGTGGTAATGTCGTCTGACCCAAGTTTCGCGAATTCTAAAGAAGCGATTTGGCAATTTTCCCATGCCAGAAGACAGAAGAACAAGGTGAGGATCGAATTCTTAAAAACAAAGCAGTCGGCAACCTGTGTCTTCTTTAATCTTTACTCAGAAGTGGCGCATTGCCCTCGAACAAAACTGAAACTCACTTTTTTCTTCAAACTTTTAGATATTCTTGAAAGAGATTACCCGAGCGTTACTCTGTAACGATACTAAAGAATTCCGATTTCTTTTTATCTTTTAGTCGCAAAAATAATAACTAAATCTCATAGATCGTTCTCTTTCATTATTACTATATGTGTTTTTGCTTTTATTTATTCTTTATCTTCACCCTGTTAATATACTATAAATAACCTTGTCAGCGCCGAATATTTATCGTTTGATTATGGAAAAATTTATTCAACGATTACCAACAACGCGAAGATATTTCTGCGAATTTTGTAAACAAGATATAATGCACCATACAGTTGAACTGTCGTGGCAGAATCCAGATTAGTAGAGATACGATCCGATGATTCAGAGCTCGGAAGTGCGTCGCTCTCGCGGAGACGATTTTCCGTGGGCAATCGCTCGTGATAAAGAATACACGCGGCCACGCAACCACGGTGGCAAAGTTCAAATTTAGCAGCACGTGCTGAATAATGATCGGTCTGAGAGAAAGTCGACGGCAACGACACGCGATTCTTTATGCTATAATTAAACAGATCGTACAGAATTCAACGATTCGAAAGAAAATCGCGTTGTAACGCAAGATTCTAATTGTGATCTTGATAGAAAAAGTAAAGAAAGATATTCCTAATGTATATGTTTCTTGATAAAATGAAACGTCAAAGAGGTAGAATGGTTTCAGTGTTGGACGATGAATAAAGATCAGATGCAAATGATTAGGTTGATTCGTGAATTCATGAATGTAACATCGTCTTAAAGAAGCTGTCTTAGAAAATATGTACTTTCAAAATGCTAACAAGATCGATATACACTGTAATGTATTTCCAACCAATTCGACTGCCATCCCAAAGTCGATCATTCGCACGCTCCTAATTTTTGATACTCATAGAAATACCAAAGTTGAGTCACTTGAGAACGCGAGGGCGTGAATTCCTATCGGTGATGAGTCTCGAGTGAAAAATGCCACTGCTCTGTCTGACGAGTATCTGTTGGAATAGAATCAAACGCGTCTAAATTCGGCGACGTCACCTCTGACGTATTCGGCCGAAACCAACTAATAATTCTTTGTAACGATGACGTCGCATGTTGTCGAGCCTTTTGCCAATTCTCCGATGCGTTAGCCATTCCTGCAAATCTTTTTTTTACGTACGAACGTGTGGGAAAAGTTCATGGAAGAGTGATTTAAGAAAAATCATCGACGTATTAAGATTTCCGTGTTTATGTAATCGTTAACGGTCCTTTTTAGAAGAAGACAAAATTAATGATAAATGTAAATATGAAAATGTAAGTTTTGTACAGAGATGACAGTTGAGGTATTTTATGGGCTGCTATTTTCTTTTGATGCTATCTAGAGACAGAACACTGGCGAAAACGACGATAACGCCATAACTATTAATAGAAAGAACCAGTTGTATTCCCTGCGGCAATACTCGCAAAAATAGCCCACGTTCCACTCGAAATCGAATGACGTTCCATGCGAACGATCGTCGCTCGAGATCGCTATTTGCGATCGTATCAAATTGGTTTGACCGTTCGTTTTGCTGTTTGAAAATTGGCAAAGTGGCTTTTACGTCTATCCCTGAATCGCTAATTCTTGGTTTTGATACGGTTTGATTCAAAATAGCTTCCAATCACTTACGATTTTCAGTAGGATTTTTATTTAAAAAAAAGAAAAAATTACGACAGTATAGTTCTACAAATTTGATTGACCGAGTCGATAAGATCCAGTTCTAGATGTAAAGAGCAGTCTGTTCGTGAAATTCAGACTCGGCGATGTTGTATTATGGTCCGCAGACGCAGGTCATTTCGATCCTATAGATAGGTAAAACGGTACGGCCGCGAGGTACGGGGGCTACTCAATAAATCATGCCGATTCTATGCCTAACCGCTGCTAGACACAGGAGGTAGATCATTTCGATTCATACCTAAGCGTTCAAACGCACAATGTACCAGGGAATGCTCGATAAATCATTTCGACTCTATAACTAGGGGCACCTGAACTCGTAGAATTCCAGCAAGGATTCGTAGATCATTTCGATTCATGGCTAAATGATAACAACCAAGTAACTTCGATAAATAGCTTAGATACTGAATGTTTCTGATAAATCGTCTAATTCAAAAATAAAACTGTTATAAATCTCTTTCTAGCGGTTGAGTCATAATCGTATTATAGCAGATAAGGATTGAGGATTCCTGATTTTTAGAAAAGTATGTTTAATGTTTTGGAAGACTGACGAATATGTTAAATCGTCGCTCACGAGGCAATGGAAAGAACTACGAAATGTCGAATGAGTTGGTTGTATGTACATTCGATGCTTTAGTCTGATGGTAAAACAGCCTCGAAAGGATTTCAGTGCATAGCCCTGTATCTTACTTTATAAATTCTTTTAATATTAGGTGAAGTAAAAAGTTCTGAGCGCTTTTTCGCTTTATTTCGACGATGAAATTAACATAGTCAAGATTATTCGATTTAGATTAAATATGCGCCGTTTTGTTCGATTACTTTTGTCCATTTTGAAGGCAATTTCATAATTCCGCGGTTGAAGAAGTCCTCGTCCCTATTGGTAAAAAACTTGACCAGCTCATTTTCACAAGCCTCTCTTGAGGCCAGTTTTGTACCATCAAGAAAATTTTGCAAAAACTTAAAAAGGTGATAATCGCTTGGTGCCAGGTCTGGACTGTACGGCGGATGCGATAGAACCTCCCAGCCAAGCTCTCGGAGCTTCTGACGCGTCGTTAAAGATGTGTGCGGCCTGGCGTTGTCTTGATGGAACACAACACCTTTCCTATTGGCCAATTCTGGCCGCTTCTGGTCGATCGCCTGCTTCAGTCTGGTCAGTTGTTGACAATAGAGGTCCGAATTAAGTGTTTGCCCCGATGGGAGCAGCTCATAATGGATGATTCCCTTCCAATCCAACCAAACACACAATAAAACCTTCTTGGCCGTTAATCCACGCTTGGCGATCGTTTGGGCCGGCCCACCGCGATTGGACCACGATCTTTTTCGGCTGTTGTTCTCGTATGTGACCCATTTTTCATCGCCAATCACCATCCGCTTCAAAAATGGGTCGATTTCGTTACGTCTCAACAAAGAATCGCAGGCATCAATTCGGTCCAAAAGGTTCTTTTGCGTCAATTCATGTGGCACCCATACGTCGAGCTTCTTCTTGAGACCAGCCTTATGCAAATGGTTCCAAACGGTTTTCTGGCTAATCTTCAGTTCCTGGGCAATGGAATAAGTGCTCACATGCCGGTCCGACTCGACGATTTCCATGATTTTATCCACATTTTCGACGATTGGCCTACCAGAGCGTGCCTCATCTTCGACGTCCATATTACCAGAACGGAATCGTTGGAACCACCGCTTTGCTGTTGCATTCGATACTGTACTGGGTCCATAAACAGCACAAATTTTTTTGGCCGCCTGCTCCGCCTTTTCACCTTGGTCGTAGTGGTACTGAAGAATGTATCGAATTTTCTCTTTTTTTATCTCCATTTTCGAACGCTGTAACACACAACTGGCTTCACCGAACACAAAACTGACAAAGAACCTTTTTGATGCGTAATATCACCTTGAAATCGGTGTATACTATGACTCGATGCGATGTGCACATCGTGAGATATGGCTCACTAAAGACATCTAGCGAAAAACGCTCAGAACTTTTTACTTAACCTAATACGACGTTATATTTTTCTTCGATATTTTAGAGTTTTACAATTTATTGCGATAAATTTTCGATTATTTTTAATTATTATAGTTGTTCTGCATATTCTTACGGTTTTGAGATCATCTTGCTAGATTAGCACTGAGTTATCGATCTGTTTCCTAAAGAACGAGTCAAAGAATAGGCCTTCGTTCATCCTAATAAATAAGCAATAAACCGACGAGAAGACAACTCTACCTTACCGACCAACATTTAAGTATCGATCTCACCAACGCAATGCAAGAACGGGCGAACACCGATGTCAACGATCGTCAACAGAGATCGCTATCATACAACACGTTAGTCGTTTTATAGGCAATGTAGCACGTCAATCGCGATAACGAGTGACGTGCCTACCACGATACAGTCGGCTCTGTTTCGTCAACTATCACTACTATTACTCTACCTGGTATGTTTTCGTAAACACGCATCGCAATGATATTAGATTATCGAATCTTGATAACGAGCTCGATAACGAGATTTGATGACAATTTCCGGACCGTTTTAATTACTTACATTTTAATTATTCCGCGTTATCGCTGGAACACCTGCGACCTCATCGCATTTGGCCGGGTGCTCGCTTGATGCTTCCATCGCATCGGTTAGTCTCGCTCCGAAGATTGTACATCGCCCAATGGAAAATTTTAATAAATCCATGTTATCGTCTGAGACGACTGAACAAAGCCGTTAGGCTTGTTTGAATATCAATTATATCGAGAAACGAAATTAATTCACGCCGCTGTCAAGATTATTACAGTTCGTAGAGATTAACGATTCTACAGATCATCGATAGCGCCCCTACTTTTTGTTCGTTGTTTTATCCGAGCGTTTCTATATTATCGAGCTCTATCAATTAATAATAATTTGTTGAAATTTGATTCGCAAACGCAAGAACAAGAGTTGTTTCTGTGCAATTAGCAATTGGTTTCATAATATGGTCCAATAAAAAATTAATCGACTAAATGCTTCTGAATTATGAGTTAATTAACAAACTTGTCAAATATTAATTTTCTCGATGAAATCAACGATTTTTAAATTCCTTCTGCAAATATAATCTTGAAGCGATTTAACCTCGAATTTTCTACATCTACGTATCTTTAGACGAGAATATTTATTCGCTTGAAAACTTCGAGGCACATAATTGTAAACAACGATCCATTATTCCACTACCTTTTTCTTTGTTTACTCGTGATCGAGTGACTCGATATCGAAGCAAGACAATCGAGATCGATCTCGCGTAGCGGAGCGGTCAAACGTGTTCGGAATTTTTGTGTCTCGTAACCACGATAAGCTTATCGCGGCAGACACTTCGTCGGTCGTGAAAGATAGAAAAGAGACGCGGACCGAAGGATATCGTTCCATTTTTTTAATCTTTATGAACAGATTTGCTCGTAAAATAATAAAAAAAAAAATAATGTAGATTGTATTAAAAAGTGGAATGTCATCGTCGTATCATCTCAACAGAAATATCGTGATATCATTTATACAAAGAAAACGAGGAATCTTTCTCTTTAAATATGAAAACTTAAACTTAAATATATAAACTTAATATTATTAACAAAATTTTGCGTTAAGTTACGAGTTAGGGAATACAGTTGATTATGATATTATAAACGTTACAATTCAATTCACTCAAATTTTATAAAATTGTAGAGTTTCTAAGTAGAATAAAAAAAAAAAGATAAATAACGAAAAAATATTAAACAAATCTTTTAAATTTCCTCTCGTAATCGCAATGTTAAAAAAGAATGATGTAAAATAAGCAAAAAAAGGATTGCAAATGAAACGTTAAATCAACGTAACGTTGGTGCTTGATGGGTTAAAGGTCATCACTTGGATAACCGGAATTCCATCAGAAACAAAAACAATCCGAACAATTTCCCTAGAGAGAATCAATCGACCCGTCCAATAAGCCCGACACTGGCCTGCATACGTAGAAAAATCCCACGTACTCCATCGAATTCACGCTAGAACCATAGAAGTCGATTGGAATCCAATTGCACCGGCCAATCGGAACGCGTTATCGACCGAGTCACGACGAACTCCTATTATACTAACCGGCTTGCGAGAGTATTCACTCGCTACACTCAGTTCCCGTTCTTGTTTCTCATCTGTAAATGGATGAATTCTAACCTCGTCCCGTCGTCATGTCAAGACACTACACGTAAGGATTCCAGGGATTAGTAGAAACTCGATTGGACATCTAACACAATTCGTCACGCGGTATATGAAACAATGTCTACCGATTCTTGACGCACGAGTAACACGCGATCTGAAAGTAGACACGTGGATCACGTGCTCAAAATTTACTAATCAGTAGCGTGTTCGGCTTAGGAACTTCCGAGCGTCAACTTACGCGTCGAGTTTATGCGAATGAACCCCTGAATCCAGACCAAGATCATGAATTGCAAATTGCCTGTGAGCTATCTAAACGTCCTGCGTTAAACACCAAAACAATGTAATTCTATCTCCTTGCAGTGTAGAATAATTTCAATTTGGTATCCATCGTTTGTTTTTCTGTCTTTCGAGTTAACTTTATCATCCGTGTTAAAATACCATCGATTGCGGATTAATTACGACTTGCAAAATAAAACAACGGAATTCTGATACTTTAAGGACATTGTTAGAATAATATTAAACCATGAAAGCACGCGTGTCAGTGCGTTTCTTCATTCCTCGCATATTCCTCAAACTTAAGAAATTTTCTAACGAATAGAAAAATAATTTTCAACCGAAAATGACTGAAACAACGCAACGCGATTGATATCGTTTCGAAGCAAATATTCGCGAAAATCGTCGGGATCAATACAAACATAATACACATATATATATATATATATATATATATATATATATATCGGAGGTGGTCCCGCGAGCGAGGCCAGACATTAACGAATTACAGTCGAGCACGTTATTGACTAGGATCAATAAGAACGAGGTCGCGAGAGTGAGAATAATTCGTAATCACTCGAGGGTAATAGATCAGAGCTGATAATGGTATTGTCGCTCTGAGAGAGTTCACTAGGCTCTGAGCACCGACCGAGCCACTCGACGCTGCGTGAATGGAGAAAGGTGAACTCGTGTTCGTCAAGGGCAGCCTTGCAAACAGCTGATTCCGTCTCGACGCGATGACAAATCAATGGAACGTGGACCAGATGTTCGCGGAGAGTGACTCTGCGCTCGGATCCTCCCCCGAACGCATAATATTGTGATATTGTTGTCACAGTAAGAATGACACGCGACTTCGAGGACAACCACGACGAACCCATAGAGACAATCACGACTTGTCGCCGAGATGCGCTACTGGTTACATTCTCGCTACGTGTCGAGTCTATTTTCTGCTAACTGTTTAAAATCTTTTAACGACACGTGCTCAACATCTGGGTGCATAAACGCGATCGCGGTAACTTTCTTAAAATAGAGACGATTCTTTAATATCGTGGAGGCTTATTTGGCGTAGAATTCATTTATAGGTTTGGAATAATATTGATACGATGGTTATATCTAAAATGATGGTAGTGTTTGTTTAAAATAGTCGTGCTGGATGATGAATGATTTGGCAGCTAAAATCATTGGTTTTTAGTATTTGGATTATTGTTGGAGATATTAAATTGCAATTAATCATAAAGTATCGATGATATAGATTGGTTAGTACTTCTTACAGCCGCTACTAGAGGGCCACGAGTACTTGTCATTAGCATGTTTCTTTTACATTTAAAGATTCTAAACTCATTGTAGGATATATTGGAAATCCAAGTACTAAAAACTCGACTAAATGAATCTGCTTCTCCTATCCGTCTTTGTAAATGATTCACATTTAAAGTTTCTTACTTTGCGAAGTATACGAATAGCATCTACAGTAGCAATCGGAGTATTACCTTTTTTTAAAGTTACACCACCAGCCGGATGACCTGAAAATGAAACAATAAACCAAACTGCGGCATTTCAACACAAAATTATAATCTAATCATATAATGCTATACAACTATATTGTGTTCTCGTATGTACAACAAAGACGTGCTCCGCTAATTTCAAATCAATAAAAATTTATGTTGAGGGAGCGTGCCCGTTATTATATATCGTGTCTTGGAAATTAGCGCTAAGACGTAGATCGGGGAGGAAACCCTCGCGGATTTATCGATTGCCCTCGAAATATACAGGGGAATCGCTCTACTCGAAAAAGGAGAAAAGGGCGCTACACGAAATTCTCCGATATCATTCATGGACGTGTGTTCTGCTTTACTAACCGAGAACTACAGTTATCGCGAAGGTGGGGGCGCCACTTAACGCAGGAAAGTGGCGCCGCTATCGGACGCCAGTCATTTAATCAAGCATCAGTGTAGGAGCAAAATGGCGTCACTAGAAAAGCAATCAGCCGCTCCTTCTTAGGCATGATTTACCTTTCTCTGCAAATGACTAATACAAGACGCTCAAAGCCATTCGGCGAACGGAAACCTTGACCAATCTTCCGATCAATGATCGAAAAACGTTTTATAGGTTAAGTATATAAAAAGCACGATACAGAACACACAGTTTTTAAACTACAAATTTAAAATTTTGAATTGTTAAGTGTACCGGTTTTCCAGTGATAGTTCGCTCAACTTTAGCTCTTGACGAGTTACATTCAAGGTCGGCAATTGCTGTCGGAAATAGAAGACCAAGTAAACGTAACAATAGTTTCCGAGCGGCCGCCCCGAATAACTTCCGTTACTTCGTTAAATCGAAGTCTGCGGCCTGTCGAGAGCGTCGTATACACCAGACGGGTGTGCTACGAGTTTCTGGAAATTGATCACAGAAATTTAATGGCAGCTATTTAAAGCTTAATACGATTGAGATCGAGAAGCACGATTTCTCTAATCCTCCATTTCGATCTCGTATTGAATTCCGGTGACCTTGCGCGACCTTAAAGGGCATAGCCTGCTCTTCGAACAATCAGGTTAGCTACATATATTTTTTAAAGTACTTCCGTCACGAAACTTCCTTTTTCCATTCGTGTTCTAAAAATCTCTCCTTCTTTCAATCGTCGAAGTCGTTCAGATGTTTCTCCCTTTCCTTTTCTTCTAACAAACATTATCATCAAATTTTCCCAAAGATTAACAAAATAATCATTTTGAAGAAAAAAGACTGTTTTGTGAACATTTTTAGCAATTAAAGATAAAAATAACATAGGCACCATTTTTTATGGATAACCCTAGGAATTGATCTCATAGATTCTTTTCACTTGGAAGTTTTTAAAACATATACATATATCTACGATAGACGATTCATTTCGAATCCACAGATAGATTCGTCAACAAGAATAGTAAAGATTAACCGGCGAACTCGAGGCTCAGATCTAGGAATATTTAATTATCACGAGATCTACAGAAAGGAATCGATGATTTAAAGGAGCTTACGAGAAGAGGGATTGATGGAAAGTCCTCTGGTGGCGAGCACGGGAGCTGCTGCCACACCCAATTTGCTCCACATCTAGAAGACGCGTATAGTACTTCCTGTTTCGAGTCTTGGTGACCCCTATCCTCACTTGCGCATAACAATCCCACTTTAGTTACGATATACACATGTCATAAACACATCCTACCAGCCTCTCTGTTCCCCGTATCGAACCCTATTAACCGTCAACATTTACACAGTAATTACACGATTCGTGTTACCACCACATCCCATGCACCCTGTTAGATCATGCCATAGAACTATATTTACCGATGTCGCTAACGATTACCACCCTTATCGACAAGAAAAAACACAGATATACCTCCCTGCTATTAGAATAATGATCACTTGGACACTCAAAGCACACAAACAGACGTCCACGTGCGCGCGTGCGCATATTTTTGCTGAGAAAGCAGATAAACTGGTAAACGGTAGCACCCTACGGTTAATATCGCTAGGCGATACTAACGAAAAGCAAACAGTTCGGTGTGTGTTTGACAAACAACGGATTTTCATTCGAAAACGTGAAAACATCGAATCAACCATCGTTGTGCATTATATATCGTCTCGAATAAAGAAGTCCTGCTTAATGCATCATTTGTATCATTCCCAAACGAAATGCCTCCTTATTTGACTTTCATTAGAATCTATTAGACGAAAAGCGAAATACTATTTGGAAACTTACAAAACGATTAGTTACTATACGCACAATGTTAACAGAAAGAGTAAACTTTAGGAATCGATATCCAAATATTATTTTTATAATTATTCATTTATAATTCTTGAAATCCTCTTTAAAATCCTAACGGCTTTGACGTTCTTTCAGTATAGGATTGAATTACGACTTTGGGTTGTGATATACAGGATACGTAAGCAAACAAAACTATTATATTTAAGAAAGTAAGATGCGAATAATATCTTAACTGCCTGATTTAACAGATTAATTATCACATTGAGGGTAACAATCCTGTGCAACCGTCTCTTTGCTTCATATGTAAAAATTAAAAATATAGAATAAAAATTCGGCGCTGCCGATAATAATGAGCCGCGGTTGCACAAGTTAATAGAATAAATTCCCTTAGAAACAAGTAAAGTCATTTAGAAATATGAAAGAGTAAAAAACAAGAGACTCTACCGTACAGATGCGACGATGAGGTGCTCGAATAGAATAGAACGATCCTGAAAAATGATGAAACAGTTGATCCCAGAGTTTAGACGATTGAATGAGCATCCAGTTCCGCTTCTACACTCTTTGTTCCGGCTAATTCGCGTGATCGATTCGAAATAACGCACGGAAACCTTTTTCCCGTCAAAGAATAACCTCACACGTACAACAGCCAGAGAGAGAGAAGCCTAGTGTCACGCTCACAAACGCGAGCTTCCCTTTACCAGAGCATTCTCATTCTTGGCCAGCCTTTGTAACCCTCTGGCTGTAGCTTCCACTTTGCTGAAACGTCTGTCGGTTTCCGGGGTCGGAGGAGGAGACGCTTTTCACTCGCAACGGGAGTTCCCCGCGACTACACCCGCATGGAACACTCGGTGGGGTAAAGTGTGTCACGGGGAGAAGAGAAGGAAAAGCGGGAGAGACGAAGAGTCAACGAGCTCGTCTCTCGTCGACTCTCGTAACGCAACCCGCCGAGACTGACCTTGCAGCCGGAAAAACAAGTTGGTTGGCCTGGTACCAGAATTTCGCGTTATTAATAAATCCAAAAATGCGCGTTGATTTGCGTTCATTATCCTTCGCCGTTCTCTAATTCTGCGATTGTCTCGACGCGAAGATGAACTGATGAAGTCACGGGGTTGTTTACTTTTCGATCCTGGCAATTTGGTGACTCAGCGATCTTTATCGCTTTTAGGCAAACTTCGCAAACGGAGATGAGACTCAGAGTCAGAGTAAGTGGAAATTTTCCACTCATTTCCATTTTCATTCGGAGATCGAAAGTTTTATTCGGTTTGCGAATCTTTCGTTCCAGATTGGAATATTCTATCAAAGTTCCTAGAACGTAAATCGAGTCTTTGTATTTTACGATTAGTTCAAGTCGTGAAATCATCCTCCGAGGTTTCCAAAATTTCTAAATGGATTTCTAATTTGAATAATTGAAATTCTATCGAAACTTTGAACCTTTGGTTTCGGAAGTAAACATTTTGCTCCAGAAACTTGACATTCTATCAACTTTCATGCAACTTGGAACTTTTCGAATCTCTGGGTCTCGGTTGAAGTTTCCTTACTAAATCACAAAACCTTCGTCTCAAAATCAAAGAGATTTTCTCTTTTATCCTGAAATAAACACAACCCCTGATCGTGTCCACCGCTTCCTTGTCCTCGCTTGTCATCGGGCAAATCTATCACGACTCTACTTAGAAGCACTAAAATACCGTTTGCATCGATCGCAGATCTTTTTTGTCCTATGTCCACGCAACCCTCCAAGCTTTCATCGCGACGCCTTTCTGCGGTTTATCTACAGGTTAATTAGTTTATCGAGAGTGGTCTCGATTATACGTACAAGCTCGTTATATAATGTCGTGAATAGATATGAGTTTCAGTATCACTCATTTGACGTTACGTGGAAGTCGATTTGTTCCGACGAAGAAAGACCTGCAATTGATCAATTATCGCTAGGAAGATCGTTCGTACCGACGTTTGTGCCAATTGTAATTACAATTGAGTTTGCGTGCAAATGCATCGCGGGGGATTACATGGTAAAGAAACTGGAGTTTCAAGATGAGCAATTTATCTAACTTTTATGTTTAGACAGGAGATACAATGGACGCAAGACGTATTTGCGTACTCCCATGTTTCTCAATCAGAGGTGTTTTAAAATTGAATTCCGTAGTTTGTTTCATCGACATGGAATCGTTGTAACGACGTAAAAACACATTTTTAAATTGGTTCACTTACTAAATAAATAAGCGAATATACAATTCTATTTTTGCACGGTTCTCTTTTAAATGGCTTAGAAGCAGAATCCAATTGTCTTCTTAGACGATATAATTTGATCTAACACGACAAACAACGCCACTTCAAAAATATTTACTTGGATTTAACGCTTCGGTCACGAAGTCTTCTTGTTAGTCTTTTGCCTTAAACGTGCACTCTGATTTTATTTTATGCTTTTTCCTTCAACAGCTCTTTTCTTATCTCGTTTTCTATTTTATGGAAAAAAACGAACGAAATCTACTTCATTTGGGATAAAATGATAAAACGGAGCACTGGGAACTCCCATCATCGCATTAAATTACGTGGAATTCTTCTCAATTTTATCTTCAATACATAGTCAATCTTCCTCTAATTTCGTTTTTCAAGTTAAAAGTAACGTTCAAGTAAAGCAGAATCGAAAAAATTGTTGTTACGTCTTTTTCCAAGTTTTATCGGCATAATATAAATTTCCTACATTTTGCTGGTAGATGATCAACAACTTTTTATAACCAAAATAGTCTCGTTTATAACCAAATACAGATTTAATTAAATCACATTTAGCATTTTTTCGATTTCTTCAGCAACCTATCCACATACCACGTATAAACAGAATTATATGTAAATTCAATGCAAATATTTCCTGCACCTACTACGAGATTTTTAAGGAATGTAAAAGTCTCGAAGAATAAGTGATTGAAGTCCTTCCTCTTCTAAATTCCTTCCTAACGTCGAGACCAACCACATACTTTTCCATACTAATCTCATCCGCGTACACCTACTATCCCCGCTATTTCCACTTCCCTAACAAATTCGATTTTTTAAATTTCACGCACCATAAAAATTAACCATCATTTTCGAAGAAAGAAGAAGAAAAATACCTGTCGTTCGCTTTTGTTCATCCAGCCCGTCGTTCATAAATGAAAAACGAGCATGAAGAAAATATGCATCGAGTCAAGAGCATTCGTCTCCTTAGCACTTAACGAAGTAAAGTGACGACAATTCGCCGCAGTGGATCGCCCCTTTTGGAACAAACGCTCACCCACGCTCTGGCTCAGGGTCAAAACGCGTCGACACGCGAAAACGTGCGAGATATTCGCGAGATCGTTACCGAAACTCCTGGAAGAACACGCCATTTTCTCAATGCAGTAATCGCAAGAAACTCGGAAAATATGCCAAACAGCGGGACGAAGCGATGTTCACGGTACGTAGAATCGGCTGAACGAATGCTTAATTAATTTATGCAACGTATACACGTGGCACAGATGACAAATGTCGTTTAATGGGAAAAAATTCAATGACGATATTCTGCAGTGACCGGCTTGAAGGTAAGTGATTTATTGATGACGAAGTACGATGCGCATGGATGACTGTGTTTGGAAGAACGAACGCACAGGATGTCTCGTTTTAATATGTTAATGAACGTGATACATTGAAGAGTATGTTGAATCAGAGATACTGGCTATTATAGATATGGGCAATGGAATTTTTGAATAATTATTCCTTCAGGGACGATAGTTGCACTTTGACAGAGGGTGAATTCTACAGGGTGGAATCGTTTTAATTTTCTACAATCGAAGTGTCGTTTTATTAGAAGACAAAGCGTTATACGTATTCTTATTTGAAATCAAGTCGTTTCTTTATTCTCATTTGAAATCAAAGTCCAAGAAGTAGTAATTGCTAATAGATTGATTAGCCCCAGCAGTTACGCTGTGTGAAAGCAACAATTTTGTTCGATTACGAGATAGTATTCTTTGAACTTACTGTTTGATCTCAAAGTTCGAAACAATTATTCTTTAGCATAGAAAAAGTAAAGTTGGAATGGAATTAACGAATTGTTTAGACTTGCCTATCTTTAATACTTTTAAATATATAACATGACACATGGTAGGTTTATTTTTACTACGCTTTCTTTTTCCTTTTTTCAACGAGATAAGGTGGTTCTGTTTTTCAAAGGCTGTGGAAAACACGAGTTCCGATAGGCGATAAGTATGATGTACGATACAATGTAACAACCGACGAGAAACTTGCAATTACGCGGTTAATAATGGAACAGGGATCGTTTAATGATTTTTTTAATCTTAATTTGGTTATTAGAAACCGGCTATAACCGGCTGTGCGAGTACTATCATTAGGATTGGTAGCAGGTAATAAAATTTCATGGTAGATTAAGCTCCTTTATACCCGGAGTCGTTTAGCTTTTTTCTACGTGAACACCTCGAAATCAATATCATCCTGTGCACTATAATTAGTAAATTGAAATATGTTGGTCTTAAACTAAATTTTAACGAGAGCCATGTTACATTAATCACCTGTTACACCGATAGCAACATAAATATTAATTTTACACCTAACGTTCGTTGTTCTTGTCTAACGTTAAAAACAAAATGTACTTTTGTCTATCAAACTCTCTCGGCAAAATTTTTATATCTCTATCTTAAAATCGTTTAATCCGACATACTGAAACTGAAACACCGTGTATATAAGATAGAGAAGGTTTATGAGCGACATAAAACTTTCAATGCCATTTTATGGGGCCAATAACTATACGAATCACAAAGGTGAACGAACGTGCTGGTACAAAATAATGTACGATAACTATGAGAAATCGTGAGTTTGAAGTGAGTACAGTGAGAGTAAAAGTAATGTGACTGGGCCAAAATTTTTCTGAACGTGAAATTTTAGGATCGAAAGTGGAGGAATGAATTTTTTCCAAATTAAATCCAGATAACGTGCCGAAATCACACTGATTTCTCTGCAATTGAATATTTTGTGTTCGCATTTATTTTAGTCGGCGAATTACTCAGTTCGTCGACCATTGAGATTAGTTCACTTTGGCTTTCAATGTCTCGAATAACCATAGACACCAATCTACGTAACAATTTATGACTTTCATGTATCGAAGGTTTCGATCATCGATCAAGCTTCAGCTGATAATTTCGATAACACGCGAAAACCATCAGAAATATCGTCGAGACAGTTGACGTGGCTAACATAATGACCTATGTAATTCCAATTTTTAGACTCATTTTCTCAGATATTATAAACAGACGTCGAAATATTCAGACAAACCACGGTCGTTGTTAATTTGTTGACCAAATTCTCTTCCGCGACGACAATTGAAGGAAACAAACCAATCTTCGTTCTTGAAATATGGATATGATAGAATTTATTTTTAACAGAAATAGAACGACACATTAAATAATGGAGTACACATAAATAAATCAAGAAATTAGTGAATCAACTCATCTTTCCTGATTAAGAGTTTAGGGAAAATAAATTGGAATTTTAACGAATATCACGAATTGCCGTAGAATTGTGGATTTAACATGAATTTAAAAGAAGGATCGAGATCTCCGATTTGGATAAAAATCATACTGACAAGATATCGCGACGATTTCTTATAAGCACCCGATAACCTTTGAATTGGCCAAAGCAAGCGATATCTGGGAGCTAAAAGCTGGTAAAAAGAGTAAATTGCGTGGCAAACTTTGTAGGTTTCTGATCTCTTGGCAGGCGCCAAGATAAAGAGAACTTGAGTTCTTTGAACGTGTAAATTTCCTCGATTGCGCAGTTTCTGCTTTTTTGGTTTCGTTTTATTTTGGTTTTTCTCTCGGTACTAAATGCAGGAATGAGATATGGCACGGTTAAAAATCATAGCGATGTAAGTCGAGAATTTGGATACAATTACGTATTATATTTTTTTTTTATAGTTAAGATTTAGTTTAATATTTCAACGTACAAAGTTTCGCGATATTTTGGATAGAATTAATTTCCACGTTCGCGATCTTCCTGCGTAACCAGTTGGCAGCCATACTCGAAACACGATTTTGGCGATGAGAGCTACAGAAATCCACGTTTGAAACGAGGCGAGTCGTCTTGGACAAATTAGAAAGTCACTTGGTCGAATTTCGTGCGATACTTCCGATCAATATTTTGTCTTTTATCTGTTCACGTTGAAAACGAACGTAATATCGATGAAACTAAGTCGAATGAGAGGCGATCGTCGTGGTGACCGGCAATTAGCTGGCAATTTAAAAGCTATTACCACGACTAATTAGTTTTTAATAGCAACGAATTTCACTCGAAACGAAATATTCCACTACTTCTGGTTCTATCCTCTAGCTTTCTATCTGGCGTTAAAGCGAACGGTATTCGGGAAATAAATCATGCGGATTAAACATCGTAAATCTGTGAAGTTGATATTTGAAGTTGCCCAAGGTCAGAAATGGCAGTTTATTTAAACATCGAAGAATATTGCTCGATTTGTCGAGATGATGAATAACGTATGTATTTTATCGAATAACCGTTTCTTTGTACTTTTTGTTATGTTATCTCAGAAATGATTGCACAGAGAGTACTTTTTAGAGAGTGCATTATTAATATTTATCGCGTAAGACTCAGACGCTTTACAATTTATCTCTTATTATCTTTTTCTTTCTCCCTTTTTTCTAATCCATAGTATTTTAATCAATGATTATTTAACTGCCATCCCTGTAACTTTGCAAGTTTCATCGTGTAATTTTGCTTTCAAGTGGTTCAACGATCGTCAGCATAGGATCGAACACTTGAAAACACCGGATGATGTAAAACGATCATATATTTTTGCCTAATATTAGTCTAATATCGAAGCAGATAATGAGTCATCGTGCCGTATTAATAATATCTATTAAGGCTTACGAATTTTACAAAATAAATATACATATTATAACACATTGTAATATTAATATTCGCGTGTACGGTGCATCAAATTATTATATTCCTCTATAAGTTCTAATTCTCGCACAATATTTACGCATTCTTATATCTCCAATATTTCTATACTTTCTGAATCATATACTTAAATACGATGCATCACCGTCCAAAAAGATAAAGTCGCTGTGTATTCCACAGTGCATACGACTCCTTAAGAAACATCAGAATTAATATTTCAATATTTACGCACGTTTTTCTTTTTTTGCTTTTTTTTTTGTAATAAATGAATGATATTTGTTTACCGTAAGATCTATGAACAACGCCCATGTTTCTATGAACTTCATTCGGGGTCAGAAGAAGCTTGAAGAGAAAGAGAGACAGAGAGGATAATCGATACTTGGCTGGTGAACACTGGTACCAGTACTGCCTTCGTTCTGCCTGGCAACCGCGAGATATCGATATTCGTAATTACTTAATCGGCCATCACGCGCGATTATTTATAAATCCGATCGGACGTCGTTATTCTGGTCGAACAACGGGCCGAGAAATTATCGATCAGTTATCGTTCCCCGAACTGACTAATCGTTTCTTAACGAGCTGCACGCAACCATTTTGCCGAAATCAGTCTACGAAACTACCTCTTGATACTTTCTTTCACGTTAGCTATTAAAGTTATAGTCGTTCAATGGTCAGCTAATGAAAGAACAATTACAATTACAATTAATGCACTGAGAATTACAGCGGTGCAAGTCAATCCTCTGTCACTTTTTATAAAGTAATATAATATTTCTTATAAAATAATGTTTTGTTTCGTCAATAGAACAACTTCATTATGTATGTTTCGTTAGTATAAAAAATTCATTGTGTTCTTTTAGGTCATGAAAACGTATCGTGACGAAGAATTGAGTTATGACCTAATTAATTATGAAATTAAGAGATACTACTGTTAATACGTGATTAAATCCAAATTCCCCAAATCTAGACTTACACCATTACGATTTTAAACTCTTTTTCTTATTGATTGTAGAATATTCCGACTGTCGTTTCATAAAATAGCCTGGCTATTAGATACTTTGAGCCGCTTCGGTATCTCCTACCATCGTGAACTATAACTTTGACCAATCGTTCCAACGAGCTAATAATTCCACACTTTTGAAACTACAATTTATCTAATTCTCCATTTTTCTACAGTTTAAAAGCTTGTCGAATAAACTCAGATAAGGACGAGATAAGGGAATTCTCCAAGAAGAATATAAAAAGGTAATTAAATGAAAGAAATACAAGCAGCTTCTCTCTTAATTACACACTACCAAAGCAGACTGATTAATCAATCAAAAGCTGCGATTATTTGCATTTCTACGTGATGAGTCGTTGCTGAGAGACTGGAAAGGAAACGAATCGGAGATGAGACGAACCGCCCAATTGCGAAACTCGCGTGTCGCGAATGGCTTAATATCATTGGGGCATTATTGACCCAGATAGCGACACGTGAGCTGGTAACGTGATCAACCTTCTTGCAACGCAAACAGCCGCGAACTTTCAACGTGAACGCGTCTCTCCGCCGCGCCGTCGCCGAAGATAAGCTGGCACACACGCGTTCACAGGGTAGGGACACGATTTTTCGAAACAGAAGGGAAGAAGCGGAACTGGGTCGGTCTATAACGTCGACACGCTTTCGAACCAAGGGGGTGAAAACGTTGCGGATATCCAAGGATTATTTTTCGCGAGGAAAAGCGGCAGCAATTTCTGGGTTTAATGCGGATGCGGTTACGTGCGTTCGTGTAATTACGAAGGGCAGTTACACGAACGCTTTAAATAGAATATTAAATGCGGTTCTTTGATCAATAGAAACAGGGGTTGAGGTGTTTTCGTAGAGACACATAAGTTTGAATATATTTTTTTTATTTTATCCCATTTTAATGATCCTTGATATGATAAAAATGGAATTCGCAACGCTATGATGATCGTCAAGGTATCGGACGTTTTTTAAATCTAAGGTTTAAATATGTTGGAATAAAAAATATGATTTTATGTTGTTTTTAATAAGTGGTTAATATTCTTTTTATGCACATAATACGCATACTTGTATTATATATAGATGTTGTTAAACAATTATGTTACATATTCATAGCAAGTTCTTACGCTTTCCAGATTACAATTTTTATTTGTTCAGCTTTTCGTACAATGATTTGTATTTATGCGATATCGATTGATATTAGTTTTACGAGTGTTGGATACTGTTTGGACCAAGTTGCTTTTCAGGTTCCAGTTTCTATTTGTTAAGCATTCCATAGGATAGTTATCGTTTTTCTGTTTGTGTCTCCTGTAGCCAGTTCATCTTTTGTGACACAGTTTAGTAACAATGAAACTCCATAGTACGGTTCCACTCTACTACGTAGGAATAATCGATTAAAGTTAGTAGAAATTCTCTGTCCTAATGTGCGACAATTTCCTATGAAAAATTAATACGTATTTGGAATAAAAATTACACGACTTACGAAAGTACACACACACATACACAACGAAAGAAATACACCATGATAAACCATACTAAACGGTCAACTTTGAAACATACGATAATACGATGCTCTCTCAATTTTCATGACATATACCTACACCTGTTGAATCCCCTATTTTTTAACGCGTTCATCCATTTTTATCAAAAATAAATTACATCACATTTTCATTTGTGAGAATTAAAATCAATCCAACTAATATTGATTTGTCTTTACGAACGTTTAATTAATTGTTGGTTTTTGTCAACCTATGGCAGGAACCCTTTCAATTGTACAATTTTCTGATTAAAGGACAATTAAGAGATTAAATTTTCCACAAACGCATAACCATCCGCAGACGAATAATTACTAGAACACCCTGTATATAATCCTGTAGAATTCTCAGGTATAAAATCACATTCAATTCGGGCGTCCAGCGTATTCGTAAGAATACGTCTAACCTATCGTCAGTGGAGCAGATCGAAGTAAAGGCCAGAAGAACAGAGTTGGGCCACGGCGATTTCGTTCAGGCCGAGATTCCTCGACACGCTTTCTGCTTTTTTTCACGGCGCGCGGATCCTTAGCAGGAAGGATCGAACTTACACGCAGGCGCGCGTACATATATTCTTTTCTAAGAGATTCGCTTCGATTAATGCGCTGTCGATGACACTATTTTTGCACGTCGTTCACGCGACGACATCGCGGAAACGCGTTCATCCGGCTCCGGCTCGATTCCATTTGAAAATTTTTCCATTGTACCAGAGAAGGATATGTATATCGCGTTTTGTCCTGCAAAACGGTCGACACCGACGCGTGGCGTTGTGACGCCATAATATTGACCCAGTTTTTCTAGGCAACCGCGGGCTGCCATGAATGTGTCATGCGATCATTTCGAGCTGATGCGCTCGCAGCCCTGGCGCATGAATTTTTTACGCCGGCCAGCTTTTTCATCGCGCTCGTGGAAACGAGGAAGGCGGTCCTCGTTCCGGATGGAAAATTGGAGGGAAGAACGCTTGTGTATTTCGCGTTGCTTTCGAGAGATTTACGAAGTACTTAAGCATTCCGGTGAACGAGTAAAAATGAAAAATAAATTATTCAGTTGTCCGTAACTTGAATACTGTATGTACTAAAATTGAAAAATATCGTATATCACGTGTTGCTTTCGAGACATTTACGAAGTACTTAGAGCGAGCCAGATGAATATTCGTACGCCTTTTAAAACCAAATAAGTTGTTTAAAATCTTCGTTTAGAAGATGGACGCGTTGGTTTATTAGATGACGCGCGTGTAAAAAGTTTTTGAAAAAGTTACATTTGGTCGGAATCGCGAAGAAGAAAGTGAAAGTCGTTTTCTACGACTTTTTTATCTGGCCCTGTAGTGAAAAATTTAAACAATACATTTTAGAGATTTTTACCTATGCCAATTACATATTGAAATGGATAATACCGAACGAATAATTATATATGCTGAAAATTGTATCGAAATTGGATTCTGCGGAAACGTGCGGCAGGTATCGAAAGACGTAACAATCAATTTAGATTTATTACAGTTACAGGCCGAATGCGGCGAAAATCTGCGATTTTCAGCATCTTTGACTCATGTTTGTAGCTCGTAGCAAAGTCAAGCGATTTCCATGAAATTTTCAACGTGCAGCTTAAATTTTCATTACAGGCCCAAATGAAAATTTGTAAGAAGTAACGTTTATCTTTTCTTCGGACCAGTTGCAATTTTTTCAAAAAATTTTTGAGCGTCATCTAGTAAACAAGTCTTCCTAATTTCTAAAAAAGAAAAAAAATCAAGTCGTTTAGCCCAATTTTAAACAAGTTATTCGGTTTTAAAGGATGTACAAATATTCATATGACTCACTGTAGATATTTTGATGAACGAGAAAAAAAGAAAATAAATTTTTCAGTTGTCGGTATTGCTAAAATTGAAAAATATTGGAAAATTCTTTTTAAGACCACCATATATCACATGTACACGTGAATGAATCTATCAAGCTGATTAATGGCTTAATATCGTGAAAGATTTGTAGAAAAAAATGTTTGTAAAGTTATATAGCACATTTCGCGGTCGTGGGTTTTTCGTTTCTGAAAGATTCTCGTAAAAAATCAGGGCATCGTAACATCGAGAACACGATTTCTTTAAAAATTATATTTAAAAATATACGCTGAGATATGATTTAACATTCCCCGGTGTCTAAGTTCTTTCCATTTAACTTTATTTTAATCTAAATCGATCATAGGAGTCATCGAGACGTCAATTTTAATCTTAGTATATCGTTGATACACCAGTAGACAACGAAGAAACAGAATGAGAGAAATCTATTTTATCATAACCATAGATATCAAAAATTTGCCAACCAAAGGGAAGTTTAGTTATCTTAATTTGACTTATTTCGTACGAAGTTGAATTACCAACTGTCGTAATCTCCAAAATTTCATTACTATGTCGTCTGAATCATTTTACTTAAGAGAAAGAGATATAAAAAGACATTAACTAAACAAGATTATTAATATTCGTGATTTCTCCTTTAAACATAAAAAGATATAAAAAAATTGAAGTTCATAGCATAATTAAAGATCGATAAACATCAAGTTTGGCTGATGTTAAATTAATGTTCATTTCCTTTTCTATCGAACTCGAACTACTCTATCTATGGAATTAATTAACGATCACACGACTACTTCGTGTTTTCTGTATGAGATTAGACCGAAAGGAAATTTCTATTTGAAAATCTCAGAATTAAACTTCAACTTGGGATGATGTTAGATCAATGCTAATTACATCATCTAATACCACAAAGCATGTATTCTCTTTGTTCTATCACGAACAATGCAATCCAAACGAACCTACTCCAATTAATTAAGAATTAATTAGCCATCCATGTTACGTTTCCACTGTCAGGGTGCAGGGAATAAAAATCGAAGACCACATTGGCAAGAGCATAAGTAGATATTAATAATATTTCGATTTTTAGATCGCTTAATAATATTAATTATAAATATATTGTTAATAAAATCAAGATAACACAATAATTAAACTAATATCGTTCGTTTCTTACAAAATATTGCGCATTTATCGTTAAATGTTGTGAACATTGTAAAAATTTCTTTCATGCAATTTTATCTTACTCGATTATTTTCAATGCTTCTTCTTAGTCATCAAGTGACGCAAAGATCAACAAATTAACAACGATAGACCTGTCGTACTTTTGCCGTGTGGTTTCCGTTTGAAAATCATGCAACAAGGCGATACGAGCGGATTTGCGACGACGATCAATATCGTTAATCCTTAATCCAAGCCATAAACAGCGAGTACGAGGCAAAATGATAATCATCGAACAGCCGTTTCATTTATGCAATCATGCAAATTGATTAGATAACGTAGCGTTCTAGAGGAAGATCGAAGCCGAATCCTCCAGCTATTTCGTAATATTCTCCTGAAGGTAGCAGCATCTGAACGAAGAAACGACGGAATAATGATTTTTTCTATACGCACCTTCACACAGAGGCGATCTGCCAAAAATATACGATACATGCGACGCATGTCTGCTCGTTCGATATATCGATTTGATAGGAACGGAGATTGACACCAACAACTCGAACGAAAGCTCGTTATTTCGGGCCTGTCGCTGTCGTATACATAGAGCTGTTAGACGTATTAAAAATTACATCGTCGTCGATTGCTTTTTCGAGTGCGACATTGAAGAAGAGCGTATTAATCATCCAACAGGGCAATAAAGACGTTAATGAAGAACGATGCATTACGTGCACCGATATCGTGGTTTCCAAGTTTTCCTGTTAGCCTTGCTACGTTTTTACGTCATTTTCAATTCAATTTTTCGCTATTCTATATCGTTAGAAGATTTTTTAAAATTTGAACAAACTATGAAAGGATCATCGTTTTTGGTATGTGAGGTTTTTCGTTCCAATTTTATGTTAACGTCTCTATTATGAGTCTCCTTGTTTGTCGAGATAAGAGCGAGATCGCAATATAAAAATTCTGATATTGTAGCAAGGTTGAAAACACTGAAATATCAGGATACAGAGAGCAAAGCAAAAACAAGAAAGGAGCATCGATTTTCTGAATTCTGTGTCAAGTTGGCAACACACTGCGAGGATCTCGCGCGAGTTTTCTTCTCCCCTCTGACATTATAGGTTCTCTCATTGTGCGGCTGGAACGTATATACCTGAATTTCCAAAAGGGCTGGAAGGGCGTAGCCCAAATACCAACCAGATGATACCCCCGATTGTTCACTGTCATGATACATCTGATACTGTCATGAAATAATTAGAAAAATAGTAGAAAAAGCTTGGCCTTTAAACTAGAGAGATAAAACGAGACAGATAACAAAGAAGATTTTACTTATTTGGGTTAAAAAAATGAGGAATTAGAGTTGTATGAACAATTGTTTGTAAGAAGCCAATAATTCTCAAACAATAGCTTTCAGTAACTATCAGTTTCCAAGTGATAAGAAAATATCATTGAGAAGATTAGATTCTTCATAATAATACAAACTAATGTGTTTACAATTAATAGATCTGGAGGAAAATATTTATTGATGTCTCATAATTAGAAATCTACAGACTCATAATGGAAATCTGCCTTTTGTAAAGAAACTAAGTTTCATGGTATGATAATTTGGAATAAAACGGCAAACAGTATTTATATAAAGTTGTAAATGTTCTTGATCATAAGTGCTGTGTAATTGAAGAACTTCACACAGAGCTCTTAGTTACTTACTCAAGCTATTAGAAAAGAATCTGAATATACAACCAATGAAAAAATCATTCGTATAAGCAGATACTATTTTTAATCATAGACATTGCATAAGTCTCTTGTCAAAGAAAAGAGACTGTGTCGATTGAACTTCTTTATTGCCAGTAATGTTTTACACGATACAGTTAGATATAACTAGAAAAGATCTTGAACGAATTTAATAGCAATTATACAAACTTAATATCTTGTAATATGATTTTAAACCACTTAGTGGATTTAGATTTTATTCTTTTGTACCTTAATAACATAAAACTCCATGAATTAATAAAGTTCTATATAATATTATTGTACTCGATTACTTTCTCTCATACTTTAAGAACTAAGTTGCAGAACCAAAGCGAAGGATAATTCTTTATTAGTTACCTAGTTACCTTAGTTACCCGATTTAAGTCTTAAGGAATTAACTGAGAAAGAATTTGTAGCGCTTTGTTAAGAAAAGACATTGAATCTCCCCATCGCATAAAGGAAATAGTAACTTAAAGGTATAGCTTAGAAATCCAACATTATTGTCAAGCTCCCACCCACAATTTCTCGTCTAATCCTTCAAAAACCATTTAAAAAAACCCATAATCATGCAATGAACACAGACAATTCATGCCAAGACTGAACATAGGTTAGGACTGTCGAGCAACTATCACTCTTCACTTTGAAAAACTTGACATATCGCATGTTATTCACACATTAGGAAGTACTGTACTATTAAAATAAATGATCAAGAAATTCAACGTGTCCGTGCAGCGGTATCAGCCGAATACAATGTTTACCGTTCCACACATCTCACTGTCATGTCTCTACACAATTTATAATCTACAGTGTGTATAACCATCTACTTCTCTATATCACAGTAAGAAAACGTTCAAGACAATACGTAACGGCGATTTCTGGCGAAAACGATCGAGAAGCACAGCGTTTCTGTGGACAACACCCGCGGAGAAGATCGCGTTTTTACGATGATCGAGCGGGCGACGATCAAGAAGAGTCGAGCACAACTGTGGTACGCGTGTCGCGTAAACATCGGATTCAGCAGAAGCCGCCAAAAACGAGAATTACGAAGGAACATCCTTAGAACAGCATCGGGTAAAAAAGTGATGGTCCCCCCTACCCTCTTCCTCGGGCACCCGCTCCATCGTTTTCCCAAGAGTAACCCAGGCACTGGCACGCAGACGCACAGCTCTGCATTCGGAGTTCGGAGACGGACAGGCAAACGAGCGAAGCGGCGAGAGAAAGAGCGCGGTAAGAGGGGCAACAAGTGAGGAAGGGGTTCCTAGGGAGGGAGACTCGGGGAAGAGAGACGTAGTGGGGGGAGGGAACACAGGGAAAGAAGAGGGAGAGAATCCCGAGAGACCCGAGTAAAAGCTATGTGTGCTAGAGGTTAAGGCACGTCCTACGGCCTACGGTACTCACTGCTGACTCTCATGCCACCCAGGGGTGGATTCGTGGGCGCGTTGGTGCAATCGGCAAAGGAGGTGGTCCTCGGTCGGCTGCTCATTCTGAAATCTTCTTGACCCGATTCTCCACCGCCACCTGACACTCAAATCTTTTTAGAATAAAACGCCGCTTCTAGTTATTCCTATGCTGGTCGCCGCCTCGGCTGGCCGTGGCACTTCCTCACGTGAAGATAGCCAGCAGCGCGTCGTCGTCGTCGCCGTCGTCGTTGTTATTGTCGTCGTCGACACCACCTCGGACATCAATGACAGCACGAACGATAATTACATCGCACGCACGCATGCACGTCCGCACGGTTCGGTTCTTCTATATTACGCCACGGCCGCGCTCGATCGATGGATGGAGGGAGAGAAAGAAAAAGAGAGGAAGGGTGGGAGGGAGTAGGAGGGATAGATGGAAGGGAAGAGCTACGAGCGAGCAAAGCGCGCGCAAGATCCAGAAAACGGAAACCACGTCGGAGAACAGTGTGCTCCTTCACGATGATTAATCGAATCACTAAAATAAAGAAAATGGGAAACGGTGGTCGCCGAAATTTTCGATCACTTTCTCGACACTTTCTTCGACGAATTACGCTCCTGTTAACCGCTGACGATGTAGCGTGGCAATGGTAGTGACGGCAGCGACTCTCACAATCAAAACGTTCGTCGTTAACAACGCACACTGGGTTATACGCTCCGTTCGCACAAGCAACTTCGCGCGATAGACTTGACCGTCGCGATACGCGATTCACTCGATGCTCTCTTTTCCCTTGGGGAATCTAGTCGATTCTCCACCAATGAATATGATATACGCCGCGTCGATAGCGTCCAACTACACGAATTGACACAATTTGCGACAATCTTTCGTATTAACCGCTGACTGTCAGGGAGTATCACGCACCGAGAAGTGCGGTTCTACTACCTAATAACCTGACGGGGGCGCGGAGTGTTGCGGAGAGCTATGCCGCGAGGGGAGGCAGGGGTTGACGTTTTCGGAACGGTTCGTACACGTTCGCCAGTGGAGGCACACCACCGCACTTGCTTGCCTTCCTATATAGTACAACTCCACGATGATCCGACTGACGGGTCGGATTTCTTCGTCGTTGGTGATCTTTCTATGTAACTCGCCACCGTGGCTTCTACACAGCCGCAACACTTTGAATTTTTCTTCTCTCAATGACGATACACCTATACGACGCTTGTCGTTCTTACATCGTACACTTCTTCCAATCGTTCTCTCTTTTTCGGTCTAACGGCGTAGTCGTCAATCGTCTCTTTTCGTTTCTCTCACTCTCTCGCTTTTCTTCCTTTCTCTTGCTTCTCTTATTCTCTCGACTGTTTTCTCTCACTTCTACGCTCGAACTTTTCGAGTATGCGGGGGAAGCGCTACTGCCTCACCTCCTCCACTACCACTCTTTCTCGCTCGCTCTATCTTTCTCGATATACTTTGAATCTTGTCACTACTCGTCACTCCTGGCGCTTCTTGACTTGTCAGGCCCGACGTTATCGACTTGCCAGGCTTGTGCACGCTTCGTCGCGAACACCGCTTTCCTAGGCGGAAAAACAAGCTTCGACCGTGCTGACGCCGACGTGGACGTCTTCGTCGTCGTCCGTGTCGACGTTGCTCGAGGGGAGGTCGTCGTCACCGTCGTTGTTCACCTCTGCTTTCGATAATCGTGAAACCACTATACGAACGTCGTCTCGAGCCTGACGGCGGGAAAGGGGTAAAAGGCGCGAGCTGGACTTACGCGGCAAAACCAATTCCTCGACAATCAACGACGACGTTTTCTCTTCCTCACCGTGCACACGAACACCACACCACTTACGAATTTTTCGAAGCCTCCTCAGACATTGACCCGTTCGGGCTAGATCGGGCCACTCGAATGTCCACGAACATTGCCGAAAGTGACGTCAGTAATACCCCGCCCTGCCTCTTACCCTGCAGACCTGCAGATCATCGTATAGCAAGTGAGATGGCGCTTTCGTCGTCCATTTTACCACCATCTTACGACAATTTTTCTTACTAAATTAGTTGGGCGGTAAATTTAACGGTATACTGTATATGTTTAAAAAACTTACAAACGAAAACCATAGGAGAAAAACATGATAAGTTGCACTTTTCAATTTTGACAAGAAAGCGATTTAAAAATTCGATCCTAATATGGAATTATCATATTCCTTTCATGCGGTCTTCAAATAATATACAATAATCGTATTAAAGGATGATATCTAACAAGTATACGAATAGCTGCTAAAGTAATATATATATTTCTTTAACGAAATTGTTCATATAGGATATTATGTTTTACGGATAAGATAAATAATAAAAGTATGTGTAAATATGTATTTCTAACATGTTGTATATGTTACATTCTCTATTAATCTATTATTTTTTTGAAATTAGTTTTAACTGAGGAATAAATATTCATATATTATAAAGTTCTTTCCGTTCATTATCAGTTTTAAATATTGTACTACTTTATTCAAATACTATATCAATATTTCTTAGTAATATAAATAAACG
This sequence comes from Bombus flavifrons, assembly GCF_040668555.2. NCBI lineage: Eukaryota > Metazoa > Arthropoda > Insecta > Hymenoptera > Apidae > Bombus > Bombus flavifrons. The sequence continues at coordinate 12,939,814 of NC_138450.1, forward strand.
ATTGGTTTATGAAGTGTTCGATAATATAGGAGCATTAAATATTTTTTGTTAAAGCAAATTTCATTTTAAAATTATTTGGAATTGTATACCAATACACATTTGTCAATTGTATATTGACATACACGTTACTTGAATCACGTGGTTTCCGATTTCTAGTTTCAGCTATAGTTAACAATTTCCTGGCTTGAATGTGAAAAGTGCAGAAAGCGTGAGATGTATTTTTCATCTAAATATTTCAGATAGTTGTGTTAAAAATGGTATATTATCACGAAAAATGGCGTTATAGTGCTAAAGAAAAGGTATGAACGATAATTGGTAAAGCTTATCATAGTTTTATTGTAACTTGAACCTCGCGAATGACATAGGACAACCAACGTTTAATCATAGTGTCATCAAATTACACGATTTGCGCAATTAAACTCGTCATTATTAATATGTTGTTCTAGATATCGAATACGATATCTAGAAATATCGTAGGGCCTCTTTATAGATATAGAAGGTACAAATAATGATGCCACTATGTGGTAAATATATAGATAAGAAATTATTGCCAGATTAGTTAATCAAATCATACTGTAGCAATGACAACTGTATTTAAAATCATGGAACTTGCTGTATAGACAAAATATAATATAAATTTGTCTTAATAACATTCAAACATCGTAATCCATATACAAACATAAGAATTATATCCACTGGAATTGTTGAAAACAGATATCGATAAAATCAATAGCATCTCAAGTAATAGTCAACTAATTGACCAAATATAGAATGCTATACATATAATATACAGCATAGAGCTTGCATTTTATGGATCCTCGTGTTCCATATTCTGAAATACTGATCATATAAAAAATTAGTGTTTCTTATGTTCTCTGTGATTTATAGCAGTGGATGTAGGAATTATATTTAATCCAACTAACAAAGTTGATAAAGTCACAGACGATGCGTATTTGTCATCAGTCATCAGTGCAATCCCACTGAGGATGGAAAGAATGGCAAATAGAGAAAAGAGAATTACTAATACACTTACTCTTTCCTTATATAAATTAATACGGTTGCCATACATACTATGTACAATCATAACTAAAGCTTATTGTTAATGTTAAAGATGGCTCTTGTATATGCTATGCCAGATTGTCAAAGTGTTTACAAATGCAAAGGTAGTATTGTCTTTTTAAAACATCAAAAAATTCAAACTTGGAAATATATGGGAGAAAGCCATTCCTAATATAAGAGAACTAAAGACAAGACACTTAATATGTGAGAAACATTTTAAAGAGGAATTTATAAAAAAAAGAATTGTTCAAAAAGATTATTGTAATAATTTTTTATATAATTAGTATTATTTTGTACATATATATTATGCTGTGTAGTATTATATACAAAATATTGAATAAAATGTAGGTATGTATATAGAAAATTGTACATTATTTACTATATAGTTTGCGATAGTATAATATTGTATAGTTGGTGTTAAGGATAATGTATCAGCGATCTTGCGTATGATCCAATAGTTTTGTATTTATTGGAAAAATGATATATTTGATAAACTATATAACAAATAACGTGGAAAAACTTTTTTATTAACATTCTACCTTCAAAAAGCAATCCCATATTTTCACTTTTATAAAATTACTTTCATCTTGTTCTTTCTTATAAAAGAAGAATGGTTTCTGTACTGTTCCTCTTTTACCTAATAATTATATTTCATTTCTGTCGAAATGTCTCCAATAAATAATGATTTTTTCTTGGTTATTAGGCGTATTTTAGATTTTGAATTTTGCATCAAATAACATTATTCTTGGCTATGTCAATAATGGCGAATGCTCATGTGCATCATTCTTGGGTTCCTTCAAGCAGCGCTGCTACGTGAGAGGTAAGGGAATTAAAGATAGGACTTCAAAATGAAGCTATTCACCACCAGCCAAAAAATTCGGCGAGTTGCCAGACTGCGTTATGTATACGACAGTGGTCATCGTAAGAACTACATAACTGATTATCATTAATGCGAGCGTAAATAAATAAGATGAGCATAAAAATCATGGAGGCTACATTAACAAAGTGAAATGGTTATATGATTTACATATAATATGTATAATAGGGAACAGAAAAGGTGATTATCTTGGAATGGATTATGCAGAGGAATGCAAATCTGATTGGTTATTTCTGATGGACCCAACGTAATCATAAAGATAAGCACGCGTATTGGTAATTTGAAGTATCATACTGGGATAGAGATCAGTGTTTTCGGTTATCCGCGTACTGTCCCGAATATATCTTCCCAGTTTTAGAGAATTTTAGTGAGGTATTAAAGCCAATAGTAAGGAAGAGGAAATATATTAAAGCGCGTACGCAACAAAAATGATAGGAAAGGTAGGAAATCCCTATAACCAGTGTCGTTGTTGATTTCCTTACCGACCATATTTTACTAAGTGCAAAAGTGAACCACTGTCATATAAGTAAGTCCGAACTCTTTTCTACCGAAAGCATCGACGAAACTGTCCATCTTTTGAGTCAATAAAAATCAAGGTGGAGGGCAAGAAAAGCTCTCATTATACTGCGTGACAGATTTATACACATATACATAGATATTATGAATGTCTGAGACAGACAGACAGAGACGCTTCTCATTTCTATTTATCTCACAGAACGAGACCTTTTCTTCTTTTCCATCTTGATTTTTTTTTACTCAAAAGACGGACGGTTTTCCCTAGCGAGTGTCCAGATTTGTCTATATGACCGTGAGGTGATTATAGTGAAAACCAGGTTATAGGGAATCTTTTGTTGTGTTTTGTTCGATCCACGGACGACCGTGGTTCGATCCATCGAAGGTCCCTTTCCCACTTAAGGGCCTTACTTGTAATATAGGAGGAGTAGGGAGACACACCAATCCAGGCCCGTTTACTTTATTCCCCTACCTGGAACTTCTACAATTCCATTTTCAAACGCATCATTTCTCCACATTCTGCCTCGTGATTCCGTTGTTGGTTTAGATCGTGCACTTGTTTTCTCAACGAAATTTTGTTGGAACGTCTTTTTATTCACAATCTACATTTTGGCAAGTTTAAACATCACAAATCAGGATAGAAAACGGATTTGCTTGCTGGCCTTGGATGGGTTTGAATTCAGTCCACGTTTTTTAATTTTATTCGTGACTAGATCCACACTCATCCAGGGAAATCGAGCTGATGTTCAGAGACGATCCTCAAGACTGAACCTGTTTGTTGGACTTACAGAAAATACTTTTCAGTTTTTTTCCAACAAATTTTGTGTTTTATTGTAAATAATTCATAGAAATGAAGAAAGTAAAGAAAAGAAAAGAAGCAAAGAAATAAATAATATCGCTATATTTGATGAACAAATATACTTTTATATCATCGTAAGTAACATATTTAAAAAAAATGGAAATCTTTCTCTCTGTCTATCTTATTTCATATCGTTTCATGTAAAAAGAAATCTTTTGTATTTTGTATGATCTTATCTTAAAATTATTCTAGTATACAACTCTTGTGTAAAAGTAAGGAATATACGAAAGATACTTAAATTTCAAACCAGTGAATATAGGATTTGTTTCAGTTTCTTTGTATATGAACACCTGCAGTATTTCCCCTTCAACGATCTCCCTCTTTTCATTGGCAGTAATAATCCTGCTGCCCTTAACCCTCCCCTCCTGATCTATCCGTCTCTGTTTATCCACTTTTCCTTCTCATATTTCATTCGTCCTTTCTATATAACGGTAAGAACTTGTCTTTACCGTCTTTTTTCTGCGTCCAGATTATTTTTACTTTTGGATATATGTAAAATTCGAGAATGGAATCAATGTACTATAATTTTATAATTCATTCGTTTTTCTATTTTCTTTTATCAAAATATTTTGTATATATTTAAGAATAAAACAATATCGAATACGAAGTAGTTGTAAACATTTCATTTTTCACTGTTTATATACTTCGTACAATGTTATATTTACAAATACTTGACGTATATAAGGGACCGGATATCTGCATGGAATCAATGAATACTTGTTTCCTCTGCTCTACATGTATAATATAAATCTTATGTATATTATAATAAATTCTTTAAGAATAAATAATATAAATAAACAATGTGCGTCTTCACACACGTGAACGTGTTATTTATATTTCAATTACTATATTATGGAAAAACTGATTTTTATCCTAAGGAAACATAAAAAAACGTATATATGAGATAAATAACTTTTGAATTTTTGATGAATTTTTGATAAACATACGATTATGATACTTGGTAATTTTATGTCGTAAATAAGTTCAAATTACGATATTGTGTGTCTCATGTAAATGAAATTTTTTCCTCTTTACATTGTCCATAATGTATATCACGTATTTCGAGATTCTAGACTTAATTGTGCTATACAAGTATGCTCATCTTGATTTTCCTCTTCATAACATATATCAGGGTTTGAACGCATTTGCTCTATCGCTTGTTTAATCTGAATTTGTAATTGACTGGCAACTTTACGTACTGCCATATAGTTTTGTTTTATTTGTTTTATACATGACGGTAAACTTTTCCATGGAGCAACACTTGTATGGCCAAGATAAAGTTCCCTCCACAACTGAATACTAATAGGTGCAACGCTAGGCCAAATGACTCCTGAATTTGGTTCATACAAAGGATTCAACCATTTCTCCAATATTTCCGGCTGATTTATATAAGACCATAAACTGCACGTTCGTTCAGATAATCGAAGTCTAACCCTCTCTGCTTCTGAATCACCTGGAGCCAATATATATAAAAATATTTTAAATATGGAAATTAAGTATTAGAATGAATATATAATAGTATTATGTGTAAATACCTAAAAATGTCCCATAATTAGAGTAATATGCATGATTGTACAACTCAATCAATAATTCTACTGTATATTCAAAGCTAAATTGAAATTGATAATGGAGTTGGTAAAGACAGTCGAGGAAAAGAAGAAAAGTCGGAGCATGCGTTGGATTTTGTGAATTTGATGGATGATATGGTCCATGACGTGTACGGCTAAAAAATTGATGACCAGCTTGTATCCATTCACGTTCGATTAAAGCTTGAAGGCCACGTACTGTTCTACAGTCAGGATTTAATATCGTTTGTGCTAAGCTGGTTACCACTAAAGTAGAATCTCTGCCAGCACTACCTGTTCAAAATGCAGCAAGTATCCTTACTTAGTAATACTATAATTAATATAATCGTATTTGCTTAATCATTTTATAGATTATATACCATGAACTAATACAGCTGCAACTTCTTGATGAAGACACTGAGCAGTTACACAAGCAGCATTTAAAGCGCTTTGTACAGCGGATAACCATCCACCGTTATCAAGTCTTGAGATCCACTGGGAAGTAGAACACGTTATATCATTACAAGCTTCTATCAATTTAAAAAAACTATCTGCTAAATCATGGGGTCGTGGAACCGCTTTGTGTACTTTCCGCCATTGCGGATAAGCAGCATCCATTTCTGTACCACCACCCTTAGCTCTGGAACTTTGAGCTTGGCTAATGGACCTTGTATCTATTATATAACTATTGACAAATTTTACATTAGTAACATTGGTTAGATCGAAAAAGTATTACTTTGTTATTAGTATGAGACACTGCGATTGATATTAAATATCAAATCATAGTTAAACACTTCTAAGATCGGCTAAAGTATAATCTTTAAAGAATGTGGTATTTACCCACGTCTTCCTGGCCCTAACACAGCATTTAACAATCTTTCATCTTCTTTACATCTTTTACCATTAGTGCCACACATTGGTTGACTACTTCTTAACAAGATACTCTGTAACGTTGGTTGATCAATCCTGTATATATATCTAATTTATTGCATTGTACTTGCTGCACAATATGATATTACATACCCCTCCTTCGTGTCTGTAACATAAAACTGGAAATCGTCCACCATCTCTAAAATTGGCAGATGATATTATAATCTTATCTTCTATGTGACGTGGTACTATAACAGCAGAAGGATAAGAATTGCAAACTTTGTAGTCTTTGTTTAAATAACTAATACGCCATTCATCCGCATAAGCAGTTAACAATCTGGACCATTCTGATACTGGAGCAAATGCAGTCCACCCATCTTCTATTTGTTTTATAGTACTGTTAGTAACTTGTGGTCTATTAAAAAAGGGATACTGTAAAGTTTGCTCTGTAGTAAAGAAAGAAATGGGAATTAATACAAAATATGGAAAAAATATACTTTTACAAAGATGAAAATAACGTTACGTATTTCACCTTGTGACGTTAACATCTCTATAGATAGCGCAACATTTGTTAAGTCATCTGTTGAATTAATATCTAATTGAAGAATGTGAAAATCTTTACATTTCAATATAATGGTACCACCTGGACTTTGGGTATTCAATTTTTTCTCTATAAGATCAATATTTCGATATAATAGCTGAAAAACATTGAAAGAAGATAGAACATAAATGGACTAAACTAACATTTCAAACAATCATAATGCTAAAATAATTTTCACATTAGATCGTACCCAGAGCTCTTGTCCATCGCCTTGTCGCGAAGACCAAAGAAGATGGTGACTACTAATACATAGTCTTCCATCTATACTTTTGTAATTGCCATCACTTTTATCTACCAACGCAACGTTATCAAGTTTTGGAATTAATATTAGGTCGCCAAGTTCCATTATACGTTTCGATCGAACGTTGTTGATATTTAATTATTGACAGAAATACATATAATTTGTTTTCCAAGCTCTACATAACCTAACACTGTTATCTATATAATCATCACTGAACAAATTTTATTTGGTTACTTAGAATAATTGCAAATGTAGATTTATGGATAGATTTATAAAGAAATATTTGTTAAGCCTTCATACTCTTCAATCTCTGTGAAATGTGCTTATATCATGTATGCTAATATTTTAGTATACGTTGAAAAAATGTATTGTTAATCGCTGCACTTCTGTTTACGTTTCTTATATTTTATGCTATTCATTAGTAAATTTGCCTTCCCTTAGCCGTTGTTACTTGTTATGTTATGTATAGTTTACGTAATGTGGCTCCCCGCAGCGTTAATTTTAAGAACGTCATGGTTATGTAGGTAGCCTTTGCCTTTTGTCTATGCCTTTTGTGAGTACACTTGTGACCTCTCGTAATATGGATTCTGTCGCGGTAAATACGAATATCGTACAGCAATGTCGTCAAAGGAACGAACAAAGGAATTGTGATAATAAATTTATTATGTGTCATAATTATTAATTATTATTGATAGCTACTAATAATTCTTGTCGTTAGAAGCAACATTGATAGAAGAAACATTGGAAAGACGTGAAATTCTCGTTTTAAACCTCCTTTTAGTCAATGACCGTGTTGTGTACTCTCCTGTGATCAAGTTTACCCGGTTTTTTAGTTACAAAAGGTAAACGAAGATTCGTCATCGATAAAATCATTTTCTGTATTAATGTGCGTCGATTTGCTGCTATCTTTTCCTTTTTTGTTTCTCCTTTTGCTAATAGCACTTAGGCTTGTCCGAGACTTATGCGTGTTTTTTGTGTGTTCAATAAGTAATATTTACATTTGCTAATAACAGCGGTTGCTATAGCAGAAGTCGATCTTAACGTCATCTACTGTAAAATCATACCAAACCCGTACAGTCATCTGGTGGCGATTTCGCGTGAACACAATGGCGAAGGGTAGAGAATCCCCACTCTCAGTTCTTTGGCAGTCACCAAAGCGCGGGCTAAGGTTCAAGTTGCATTTTAGATGCGAACGAACGCACATCGTTTTCGGTTAGTGGTCATGAACTAAGTTTCGTGAAACTCATCTACTTTTGCGAAGAGGGACAGGGTCGAGTGGTGCAGGTTGTGATATCTCGTTGTGGACTCTACGATCGAGAATTCGGTAAGTTTCAATGTTGACATTTCTCTGTTTGTTCAACCATGTTTCTTAACTACGAGAAAATGTTGACATTACCAGTGCATCGACTCTCGTTGCGAGTTAACGTTCTCTCCCTTCGGTGATTTGACGCATTGTCGTATAATGACGTTTCGTCACCGTGTTTCCTGTGGCATTTATCGAGCGAAATTGCCGTACTTTCGTTTAATACGTAACCACGTTAAATCGCACGTGGAGTTGAAATACGGAGGCGAACCGCATCCGGCGTTGCATGATTGGCCCGAAGCGGTCAAATCACATGTAATTCGAATTAATGTCAACTTTCCTGCGTCAACGGAAGTCGTCGAATGTACTCGATCACCGCGACACGTTTACGTCTCCTACATGTGACAGTCGATGTGCTCGTTAACGATGAACATCTTATTCCATGTACACATTTTGTAAATTCCCCTAGATCGCTATTTAGTGAATATCGACCAAGTTTTTAAAAAATTAAATAATTTTCGATATTGACACATTGCTAGCGGCATACATAACATGCGTTCGTATACGCGTACAAATACAGGTTCGAATACGTTTTTTTCATCGTTTCACCCTGTCAATAACCTGCTACATACTGTTAAATAAGAATCTCGAGCGAAAGACACGAATTTGTCGCGACATCATTCGAAGGCTCATTGGCGAATCCGTGCGTGTTTTATAATCGACTGGAACGTTCTGTATTCCGAATAGGTTATCGGCGTATAAATTCATAAATCGTGGCGCGCGCGTGGTTGTTGGTAGCCGTGGATCGTCGAATCGCGAAAGTCACGTAGTCGTCGTTAGCTCGTCGCCTACGCGTTCGCGCGGTTCGCTTGTTAAAAAGGATTAATTTGAACGATTACGTTATCAAACGATCGGGGTGTGAAAGGTATTACGACAGCGCGGTAACATCGCAGAGAAGTTCTCGGGGCGTAGCGGTGGCTTTATCCGCGTCGCTGTCGCCTCTCGCCCCGGCCAAATTGTTTTAGTGGCGAAAAGTTGGACGGAACTTTAAGAGGGCGCGTGTTAACTGCCGGCGAAGAAGGTGGCGCGGGAAGACACTGCCATATTAATGTCGCGCGACGAACAACTTTTCGGGAGTAATAGCCGACCGAGAGAAAGATGCAAAAATGAAAACAAAATATTATTCGATCTAGCGGAAACTTCTTTTTGATTTCAACTCTTTGCGTTCTGAAAATTTTTATGGTCGGCTTAGCAATTCCAGTACGCTTTTACGGTAAAACTTTATCGAACCGAAGAGTCCTGTTTCGAAAAGAAAAATATTCCTACACTCGTTCAATAGCATTCTCTTCATTTCTATCTTTTATAGATGGAAGCAATATGGAAAGTAATTTTAAAGAAGTAATTTAAGAAGCAAACTATCGTTTCATTACTTACGTTCTGTGTGCTACACGTTTCATAAGATTTAAATACCGCGTATGACAAGTTCCGTTTTCAAATAGAATACCAAATGCACGAATTGAGTACCGTTTTTCAACAAGTTAACGTAGAACAGAAATTTGGTTTCTTTGTAATTTATAATTTGTAATTCTATGATGGTAGAAGCATTTGGTTAAAAAATGGTTCGGTCAAGTGGTTAGTACATAGAATTGTAACCTCTAGCTACTAATAACTCTATGTTTGGAAATTTCGTAAATCGGCAAGCGGACGCAATTTCCTCGTAAATCTGATATTTTATTTCGTGATTTTTACATTGTATTTCGAAATATCGAACACGCGGTTCGCGAATGCATGTGTGCGCTCGCATGTATGCTCGCGAGGAATCTGAAATGCTATTCGACCGGCATAATCCGCCCAAGCATCGCCACTAAATTACCATTCGAATTGATTCGCGTTTCGACGGCATAGCGGCGGCATTACCGCACCGACGCCGCGATTTATTTGGAAATCGTAACAATGCCGTTTTCATTGAACGCTACCCAGTAGCAGCGTAAGGTCCGCTGCTATTGTCAAAATGCGGCAGAGGGCGAGTTCTATGTGTCTAATGTTGACCAATGAATTCTGTTCCGTTGCGTTATTAACTGATATCACGATCGCGCGTGTCTCTTCCAACTATGTATGCTCGATTTAGAGTACCTGCGGGAATTTGAATGTGAAAGAACTTTTGCCTATTCATCGGAAATGTACGATACGGTAGAACGTGGTTTACACGAACAAATTAATGCTCAGCTCCAGATACTGCGATCTTATACATCTATGAATCTCTATTATCAGTCGAAGTATAGTTTCAACGATACGAACGTATTTTATGACGATTTAAATTATAAAAAGGAAATTATTGCGATTTTGTCATTACCACCTAATCATTAATGGGATCAATAGGCAAAATCCGCGATTACTTAGTTGCCAACCCAATATATTCCCAAGGTTCTAGACATCGAGCTAACGACGAAAATATCGTTTGAATTTTATTTTTAATTTCGAATAATCGTACTTCTGTTTATCGCTACTGTAACTAAAAAGATAGTTGATTCGACTACCGCTAACACTTACAGTTCCATTAATTTATTTTTTACACTAATGGCTCTTGTAAGAAGTAATTCATAAAATAATTACTGTTTCGGATAAAATAATTACAAACGCTTCCGCGACTCACCGTACGTACATATTTACGGGTTACGAATTTACAATTTCCCTCGGACGTATAATTTAAACTAACTTAACCGTATAATTTCGAAATATCCGACTACCCTTAAACATAAATTATTCCGCGAAGGAGGGTAGATACGTTGTTGCTTTTCTCACGGGCGTTCGAGGGTTAAAGACTCGTTCGCCACGCGATTATGAACGTTGGAACAGCATTGGTCGCGGCTTCATGTAAATCGCGCGGATTCCTGACAATTCAATTATACGCGTTCTCGAGCGTGGATCGGCGTGTGCCCTCTTTTCCCTCTCGTTCCTCGTTCGCTCCCTTTCGCCGAGCCGAGCGCCTGCATTTGAAAATGGCGCGCCGCTAATCTCGTAATGCTCGCGTGAGCGTGCTTGCACGACAACTGGCCGGAAAGCTCGATACGATAAAAAGCGCGACAATGAAATCGGTACCCGCTGATCCGTATCCTGATTTTCGTTGCAATCGTGTTTTCTTGTACCTTTTTTCAAGTTTCACGCACTAACCGTGAAACTGTAATGCTTAATCGTGCACGAGTCGTGTGACTCGTATGTTCGTTTACAGTTGCAGGGAGTCGTTGTTCCAATTGTACAGGCTGTTTCAGAACGAAGGTAGTAGTTTAGTCGTTTTTCTTAACTTTGATTCCTTATTACTCTACATTCGGAAAGTTTTATTTTATTCTAAGGTAAGAGATCGATCGAGGAAGCACGAGAAGCTAATATGCTTGCTGCTAATGTACCAATAAACCGCAGTTGGTGTAATTTCAATTTTATTATAATTTCATGATCGATTCGAAACCGATATACCGCAGTCATATCGATGATAATTATTTGCACTTTGATAAATCTAGGGAAAAACTTGCTAAAATAACAAAATTCTAAATTGTTACATTTCTTAAGTTCCTTCCTTCCTAACTTTGACGGAACACGTACGTTTGATTCGACGAATCTGACGAATTCCAGGCTTCTGACCGGTAGCGTACATCTCTGTGTATCCAATATCTTCTTCTCAATTTCCGCAGTAGAGCAGAGTGCGGCATTCGAACGAGGATTCCAGACAAAAAGCAAAAATTGTTGCCCACGTTCGCGCGTTTGCTGGCCACGTTCGCACGTTCACAGACCAGGTTCGCAGGCAGCGATCGTACGTTTGCAGGTAACGTTCTCACGTTCCACGGTGTGGCATTTGAATAAGGATTTGGGGCAAAACTAAAAAATGTACGTAATGTGCAGTTTTCCTGAAACTTGGTATTAAGGGATTCGACGTGAGTAAAAGTCTGTTTATCGACTCTTTGTCAGGATTTTTCCTGCTCTCTGGCTTCGTTTAAATATGTTACAACATATCTTTTCCTTTGTCCAACCACACACGGTGACGTTTCAGTAAGTAGCGTCGATGTTGGCAACGATCGTTTCGTTTTTTCGTAAGTGTCACGCAGAAATCGTTCGTCTTTCCTTCCATCTCGTCAGACATTGCGCCGACATCTGGTAAAGAACGGAGCTTTTGCGTTACTTTGACAACTTTCTTGGAACAAGTGCGATGAGAAACCCACTCCTCAGCCAAGTCGCGCTTAGTCTGTAACAGAAAAATATTATGTAGCAAGGTGATACAATACCTTCTTGACACCGAGCAATCTTTTAAATTGCCAATTGAATTTATACGTATTTTTCTTCAAATTCTCCATGTTTAATATTTAAGGCGTAACAAACGCTACACAACGCGAATCAACAGGACTGTAAGAACAGGAACGTATAGCCAGCGAGCTAATTTCCAAGTAATTATCGACTTTGGTGTACAAACGATTTTTATTAATCCTCTGTGGATTTTTGGATAAATTATCGTTGACGTTCGTTGCTTATTACTTACTTGCGGATTAACGATATCATCGAATAATACGATGAAAATCGAGCAACGATTATTTCGATTTCTGTCCACTGCATGCCGTATTGCGCGTTTATTTCGTTATAAAATTGTTTCTCTCTGTTCCTGTCGAACAGTATCAGCATCCTTTGTACCATAGTCTCGTAGTGGGAAAAACGAACGACGACCGGGAACTGTGAATCAGCAAGAGAGAAAGAGAAGGGAAAACGTGGAACGAGTGGGTTTTCGGGTGACACAGTCTCGAGCCTCGCATTTTCGCAGCCTAACAAGATTTCAACGGCCACTTTAGGGTGTCGCGAAAATCCTTTCAGTGGGCTCGAAACGGCGTATTGTTAGCCGTTGTCTTTCGTTTCGTATCTCTGGTCCCGCGCCTCGCGGAACACGGATTCGATTTGTTCCCCTCTATTTCCTTCCTTCGTTCGTTCTCCCTTCGCCTCTTCTCTTTCTTTTTTCCTTTTTTTTCCCTCTACAGTTCTCTAAATTTTATAGGATCAGGACTGATCCGGTGATCGAATTTAGCCCCGTGCTCTCTTGACTGAATTTAGGGGTAGTTTCTTCCGAGGATCTGAACGTGAATGGCCTGCGAATCTTTCTCTTACAGAATCGTTTTTGTTTCCAGAGTATTTAACGCGTCGAGTAAAACTCGCGATAATCTTTTCGTCTCATTTTCAGTTTCCGAGGGTCTTGCGACGGTTTTCTCAGAGAATCGCTTCCGAGAGGAAACTGTTATGTTATAAAAATTCAAGCATTCTGATTTACTGTATAAACATCTTGGCGCGGATTTCCTTCTTTTGCTACTACAAATGCCGCGTAATATACGCGATAGCCGTTTTTCAATCTTGCAATTTAGAGATCCGATTCATTTTGTAAATTCCATTAAGTACATATATATATACATACACATGTTTCGATTGATTCTGTACACTTTTAAGATTCCTCCGCTATTCAACACGTCGTATGAAACGGCTCTCTTTAATCCCGGCCAGTGGGATATAATGGAAATCGATCGGATGGATACGGAATCGTCGTCTCGTTAATAAACGAAAAGCAAGAAGATTTATCGTGTCGGCTATTTGAATATACATGGACGGCAGATTACGATCCGCTGGCCCCGTGAAAGCCCGAAAGTCTTAGCCGACCCCTTTTCATATCAACCCCTAACTTTGAAAACGATTCGTAAGTCCTTTTGAAATTGTCGAAGCATGATCGTGCACGTTTATTTGTGGGCAAACGGCCCTCGCCTCTTTCGCCAGGGACACGCAGAGTCGATATTTCTCGTCGATTTTCACGTCGATTTTCACGTCACCGCAAAGGTAAATCACTTTCGGACATCGATTAAAACGTCAATCGCGAATATGTTAAATTTAAACGAAGTATCACCGTGAAAGTTTACTTGAACAAACAGGTATTTCGTGTAACGTGTTCTACGTAGCGTTGATGCGTCTGTGTTAGTCGAAGGAAGTAAAGCTCTCATCGAGCGAAGAGAGACGTTCTTTGTCGTATCGTTGGCAAATACGATGTCAAAGGTGAGCAATTTTTTCTCCGATTAAAAAGTTACGTTGCTACTAACGCGGCTCGTTTACGAGAATTTCAAGTTTTGGCAAAACTATTCGGTAAAACATACCGAAGGTACCGGTAAAATTTTACTTTGCAACACGTTCGTTCGTTAAATCGTAATGTTACAGAACAAAATGTCATTTATTTCGCGATATTCTATACTTTTTGTACAATTTTCTACGACGAAACACGTAGATATATTCATACGTCGAAGTTTTAACATTTCTCGCTAGATCGTAATAACGAAATAAAAATTCAGCCGTGTGAAAAATTTTCTCCGGCAACGAGCGTTTTATTTCTATTAAAAGCATATTGATTAACTTCTATGTATTCCGGTGATCTTCTTTCGAATTATACGGCGAGAAAAACTGGAAAAGTGGAGACAAAAGGATAGACTTTCGGTTCCAATTACTCCACGAAACAGTTGAATGAAAGGGATCGAGGAAACGGGAAACATCGACCAACTTTTTACCATAATCACAGAGCCACGCAGTAGTACGTATACGTAGGCGATGAAGCGCGATCAAATAAACCGTTTCCACCCGTGGACCTGTTTGTTACGTAGAAACTTTGTTAAAAATTGCCATCGGCCGCCTACCTCCATCGATTGCCGTTTATTTCCACCTGCAACGTTGTTTTTGTCCACTTTTGCTTTCGAATGTCAACGCCGCCGCGATATTGTACCTCGCGTGGACCCGGTGCACTCTCAGTCTGCACTCGTTCCAAACCGGTGTATGGAAGCTCGCGGAACACGTGAAAACAGCCCGCCAACCCTTTTTAGTTACGAGCTGCATCAGGTTCGCGGCAGTAAGTTGCGGATTATTTGTTCCAATTTCTCTCTCTCTCCTTCTCTCTCTCTCTCTTTCTTACGCTGCCTGTTTCTGTTTTTCGAGCGTAACGTGTGTATGTAACGCGCGGTCGCGACATGCAGGGCTCGCGAGTATCGCTCTGGCGTAAATGACGCCTGGATTTTTTCTCTCTGACGCGATATATTCAATTTACCGAGTTTCTTTGACACAAGTCGCGCCGCATCGTTTGTTGCACCGACCGATTTCGCGATGTCGCTCGCGTGCGTTTTCTCTCGGTGCGCTTTGGATACGCTGGGTAGTGCGCGAAATTAGGCTGAAGTTCGCTCCATAGGAGCGTAAACAGGTATTTGGCTTTGGTTTGCGATCGTTGAGGTATCTTCGTTGAGGCTGTTCGGGGAATTTTGGCTGAATATTTCCAGTACGCGTAAGGTAATTTCGCGAGAGAGTTTTCGAGTTCGTCTGTAGAAGCATTAACCCCTTAACCTACAACTACGGGCACAGCCCGTAGTACGATGATCAGGCCAAATATATAATATAATATATAATAATTTGTTTACGTTTTCGACCCAAAATTCTCGAACGTAAATCGTAGGTTAAGGGGTTAACACCATTGATATCAAATTTAAACGAGATTTATACAGGGTGGTTGGTAACTGATGGTGCAAGTGGAAAGGGGGTGATTCTACGCGAAAAAATAAGTCGAAAATATAGAATAAAAATTTTTCGTTCGAGGCTTTGTTTTCGAGAAAATCGACTTTGAATTTTCGCTCGGTACGCGTGCACTTTATCGCGTCTCGTTATAACGGATCTCACTGTAGATCGTTGTCTCGATTGACGTTATTTTTTTAATCTTTAAAATTGTAAAATTTTTAAATTTTTAAATTTTTAAATTCTTATTCTATATTTTCGACTTCTTTTTTCGCGTAGAATCACCCCCTTTCCGCTTGTATCACCAGTTACCAACCACCCTGTATAAACAGAAGATCGCAGGTTATGATTATGGTTGAACGTTATCGGAATTACCAGAATGATGCATCTTCTTATGCAGAAAATCATTGATCTTGTCAGGTATTGAAGTTTCATGATTATCGTGCACATGTTATAAAGATATAATAGAAAATTCATAATGCGAAACGTAAAAATATAAAGTAAAGCAGATGAGATGGCAACTGTGATTTTAACTGTTGTTAATTTTGCGACATGTTTTCGTCGAAAACGTTCCGGATAATTGACACGGTGTTTCATTATTCGACCAAGTGGATATTTTCTCATTGTTCCGTTTAACGTTACAACGAATATCTACAAAGCGAACACTCCAATCATTTTAATTCCTCTCGCTTTTGTGTCGATAACGGTATAAATTCTACGGTTTCCTGTTTCGGCCGTATCGATGTTCATAATAAATCGACGGTTCGCTGTGAATTCGAAACACGCAGCTCTTCTCCCGCTCTATCTTTCGTTGTTTCTCTATTGTTCCATCGCCGACGAATCCAAATAAAAAGGGGACAAAATCGTGAATGCGAATGTTCAACGCGGCATAACGAATCGGTTCAGTTTTCGTCTTGTGAATCGCGTTTCTTTCGTCAGCGTTCAGGTGAAATCACCCGGCAGAATGGACGCGACAAAATGGACGGGCCGTGGACTCGATTTCGGCGAGCACGCGCTACCAAAACCATTGAACCGACTGCATCCGCCAACGGAACACGTTGTGCACGCTTGTTGTTTTCATGACTGACGGATGCAACGGTGGATTAGTCTCATGGCAAAGTGCCGGCTGCTATACAACGGAATAATCGCCATCGACGAATAACTTGGAGCAGTTTAACGCTTGTCGATCGTTGAATTTTCCAAACCGAAGCTATTCGTAGACTGACGTTTAATACGAACGGGCTCTCCGCGAACGACGCGCGATCAGATCAAACACAGTTTGTCCGTATTACGCGATTTTTATATCATACAAATTACACGTAACCGTCTAACTATGTAAAACTATATTTGAAAAGTAACTGGTTTATTTTACGAACGAGAAGCGCGATAACCTTCGTCATGATTTTTATTACATTCGATCGGAGGTTTATTTGCTTAACTTTATTAAAGTTTTCTCTTTCATATCGACCGTTTCGTCTATCATGCGATCTTTAAGCCACAGTATTTGTATAAAAATTTCATTTACGAACGGGAAGCTTCTTCTGGCACGTGATTTCAAGCTATGTTCGAATAAAAATTCGTTCACGAACGAATCGTTTTTCGCGTATTACGTTTTTAATATACGTACACGTAGGTACGGGCGATCGTAACTTAATTTAGGTATTTGTAGTTGTGTTGGAAAGTGTGAAAAAGCAATTACATAGATATTAATTTTTTTATTAATTTCTTTTTAGAGTAATTGACTTGTTTTATCGGAGTTTCCCCGTCCGCAGGAAAAAAGTGAATAATTTCGCAACATCCATTCGGAACCTCTCTTCTTTTTTTTTTTTTAGCTTTAGCTTTATTCGCATTTTAAACAGGATCCTATGTAGGTGTAGTACTATAAATTGTAAAAATATGAAATCAAGACAATAAAAGAATCGTCAATTAAATCGCTAATTGAATATCTATCGTTTTTTAGATTAACTTTTATAAAAGTTTCACCTATTAATTAAAAAGAAACGAATAAAATCCAGTAGATTATATTCGATCAATTGTCAGTGAACGTGTTTATTGCTTTTTAATTTGATGAACGCGCAACTTGATTCGCGACTTTATCGAGTTACACGTACACGAACAGCTTCAGGCTAATGGAATATCGCTATCTGATCTTCGTTATCAGCGAAATTAGTATTTTGCGTAGCAATAATTTGATCTGACGCGATGGCAGTGACGAAGCACCCGCGTAGATCGTTTGCTGATTATTTTCTATAGATTTTATGTTCGTGGATAGCCTGTGAAATTGACGGCTGTCCACGCAGAACGCATTTATATTGGAATTTGTTGCATAATGAATGAATTATAGATCACTGCGTGGAAACTTGCTCTCCTTGACCAACACCCACATCAACGACCAAGTCGCTTCTTCTTTCTTATTATTTCATTCTTTACTTGTCTACTACTATGTTGCTATGTAAATTATCAGCTATTCGCTTCGTTGAGAATTGTGGATCTTAATCGCTGAAATAAAAGTAACGGAACACTTAGATTACACTTAGAATTTATATCAAAGTAGTTTCATTTAACAAGTGATTTACAGGATCTTCGTCGATGTACATTTGCACGCGTCTCAGCGTTCTCTTTGTCTCACCATCTTCTATACCATACTACTCACGGAACAGTTGCATTCATCTGTTTTTCGAGACACTGTGCACACGCATACTTCCATACACTCATACTCACATACGTGTGTCACTAATACGCGGCTCATTTAGTCTGGCACGCGAAATTACATATATCTCAATGCGCTTATAAATGTATTTAGGCGAATTACACGGAACGAATATAATATCGCGTCTTGTAAAGTTATTACAAGCTAATTTACCATCCGCGGACGATCTTCGTCCAAGCGAGCAAATTTTAAAGAATTTTATCCCTTAAACTGGACGACTATTTACATTAGCCTCGTTTTATAATGAAAGGTCCTTGAGTTTAGTTGAGATCGTTTTCCGTATACAGTTAATCAATCGTACGGTGTATCTGTTCGGGATTTCGAGTGGCCATCGGTTCACGACTTGGACAACGTGTCTCCCTTTTTGAGGACGTCCGAATTGACTAGCTCTCCAAGCTGTAAACCTTACGATGCGAATCTCATTAAGAGGCTAAAAAACATGCTGAGTGTCCGTGGGTCTGGTCAAAGGTAAACAGCTAGCAATACCAGAAGATGATATGCGCCTACGAGAATGCACAATTAACCCTTAACGCTTCGACTTTTAATTGTGAATATCGACCGGCAACTTCAACTTCTTCTCATCATACTTGGACTTGCAAGTTTTTAAGCGTCAGATTTTAAATGCTACAATGACGTTTAAATAATAATATTAAAGTCATTGAAAACAATCTTTATTCGTCTCAGAAGTAATATAATTTTCATTACAATATTTATGACGCCGCATATCGGTGGTGCTTGAGAGGCACGTTTGAAGCGTTAAGGGTTAAACCATGGAAAACCTGAAGACGGAAAGTCAAGACATAAGGACCAGACGAAGCTTCTGGCAGTAGTAGCAACAACATGCTACCACAGTCTTCATCAGAGCGTCGTACTATTCGTGTTATACTACACCGCATTGAGTATCAACAAGATGGTACAACCGTCGTGATGAGAACGTCAAACTCTTCGTGTATACTAAAAGGGCAAATAAATGACTAAATTAATACTCGATATATTTAATTTACCTCCAGCTTGAGCGTCAATCACGTTCAAGGTTCGCGATATCAACCGATCGGTCGAACTTGAACCCGACCGATCGTCATTTAGTTGAGAATTCGTAACAGTATCTCTTCGAAGTATCTGGAACCGCGTGCTTCGTTTTAGACATTCCGATACCTGTCTCTCATCTTCCGTATGTGTGGTTCTTCGCACCAAACTACCGAAACGATTCTCGAACAAACAAAAAAGAAAAAAAAAAAGAAATAAAAGCTACCGGAAATCTTCTAGAAAACGCCTCGAATTTCACGAACGACACTCTCCTTTGCCTTAACGCTTTTCTCAATTGCTGGATATCTGTTGGAATTCGCGCCAGAATGCAGATGAACTCGCGAGTCAAATACTCGAATAGTAGGTCGGGCAACGTCGATGAAATATCGTCGACTGCCTTGCAGAAAAAGCTTCCGTAACGGTTACGTATTATCTGTGCGCGAGTATCGCCGCAACAAGTACAAAAGCTTGGCGAACGAAAAACGAAGGAAGAGAAGGAGAGAGAAAAAGGGAGGAAAAGTGGAAGCCGCGATTAAACTTGGAAGTCGGACTTGGGGAATTCCTTTTTCTCTCTTCCTCTATTACGCAGTAACTTTGACGTCTCCTAATCCCTTTAAAACGGCAGGGTACGCTCGTACAATGAAGCGTTTAATGAACGTTTAAATATACACGGGCGAAGCGAGTCGCGGTGATTAGCATCGAGAACGAATTCACCGTCTTAATTAGGTCTGTGCTGTCGCCGGTGTCGTTCTCATTGTCGTGGGATCTCGCGGAGAAAGAACGAGGCGTAAAAAGCAGCTGGACACGTCGTTTTTCTCCGTTGCGCTTCTCTCTTCCTCTTCTCTTTTTTTCCCTCCCAAACCCCCGTTTTATTCTTCTTACCCGTTTTTACTTCGGCTTCCACCCTTCCCTCAGGAGTCAGTCGGTGTTTCGATCTTCTTTTTCCTAGCCATCCTCCGACCTAAAGCTCGTTTCCTCTTTCGCCTCCGGGAGCACCGAGTTTCGTCACGGTTAGATCGCGTTTGTATCAATCAACCGGTGACGTGAAAAATGATTTCGACGCTGGCACACGCGACGCTTTTAAACGGTGATTCATAGGACGGTGTTGTGGAAGAATGCGCGGTCGGAGAAAGGGAAACGCGTCCCTTAAAAGCCTGGAAAGCGAACGAATGGCCATTGGTATCGCACCAGTCGATACTACCATGTTCGATACCTTCGTTTTGTACTTGTCGAGGAAATGTGACACGATTTTTAAACTGGGCAGCGCGAAAGACCCACGTTTCCTGTTTCGTTGGATGTACGCGTTACAGCGAACATGTTGATTTTACTTGTTACGGTCGTGTTCCACGTACGATGATTTCACGAGTGAACGTG
The DNA here is from genome assembly GCF_040668555.2 of Bombus flavifrons. Lineage (NCBI taxonomy): Eukaryota > Metazoa > Arthropoda > Insecta > Hymenoptera > Apidae > Bombus > Bombus flavifrons. Next base: position 12,960,366 of record NC_138450.1, read on the forward strand.
TTCGAAGGCAATTAGATTCAAGGTTCTATCTCTCAAGAGGAGTAAAAGTCTGTTCGATTTACGATTTCTCGTTTTTTAATCCAGTTGTCCGATACTTTCTACGGAAGTTTCCGCGTCTCGGATTATCTACTCGTCGATGGGTCAGCATATTCCAGTTTTCTGCGGAGGCAAGTTTCCTCGTACGATCTCAAAATTGCTTGTGAAACGTTGATTTCGAGTTTGCTCGAGATTACGTAAATAACTAGCGACGACGAAGCTGCAAACTTTCCCACTTTGCGTTCTTGTTATAAGGCGGCTTCGCCAATTCTGTATATTTCCGTTTTCTCACAAGTAAATCGTACTGTACCGAAAATATTCCATTGAAGGATATTCGAAGGAATATCGCGTGGATACGTTGAAAACAGTAACAAAAAGAAAAAGTAGGTACGGAAAGAACGAAGACAAAGATATTAGCAACGAAGAGCAGAAGGAGAAAAGAAAAATGCGGTCATAGAACTGCTGTTAAAGCTCGTTATAATTATGACGCGCGATTGACTTGACAATTGCAATTTTTTTCTTTTTTAATTTGATTTTAACGTTGTATCAAACGTAAGCGATTGTTAGCCGTTAGTAATCCATCGCGGATTTTTATGCAAATTTATATATTTGCGAGTATAACTAGAGAAATTTTTGTCTAAATATTGCAACGAAATTAATTTTTTTTTTATCCTCTTTTTTTCTCAAATCTCACTTACGGATTTAGGCGGATAATGAGTTAAGAAATACATACTTGAGAAGAAAAAATCATGCGTCCTAGTACGTATAGTAGAGATAGTTTGATAAGATCGATACGATAATTCAAAATACGCCGCGCCAGTACATAGTGTTTGTGTAAAGGTTGCGTGTTTATATATAAATCAGTGGAGTAAGAGAATCCTGTTACATTAACGCGGTGCATTGGTTTCAAATTGGCGGACGATGCGTGTGCAATTCGGTACAATGTGACACGAATAATCGAATCAGGCAATCGACCTGCCCGAGAGTAAATTATGCAGACTACGCAAGGATCATGATTGACAATTTGATTCCACATTATGCACGAGAAGCACAGGGTTTCTACAATGCGCTCTTTAAGGCAGGCAAATTGATCCTTTTGACGGATTCCATAGTTTCTCGCCTGTAAAACGTGATTACAAGTGGAGCGTGCGTAAAAGCAATATGTGCAACATCGAGATTGAAATTGAATAAATTGCATCGAGACTCGAAATCAAATTTCACGATAGAATTACGACCGGCAAAATAGATTCGATCCGAAACGAAGAAACATAATATATTTTTCTCTCTTTTTTTTAACGTAGTTTAAAATTTTTTAAATATAGTTAAAAATTTGACAAATTTTCCGATTTCTTCTCCCTGCTTCGCCGTATTTCCCAAACGTCCGTGACAAACGTTCAAATGTGGCGAATTCCTCGATTTATAATCATCGAATTCGTCAGAATTAGTGTCCGTTAGCCCGGTTCGTACGTATCGAAAAACCAACGTTTGCGTTTAAAAGAGAACCACAGACGTATTTGACATATCCTCGACAATGTACAATACGCTCGTTTTTCAGGTCCAAAAATACAGAAGCAAAAACTTGAATGCCAAAATATTCCAACTTCGTTTATTAACATTTTTCGATATTACCAATATTTATGGAAATATTCAGTTGTCTTCTTCTATATAACTCAGCCTGTATACGGAATACGGTCGGAATAAATGTTTACAAAATATAGCAAATAGCTATTAAACTGGCAAACTATATCGTCGTTCGTGCCATCTTCCTCCGATAATTTCCTTTCCGTGAACGTTCCTTCGTTCAGCCGCTTCTCTCGCACGTAATTATTCAACTACGCGACAGCTGACAAAAGCTCTCTAACCACGCTTTTCAAAGTGCAAAAAAGACCTTAATATCGTGAAAGCGCGGGTACACCTGTTCCAGTGGAATTTTACGACTGGCAGGACACCGATGGAATGTAAATTCCCCTAAAGACAGACAAGATTTACGGCCGGGGATATGTAAACTGCATCGTGTCCGTACATTTACCTGTCCGCGCGAGTTTTTTCCTGTGTAAAAAGGGGCGTTTTCCGAAATTTTGCCAAAAGTATATCTTTTTGCTGGTGACTTTGGCGCCTGACCGAATTAAAGGGTCAAAAACTCGTAAAACCGTGTAAAATGCTCGAATACGGGCGTCAGAATCACACGTAGGAGAATTCTGTAAAAACAGCGCGCCGTATTTATTTCCATAACTAATTCAGGAAATGCAGCCACTATTTGCCAATTACATTCCATCATGCCCAACCGACTGTTTACATTGAAATATTTTATAAATAAAATATTTGCGAATATTAATCTCGATGTATTTGGCTTGTCGATAATTTTTTGTGTTTGCTAATATCGAATATCAATATGAATAACGAACGAACAAATTTTATCTTATCAAAGATTACAATGTATAATCGTTATCATCGTACGAATTAAATGGAATTTTAGATACAAAACGCGTGTGATTTGGCGCCAGCGAAATTCATTCGACGGGTCTGAATAATTCTACTATGCGAAATATCCCGCTAGAGTATTTATTAGATTGTCAACGGGCAATGTTATCGCCGCTGTTTACACGCTAAACCGAAACATCGATTGTTAACCATCGGTTGGTGTACGAGGCTGGCCCCGTCCATAAATCCATGGAAATTACGGGAAACGATTTTATGTAGAGGTAGCCGGTTTAAATCGAAGCCCCTCTGCCATTCCGTATTCTCGATTTAAAAGTCTGAGGAGCAGTGGAATGTGGGAAGACACGCGATCGAACCTCGGCTCGTCCAACTTCGAATCGAGGCCGCCTGTGCCCTGGACATTTTCTCCGGCAACCAGGAGTTTCACGACGTTCGAGCCACTTCCGTAACTGAAATCCTTCGCGACGCTATTGGCCAACAAATTTCGAACGAATCTACACCCTCTTGTGAAAGTTAGTGGACTCGTGAAAACATCAATTTTTATTTAGATTCAAGATACTGCGATTTACGAAAGTATTCGAGGATTTATCACAGACAATTTCTACGAATATATTATGAACGTTACACGCAACTTTTGATAACTTTATCGATACTTTAAAAGGAAACAAATCTGTTGGACAAATACTAAATGTGTTTTAGTTTTGGTTTACGAAAGTATTTGAGGGTTTATCATAGACAATTTCTACGAATATATTATGAACGTTACACGCAACTTCTGATAACTTTATCGATACTTTAAAAAGAAGCAAATCTGTTAGAGTAAATACTAAACGTGTTTTAGTTTTGCTTCAAGTATTCCTTATAAATCATTAAATTATTCTAATCAATCGTATTTTAATTTTGAACATGTTGCTGAGTTGGTTGGTTCAGCGTTTACAAGTTTTCAAGCTTCTATTAGTTTTTTTTATTCAGTAACAATACTAATGTATATACAAATATACAAATATATACACAAGTCGATACATATAACAAACAAAAAAAGTCTCGCAAGAGCAATTATTCAGGATGGAGGTATCCCAGCTCCAACCAGTGTGCTCCCATGTCTCTCGGGGATTCTCCCGGCCCCGGTCCAACAGCAGCCTCGCGGTCATAGCTTCTCCTGGGGAAGGGTCGATGTTCACCAGGCATCCCGACCATCTCAACATGGTAAGTTGGACCACACGGTGTCTCAGTGCTTGGTCCGCTTGGTCACGTACGCCTGACAGGCGGATCTTCCTAGCCCATGGTACCATCCTCTCCAACTTCCGTGGCAACAACCGAATCGAATCGAGGCTTTGGTGGGTTTCTATCCCCCAGTCGATTAAAAAAGCGGTGTAACCCCTCGCAATTTGTTGAGAATAGCTCCGTCCCAAAAGCTAGCATCCTCAAAATTTGCAAGCACGGCGACGAGCATGTCTGGTCTCAAACTTTTCGCTTTCGACCAGTACCCCATAAGCTGCGCTATCATCTCGCAATTGAGCGTTTCGGTTATTTTCGGTCATCCTTCTATGCGCAGCCAAATGGTAGCAAGCGTACGTTGCAAGATCTGCATCTTGCAGAAGTCTGGTCGAAAATTTCGAACGTCAGTGTTTGGCTATGCTGATTTGCCTAGTCACTTCTCGAGGTGAGACGACGCTCTGGATTTTCCGGAAGTCGGATCACCCTGATATAGAGGGTGGATGTCATCTTATATTGCGAGTAATAGTGGGACTACAGTGGCGTACAATATTACGCATTGAAACGATCTTTTCATTTGCCTTGCTTCACACTTTTCTTCTCCTCGCAACGTTTTATAACAATGTTAACAATATACAGACAGAATATATAGTCTTTGTTTCTGATACGCCAGTGTCGGATATCAATTGTTGCTTTTCGTTCAAATAAATAATACCATTATTAGATGCTTTTTTTAACACGCCGATCCGTATTCTTATAATTTTTTTAAATCTTCAAGCTTCAAAATAGAAAACTAAGAGCAATTTGAAAAACACTATCGCGCTACGAGTATGAAAATCGTGACGTCTATGTGTCGTACCGTGCTTTAAAATATATCACACTCGATTGTGTTATTAATTATTAAAGTAAATTATTAAAGTTCAAGTATATGCGTCATATCTTTAAGAAAACTTGTAATTTAATTATCAACAACTTCGTTCCAATGTGCATGCGTAGAGAACAGCATTAACCGTCGCGCATTGCAGCGCTGTATCGTTTACGCGTAATTTGCGTCAAACTCTGCCGTACAGAGAAACGACGCCGCACAAAATCCTCACGTGGTTGATTTTGACTAATCCACGTATAACGAAGATTTCTTCTGAACGAAAAATTGCTATTAATTTGTAAAAGCATCATTAAACAGGAGGAAGAAAATTTCAGAAAATTTGTCTAATCTTCGATCTTTGAATTATACCATCAACGTCGTTCCCATTCAAAATTTCGCCATTTTTATCGAGTACAAGTACTTAGAAATCCTGGCAATTCGATTAAGTATCTCTGCACGAGGAAATCTGCCGACGTTCGTTTGCATTTAAAGCGCCGTTTAAAAATGCTAACCGTGTTTGACGCAAACCGTGAGACCGTGAAACCTCGTTCCACTTGAAAATTAGCTGAAATTTTTCAGAAGAGAACGCGTCCGCCGACCAGCGAGACGAGTAAATTAATGCGTACAGACGTGTAAAAAGATATTGTTGCTCGGTGTTAAAAAAACAGACAACGTCCGTTTCGAGACACGTTGAACGTTCTTTGCTCGTCAGCCGGTCGAAATGATGTATGATAATGAGTTTAACAGTCGCTCGGTTCGCTGATACCAAGTCTCCTCGCGAGAAGGACAGGCAAACGCCGGCAAATTTCTCAGGTTCGTTGTGGAAATTTGGTTATCCGACGGGAGACGATCCTTGTCTTTGCCGTGGAAAGTTTCAAGCAGTCGCTGGAAGCGGTGTCACGTAGAACAAAAGAAAGTTTAAATGCAAGTAGTACAAAAAAATACCATAGTTTTACAAAACAGCATTATTATATTTCACGAGATCATCGACATTGTATTTGAATAAATATAGAATATATATAACATAAATATAGAAATATATACAGTGGCTCACGAAAGTACGTATTCTTAGAGGATTATAATTATCAATACACTTTTATTTAAGTTTGACATTTTTAATAAGTTCACGGTCTTGTCATAAATATCGGTTCGACGCCTGAAGAAGTTAATGGCGATGCTGGCGTAACGTCGAGATGTAATTCTTCCTAGACAGATTTCATATTAGTAAGAGGAAATTATAAATTTTAACGACGATATAAACACGGACGAAGAATGTCTGAAACTTTTCTTAAATAATATATGCTTCTTAAATAATATACTTGGACGAGGTGCTCCTTTTTATTTTTATATTTTACGATTTATTAGATAGTTTCGTAGTTGCTCTTTCAAATAACTTTCCAACCTTTCCCGGCACTGAATTCTCGGAAGCAGTCTGCCCCCTTTCTTCACAGTTGTTTCTATTGTTATAACTTAACCTTAATAAAACCGGAAATAACAGAAGAACGAAATAAAACGTAAAAGAAGATGTATACGGGCAAATAAAATGAAAGAAACGTAGAAATGGAATATAAAATGTATTATGTAGCGTATGGAATCTTCTGGCATAAATGAAAGGATCGAATTCGTTTATTGCCTTGTAAATGTAATAATTGAAATTTTCATTTTTGAATTTTCATCCTCAGAGTTATCAGAATTGATTATTCACGGAACGAAGGAGAGATGAGTTTCGATGCGATCCGGTACCGATTAATATTTTACGCCAGATGGAAGGCGTTCCTGACCCGTTACATAGCGACGCGATTTTCCATTCGCGTTCTAATAAAACTACGCCCCAACGCGGCCGATAAAAAATGCATGCTGAATCGTGGAATAAATTGCGGGGGCGGAAACCTTGTATCTTCCAGCACCAGACAAGTATAACCGCTAAAGAATTGCTTCTTTGTGAGAAAATGGAAGATTAAAAATGCAGCCTTGTTTCTGCTAGTTTCCTACCAACTATGTGTTATAGGTTATCACGCATTTGATATCACGAGAGACAAGAATTTTCATTCAATCCTTTCGCGAAACTCTGTACAAACGGTGTGTCGCACTATCGTTCGTACGTATGCGGACGTTTTACTTGATTCGACTACGACATTGAATATACACGAATGACGGTAAAACATATAAATTAGCGAGAAATTGATATCTTAAAGCGATATTTATCATCTTCTTATACGTTAAAATCCTGGAATCATAAATTTTTTAATTATTTGTTTATAAATCGACCAATAGTATACGATAATTCGACAGGCAATTCATCAATATACTCGAAAGGATCTCGTTGTTTTCTATAAAATATGCTCCATATACATATTCGATGATACGTATCTTGTACAAACTGAGCACGCTATAATGCACATGTTACATCGATATTTATCAGACTCGATACGTGGTCGGTTTAAAATCGACAGTCGATATTCGCGAACCGAATTCCTGGAAAATAATGGAATTAAAAAAGTCGCAAGTAACATATACCTCGTTGAATTTTCCAATACGAAGAATAAATATCCACGTCCATTAGTCGCTTTACTCTGTACGACGCGTTCGTTCTTCTACCCTAGTAATCTTCGAACACGACAATTCCCATAGATGGTTATCGTCGGAATTCTTTCGTCGAGCATTTCCTTTCCTCCCATTTCTTCCTTTCCATTGTCGAAGGAACCCAGAATTTTTCGTTCTTCTGTCGCGTATATAATCTTAAGACACTTTGCACAGGTACCGGGATGGTTATAAGGTTGGTCAGGATTATGCAGAGTGCGTCAAAGGGTGGACAGCTTAACCCTCTTTTTCGTTTCCTTTCTTATTTCCCTTTGACACGGACCCTTCGAAGAATCGCCAATCCCATGGCAGGTTCGTATTTTACATTTCACTGGCTGGCCCTTTTTCTCATTGGTTCTATGGTTAGATTCAAGGAAAAGCACACTCGTACTTTGCTATTTACTTTGAAGATCAATGTTAGCTCGATGGAGTAGGATTCTGCTGAATTCTTTTCTTTTTTTGGCGGCTTTGTGGACCTGGTAGGTTTGCAGAAATACATCTTGATCGTTTGAACGTTTGGAAATGGTTAGGTAAGTGAGGCGAACAGTTTTCGTTACATGTTTCAGGATATTTGCCGGTTGGTTCAACAGAGCTTGTTGTAAATGTAATATCGATATTAAAAAAAAAAAAAAAATATTTTAGAAATCTACGTTTCAATAATAGAGATGGTAGTTCAACAGAGAAAAATCTTGGCGAATATTTTCCTTCTCATCTTTTAAGTTTAGTAAGATTTAGAGAAATAAACTCGGATCGTTAAGATTGTTAATTTGATCGATTTATTGGTTTAATTTATTTTCAGTAAACGTAAGTAAATAATTCCCCCTTATCCTTTGAATTTATGGGAGGATGATTTATAAAAACAAATGCTGATCGTTTAGTTGCTTGGAACGTTTATCTTCGGAGTTATCTAAGCGAGGCAAAGAAGATTTCGTTACATATTTTAGAATTTTGAAACTTGAAATTTTACGGCAAACGTGGTCAGGATTTTTCCCTGGTTCCCGAGTTGCCTGTATGATAAAAATTTTTCGGCAAACATCACCTTGGTTGTTTGTCTAACGTAAACGATCGAGACTCGCGGAATCGCTGAGAAGGGAAAGAGAATCGAGAACTTTACACCGGCAAAGCAAACTCATGACTGAGCCAAGTTTATTGATCAGATAGGTGGAGCTTAAAGTTCGAGGGGCTTTATTTTTTTTTTGCCAAAAGATATTTTTCGTCTTTCGACCGAAGATGTTTAACGAAATAATGTTTCCAGCCGTGCGATCGAGAAGTCGAGCATGATTACTTCCGCATCGATTGTTAGAATAATTTATACCTTCTTACTACGCTGCAAAATATACTCTAAATATCATCTTATCTACCTCGCTTCCTCGATCTGTTCCTCTCTCCATCTCTACTCTGCCTTGTCGCTGCTATGTCTTTCTCAAACCGCCACCATCTTCGTTTCCTCTTCGTTTCCTCAACATCGTTTGCTTTATCTCTAAATATTTCTTCAACCTGCTTAACGCTTGTTTTATCTCGTTCTACCGTTCCGGTACAACAACCACAACGCTGTATCTTCTTACTCGTTAATCGTTGGAACATTGAGCGGATGAAACAAATCCTTACTTCACTTCTATTTCTCTGATTGCGTTTGTAAAAATTTGAATTTACATAAACAAACAACAACAACCTCTAAATCTATAAATCTCCGCAACAAACTCTAAATCTATGAAACGTACAAATTGAAAAAATGTCTCGTATTCGTCATTCGCTTTCACCGTGCCCAATAAATCATCTCGAGCGACTGAAAAAAAAGAGATCCTCGAACGCATCAAAAATCCTCTTCACCCAGCCTGCACCCGTCCCCGGATTTGCACTGCGCCGCGTTTAACAGCCGAAGATGATACTTGGCAGCGCGTTCTCCAGTTCGCGTTTCAACGTATCGACCATATGGGCCACTCGACTCTTCTGGACATCTGTGTTGGCGCAACAATGGTTTCGTCCAGTAGGCCACGAGCGTTCTCGCGTACTTGACTTTTGTAACACAGTTACTATCCTCTCGTGTCTCTGTTCGAGGCCCGTCACCGACCAAGTTTTTCCCTCTCTGTGCCGGTTCATTGAGCCAGATCGACGTCCTCCGCTACACAAGTCCCATTTCGACCGAATGAATGTTTAATTCGAGCGTCATTCAGCCGGCTGGCTGTTCTCTACGAGCGCGATCGACGTATTAATTCAATTTCGTGCTAATTAATGGAGCCACTCCTCGGTTGATACGATTTGAATACCCTCGCTCCTAGACACCGCAACGGTCCCTCCTTTCTTCCACGTTTCTTTCTCCCTGGCCGAAGTTATTTCTACCGTTTCCCACCTCTTTCGTTCTTTTTCGCTTCTCTTCTTCCACCGTTCTCTCTTTATGGTCTCGATTCCAACCGGACAATGTCCGTGTTCGATCAATTCTGCTCGCAACGAGTACCCTTTATCACTCTGTCTCCTTTCCTCAAAACTCGTTTCAGGGATTTTCGAGGACCTCTAGGGGGCGGAAGAGCCGCCGTGCAAACGCCTAATGGCATTACCGTCGGTTCGTTATCGTCGAAACGCAGCTATGCACAAGCCTGAACCATCGCCATTGCTCGGTTACTTGGCTGAAATTCATCGACCGTGTTCCTCCCGTTCATCGGTTCTTTCGCCTTTGTTTCAACGGCTGGTCGTTTCACTGCTGTTTAACTATACGATAATGTGTCCGTTTAATTATAGTTAATCGTAGGGAAATCTTGAACGGTTGTCTGTTTTGCAAATTTTTGCCTATCAGCCGGGGTTGATCGTCGATCGATTTAGCGATTTTAAATGCGTGCGTGCCTTTGTGCTATTTTTTCTTTTTTACTTTTAATATATAATAAAGCGTCGATTGTTAGAGCACAGATCAATGGAACGATCCGTTATCGAAACGTTAATTAACGAAAAATTTAAGGACCGTTGTTTATAAGAGGGATTGCGAAACGAGAATCGAAAGTGAACAGAATTATTATCTTCCGTATGAAAAAAATTGGTTCGATTATTGGAAAAATTAAATTATTCGATCAGTGCGAGGCACTATTAGTTTCTAATAATCGAAATTATACTACATTAAAATAAAGCCTGTATCTTCGTCAATTTAGAGATCACAAATATGAAACACAATAATAGATGCACCAGATGAAACTCAGGGACATCGCTGTTAAAGGACAAAGTGGAAGAACATGGAGACTGCACAGATTGAAGCACGTTACGTATGCTTTTATCGCATATTTCTATGTGATATTCGTCTGTCTCTGGCACTGGGATACTTTACAATCTCGTAAATAGAATAATGGACGTTAATCTTTGTTCTCTCCTTTGGGTCGAAATAACCCACCCTTTTCCATTTCTCTGCAAAACTAATCTTCACATTTTACAGCTAAAAATATCGACCGATTTTTCGCGATTATCGTAAATAATGCAATTATTACGTTGAAGTTGCGTTTATGCTCGACGTGGACGGCCGCACTTGCGATTCTTTGTCGGCCGTCATATTTCCCTGAAATTTTACTAATCCCCTGCGTTCATACATTACCCAGTCCCTCCTGGGGTTCATTTCAACTCCATGTATCACGAAATCACTGTGTTGGAACCGAGTGATTTGCTAGATTAGGGGAACGCCAGGGACTTAGGGTAGCGCTTGACAGGTACAACACAGGCCACGATCGTATTTCGCGTATCTCGTTTCGTGGGAGGTAGGATATATTATCGAGGATAGGAAGGTACGGTAATTTTTCCTGTTTATTTGGCTTTGAACGTTCGACCGTGTCTCCATTTACAAGTTATTTTCGTTTAGACCAGGTACCTGAAAAATTGTTAAGTCTCGAATAGAAAGTACCGTCCATTGTTCAGTTTTCTTGTTATTCCTCGTTGATCTTTTCGTTGTTAATCTTTTGCTTGGAATCGATGCTTAAAATTCTTCATCGTCAAAAACCAAATACCTCTTGAAAATCGCGATTCTTTAGCTCTTACACTTTGAAATCTCTATTATTTTCTTTCTATCTGTCACCTGTTAAGAATTTCAAGCTTCAAAGCGCTTATATTTCCCAGTGTGCAACCCATATTGCGTTAAATTAAAGAGAACAAGCTTTTACTTGTCTTCCTTTTCTTCCACAAAGCATGCTTTCGCAAGACCATTAAAAACCTCCTCTACCAGCGTAGGTACCATTCTTTGCCCAAAGAGCTTTACCCAAAGAGGTATCCTACGGCAGGTGTTTCCTAAATACCTACAGACTAACGTTTAACCCTATCCCACAGATTTACAGATTCCGCCGTAAGCATGTAGGAAAACTTGCAAAAAGGAACAAACAGCCCATAGCTTCCGCTGTATCGTACATTTCCTTCTAACCCTTTCTGTGTATGTAACTACCTCTTCTCGCATCTCCGATTAAAGAGGGAACGAGCCACGGCGGAGGTATTTCGAATAGGACGAGTTAATTCTCGGGCTGCGACAATTATTACCGCTACGAAGTCCCATTAACCCGGCATGCATCCGAGCACGATATCGATGTACACTGCACGCTTGGTACGGTAAATTCGAGCGGGAAGGGGGTTTGCGAGGGCGCAATAAAGGAGCCATGGCGTCCCGATAGAATTTATCGCCGACTCCGTGCAGTCGAGCAACAGAAAACTGCCTTTCCCGCGTCCTGCGATTCCATCGCCGCGGAGCTGATTAGAAATTCCGCAAGTCGGCGATGGTTACGAAGTTCGCGTCGCAGCTCGCGATTCCACTGACGACCGTCTTGCGGATTAGGTTTTGGTTTCGCGTCGATTCGATAGTCGAAAAGGCATTTCGAATGGAACCTGTTAGGCTTCAGGGAAAGCGGAAAGGAATCGAGATAATCCTAATCTGATTCGATTCGCGTATCTTTGCGTTCGTCGTACACAAAAGAGGGATGGGCTCGTCTTCCGGCTGGTCGAAGAGACACGAACGTTTCTTCGTATTTCCAATTCCATCTTTCGCGTTCGCAGTGATGCATCGAGACACAGACATCGGAGAACACGGGTCGCGTGTCGTCCTTTCAACGCCTGTCCTATCCCCCCGACGACCTGCGACAACGGATCCTCAGTGTCGGGTCTCGAGAATCGAATTATCTCAGGATAGGGGAAAAATGTCTTGTTGCGAGTGAGATTGATGTGGCTGGAATCTTGGAATTCTCCAACCACGCTCCAACTCCGTTTACGGCGAATTGTTTTATGAATATAATCGCCACTGGAATTCTTAGGTTCTACGTAATCATTCCTACGTAACGATTCTTCTGACTTTTTGCAGCGAGAGTGGAACGATAGCGAGACTGTGAAATTTTAGATATTGGCGAATCGTACGAGTTGAAAAGCTTCGTACGAAGCGGAGGAAAAGATGGAGACGAAGGATGGAAATATTTGCGAGTTGAAAGAAAAATATATTTTGACAGGCTGAATGTAAATCTCGCTTAGCTCTTATATTATACGTTAAATTCCTAACATGTTCGCTATACGTGGGACGAAAATAAAAAATTGTAAGCAATTGTGTACAGAAAGAGTTAAAGAGTAGATATCTACCGTTGCAAAATGTCAAGAATTTATGTTTGAATCTACGGTTTCGACGAGAAGAGCGACGATAGAACGATATATGGATATTTTTCATTTCTTGCAAAGTCAGGCGTCGCGCGTTTGCACCATTTTAACCGGTCCCGAGTGTAAAAAAGCGTGATCGACGACAGAATTTTCGTTCGGAGGATGTTTCATTCAGACCTGACGGCTAAAACTGTCGCGGCCTGACGCTCAAAACGAAACACGTAGCGACCGTTTGGCATCTCGGAAATATATGTTCGACCAAGATGTCTCTCGTTCGCGTAACTCTTTCCCACGTAGTATTGTCAACTGTTACGATCCGCGCATCTGCGTCTTCACGATGCACGACCGACACGACGGCTTAGACAATTTTTGCTCGTCTAGCAGCCGAGTTACATTTTTTATATATCGTTACAGTTTTTCCTTTCTTTCAGTACGTGTATACATGAAAACCTATGGTTTCCTCTTGTCAAAGTTGATTATATCGTCAAAGAAGAATTTCGTTAATGAAATATTCTTTAACCCGCTAACCGGTTCGTTTCTTAATTAAAAACTTCTATAATTACGAAACTTTAGCGTTGTAGCGTTCGAATTATTCTCCTTCATCACCAGCTTCCAGATAAAACGTTTTATATTATTTCCAATATTTATTGTTTGCATGTCAACGGAAAGACGTGACAGTTTCACGCGTTACAATCCTATTACGTTAAAAAGAGAAGAAAGAAAACACGCATCTCGTAAAGTTTCCACGGTTTCTATAAATTCTTTCCCTTCGTAGAATTCTGAGGGGAAAAAGGGTTGACTGCAGTGACTTAGCGAAGGAAAGAATTAAATGAAACGCGAGCAATGATAAAGGTACCGAACGTGCTTGGACGCTGGAAGCGATGAAAGGTAACGACGTCTTAGGTATCTAACACCGTAAAGAACGTCGCTTGCATATTGAATTAAAACAGCTCTGTCCTTTGGTCGTTATTTTATTACGAACAAACGAGCTGTTGCAAAACGAAGAAAAATAAGAAACCTTGACAGATGTAACACGGTGTGAAAAATTCGCTGTGATCAATCATTCGGTTTCAATTTTTCTTGCCTATAATATAACCTGTTTGTTTAGAAAGGAAACCATAATCGTTGAGTTAGGTTGAAAACCTAACTGCAATCTAAAGTTCAACGTTGGACTCGGGCAACGAAGTTTTATAGGAGATCGTCGAATCGGAATAATTCGACGCAATTTGCGTCCAATTTTCTGCTACCAACGCGACGTACAAACTTTTTTACATTATTTATCGGCGATGAGTAAACTAAAGTCTTTAAATCAGCTCGTAAAAAGGAATCCAGTGAGTACGAGTCAAGTGATCGAGGAGGCCATTCTATCGAACCATTGCAGTACCATAAGGCACCCTCGCTTTCTCCACTCCGTAGCTAACTCTTCTAGAAATAGCGTTGCTGCGCTTTAAAAGGAGCAAAGTAGAGCAGGAGATGTAAAGAATGATTTCGTTTATATTCTCTGAAAAAGATGCCTTCTCTTTCTTATTTGGTTTCTTCGAAATATACTTCAAGAACGCTTCCCCTAAGTTTTATGAAAACATTCAAAATATAAAGAATTCTTAATGCCAAGCTGTTTACCATTGCTCGATATCTCTGGCGCCCTTTTTTAAACGATCGAAAGCATAATCGACGCTTAATAGTTACGAGACTTTCGCTGTTTATCGGCATATCTTCGCTTTCGCTGGTCACACGCGGCCTAAGTTGCCAAAAGTGGAATAACGCCAGGCTGACTGTCTTCGACGATCCTTCAAAATGCTGCGTTACCAGCAAATTGTAATTATTAAACAAATTACCATTTGTTTAATAACGAACACCAACAAATTGTAATAATTAAACGAATGGTAATTACTCTGGGCTATGTATCATTTCTTTCATATCGTTCAAAATTTATAGAGAGACGATTCTGCCTGTTAAAGCCATTTAGTTAGAAATCTTCTACTTTCTTAACGCGAAATAAAATAAACAGCCGAAGCTTCTTACCTGCGTTGCAACGTGAAGATTACAAAGGAGAAGTAACAATTTGTAATAATGCAAATCGGTTTATCGGCTAGTTGGTCCGCTTGTGGGCTACGAAAAATCTAGCAATATCGTTGAAGTGCTCGATAATTCCGTGGTCGGTGAAGGAACAGCGAGCTGACGTGAATACACGTAATAATCTTTTCGAGAGGCAGCGGCTGCACGATACGATCCAAAATACACGTGTATGCATACGGTAATCCCGTAAGAGGCGGGCAGCAATCCCTTGGAGTGGCTTAAAAGCACTCTGTGAGCTCAGCAGCGGACATTTCGAATTTCTCCTCGTAGCCGCCGTATGAAAGAACTCTGTTTTCATAGACGTTCAAGCTTTCAGATGCGGCCGTATCGTCTGCGTTTCGATCTCATGATTATCATTCGACTTACCTATCGATTTGTTTAGTAGCCACCTTTCGCCGTTCCATCGACGTTCTTTCGAAATTAGATCAATGAAATCGCGCGAAGTGTTTGATCGTGTTTGTTACAGTTCGACGATGGACCGATCATCTATTTTCGTAAAAGGCTAAACGATCGATATATTTCAGGCGTTATGGATCGAAAGAGAAATTTAAATTTATCAGGTGTATCGTTAAAGTATTTGTAAAATCGAAAGCATATTGCCAACTGGTCCAAATCGTGCATCGCATTCCAATTTCGACAAATTCCAAATGAAACGTAATTCATACCAGAACAAAGCGTTCGATATAATTTAGGATCGATCGATGTTATTAATAACGAGGCTGAGTCGCGGAACGAACGCGCAAAATCTGTCGCGGACTTGTCGACAAAATTAATGTAACAAAGATTACATGACGCGATCAGCCGCGCGGATTAACCGTATTTACATTACTTTATCGTGTCCCACGATTAACTTACACGCCAGGTGGTCCATTAATCATCGGATGAACGATCAATTCCGACGATTGCGGCTAGAAACGAAAATGAATTCTACCCCGGTCGACTAATTGAAAATTATAACTAATTACTTTGCTCGGTCTGGGCCATTCAGATTTCCCCGTTTCGCTGGAATCGATCGATCGTCGAAACGCGTGAGTGGTGGACACGCGTGGTCCACGATTGTCAATGCAAAGATATTATTTTTGTCATGCATACGAGTCGCCAACGTTTCGATGTTGCGAAATGATTTCATCCGGGATACGCGATTGCCATTTGCAAATATGGAAACGGGATTCGACCCAATTATCACGTCATTATTCGATATAATGTTTCCCGCGAACAAAATGGACAAATTTTCGAAGATGCTGGATATCCCGCATGGAAAGATATTTGTATATTTTGTACGATGGACTTGGGATTATTCGATCATGCACGGTAATGGTGTTGAATCGCCTTGTGAGATAGGTACTCATAAACGATAGTACTTGTAATCTAAAGCTTGTAATCAATAATTCGAGTTACACCGATACGTTTCTTATTAGCGATTATTTGAATAGTTCTCTGCCATCTATCTTCTAATTTCTGTTATGGATCGTCATTATTTTCGGTCATTATCACTTAGTAACTTGGAATTGCGAAAAAATCAATCGTTGTTAAATCGAACGAGACGAATCTACGAATCGCGATTTCTAATTTTCGAGAAATACTTAAGAACATGTCAATCGTTAAATTACGGCGAAAACTGTCCATTCGTCCGGAAGGCTGGTTCCTTTCTCGATAGACGAAAACGTCAGGCTTGTCTAATCACGCGAAACGCCAACTATGCGGCGTATTCCATCGTCGGTAGTCGCGAGAAATCGTTCGATCTTATAAACCTAATTCCGTGCATAAGTTGAGGAATTCGCTGCATAATCCTATGCAGCGGCGCCAGCAATTCCGCGGAGTGGCTGGATGCTTGCGGAAGTAGCGGCCTTGGTCAATCGATCGTGACGGAAGTAGCGAATTTCGCCCCTTCAAACGCTCTACTCTGGATCCCTGTTTCCTCTAGATCCGATGGTATCTCTCTTCCTTCGAGTTTCAGGCTTCTTCCACGTTGAAACTTTAATTTGCACACTCGAGAGATCGCGCGTGTATACTTGATGAATCTGGAAAAAATCCCTGCCGTCTTCCTTGGTCCATGAGAGAAAAGTCAACAAGATGGAGACAAGAGAGGAGGAGCCAGGATTTCACTATGGACTAAGGTGACACGGCGTCCTTCTATCTTGAAGTTTCCCAGCCGAGCTTATGTGAATGAGCCGAGAGTTTGCCTACGTGTACGAGAAGGAAGTTTGGCTCTTGCTGACCGTGGAGTTTTTCGGTTATTTGCATGCCGTGCTGCATGCGCTCGTGGAAATTGATCTGACCACGTGCTCCCATAAAACTTCGCTTTACCGTGAACGCTTCATTCTAAACGAAATTAATGTCAGTTTTCCGTACGCCTCTATCCATAGGACGTTTCACACTGCCAGCGTGTGCCGTGGGTTGGTGTAAATAGTTATAATTAGAGAGAAACGTGCAGCGATGAAATTAAATTCCATCGAACGATGTATATTTCTAAATTTATATCGCGAAAATGCAATCGCATATTTCTCTTAAATGAAATCTTACGTCGATGCAACTCCTCTTTGTTCTCTACAAGGAAATTTGTGTAATCGCATCGGTTAATATACGAATTACAGTTACAGTCGTATATCTTTAATAATCGATGTAGTTTTTTATTTTCTATTGAATAATTAAATATTACATATACATGTAAATTTGAATTTTATATTTGTTAAATTGAACCTTCCGTCTATATTAAAGAATCGGCAAATAGTCTTTAAAAATTATAATATACATTAAATATATTTATTTGGAGACGTTGCCAGGAAAAGGACCCTATCCAAAGTAGATCTAGAACAGAAAACATCTTGTAAAATTCTTCGCGGGTCAAAGTTCTCACGATGACGGTTAAGAGGGCCGATGCTTCTCACCGTTAACCAGGTTGGAGCGTGCAGAATACAGCCGGGAGCGGAATAAATCGGCGTAAAGCGTGGTGAATCAATTCCATCCGCGTTCTGGTAGGCTCTCCGCTGTCAGAAGTACAAACCGGCGGGTATTTAAGCACACGTTGAGCCGCACGACGACCGACCAACCCTCTTCACTTAGGTTCGGGCGCAGGTTGCATTATTCAAAAGTATCGGCGCATTGCAGGCTACGTAAGGGGGCTTGAATTATGCACGATTTATTAGCCTAGAGAAGAGAGAGGCTCCCTCGTAGTGATTCGTGCTTGTGTACATAGCATATCTCAATTATGTCGGGGTGCCACCCCCTCCGCTTGGAAAATTGATACTCTCTCTAGTCTATTCCCGCCCTCTTCTTCTCGCAACCGATTCGATCTAATTATTAATGCCGTTTTCGTTCTCGTAACGGGATCGTTTGTAATCTGATTTTTTATTCCCTGGCGTTTATTCGATAATCACGGACCTGCTCGAGGTATGAATCGTACAACCGGTCAGAAATTGCCGGAGATCGTGGAAGAAATTTATGCCGATCCTTATCTCCCATATTTAACGTTCCTTCTGTTCTTTCCTGGATTTTTACGTCGAGTAGGTTTGCGGTAAAGAGGACTATGGTCAAATGGAATAACTGCGATTGTACTATCGGTAGTATCCTATACGAAACAAAAAGAAGTACGAAGAAGAGGCTGGTTATCGTGTGATGAATATAAAGAGAGAAGATAGAGGGTGAGTATGGTCATCGAACCCTGCACTTCCTGACCTCCTTCGCGAGGTATTCGTGCAGCCAAGAGGTACAATCACGGAGATTGTTCACTTTGTCTTTTCGTACTGTCCCGTCTGCCGGCGAATGTCGAAGCAGAAATGAAAAAAAAAAAAAAAAGAAAAAAGAGGAAACTAATCTTCTTTGGAAGGACAGCGTGGAGGGAAATATGCACAAAGGATATTTGAAGCACATGAGACGACTATTACTTGCCGGTCGCGATTAAACCTTTCGAATAGGGGACCAAGCTTTTTATGAATTCTCTTTGTCGGCTCTGTGTTTCGAGATGATCAATCCCTTCGTGTAATGTAAAGCGTATTCTTTCTTGGATACGTTGATCGTTTGTAAACGCTTGGATTAACGAAATTGACCGGATTCAAGCGATTTGAAACTACTTTGTCCCCGTGAATTTGTCGTTTATTCGACTTGAAGTATTTTTTCGAGTTAATTAACTGGAAGCTATTCGCGTGCGAGGATTATCAGTGTGAGGAAAATCGCATATCAATCGATGCGAGGTCAATGAGCAGAATAAAGCAATTTTTCTGTCTTTACCGAGAAACAAAATTAACAAATTAAGAAACAGAAGGTGTAATTATTTATAAACCGAATGTAGCATTATATACTATTGCACGTACTCATAAACTTCCGATGCTAAATACTCTTTTCATTATTTTGTCTTATGGCACCTCCTTTCAGAAACATCTCCTCTTCCATTATTACGTTGTAGCTTTCTCTACAGCTAACGCTTTGAACAGAGTTTCATCAGTTTGTACCGCGGCAATTCCTTCCGACAATTCGTTTCTTTATCAAACATTGATCTATTAAAATTAGATTATTCGGACCTACGTCCAATCAACTCGATTAATCCGAATTAGGCTTAAGTGGTTGATAATGTTACGTTGGCATTTATCCACGAGAATGGAGGTAATAGGATCGAATGATACATGGGTGAGAATTAATCGAACCGATTTTATAGAATGGCGATATTGAACAGGCACGGGAGAAAGAGGATTCTTGTCCCGTAAAAGCCATATTTGTACTCGCGTTTATTGTTACGGATAACATCCGCATAGAGATATCCGAGGTGTGGGAGCATCGATTCGCAAATAATGGGCGCCGCTCCCAACCGGAAGCCGCAGTAAATTCAAATATCGACATCGCTCGTGGCCGCCTGAAATCTACTGATTTTTATCATCGTCGGAATTGCTCTTATCGGCTGGTGTTTGCGGCAGAAGAATTTTTGTAAACACGTTGTAATATATACATGTATATTGGAGCCTATTATCAAAGGCTCTGGTAAAGTAATTTCTCTTTCGCCCTTTCTCAGATCTTGTCTTTTATTAAATTAGGTAATTTTTCTCCATCGTTGTTTTTTAATAAATTAATTAAATCCGAATTGATCTTCAAGTCGCTGTTGTTGTCGTAAAATGCTTAATAGACTTTTACGATAGAAATCGTGCATGTGTATTTACTAAAGAGAGATTTTACGAACAAGTTGTCTTATTCAAAATTCCAAAATGACAGAGTTCCAAGTGCTAGAAACGACAGGCTTTATGCGTGTTCCTAGCAAATCTAACCTGGTACTAAATAAATTTGTTCTAAGCTACAAACTACAACTAAGACCATCCAAAATATAACCACTGTATATACAGGGTGTCTCGCGACTCACATTTGTCAGGTATGCTGCTTTAACATGACCAACCAGCGACTAGGTATAAGTAAACAGTCAACAGCAGGTTATTATACATGCGAAAATAAATCGGAAACTTAATTAAGAAACTAAAGTTTAAACACGTTTAATTACGATACATTTTCAAATGTGACTCATTTTATGAAAACATTTTATTTCACATATTCTACTTATTTTTTAACGTAGTTGAAACCCCTGTCGGTTATTTACTCTCCGGTTCAGTCCGCAATTAATCAAGTTAGAGTATACTCGTCAAATTTTTAAAGTCGATTTTCTCGAAAACGAAGTCTCGGACGAAAAAATGTTATATCAAACTTCTTTCCTAGTTTTTCACGTAGGATCATCCCTGTCCGGTTGCCTGACTATCGCCTCGCTGTGTGCAGTAGCGAAGGGTGTAAAGGGTGCATATCGTGTTTGGTGAACGACGTTAGCGTTAATCAGTCAATCGAAGTTTCAAAATAGGCCAAGCCTGTCTCTGTCTCGAATATCGGGAGACTACACTCGCGAGAGATTCGCGATGGCGCGAACAGCATATCCGTGGACACATACATAAATGCATTATTCAGGCAGCCGGTACGGACTGGCCCACCGCTATGTGGCTACTGCATTTGCGTTACTTCCACAAGATTAAACTTGCATGCGACGCGCTAGGCTATGAAGTATAGTCGCAGACGGCACGGTCCGACATGCGACTTGCTCTCGGACAAAGCAGAGACTAGTTTCGTGGTACCCTGTGTCGCCATTGCGCCGCCACGATCCTCGTTTCCCTGCTCTCTCACCCTCTCTCTTTCTCTCTCTCTCTCTCTCTCTATCTATCTGTCTATCTCTTGCTATTCGCTCTACCTTCTGCTCCCTTTCACCCTTGTTATTCTTTTTCTTCCTGTCGACCAGAACCTTGCATGGATAAATTGCGATTTTATTACGTGGCCTGTTACGAGTATAGTCAACAGTCTGATAGAAGTGGCGGCGGTTCCTGGCGAATTTTCTCCTTTTTCGTTTTCCTTTTTTCAGTCTTGTTGGGATTCGGATGTAAGAATGGTCGATTCGTACAACGTACTCAATGTTTTCATTTCAAAAGAGGCTGGGATTTCTGCGGTGGTCGTTTAGGATCCAGCCACGTTGTTCCGGGCTTTCGATCGTTGTCCATGCTGGATCGCGCCAGTCTTTTTGGAACTTGCTTCTGGTTTTTGACTGGGTTCTGTGGTGCGTCTGATACTCGACGGACGTCGATTGATTTCCGCGTTGGTCGCGCAGTGCATGAGCAGCAGCACAGCCCATCGACGGCCAGGGTATTGGATTTTGAAGAGGATTGATAAAGTTCTACGAATCATCGTGATACGATTGTAGTTAGATGGTTGCTCAACGATTCGATGTCAAAAATATTGCACTCCGTATTAGATTTTATCGTGGAAAACATCCCTGTCGTTTAAATATGTACGTCAAAAAGCGACGAATTTCGCGTAAATGGAATGCCTTCTGTAATTAAAAAACGAACGATAAAAAATTGAAAATCACTCTTTATGGTCTGTCTGGATGGATGAATTTTGTAAACAAGTTCTATACAGATAACGCAGTTTCGTTAACCCTACAATATTCTTCTTAACCTAACGAGATGAAAACCGAACACTCAACGAATTATTTTTATCCCAATCCAACCTAAAATTATGCATAGAATATTTTTCCATAGCATGCATAGAAATATTACCATAGAATATCTCTATCGGAAAATTTTTGTTGTATTTTCATTAGCCACAGACCCGTGGAATCGAAGAATATAAACTGTCGTAATTTTATTTAGACTTAACCTGGAATTATGCAAATCTTCCTACTGATTTTTCTCACATTCGCTTCTTTCCTTTACGAAAATTATATAAAAAGTTTAGGATAACTGGAATGCGTCCAACGCGTCGAAATATAACGATACTCGACGTGTTCTCGATAGAAACGCTTCTGAATAGCAGGATTCATACTCGAGGCATACATACGAAGCTTCATCGACACACTTTCTTCTCACAGTTTTCACGTTCCTGGATGATGTCTTGCTAGAATGATTGATGAGCGCAGTCGGACTCCTATCTCAGCCCTCTCCAGTCTCTTGGCTGAAATCTTTCAGACTTTTATCTCTCGTGTACGTCCATGATTTGCGGCGAACGATGAATTGCAGATTACCACTCCGTAGAAAACTGAACAAACCTCCCTCTCCATTAAAACTAGCAAGCATATATTCCTCTACCTTCGCCATACTCGAAATTTGAAAGCTGCAAATTGCTGCTATTTATATAACAAATTTTATTAGAATCGTATTCAGTGCACGCCTCCGTATTAACATATACTCTGGGAAACAGGCTGCGTTTATTCGTGCGCAGCAAGTAGAAGAGAAACAAGGAGAATTATAGAGAGCAGAGGGCACCATAGAGACTTATTCGCGAAAAGCAAGTTACATTTTACAATACAGCTTCACACGTACAAGCTTGATTTCAACCCTTGTATACAATTTCGCTCTATTCGTAGAATGGAAAAAACGGGATTGTTTACAAGTTAGAGAAACTGTTGGTTCCCTTGACGTAATTTATTAACATTTTTCAGTTAATACACGTTATATCTAACTCTGTTTTTTCACGATGTAATTATGAAAGCGAATGCCAAGGGTTTGCTTCACATCTTTTTCTTTCTTCTCTTCTTTCAACGACGTCAAATTTTATGGAATTTGAAGAAACTAGACAGCACTGTGATAAACTATCTTCCTTCCTTTTAACGCTGCTAGTCTTTTGTACCTCTGACTGATATTGCGAGCATCCGTAAAATACTTGTATCTGTGTATTTCTCAATTTATATTTTTAAACAACGTTAGATTTACGTAATTTTTGCGCATATTACTTTGCCGCTTGTTCCTTACTCAGACATACCGGAACTAAACGAACTACGGAATTAGAAATCTCGATCACGCGAAACACAATTCTTTTACTTTGACATTCGCAACGGTAGCGTATGTCTTTAAAGAATATAATTGGCAAAAGAAAAAGTGTACACCGCGAGCGAACCGCGTCGCTGTTCTATTTTACGTCTGTTTTCGTTTGCATGGCAAATGTCGATTTTATTACGCGCGATGCTCGTCGCAACTCGTTCGGACCACGAAATACACGGAATGGGGTTCGAGCAACAAAAAACGAGTCGAAGGAAACAATGTTATGCGGGATTTCGACGGGATTTTTCAGTGGAGTTTTACGATTCACTTCTGGTTTGGCAGATTTCCGGGATATAGATCGCTATCATGGCCGAATTGAAAGTCGTGTTTGATATATTAAAACAACGAAACGTTGATTTATCGCGTGGCCAACGATCAGCCGGATAGATTGGTCGGTCGGATAAGTGCGTTGGAATGAAAAGCGACGATCTTAAATGGGTTGGACAATGGATGAGCGTCGTGGGGATGGAACTTTCGATTCAACGTGACGTTTCCGACCGTTGCTTCTGCTTCCTGTTAGACCTTCTCATTCTTCGTGTAATTCTATTATCTGTTTTAATACAACGACGTCAAGGTATCCGTACACCGGAAGAAATATTTTACGAATATATTTTATACGGTTCGTTTATAGAATTTCACGTCGTAAGTGCTCGGTACGTACGTAGATTCAGAGTTGATCAGAAATTTTTGAAAATTACGATATTACGAAGAAAAATTATGATAAGCAGACGCGGTAGATATAAGTAACGAAGAAAAGAAATTAGTTTTATTATACTAAATTAGCGAGATATTATTATAACATGTCGTTTAACGTTTCGAGCGGAATAATAATCCCTGGATGTTTGAATAATTTTGTAGCGATGTTTCAAGTTCACGTAAGTTTTCATAAGTATCGTAATCCTACTTATGCAAGGCAGCGTAAGTCGGTAATATTTAAAATAAGAATGGGGTTAGGTTGGTTTTTATTTAAGCCGATATAGAAGAGGTTTTCCAGGGCGATGCATCCGAAAGAACGCCGCTGGGACGTTGACGAGAAACGATGAAGCGAAGATTCACATGATTTATCGTCACTAGCTTACTCTTCGTGCGTCTATAAATTGTTCTTCAACGGGAGCATTTTAAATAACGGCTTAAGAGGAAGTTTTTTAATCTCGAAATCTGTTCGCCCTACGAAAAGAAGAAGCCGGTTGGTCTTGAAAGTTCGCATTTTATTAATGAAATAAGCCTGCGGGCTTTATACTTGGCGCTAGGAGGGAGTGGCCTAACTTTTGCAATTAATATTATTGCACCGCGGCCTAAGTACATAATGAGACTTCATAATTTGTTAAATGTCTTTTATTAAGGCTTCGCGGAAACTTTTATTCGATTCGCGAGATGTATTTGTATTACGAAGAGAAAGCCTCGAGGAGCCTTTCGTAATTCGCCATGTAATGGATTCTGCGATGGAAAATTGGGATCTTGGGAAAACGAAAGCAAATTACTTGCGAAAATTATATAGCATTTCGAGGGAAGGACACGCGAGATGATTTATTTTAATTCGTAAGGGAATAAAAGTGCAGATTGGAACGATTTGCATATTCAAATTTTTTCCGCGTGTAATTTTTAAAGTTTAAAGGATTTTCTGAAACTCGATATATCGCAGGTGTTTAAGTTTCTCTTTGTATGGAATTTAGTTATTGTAATATCGAATTATAAATGCATTCGCTTCAATAGGGCGTAATGGCTTTCGTATAAGTAAATTTCCATAATAAAATATCGACGCGTCCCGAATTAACACCGTTAAAATCGAATTTAATCTAGTTCTCGCTTCAGAAAACAACAAATACTCGTGATATTTTAAAAAGACGTTATTCGCATTCGCGAAATATCACGGGCCCTTTCTCTTCTTCATTTTGCCTTTTTTTATCAAATCGAGGCCAGAAAAACGGGAACAAGCAAAACGAGTGCCTTCTGAAAGCCCATCGAGTGCATTCGCGGTCTCTCGAAAGCGAACAACATGCCTCGATTCAATAACCTCGATAAACCCCCACCCGCTCAACTTCGCCTCCCTCTGCCGCTTTCATTGCCGCCTACGTTTTAAACCGAGGGGGTGAATCATCCGCGACGCTCAACGCTCAGAAAGCTTCCTTGCCGAGTCTGCCTCCGGTTGTAAGCCTTCTATTCCGCGGCATAACTCGATAACTCGATAAACTGGTCTTATCCGTGAACCGTTGGCGAGTAAATGTAAGAGGTCACTTAAAATTCAGCCACCTCACCGAGATCTTTTCTCAATGGAACGTCGGCCTGGCCCGTTAGACGCCTTTTCGAACGGGCTAAACCAAATCGTATAAACAGCAAGACAGTTCTAGATTGCGCTCGTTTCAAATTCCGAGATCCGTTTTATGGTGGAAATTCGAGGTATTCGGCAGATACGTTATCAGAGTAGCTTATGTAAGTAGGCTTATCTTTTATCTTGCGCTGTATAAAGGGCTGTGTTTGTCAAGATCGTGGATATTTCGGAGCGTTTGCCGAAGTTGCAGATGTAACTCGGTGCTTACGAGCTCTTCTCTGGTTAACGTATGTTGCGCACTAAGTAATTTACTACACTTATTTACTACTCGAATACCGTGTACTTAATACCTGAACTATCAGTGTGCTGTGCTTATTTCGGCGCGGTTCTGGTAAGTCAGTTCAACTTTTCGGAAACTCATTATCACTCACTCCGCGTGTATGTGACGAGACGTTGGAGTACCAGCGTTTCAATGTCGACAACACCACACAGGCATCCAATAGAATAGTAGATCCTTGTGAGCGAGTATCGCAACGATTGCCTCGATAATCTCGCTAGTAGATTTAGAGTAATAGAATCTTTAAGAAAATGGAAAATATACATATCCGTTGTTGAAACAGAACGTTTAGTCGTCGATCGCTCTAGCAACTGACGCGATTTTAAATAACGATAAATAGATTACAAGTGGTAATTTTAACCGATGAGTTTCTAGTTAAATGAATAATGACACGAACGATCGAAAGTCGACTTGGTTTTCTTCTCGAATATCGGTACAAAAGGAAGAGGGAATGTTACGACTTCGAATCTCAACGAGATTCGCCACTGCCTTCTGACAATTCGAACTTAATTAACCGCCTGGTCCGAGTATCTCTCCGTCGAATTTCAATTATCCTCTATCCCTGCATTGAAACCACGTGGAACTATTTCCGTCAGTTGGAACTTCTATGCGTTATAATTCGATCCTATTGGCATGCGGATATTAATTTTAGCAAAATTCCAACTGTCCCGAGCTCGCGAGGCATCGAACCGGGTCATCTTTAGTCGGTTAACTTCTACTCGTGGTATTAACTCCGACACTTACGATCGTATCGACCATAATCGGAGATAATAAAGCGACTCATCGATGAAACTTTTCTAGTAACACCGCTAAAACGATTGTCCGTTAGAACTTTTCGAACGTTTTAGTAGTTGCTGCTTTTCCTTCCCGATTTCCTATTAAATCCCTCGAATGTTAAGTTTTAAAAATCGTTAGCTAGATATCTAGAATAATTTACAGATTCTTTCGTCGAAGTAATACAATTTTATTGAAAAGATAAACACTTCATTTATAAATCGACGATATTTTTCGACTTCCGCTGATTTTCGCCACTATCTTGCTAAGATAATGATATTCGATACTGTAAATTAATCGAAAGAAACAAATTATACATACGTTGAAATTTTTACAACGCGAAATTGTTCCCTAAAACGGTTAATTTCGATCTTCATCAAAAATATCGATAATTGTATCAGTCAATTCATTAATATCTAGTAATATTCCAATTATCGAATGTCAGCTTCAGTTCCGTCACTGAACGAATATAGCCAGCGACATGTCGTTTAAAACGCTAAAATTCTCCAGAGACTACGTTTGAATAAATTTAGAGACTACGTTAATCTAATTAACCAACGATAGCGTGGCACGAGTCGACGGCTTCAGCCTTCGAACGATTTCATTAATTAGTCGAACGATAGCGAGCTACTCTGTCTTCTTTATTTATCGTGCTGCACCGTGTCCCATCTATTCTGACCATTCATCATGGAACGTAGGAGGGACGACTGGAACAATAATAATTATTAGCATCGTCCCGTGGCTAGCGTCCATCCCTCCCCGCTTTAATTCTCGAGTATCCCTGGTCGACCGTGGCTCGATGAATAATTGCAGGACTCTCGAGGAGCACGCACGTGCTTGCGTGCGCAAGAAACACGCGCGCGCGTTACAAGTGCATTCTCGAGAGCTGGCTGCTTATAATTGCGTCTCCGTCGAGCAGAAAGAAACGGAAAGGGGGTGAAAGGGTGCAGATTATTATTAAACGGAGGAAAGAAGATGGAAGAGGACGGGTGAGCGTCGCGACCGGGTTCAAGTGCCAAAATCAATAGAAATCGGGGGCGGAAAAAAAAAAGGTGGAGCCGCGAGAGGATTTTTGGCACGTATGGTGTGACGCGCTGGCAGTCGCCAGGATCGCAATTAACAGGAATTTTGGCAACATTACGCGCACTGCCGGACATTGCCGTGCTCGATTTCGGTTATTGCGGTACGATTAAAGATTTTTTCGTTCGATGTGTAGCTTCGCAGGTTTTCATATGGATCGTTGGCTGGGACATTTGCGGCAACGTTTGGCAGAAAGTGCGCTTTTGCGAAAATATTCGACGTAAACAGATTTGGTAAAGTACGGAAACAATGGAAGCAGATAGTCGACTAAATATTTGCTAGCACGCTTCGGTATCGTTTGGAGCAGAGAAATTGATACGAATTTTCAATATTACCGCGCCGATTCCCGTTCTCCGATCGTACATTCGATTAAAACAACGAGTTATTCTGTAATAAGACTCGTTGCTCTACGCCTCCGAGAAGAATATTGGATGGGATGTTTGCAAACATCAGGAAAGAATCGGTTTTAGAATTTCCCTAGATGAAGATCTCTGCCGAAGATAAAGTTAAATTTAAGGAATGGGAAAGATCTTCTCGAAGGCTTCGAAAGTTTTTGACATCGGATGTTCAGCGAATTAGATATTCCAGTTACGGGATCAATATGATCGAACCGGAAAGTAGTCAACTTCCGCCTAAACGGAGAAAAGTTTTCGTCTCTTCTCCGCCGAGGATTCGTATTGATTTTCTCAAGGTTCGGTCTTCTAATTGTGTGTCAGTATTCCAGTGGAGCAGATGGTAAATCTGGCACGCAAAACAAGAAAGTATTTTATTATGCGATCGTAAGTTTGGCGGCTCTTAGCTTTGCTTTCCGGATTATAACAAGTTTTCATCTCTCTTTTTCTTCGCAAACTCTATAAAATCGCTAATTAATATTATCGCGTGTAATTGCCTTTTGCAAGAAGCTTTAGGATTTATCTCGCCCCCTCCTTTTAAACCATTAGTTCAGAGTTATAAGTAGCTGTTATAAGTACCCTAGAACTTTGGCATTATCTCCATCTCATCTATTTCGTTGTTAATTTTATGAAGTTATTAGCTGATATTGCGGAAGATTTATTAAAGCTGCTGCATCCTTGTCATAATACGATCTTATAAAAATAATTCTCTATATACATATAACGAGATAGGTTCCAAGCCACTTCCCTGTACATCACACAATCGATCCTTAAGTATTAAGATACATGCTAATTTTATTCGTACAAAACGCGTTACCTAAATGTATTAGATCGCGACACAATATTCGACTATTACTAATATTTCATATGGCAATAGTACAGGTTATCACTAATTGCAGCGCGGCAATTTCAGACTTCGTTTAGAACTTGTTACTCAGCTTCTATCAAATCACGCTTTACCGAAGTTAGACTTAACTGTAAGCTATTTAATTTAATTTAATTTCCTCGTAGTCAACCACCAACAACCACCGTACCACTGTAAAATTCGTTGCTACAACAGCAAACACGAAAGTTTTAGCGTATTCGCGACAAAAATTCTACCTGTCTCAAACAACACCCCTCGATCTTCTCCAAAGTTCAAAACCCTTTCGCCGTGTCTTTTCCCCCTATATCCTATCGCCATCTATCAAAAACCAGTGCTGTTTCTACTCCGAAGACGAGTGCGAGAATACACGATCGTCACGGCTGGTCGTGTTCTAACGATCGTTAAAATTAATGACGCACGGCAAGGTGTCCACGTGGCGACAGGAAAAACGAGTCAATGAAATACTCCAGAACGCTAGAGGAGAACGATAGTTGACGTTTTTCCACGTGACAGGCTGGAGTCTGCAGCTTGTAAGCTTCGCGTTGAATCGAGTTGCGAATCGAACCGGAGGGTTGAACAGGCCCGACGAAAGGCAGAAACGGCGACTCTGTCATAAGTCACCGTCGACGACTGGTCGATCGATGGTCCGTGCTGATGTCGCGTCTGTGTATCTTTTCCCAGGAACTCAGTTTCGCCACGCAGTTTCTCTCTGTCATTGGCCATTTGCTCGTCCGTGACGGGTTCATCCGAATTTCCTCTGTATCCTGAACACGCACCAGGATACAATAGTCCAGGGGCTGTTAGGGTCTCCTGCTATTATTAGGAGTTAACAAAATGTGAATCGATTGCAGATTGATGACTATGAGCTTGATAGATCGTAGTAGGTTTGGGCTCCTTTCGAACTTTCTTTCTGGACGGTTTATTTTCAACAATGGGGGAGGAACGTGCGTCGAGTTTGAATCGTATAACACGCAAAGGTGATTGCTGTTTTATGGACTGAAGTTTCGGTTAGTTTTCGCGAGCGGAAAGACGGGGAACTTTTAGGCATATTTCCTTATTTTCGACGATTTTCTTCGCAGTTCTTAGGTATTTCTCAAACGGAAACACATTGCAGGAGACAAGTATCGCTGTTTCGTGTAACAGCGAAACAATTAAGTGCTTTTGTTTCGTCTTATTCGCATTCGTCTCTATTATTTTTTAACATCGAGCAAGATCGTGTTTTAAAAACTTCTTGATATTCTAAAAACTTTGCGCTCGCTGTTAAAAGAACCATTGCGTAACTCCAATGGCCCCTTTTTGTGCCCTAGAAATTAACAATATACATAATAAGAAATAGAACACGTAGAAGAAACGTATGGCGTCTAATAAATTTGAACGCAATAAATAAATTTCAAGTGGATTATTTCGCAAAAGCGGAGAAGCGACCCATTTGCCAGCTTATTCTTTATCGAATTAGTTGGATAACAACGATTATTAAATTCGACGAAACCGGAAGTCGTCTCGCGTTCGCTATTATTGACAAAAGCGTCTCCGAGATCTAACGATAGACAGAACATAGCGAATTTTGTGGCACGCAGAGGACGGGGATGACAAATCCCGATGTCATCGTGGGAAACGGAAATAGAAATTAGGAAAGTCCCTGGTAACGGTGACGCATCGTTTCTATAGTCGAAGTTTCGTAAACTGCTGGTGGGTTGGAAAAGTAGAAACGTCGCGACTCTCGTAAAACTTATTTACTGAAAGGACAGTTTAAACGGTTTTTACTGTTGTTCGTGTGCGAGATACACGTGTCGATGAAACGTGAGCGCGCGATGGTGTACGCGTACTTGGATGAAACGGTGTCGGTTTTACGCTGGCCAAAGTGGATTGCCGATTTATTAGATCGCCCCTGGCGATTTTCCTCGACATTATTATCACGCGATTACGCTTATCGGCTACTCGATTTAAGTATATCGAGTGTATGACGGTAGCTACGATGACGGAAATATAATTAGAGTAAAGTTGGGCAAAGTTGTTGAAATTTTACTTTGTCTGCGGTTTTTAGCTCTCTTGTCAGTTTGGTACACATTTTTCTGTCTCTTTTAACAATTCTTTACGTTCTTATGAGAATATCGCAGAATTTCTTTAAATTTCTATTTTCTAAACATTTTTATCCTTATTTTGATTTATGTTTCCAGAATGGCATTGTACGCAATGTTACGCATTGGTTAAAAAAGTAGGCGCAGTTGTGGTTTGTGAAAACTACGAATTCTCGAGTTGCAGAAGTTCAGTGTGTTATAAAGATGGAAAACTAGATTTACTTACGTGAAGCTGATATTCAAAATACCTTAGCAGCCCAGTTTGCAATTTTAGCATTCAATGCTATTAATTTACTTCGTTTGGTTTTAGCATTAACCTTCCTTTATGTTAGTTTGGATACCGTAATATATTGAAACGTTTTCTATATTAAGAATACAAACCTTTTCGAAGAAAGTCCATCTGTTTTTAAACAAAATGTATATCTTTGAACTTGATAGATTGTTCCACTTTTTACCAATTCCACATCAAATTCCATCAAACGCTATTTCTGACACGGAAATCAGAAAATCGATAACATCGGACATATCTTATCCTTCCACGTATTCTTCGATTGAAATCTTGCGAATAATCGTTAATTAATTGCTAACTGTGAATATATTGCGACGATGAATGACTGCCATAACTAACGAAGAAAATGTAACGACTTTATAATTAATCAGAGATATCGCGTACACGCAGAGATAGCAAAACTCTTTCAAGGCACAAAAGTAGATTAAAAACGACTAACTTAAGCTAATTTCAATGATTCTAAAATTTCTAGATTTCTTCTCGCAGAATCTCAGTCGCTCGAAGAGTCTCATTTTTAAACGGCACGGTTCTAAATTATTCGCCAAGCTTTTACCTCACGACCACGAAATATTCCTCCGCGAAACTCTCAAACGGTCCACGTCGATCTCCCACCACTTCTCCGCGAACAACGAAGCGAAATTAAAGACCTATTAATCGTTTCCTCGAGTTTTCAACGCCGCCGTGGCAGATAACGTTGTTCATCACGCGGCAGGCACGTGGAACTTCCGGCTGCGTTTCCCGCAAGCGGACGAAAACAATTAATCGCCGCAAGACGGCGAACGATAATTTAGTTTGCTTACTTGCTCCGGAGCTATATCCCGGTTATAATCCGGCGATACGAGGAGTTCACGCCACGGATCGAATTACGCCTATGAATATTAATTAGACAGGGAATCGCTTCGTTTAGAATCGACCATACGGCTTTCCATACATCCGGAGGACGCGATCCAACGAAATGGATTTGTCTCGCGATAAACGACTGTTGCAACGAACGCCTGGTCGTTTTGTCAACTTCGAAAATGGTCAGAGAGCTGTTGTGTCAACCGGTCGTTTCCAGTTGGAAAAATCGAGGCTTACTCCAGGGATTCGGTCGCTCGAATTTTCCTTTTTTTTTGTTTCTCTCTCTCTCTCTCTCTTTCTCTCTCTTTCTCTCTAGGCTACGAAATACGGAGCGGTTTTGGTAGGACGGTTGGTGGATTCGTTTATCCCAATTCTGTAGGGTATTTGTTTTATTAAACAGGTTTCGTGACTGGGCAAGAGTTGATATTTTGTGGAAAGTTCGTAATCCTAGTGAACGATTACGACGGCTTATTTCGTTCGAGAAACATGTAACGGCGTTTGCATTGTGTTTCTGGTTTGTTGTTTGCCAGTGATTCCTGTCAGATTCCAGCGTAGTATATTTAATAATTTCGTTATTCGTTAGATTCTGTCGTATACTTATAGTATACATTATATTTATTTTCTAAGGACTGTAACGATCGAAGCAGATTTTTAAGAATTTATAAAGTAATTTGCTCCTTTTTTTTTTTTTGATGAAAAGCAATTATAGAGAGGATAAAGAAATTTTATACGAAATGTTGCGTTTAATATCACCATGGAAGTAGGTACTTTGGTCTGGATAGTACCGAAATACGGTATATTATCAGGATCAGTTGAAGGTACTAAACAGACTTGGTAATTTACATTTCCCAACGACTTTTTAGAGTCGTTCTTGTTGAAGATTTTATTGCAGGTTACGTGCCGCCTCTATTCGTTTTAACTCCTTTAATTTACATTATAAATGAAGAAGCGAATCTCCCTTTTTCCGTAGTATTTTTTTTTATCAAAACGTAAATTTAAAAAATCGACATAAAGTTAAACGTATGAAAGCCGGACAACGAGAGATCGTAGAATAAGTGATACGCGATGAAAATGGTAACAAAAGTGGTAACAGAGCAGAAATTGCTTGAATTTTACATAGAAGAATCACGCAATCCCTTCGCACGACGTTGAAATCAGCAATATTGCATAAAATTCCCATGATTTCGAGACGTATAACGATATCTCTTGTAATCGTGTCGCATGAACTTTTTCTCAGATAATAATCTAGAAAACTCGACTATTTTTCCACCTCCGTGTCGCTCGATAATTAGTCGGCGCGAAAGTTCGATCTTGATGCGAAACATTTCATTTTGATTTATTTCTAATTTCTTCTTCTTCTTTTTTTTTACAGAAGATCGAGCGAGTCCACGCAAAGGCAGAAAGGATCGGTAATCATTGGAGTCGACGAATATTCGGTGAGTCGAATGAAATCGACGATATTGTATACTTGACTATTCGCGTTGGTTTTTTAATTGGTTAATTAGATATTAATTCAATTTGTTCAATGTTTAAGGGATATTCATTGCTTTTGCACGTTCCATACTTTTTCTATACATTTCTCTCACTGAAGTGTTTCACTACAAGTAACAAAAATTCGTCATATATCTAAGATACAATCGTTTATTATAAATATTCGTCTCTTGATAACAATTAATTACAAGAGAAACTAAAATTCGTTCTATATTTAAGACAGAAACAATCGCTACAAGTATCCGTACTATTCTTTGACAATTTCCCTCAAAACTTCCGTAGACTGAAATCACTAAATGGCTGGAACACAGCTTCGTACTTTCCTAACTCGCATCGATTTCTGCATCGTTTTCCTTCGGAACGTTCGAAATTATTTCTGTCCTATTTCAATTCTATTTCCCAGTGTTGCAGCTCTTTATCCTTTCCTTATAAGCCCGCGAAGAATCTACCGCCTACTAAAGCTAAACGCCTCGATTTCCCGGCAATATTCGCGATAATAGTCGCGACAACTAGCCATTGCGAGAAGCATTCGCAGCATGGAGTCTCATTCATCCTGCGTTTCAATAACCATCGAACCCATTAACGAGCCGACACCAGCCGGTGTCTCTGGCCGTTTTAAACAGCAAATTCATCTCGACGATACGGTTCGTTTCGATTGCCCGTCGAACGAAGAAGCCTATAACTTCGCCGCTCGTTTTCCTATCGCGAGCGCTCGATCACGATTTTACGAATGGGAGGGCGAGCAGTGTTGCACGCAGCGACGAAATTGCTCGATTCTCCTTCTGTCGTTATTGTTTCCCATCGGTGAGAAAAGCGATCGGAGGAAAAAAAAAAGAAAAAGGAAGGAACGAGCCACGAAACATCTGGCGTCGCGAGGAAATCAAATTTCCAGAGCCTTTGCCTGACTTCTGTGCTAATTTCTCCTTTCGTAACTCGATAAAATCACCACGATGAAAGATCCTAACCCCGGTTATGGACTCAGCGTGATTTTTTTCTCTGTCGGAAGTTCGATCATTGACGTCAAAGGTGTTTTAGCTGTTACGATGATTGACAGATACGTGGGGGTTAGTTCGGGGATGAAACGGTTTGTTGAATAGTAAATTTGGTCGCGATGGTTGGGGGCAAGTAGGGTGGCTTTGATACTTTTGCTTTGTATGTAATTTGATCTATTTTAATGGGATACGTACTTTGTGTATGATTTATTGTTATTATCGTTATTATTCGTTTATGTTCCAAAACAAAATTAGAGACAATCTCGCTCTGCATGGTTTGCTACAGTTAGTTGTACGATGGTTGAACAAAAAGGTTTGTAATAATGAAGGTAGGGATGATTGTTAGATTAACAGTAAAAATTCGTTTCAATCGTGCGATTGTTCAGCTGTGCGCACCGATCAGGTGTCACTGTGCGGTCCATTCATCGAATTCAAGGAAGCATCGAATGAAGCCAATATGATGTCAAAGTAACGTGTAAAATATATTAAAAATACATTTTTAATATATTTACATAGCTTTTACATAGCTTTGACTTTTGAACCGCTGGATTCTGCAACTTCAATCTTGCATTTTCAGATGTTACGTATCGAAAACTACAGAATTGCGGATACAAAAGTAAATAATTTTCATAAAGTAATTCGATATAAATGTAAATAATAATAATAATAATTACATTTAAGTATAACGATCTAATTTAATTGTAATAATAATAATTTATTAAAGGTAATAATTATTTACAAGCATATTACCGAATCGCATTTAAACAACTTGTTCACCATCATTTGTTTTTGATTATTATCGATACAGCGACTATTTGATTAGAGTACAGATTCAAAATAATTCCAGACAAGCGGTCGTGCAATTCCATTTATTAACAAACATTTAATTAACCAGAACAAACGAATATATCAAGATAAATTGAAATTATAAATTGTTTATAAAGAAAAAGTTCATATTAAAGTACACATACATTTTTCATTCTCTCAATTTTTTCAAGGAATGGACTTATCCCACTTTCAAAATAAACGGCCCATTTAATAAATCGATCTTCACTCGTTCACGTACACAAAATAATATGTTCGACAGCCTTAATTCTTAACTTAAATTTTCAAACAAACGCTTCAACTAAAACACTCTCGCTCATCCTTCTCATTCGTACTCCTTCCCTCTTTCAACAAAATCGAACAAACGCTCTCTCGCCTATTCTTTCACCTGAAAACCATGTCGCAAATACGATTTATCGACTCGTATCGAAATCGAACGCTATCTGAAGCTCACCGGTTACACTTTCTGAAAAAAAACTACGCGGCTTCCTCTATTCGTCGTTGATTGGAAATGTTTGTCTCGTGATCGAACGGTCGTCGAGTTGAAAGGCTCTCGGCTGCTTAAAAATGTTTGCCGTGGAAATATTCGAATCGATCGTTCCGCTATGAAGTTTTAGAGAGAATTGTCCATCGAAAAGAAAACACGAAACGTATGAGCAGAGCTGAAACGATCGCAAGATTACCAAGATCGCAAGATGATTACGTTTGAGAATATTTCTCGCGCGAATTCCAGCCGACCGCGTTCTGTGCTCGCGAGGCTGTCTTCACTTCTGCAGTCCTTTCTCGCGATCCGAAACGTGGTTGTGATCGAACGACACGTCTTCGTGGCTCGCAATTACGCGCAGCTACGCGAAGTTTCTCGGATATTGGAAGCTCGTTTTCGATAAAACGAACGGTTAACCTGTCGCCGGCGTCTTTGCATGGGTGACACGTGAATTTTCGAGCCGGAAAATTTTTTCCAAGCTTTATAGTTTACTGCTTCAATTTAATATTTTTACGAGTATAATTCTTTATAACATTTACGACTTGAGAATTATAAAAAGAAAGAAGGAAAATCGAGGGAGAAAATTGAAGTAAAAGAAGAGGATGTTATAGAATAAATTTTTGTTTCAGAACGTTTCGTGAATTTAATCAGTCTTCAAATAACTTTGATCCTCTTCGTTACAATCGAGGAAAAATTTAATTACGAAGGCATAATTAATATTAAAATCTAATTGTGAAAGATTATTGGTTTAAACGTATTAAGGAGGTAAAGAAAAATCGTGACGATATGACTATACACGTAACGGATTTATATGTTTGGGGTGGCTTGTGACAGGAAGATGTAGTATCATTTTCTACAAATTGATTTTACATTTGTGAATGAAAAGCTTCAGGCATCCGTTTGTTTCTATTTTTTCTGCTTTTACTATATTTTCTTCTCTGGTTTTGAAATATTGCTACACGTGACAGGTTTTTCATCTCTTGTTATCATCTGACCCAAAAATGTTGCGCGAAGTTGTCAGCCGGACAATAAATTGCGGACTGAAGTTTCACACAGCCCAGTTTTGTTCCGATAATTCATGTTATGTCGGCGGGTCCGCGGCTTTTACTACCTTCCCGAACATTCCCAATTGTCCTTGCAATTTTCTCTTCAATTTACATATGGCTAATTTCGCGGGTCACTTTAAATCAGTGTCTCGAGAATAAGGATACATTTATTTACTTTTGTACAATTTCAAGAAATACAAGATATGAAAGTTTTTAAATGCCACATTTATTTTTCCAAATCTACAAGATTTTCATTACACATTTTGAATCTACAAGATTCATTACAAATTTTTATTCATCCGAAACAATATTTACTTATAAAAATTATCTATCAGATAACAATCGAGTAACGTTCTTACAATGCTCCTTAAAACGTAATTGAAAGAACATCGAACTTATTACAACATAATAATTAATTTGATCCAAATATATTAAATTTAAAAAATATTATTTGTTGGTACTTTCGTATGAATACAAAAATTTGATACTACGAATACGTAACGTAGATCTTGATTAAAAAAATGCCGTATCGAAAAATAAGGGTATGTGCAAATGCTTTTTGCAGTCAATATAATTTTCTATTTTGTAGAGAATTTTGAAGTATCTTCTATATGAGCGTGATTTCATCGATTGACATTTCGGTTTCCTGGCCAACTTGGCACGCTACCTTTCAGCCAGTTTATTCTTCATCATCGACCATCCAGATAACGAAAATAGCTTCCTTTACATATTGACATCAGCATTATCTAAAAGTTTAAATTCACAAATAATCAAATTTTCCAACAGTCAAGAGGATAACTAGCGTTGAACAGAAATTTAAAAACTCTTTACTCGCTACTTGTCTTCTAAACAATCAATTACGTTAGCAGAAGCTGTTAACACTCGTATACTTTCGTTATGAGCATACACACACACACACACACACACACACACACACACAAGTCGAAAAATTGCAGTTCCATGCAAAAACACGCCGGTTCCCAGTACTCTTTGCCAAGCTGCAGCAAAACTTTCGATTGTTTCCGGCTTCAAGAGCGACATTTTTCTACTCGTTTCCGGAAACAAGTTCCTTAACTTCCGCTAACACTGTTCCGTGAACATTGTTTCCTTAAAAATCAAGCAAATCGACACGATTTATCATTACAAACCAATTTTGTATTATATTCGTCGCTTATGGTTAGAGCGAGAACGTTAATACGCATATAAGTTGTCCAAAAAGTGTCTTTCACGTGTCTTTTCACGTTTGTACAAAGATGCGTCGTTGTAAAAGACGTCTTTTACGTTGTAAAAGTCTTTTACAACGACGCATCTTTGTACAAACGTGAAACCTAATTTGTCGAACGTTGTGATCTTTCTTCTGATAGAATAAAATGGATCATACGTAATTCGATAAAATAATATAAAACGGAAAAATGTTATGCGTCCATTATTTCCTTATAAAACGAAAGAAACTTTTCGGACGACCTAATAGAAAATTAAAAGATACGGATAATGCGTAGAAATATAGAAGACATCTAGTCCAATGAATTTATGGTGATATTTAACGAGTGAAACGAATGTTTGCGTAATTGTAAAGACGTAAATTTGCATAAGCACTTTCGCAGCTTACTTACGAACATCTCAATTTTCGTCTGTGGAATCACGTTATTCCATCGAAATCTTTACGGTAATCTTTCGTGTTCCAAACTATATCTCTTTTATGGCTATCTTTGTTCTAGATATTCCAAGATTTTTAGTATAAATATTGTTGAAAATGACAACGTGAGTTAGTGCTCGCCATCCATATGCAGATGCGTTAGTTATAAGAAATAGTAAATAGAGGATGATCCTAGTTACAATCGATAGATTTAATCGATAGGCTTAAGATTACCTTTTTGTTTTTATCCCTAGTTTTTGTAAACGCGTGCAATAAAGGTTTTTTTGGCTCAGAACGGTGTGATAGATTTATCCATTCAATAAAATAACAACTATTCTGATCCTACCTCTGAGTATAGAAATAACAACAAATATCTTTTACGATTGTCAAAGCATAAATGAAAATGGGCCGGAAACAACGATTTTCAATATCGAGATCGAGATTCTAAGCATATAAATTCAGCGTTTTAATGAAAACGAGAGTTTAAAATATTCGCGAGAACACACAGGTTAAAACAACTTGACCGTTTCATTTCAGATTTTTCAATGCGGCTATAACTACCGTTTATTATTTCTGGTGAGTTTGTCAGGCAAGTTAGGTAATCGATTTAGAAACTCGCGTGTGGTCGGTCGTAGCTTCTCTGAAAGACAAGAGGTTACTGTAAGCCGCATTTCCATATTCATACCGCGGTGTTTCGAAATTTCGGCCAGTTGATCGTGTTTTACCTGTGCAGCTGGAATTTCATCGGCTGTAAATCAGGCAAAGAAATGGGGGCAACGGGTGAACGCGATAGCATGGATTCCGCGGCTTTACGTTAATGAATTATTAGGGCTGTCGGAAAGTTCCGTCGTTTTTCGTGCCGCTGGCCAGAGATAATAAAATGCGTCTGGCTTAATCTCGTCGGCCGATAGAACTTGCTTCTGCTTGTTTTAAACTATAATCCTTCATGTTCCCAGTGATTTTGCGAAATTCTTTTCGCCTGGTCATGTACAACCGGGAATTTCATTTTCAGCGAGTTTCGTCAAATTAACCCTGTTGTTATCGTTCTTAAAATTTCATTTTCCAGTTAGATTCGAAATCATTAGTTTAGCAAATTCATAGATAGTCAATTTCCAGAGAGCAAAATTAAATTTGCCCATGTCGAGGATAAATCTCGTTGCCTCTTTCATCAAAATGTTTCAACAGTTTTCCCAACCGAACCCCCTTGTTTTTTTGTTTCCATCGCGTCAATTCGGCGAGAACCCATAACCGTAAAAGCGACGATATTAGTTCGCGCTTGGTGTCGAAAACACAGGCGAAC
Organism: Bombus flavifrons; assembly: GCF_040668555.2. Taxonomy (NCBI): domain Eukaryota; kingdom Metazoa; phylum Arthropoda; class Insecta; order Hymenoptera; family Apidae; genus Bombus; species Bombus flavifrons. Next base: position 13,000,197 of record NC_138450.1, read on the forward strand.
CACTCGTACTTGGCTGAATTTCAATCCTTTAAACCTTAGATTCCCTCATTTATAAATGTCTAGACCAGATCGTGTACCAAATTCCAGCGTGACACGATTTGCCATATGTTGAGAATCCTCGAACATATTCGACACCAATCTAAATGGCATTCCTTAGGAGAATTCCACTTCGACTACGAAGCATAATTCCCAAAATCATCGATCCGAGATATTTCGTCAGATGCTGATATACATATTCGAACGAGATTACACTATCCTCCAAAAATTCGAAATCATTTCACAGCTCTAGAATGTTTATGTTGAATTTTTCGCTAGTTTTCATAGTTAGCATATTCATTTCAACATTATCACTGTCATTTCTAACCACTGCAAATATTAATTTTCCGGCTCTTTAAAGGATAGAAATGACAATAGAAGTTTCTTTTACGTTTTCTAGACTTTTCTCTAAATTGCTGGATGCATACGTAACGATCGCAAAATTTTTATCATAGTTGATGCTGTTTCTCAATTTTGCTTGCCCCATCGGTACCGTATTACAAGCCAAACCAAAGCTATAAAACGTAACACAAAATACCGGAACGCGCAACGAGGGCAACGCATTATCGATAGGGACCATAAAAGATGGGTTTATCGGTGTCTGAAAATTGACATAAAATCGGCACTAGATTCTACCGATGCTCCAATTTCTCCAGTAGCGCGTTATGGTGACTGGAAAAATATAATAACGGCTGAGTAACGATAGGTTAATACGCTAATGGTCGACGAAAACACTTGAACGTATCGTCGGCAACGTTGCGAGGAGGATAAAAGCCATCGAAAACGAGCTTTACGAGACCGAACACTTTGCAGCCTCGCCTAAACATCCTTGAACCGTGTTGCAATTCAAATAACTAAGCGTTGGGGGTGGTTCAACGATGCTGGTATGAGATGGTATTCGCTCTACTCGCATACTTTACGTTGAGTATCGCGAGCGAGTGATAAAGTCGCTTGATGCACGTCGTTTATGCATCGTTAAGGTAATTTTTAGCGATCTCCGACCGTGCAACTTACTTAACGGAGTTATTCTTTGTCTACCGTTCGCGTGAAATCGTTGAGAGATTTTTGAGGAATTTTTAAGAGACTTCTCGCGCGCTGAATATCAGAGCTTTTGGAAGAACGGATATTATGGTGTTAACGGCTAAATGTCTCAGTGATTTATGGGAATAGCGTTTGACGAGTGTTCGAAGGGAACAGAATTGGAGAATAACGATAAAAATTTCTTTAGAAATTTATTATATCGAGAGAGGTTGCTTAACTATTTTATATAATTTTTTTTTTTTAGATTCTATAGCGATGAATGATAATCTGTCGACTCGAGATAAATCAATTTTCTTATAAACCGCACTTGTTCGTCTTTGTAACAATATTTTCTAATTTCTTTATCAAACCACGAAGAACCGTAAAACAAACGAAAATGTACACGAGCATCGAATACGCGACGACGACGATAAAATTATAAAAAATTTCATTGCGATCTAAATTATTTAACTTTGCAGTGGCCTAGCTTCGAACGAGGAAAATAAAACTTCTTTCCAGAAGGTAAAATTCCATGTCAGAAGGTGGAATATTTCGGTCCTCGTGGACGTGGGGCAGTAATAGGTACTAAATTTTACCTCGTACTCGTGATTTATTCGGCCACATGGCAACAGAAAATTTTACTTCTCGATATAAAGAAATTCTAACATGGGCCGTTTCGTGCTTGCGCGTGTCAAATTGCCATCGTAGTATTTGGATCGGAGAGAAATTCTTATCATTGCGTGACACATTTAGATAGATTACGAATTCTTGAATAACTAATTGCAAACTATGATCAAGTATTAACTCGATGAATGTTATTAATTTTAATTACAAATTCCCTCGTTTCCGCTAGATATTACACATTTATTGTAATCATACATGGTAATTTATATATCTCTGATATGATTCAAACGTAATAATTCATACATTTCATTATACATTATACGTATCATACATTAAATGCATATTACTGATATTCCACAAGTCGAAAGTCCCCATGAAAAAATACCTTCACAAGGATTTCGTATTTATATTCTAATTTGTAAAAATTAGACGTATCTAGTGTTATGTATACGCATTTTAATTGATAAAAACAATCCACACGTTTATGAATATAATCCCAATTCCGCGATAGTGTTCGTCTACTCTAATTGATTTCAATTATTTATAAAATATCTCAATTTCTAAGTTTATAATTTTCCTATTCGCTTCGTTTATTTCCTATTGTTCGCTTATCAGAAGAATATTTATTATTGCGTTTTGATGGAAAATATCTGTGTATTAAAGTATATATTTTTACCCATTTCCTTCGTAATAGGCTGGTTAGTCTGAAGTATAAATAAACGACTACACTGCATAGATTTTCAGTGGAACTAAAGCAGAATTCGTATTTTATTTTGGAACAAATATTCTCCCCTTCAAATTTAATATTTAACTGGCAGAGCCATTTATTTTTCCATTTCTCGAAAATTTGAACGAAATCATCTTTAATTTATCTATTACACTGGCTCGTACAACTTTTCGTTCTATATAAAAACAATTTACCAAACGAACTATTTATTTTTGATAGAAAAAATAATTTCATGCTTGATAACATCGATTGTTCTCGGTGTGAGAAATCATAAATTTACGATTCGAAACGAACTATCCATTACAATTTACCTTCAATATAAATATTACCATCAACATTAAATATTCTACAATAACATTAATTTTTCATTGTAAATCGACTATCCTTAAAATTACTTATTCTTCTTTCAATCTTTGATCACAGACCAGTCTATTCTCAGATAAGTTTTCTGTTGATTATTTTATTACCACAGTCTGATAAGAACTTTTATGCTAAGAAGTTTCTTTGATAGTCGTACTATTTTTAAAACGCGTTTAACAAACAACCGTATCGTTACAACAAACAAGTATATCAATAATTATTAGTGCAGAGTGTTCACAGTTTAGCACTTTCGATAATATGAAATCGCAGAGAGGCGTAGATTATTTATTAAATCGTTGTATTGTATAAAAATTAAAATACCAAGTAAATCTGAGAGACTACGTCTGTGGTAAAGGCGAAACTATCGATTCTGCAATTACAGATCAATTTTAACGTAACATTTCGATATTCTAGTTTGCTGAAACTGTGGCAAGAGTATTTGCATTTTTGATACCGTGCGCGTATATATTTTCACCGATCATTTCCACATGCCTCGTGAAATCGAGCCGCCTCGAGGTACCTGCAGGCTTTTCGAAGCCCCTTCATTCGCACGAGCACGAAAGACGAAAAGGGAGAACGTGTTCCAGCCAGAGAATCCCAGGATTCTGCCCTCGGGCTGGAGGAATCGGTACTCGTCTCTGGAATGCCAAACGGAGGAATGAAACGGGATGCGTGGGTGGTGTGCGTGCTGTGAGCGCGGGAAAACGAGATTCTGATACTGGATAGCGTAAAGTTTTGCAATAGGGGGACAGATTTGTGTGTTTTCGATAGCTTTGCATGGCCTTTGTAAGAATCAAAGTCTCGGAAGAATCAATATTATCTAAGTATGTTTATTTTTTAAAAAATACACAATTTATTTCTTATACTATACATTAGAAAAATGCGCAAATTCTATGAATGTATATGTATTATTCTTTTTTTTCAAAAAATACGCATCTACGATTATTAAATTGTTTTCCATAAAACGAATTCCGAGCAGACACGTTAATTTCACAGTTTGTTTCAATTTTCCTCGACCAGTCTCTAATTACTTCCTCCATTATTTTCCTGCACAGTGTACCATGATCTTCGACTTTTCTTCTTCTCACAATTCGGCTATATTCTCTAATTTCATCCATTTCCCAAAAACATACGTCAAACGATTTTCCAAAAATCGAGCCTCGAACGGACGCGTTGATCCTCCATTCGCTTCGATCTTTGCGTTATCCAATTTGACAAAAACTCAAACACCGTCTGTAATTTCCTCCTTTTTCTATCAGAACGCACACCGAGGATCGGAAAAGCATTTTCCATGAAACACGCTTTGGCCAGACACGTGTTAATCGTCGACAATCGTATTTGTCTATCCTCTAAACGGAGATGGTGACGCAGGGGATGCCGGAAAGAGCGGAGGGTCGACAGCGAAAAAAATCAATTTGCCCCGACGTGATATCCTTTGACGATCGCTTGGCCGAAATTTCGCGAGACAACCCCGTCAAGCCTCGCTACCAGATCCCACCCCCTTTCCTTCTTAATGGGTCGCGGCAAGAGGGTTCCGTTGCTTTCCGCCACGGGGTGAAGCTACCGACGACTAATGTCTTTGTCATGTTGACTGTCGACAAATCGCCCTTTGAACAGTCCTGAGCCCTGCAGCGTGCCAGGGGTGCGTCACCCCCGCGTACCTTTCCCTAGCTGAGGCTTACGTCACTACGAGCTAACTAGTTTTTGGTCGCGATAAAAGAGGCGGAGAAAGGGACGTGGGGTGGAAATCAGGAAGCGGAGGCAATAAGAAGGGGAATGATAGCGGGATATCGAGCACATCCGCTGGGATTTTTGCGCTCCGACCGGAGGAAATCAGCGAAAGGTCGCAAGAGAGCAGAGAATAGGACAGCGCAGCTTTCTCTTTTTCGATGGGATGATGTTTAAAACCCGTGAAATGGCTCATCCACCGAGTATTCCTCGGCAATCCAGCACCACAGGACTATTTTGTGACTACGATTATTTCAGGCTGTCCCGGCACTGAAATGGGCTAACGATAACGTAGTTGATGAAGCACTTTGCCTCATTTGTGTATCGTTCGTCTGAGGAAATTGTGGTTCGTAGCCTCTGTGAAATAGCGACGTATCGTAAATTGTTGTTTGTTGATTCTAGATTATTGACACGATAGCAATGTCGATTATTCGGAATAGGTTCTTACTTACGGCGAAAGTATCTCGATTTCGTTGCAACAAGCTTGAGAATATCCGAACAATTTTTTAGCCAACTTTACATTTATCTTCATTTTGTGTAAATCGAAGAAAGAAATATTCAGTACATCGTTAAGTAGATAATTGTTGATAAGTAAATGATCAAGGAATTTTATATAAATATAATCTAATATAATTTTTTTATAAATAATTACCCTAATACGAAACATTTAATCGGTCTAAATTAAAAAATATTCACATCCTCGCTGAGTAACGTAACACGAAGCATGTGCACGGGGTCGATAGTGGCCGAAAAACGGAGGCAAGCTGGGGCTAGAAATCGCGGCTCGATAAGAATCTCGAGTGATTAACAGTTCTAAGTTGTCAGGAAGAGTAATCACTGCTGCTCGTATCGCCAGAGCAAAGCGAGATCGCATGGGTTCGAATGAAGATCACGAGATTCGGCGATGAACACGACCATCTTCTTTCGGTTTGTCATTTCGTTTCTGGCAATCGCGTTTCATCCAGCTTTTCAATGACACAAATGACGGTCTCGTTCGAAACATTGACAACAACGGAAATTCTCATTGGGCGGGAGAAATTGTTGTTAGTAGCGAGTTTGTCTTCGCTTCTTCAGCTTCCACCGTCGTCATCACTTTCTAATTTTCTGCTTGTTGGCTCAGTTGCGAATAATTTTGACAAGGACGAGTGAAACTGTGACGTTGAAATAATAAACGATGCGATCGACGAAAGGTACTCGACACTGTAATTGACAAAATACATTCGAAAGTTTTAGCTGTGTTTAACTCATTCTCTGTTTTAAAGACGACAAGTTCTGAAAGTTTATAATGTTCATATAGCAAATAACATAGGTGCAAAACTAACGCAAATGGATTCTTTGCTATGAGAAATCTTTGTATTTGGCACATGCGATGGTGAGCTGATAAATAAATAGACACTACAAATAATTTAGCTCCTTAATCGTAATATTCTGACAATTGTGGTTTCAGCAAACGAGGGTCGATGAAATTTATTAGGCAGGTTTGTTGATTTCATGAAATGCTACTTTAATGAAATGTGGTTTTGATAATGATAATTTGAAACTCGCTAGCAAGTAAAAGTTGAGACTCGTGTTGCATTGAAGCGTGTAAATAGCGTGTATGTTGTTTGTGCTGCCTGCAGGGTGCTTTCCGAAACAAACTTGCGTTGCTTGTTTCGATGTTAACGAGAATGTTATGAAATCAAATAGCGATATAATGTATCATTCGCGTTATTTCACTTGTATTTCCTTTCAACATTCTGCCTCTCATCATAACGTTTCGGTATCCCGGTAAATACGAAACGTTCATGGTAAATACTTTTTGGTTACTGTTTTATGTACGGCCGTCTAATTATTCTAACTATAAATATTCTACAGAGCGCTTGTTACATATAGGTATAATTAGCTTTTCAACTAAACACTGTCAAAATTTTATAACATTAATAAACTAATAATGCTATCGAGATAATTTACTATTTTATTCATTAAATCACACTTCCTAGTTTAGTATTACATTATAACACGGATCTCTTATTCTCGTTTAATTGACAGAATTGAACACTATTCTGACATAAAATGTACCAGGTAAAATATCTGAAATTGTAATAGACGTCTCTTATTTAATAACTACGTATCATATTCTGGGATATATTTATATACTAGCTACCTAGTACGTCAGATTCATGATTTACTCAGTTTTAAATCAGTTTATCGAATCGATCATGTAATTTTGACAATTTATTAATATTAGATTTATGCTGTTTATTTGGAAACGATATTTATTACGGAATAATCTAACGTTTAAGTAGATGATACAAATTCGATTACGAGCCATCGAATCGATATATTTTACATTGTTAATAATCCTTCAATCACGACTAACACGAATCAACGATATTCGAACGAAATAAACTATAATTCGAGTATACAGCTGTCGTAAGTACTCATCGATACGAACGCATGTTTTCGAGCTGCAGAAAAAATAGCTGCACCATATTACATGGATTGGTGTAGAGGGCAAAGCATCAGTTTTCATAATGCGATCGTAACTGTAACCGACAGGTTCGCTAGGAGCTCTACCTGTGGTCGATTTATTAGTAGCGGATAAGCTCAACGATTCTCGATGTTTGTTTCCTGTAAACCAAGCGAGAAACTTTCTATATCATTGAGCATCGAAAAAGCTGGCAAACCAACTGAAAATATTGTAACTTTCACGATACTTCTAACAAATTATTTCATTCGTATCTCCATTATCTTATTTATTTCACTGTTTATTCGTTCTTCGTTAATTTCACGCGGGAAGCATGAAAATTAAATTTATCGAATATTCTTTTCAAAATTAAAAAAAATTTCTGATCAAAGCGTACATATTTTTCAGCGTATTCGATACAATAAAGGAAACCAAAGTCGATAGAAATAGAACAAATCTTTTTTCACTGCTCGCTTTGAAAATATTAGTTTTCTTAAATATATTTAAAAAAGCAATCAAGCCTTTGTTTTATTAAATTAGGTTCAATAAACACGCGATATTAATATTTCTCACTTACTCCAAGAACTTTCATCATAAACTTTCTAACTATGGAATAATACATGTAATTTCGTATTGTTTCTCTGTGTTACGATTTGTATTCTCCCAACACTAATAATAAAAGAGATATAAGTTATCGTTGAACAATATTTTACGAAATTAACGATTAGCGAATGCAATTGAAATATTTGATTATCGATCGTAATTAAAATACCACAATTAATCGGATCAATTGGATTAACTGCTAAAATTCTCCTTGTGAAATTAATGTTTGAATCGAACCTCAAATCTAGTGTTAATCAGCTTTAGCCATTAACGGTATTTAGATAGATATCGCGTATATATCTGTAATATAATTTGCAAATTTATGTATATTGAATAGCTGTTCAACAAATCATGATTAAAAACAATCGGTGATTCATGATCAATATTTCGTACGTGTCTCTGTTTTGATAAAAACCGACGTTAATTCTGTCGAGCAATTTTAAATATTTTGAATAATCACGAAGGCAACAAATCTGAGATCTAATTTAACGTTAAACTTTGAAAAATCAGCAGACGTGAACGTACCACGTTTGTTTCCTCTGATCTTCGATTTATTAATTACCCGTTTTAATCAACGATCAACGATTAACCATCTGAAATTATCTTAATACCGATCAGCGACTAATTTAATCAGGCGATCAAATCAACCTTCTCGATGATTAATTCCCCTCAACCATAAGAATTAAACGATCAGAGATTTTTGTAAACTTTAAACGATCGATGTTCAACACCGATGCGTATGTTTAATATTTGATTAACGCAATAAATATTAGCAATAGCGTAGATTCGTTTCGTAAGATTTCCGGAAGCGTCGCAACGTGGTGATCTGCTGGCTCGATCAATCTGTTTGCCGTTCGTGATATCACAAGGTGCATTGTGGCAACGTACGAAGTGATATCTAAATTAAAATCTAAAATAGTCCCGTGGCGAAATTTTCAGCTGGTTCGTTCGAGCTTTTCGCGATACGAGAAGAGAACGGGGGTTTGTCTCAACTTGGAAAGAAAACATTTGGCGCGATTAAGTGGTCGGAAATGCTTCTACTCTCGCGACCCTTGACGTTTGGTTTTGCTTTCCTCGTAGATTTAATTATCTTCCTCCTGGAATCAGGTACTCCAAGACCAACGCTACGGCGGTAACGTTTTAATTTGCTCGAGTAATTAATTTGATTTGTACTGTTCTAGAAACAATGAGTATTTTCAGTCGATTCTCCTCTTCATTTTTTTCTTTATACATTCGTTGTGAATATTGCTTTTATTTACTACGTAGGAAATAAGTTAGTAATCGAGATATACCAGCAATCACCATATTACTATAATAGCTTAAAGGCTTGTAACAAATACGAGCCTTGTGAATATATTTTCAATACACGTATTTGATAGTAGATCTGATATCTTAACGTTAAATAATTGCGATATTCGAATAAAATAACAATCTTACTAAGAGCAATCATCAGAATTAAATCGCCTATCAATAAAACGAACTGGAATAAGATCGGAGTGGAATAAGACGAACGACTGCATCGCTTTTTTCAGTTTCTGCAACGATTCGGATGCTTCCAATGGTTTACTCACTTTCAAGGCTTGTAAAATATTGCTTTATAAAACGAGAAGTCAGATCTTATTCCAACGACTGTACTCCACAGAATGACCAGTCAATTTGGCCGCTACTGGTATAAGTAGCCGTGATACAAAATTATTTTTATTCTAAATGAATGAAACAAAATTAAAGTTTATTATATTATTCCTTTAACTATCCCTGCAAAAGTCGTTACATCATTGCGGAGAAAAAATATAACGTGAAGTAGGAATTTTAAAATAAAATTGTTAAATCAGTCATTTTGATTGGTAGTTCTAGTGTCGACGAATGTCTAATGCTTCATAAAATCTATATCAACTTTTGGAATAGCCCTGAAAACGCTATAATAAATAAATTCCATAGACGCTGTTTCGTCTAATTTTATTTATTGTTCTTCTATCCCTATTAATTAAATGAATACCGTTTTCAGTAGCTACTAACCTTGGAAAGAGCGAAACATTTATTTATCGTTACCTCAGAAAACATCGGAAACCGAAATTACATGAATGAGATTCGTTTGAATCATATTTTATATATTTACAATTAGGCGAATACAGTGCTCAGATACCTACGAATAGTATGGTAGGTTAAACTTTACGATATTATCGTTGCATTTCGAGCGGAATATTACATGGAATGAGACGCGAAGCGCATAAATGCAACGTAGCTCTTAGCATCTACTCGCCGGCACGTTCTTTGTGACAGCAATTTACGCATTTTGTATATTGCGTCCACATTGTCGCATGTGCGGCCAGAGGGCCGTAAACCACTTCACCGGATCCACGAATGAGTGCATCACTCGCAGCATTGTGCAACGCGTTGACAATATTAGACACCTGGCCGAACATTAGTCCATCTTTCTCTATTATTCTAAAACAGACTACACCATGGATATTATGTTTGAAACTCCAATTTTCCTACATAATGGAAAATGATACAAACGTACAAATGAGCCGGATAAAGTCGAAACTGGCCATTTCTGATTCTGCGTTAAAGCAAGAGACAAGCATTCATCTATACGTATACTTTACTAAAAAAATCATTCAAATTTGTAAACAACAAATGTATGATCGTAGACTTGTGATAATCCATCGTGAAATATTATGAATTGCTCGTTTCGACCATTCTGATAGATGCAGTGCTAAAGATATGATTAGTGGCCATTACGAGATCACTATCATGGATAACCTAATACTCTTGCACGCTACTGTATCTACATTTTCCTACATCAGGGATAGCACGATAAGAGACACCCATCTGCCGCTAATAAACTCGTCGCTCGTGCAAACGCTTACGATGAAAACCGCATAGCGCTCGGAATTACGAGCCGTAACGCTGAAAAGAGTGCCGTTCCCGCTCATTCAAGTTTCAAGCTGACGCAGTCCTATTTCCGCGCGGCTTTTCCGCGAGTATAGTCACCAGCCGATGCGTATCGACGCCCAGGCGCCGTTTACTCCTGCGCTATTTTCGTTTCTCGTGTGTAAAACAACCTTGCTCTGGTCGCCATCATTGTTCCTCCGGAGCTTTCAAAAATTCTGTATCGCGTGACGGTGAATTTCAGGTTGGTTGAAAAATCGTACGAAACCTCGAGTGAAGTATAACTTTGTATCGATATGATTCGTACGAGCGAATATTTTTTGCTTCCCCTGTGTATTAAGTTGTCCGAAAAGTTCCTTTCGTTTTATAAGCAAATTCTAGATGCGCAACATTTTTTGTTTTATATTAATTTATCGAATTACGTTTGATCCATTTTATTCTATTACTGCAAAATGGATTATACGTAAATTCATGAAATAATATAAAATAAAAAATATTGGGCATCTATTATTTCATTTATGAAACGAAAGGAACTTTTCGGACAACCTAATAGCTCTGTTCCATTTCTTGCTCTTTGCTGAACCGCGCGTACGAAGGTTTCGGAAGGTTCTAAACATTTGCAAAGGGCTCCTTGAAAAGGTCGTCCAGTGTCTTAAAGCGCGTAGGCGTAAATTCCTATTCGTAAAGGCCATTTACAGGTCATCGATATTCCATTCGTTGGTCTTTTAAGCCACGTGAAAAATTCACAAGCCACTTGTCCATCTGTACTTACCATTTCTCCTGTGTAACTAAACGCATTATGAAAAATGAATGGCCATTTAAATATATAAATATCCGGCTATGGTGAATTTCGAACGAGTACATTTTCAAGATGTAACGTGAATTTTTCGAACGCTACCTGAAATCTAAATTGATCTTTCCAAGTTTCAAAGAAAGAGAGAGAGGGAGAGAGAAAGAGAGAAATTCCTTTAAAGTCTACGATGTCTTCGAATAATTTAACGATGGAGGCTAATTGCTGTCTTAATTCTAAGCTACATTATCCATGTCGTTCCCTTTAGTTAAAATATCCTACGTATCGTTTCAACACTGCAGATAATTTTGTTTCAGAAGAAGCTTTATTTCATTTTTTACTTATCGTTTCTGCGTTAACGTTAAGACATAAGATACGATCGAAGATTCTTCAAATGGAAGATCATTCGACCCGTTAACTGGTCAGTAAAATTCTATAAAAGTTCATTAAAAATGGTAATTTCGGTGTCTTCTTATCAGCGAGTATAAACAGAATAAAAGTAAGAGATCCTTGGGATCGGAGAAGTGTGAGAGAGCAAAAAATTGCAGAAAGAAAGGAGGTATCATGGGTCACAAAAGGGAACGGAAGACTCTAGGTTGAAAGAAAAGTTAGACCGAAGGAAGGAAGAGAGGCAAAGAAGAACGTCGTTCTACATTGTTTGGAAGGCCACTCAAGATATCTCGAAAACTAACTTCTTCTCTCAGGTCTTCGAGCTCGTTACGATCCAAGAATTTTTTCATTCAACCGAATTATAAATTTTACCAAAAGCACCCTTCTAAATTTCCCAAGATAACACTAAAATCGAGTATCTTTTGTTACTCGTTCGACACAAGAAAACTATTCCTCTCAAAAAGAGAAGTATCCACAGAATTTAGAAAATTATAAATTTCACAAGAAAATTCATTAAGATTTTCCAGAATAAGAACACAACAGCCTCTCGAATAATTTTTTTTTACTTATCCAATGCGAAAGACACCATAATTGGGAAAGAAAAAGGAAAGAATCGGCACGATCAAAGAATCAATCGGTTTCAAAAGACTGTGTATTAGGTTGTCCGGAAAGTGTCTTTCTTCCGCAAACCTGTTTTTTACAACAATTCACCTTCATAGAAACGTGAAACCAAGTCTGTAAAATATCGCGGTGTTCACCTCAACAGAACAAAATGGATCGTACGTAATTCGACAAAATAATATAAAACAAAAAACGCGCGTCTATTATTTCCTTATAAAACGAAAGAAACTTTTCCGACAACCTAATATCTCGTAAAAGGAATGCATCTTAATTTTCCAATATAACAACACGCAAATCTCTCGATAATGCATTTTCATTACATAGCCATTGTAAAAAAGGATCGCAGAAAACGAAAAAGAAGAGAAACGAACGTAGAGCGTTCGAGACCCACGATCAAAATTCAATCGTGAATAATAAAAAGGCGAGGCAACTCGACCAGCGCGCAAGCTAAACCCACTGTTTTAATGTCTAATGGACAGTTATGCTTTTATTACCTTTCTTTCCGTGTCGCGCCCACTCACGCACGATTCTGCTTGTCACACGCGATCACAGCGTATATCCAATCATTGTCGCGTTCTATCGAATTAATTAGTCGCCAGGTGAACGTCGATTCACAGTTATAATCTAATTTCTTTTTTCCTCTCTTCTCGATTAAATACTATGTCGTTATATCGTCGTCGATCGCTCGAGAAACTTGGAATAGAATGGTGTCGCGTGCTTAATTATGCGCCAACGAAGGCGGCTTTGTGAGCGATTTCGCGGCCGCTGAAAATGCTATTTTAGAGGAAAGCTATGTATAATATCCAACTGCCAACGGCAGGGTAATTAAATTTCTACGTCGCTTCGAGCGGAACTTGAATCTCGCGGTCGATCGTTTATTGGCTGTCGTTCTGTCGGTCTGAAAGTTTCGAAAGTGTTCCGGATACAGTTCAGACGGTATTCCTCCACCATTCTCGTTGCACTGTTTCTTTCTTTTTGTTTATTTCTTTTATCGAGAAGTGGAAAGTAATTATTTTTTTTCGTAGAACGAGCCAGACTTTATTAGAGAATTTTATTCTATTTCAAGACTAATACTTCAGACGTGTAATATTATGGACCGTATTTTTTACATTCTACGGAGAAGTAATTTTAAAATTCAGCTTATTGTTAATTATTGTTATGTTCCTAAAAATTTTCCCTTCATTTCGGAGATTAAACATGTATCTTTCGCTAGTGAACTTTCACGTGCCTACAAAAATTTGATACTACGAGAATGAAATTTGCAACTTGATGAAAATATGCCTCATTAAAAGATAAGGACGTTCTAATATTTTTACGTATTTATACGTATGAAAATATTTCGTGAAAATTTGAAAAACGAATCACGTACTACGAGAAAATAGAAATACGAAAGTTGCCAGTTTCGAAAGTTCGAAATTCGCGGAATTGTATAAGAACAGGTAGCCGCGACGCATATTCGAGAAAGGATAATTAATTATTTACCGTATAAGAAGAGACTTCAGAAGTTCCATACATATTCTGTTCCAACGGAGAACGTTGAAAGCATAATCACGCGATAATGACGGGTTGACTCGTGTGAGTTGGTCTAAATCAACGATGGAAAAAAACCTTAATTACACATTGATAACAAAGTGATCGTCGAATGGCGTCGTTGCGACGCTTCGACATTCTGTAACGGACGACAGTAGTAATTAATGTTTATTTGGTAATCAGCCATTACGGATTGCTCGAATAATGTCTCGCGCACAAATCTGTTCTACTAATTACGAATGTGACGTTCCACGTGATAACTGATATCGAGCAGGATGTAATTAGTGGGCCGTCGTTAGTCCCTCGTGAACTCGTACGGGTTGTCCTAAAGTGAGTTTGATCGAGAGTCGAGGTAACAGTTGGACAAGTGGAGTGCCAAAGATGCCCTTGCTTGATCTTGCTTGTTACGTGCTAATTTAGTGATTGCTAATGGCTTGATATCGCCAAGCTACTAGAACTTTTATTTGGACTTTTTAATTCGTTAATGGGACGAGACGAGTTAACACGTCACGCTTTCTGTTAATTTCTCGAATAATCTTTTTAGTTAGGAATTTCTTGCTTCTTATGATATCGTTCCATTTCTATTGGAAAACGAATTATATCAGATTTACACGTGTGAGGATTGAATTCGATATGGACTAAAATCGATTAATTTAAATTGATTTCATGATTTCAAAATACGACAACTGAGCATTTATTTATACCTCTACCGTTAAGCGCAAATAGCATTATTTTGTTGAAAATGAATTAACAGTAGCGACGTACGATGGAATCGTAGTTAAAATGGTTCGTTAGTCACTGAGCGATGTTAACTCATTCCCTAAATCATCGTGGTACTAATTGTAAGACTTTCGTGCTCCGCAGTAGTTAAGTGTATCTTTTTACAATCTTTATATTTATTATCGTTCTATCTGTGTATTGGCTGACGTGGTAAAGCCAGGTATAGAACAGAAGAGAAGTAGCTAAGCTCATTCTGGTTATATCATCACGTTGGAAATTTATTGCTTTACCAGAATACTAAAACTATAAACGATTTCGTGTTTCCATTTCTAAGCTTACCTTGTGCCAAATAACTGGCGTGTTTGCATGGGCTGCATCTATCGGCGTAAGTGGTACATACATACATTATATAAGAGGATGGGTGAAAAGACAAGAAGGAAAGAAATAGAAGAGAAAGAAGGACAAATGAGAAAAGAAGGAAAAAGAGGCAGGAGATAGAGATAGAGATAGAGAGAGAGAGAGAGAGAGAGAGAGAGAGAGAGGCAGGAAAAAAGAAAAGGAAAGGAAGAAAGGGAAACGAAGGGAAGTGAGTAGTGAGACACAGAAGGAGATGAAGTGGAAATAGGGAAGATAAGGGAAACGAGAAAAGAAAATGAAAGGGTAGTGGAAAAAGAAAGAAAAAGGAAACAGAAGGAAGTAAGGAAAGAAGGATACAAAAGGAGGAAATAGTACGAAGACTATCTGTCTTTGTTTCTGCAAGTTCTACTCCACTATCCAACTCTAAATTTTTCTTGCCATAAATTAATCAAGATTTTTAATCCTGCACAGCTTGCGCCTCGTCTGAGCATTTGACAAATATCTAACAATTAAAATACCTTATATTTTAACTAATTACGCCAACTGTGATTAATATTTAACAACCATAAGTATAATATCAATTAATCCAGCGACGGCTGTATTCGATTCTTCATAAAATAAATATACATGCGAAAACGTTTCAGAGATATTTTTGATATTGAGTTAATGCAATAATATCTGACATATGTAAGAACTATGTACATACGTACGTTAGGAGTGAATTTGAGAGATTTATATGCAATTTATTTAATTAATTTGTATGTAATTACGTATTACATACTAGATATATTACACGCTATTTATGTACGTCTACTTACGAGTAAATTCATCCGCTAATTTAACAAGAAACTACACCGACTCTTAGAAATTCACAGGTGGCGCGAAGTTTAACAGCACCCTCCTTGGAAATTAGTTAAACGTATCTGCGGAAGGATACGTAATTGCTAATTAAGTCGGCATTTCCGTCAGTAGATATTTTTACAACATTTAACTCGACATGTTCACGTACAGACACACGAAACTTTGATCTGATTATTAATAATTTCATGTCGCAGGGATATAATTATAATCTTCGTTAATTTGTAATGAAATTGTTATTAATAGATAAGACCAGATTTCAGGCTTGTATGGCAGAAATAATCGCGGACGATTATAACAAACCGAATTCCTGAAATTCCTAATTAAACCGCAATCCAAATTAGAACGTATAATACTTGAAATATAATCGACTGTACAAAACTTCTAACTCGATTATATACACGGTGTACGTAAAATTGTGATGCAAAGTGAAAGTAAATCGAAAATGTAGAGTGACAATTTTTGATACAAGGCTTCGTTTTCGATAAAATCGACTTTAATAGAAAAGTAATACGAGTCAAGCGAGCGAAACTCCATAATCGATTTTCTCGAAAATCAAATCTGTATCAAAAATTATCATTCTACATTTTCTACTGACTTTGCCATAGTGAATCGTTCCCTTTCGGTTTATGTCTGGTACACCCTGTGTACATGTTTCTAGATGTCCTGTGTGGATATAAATTGTGGGTATTTGAAGTCGAATTTTTTCGAAAATTCACCAGCATCGTCTCTCGCACGAAATTTTTAGATTTATAATAAGAACTGAAATAGAAACAGTTTCATACATTTTCATTTTTTCGTCGCTCGAAATACGGAAAAGTCGCATGCGTTTACTATTTTTACAAAAGTATTGGGACGCTTATACCTAGAAATCTTGTATGCATATATAGTAGTGAGAAAAAGTATTTGTATCTAATTGGATTATCTTTAGCATTGATTGCATATTTGATACCGCTATTTATGTCCTGTGTTAATTTATTGATTGATTTCGATTAGTTTCAAATTGTACCAGTGTATAATTGTCACAGTCGTGTCTACGCTACAGTGCTAGTGAGATTTGAAAAAATCTCGTACAATACGTGTACACGATACATTCGTAAAAATTTTCTGTGGTAAGTGTTCGAATGCTTTGAATACTTTCGCGAGTACGTATGCTCGAACGTGAAACACACAAGCTGGATCATTGGCTCGTGAATTGGAAATAGTAATTTAACGCGAACAGATTTAACATGGTCAAAGGGCGGAACTTCCGGACGTTTAAACAAGCCCTTTAACCTGTGCACGATCGTCCAGTTACTTTTCCGTCTCTTTTCTTTCCTGTGTAGTCGGCTGCATCGTTGCATCGTTCACCGATTAGTATAAATAGGATCAATGAATTAATTGGTCCAACCCTTCGCCGGTCGTTAAAGTGACACACGCTGCCTGATCGGTGATTTAAGCTGCGATTTAAAGAGGAAGCCTCGTGACTGAAAGTACGCGGCTCCTTCGACTGTTCACTCTTTACGATTCGTAATTTAGAAAAGACCAGTTTCATAATTGTTCAATCGCTTATTCATCGACCGAAGAAAATCCAAAGACTGGATAAGTTTAATCGCTGTGAAAGATTTAGCAGAGACTCGCGAAGTTTCGAAAATATCGTTGCGATATCGCTACCGCAATTTTGTTCATTGCTGCTGCTATTTTTAATCTCTTTGTACTCGATTCTTCGCCCACTGTCGTATTACATCACTTTCTCTATATCGTAAAGAGAAAATTACAGTCTATAACTTCGATTCCGTAGCATATTTAATGGATAATAGCGATCAGCAGTTTCACAAGGTACTTTTAGAGTTTCTATTCGAACAGCTCTATATCAACTTTTCTCTAGTAAAAGTTGTATATTAGAAATACGTAGAGCAGAGCGATAAACGTCGCTAAATATTACGTTCAGCATTCACGTCCATCGAGATCCAAGAGTTGCAAACGAATCGAACGTACAACTTCTACGGAGCGGTAGTAGTTGCAATGGTTCTGCAAGCTCGTCTCGTTCTCGAGCTTCTACTAAGTTATTTCACCGAGCGAGCAAACTTGTTTCTTGCCAGTTTGTCTCTTCGGTAACTGGCAAAATGTACTGTTATCGAGTTTCAGCTAGTACTAATCGTAATTTCACATTTCAAATTCCTCTTTCTATCCAACCAATTATGTTCTATAAAAGTATGCAAACTGGAAACGTTAAACTTATTGAAAATGAAAGCAGACCTACATATTATTAGGCTATTGTTGCAATTTCACGTTATTAGGTTCTCAGTTCAATTTATATGTAATTAAAGTTAAATATTCTATCGTATCGATTTTACAATTGTACGAATTTTCACCGCGTCCTATTAACGAGTGATCGTCGACCTAGGTTTCTGCATCGTCTTTTGCTTCACATTCACGCGCGAGTCTTTTATTTTCTCGATCAATTTCGTCGAACATAGTCAAATTCTCATTCAACTATTGCTTAATATTATTAATTAAACGTTTTTTGTTTTATATTATTTTGTCGAATTACGATCCATTTTGTTCTGTGGAGATAAACACCACGACATTTCACAGACTTGCTTTCACGTTTGTATGGAGGTGCATTGTTGTAAAAAACACGTTTGCGAAAGAAAGATACTTTTCGGACAACCTAATAATTTCAAATGAAACAATTTCCTATTTTCAACTTGTCTTGCGTTTCTTACGTTACCATTGATCCTCGTCGATTCCTACAGCGTGAGAGAGTAAATTTTGATAGAAAACATATTACGATCAAATCCTTCGACAAATACACGCGCAATAAAGTTCGACAATGATCGAATATCACAGCGTAAAGATTAACTCGCCTATTAAAATTTACCACTTTCTTCGCTTATACTCTTATCCATCTTCATAATCCGTATCTCGTTGTTTGTTGAAACATCGGAAGGAATCAAATTTTCGCGAACCTGATCGATACACTGCGTCTTGCGAAAAATATTCTCGTAGAGAAGAACGGAGATCGAGCTGCAATTAATCTTGGTCGGTAGTATCTAAATGCATCGATTTCCGTTTTAATACATAGTCACGATTCGCGAGGGAATCCCCTCGAAGAAAAATGACGCCGCTGACAAAGGCTCGCGTTCCTTCCTACGAAATTTATTCCGATCGCACGCCTTTCCTGTTTTCGATGCATTCTATTCCCGAAATGAGAATAGAAGTCGATGCTCGATACGATATCGGCCGTCCTGCGATTTATTCCGAGCCGGCTGAGAAACACAGAGGCGTTAATTCTTCTTCCTTGTCGCGTCTCGTGAATGCAACAGCTTTTACAAAAGAGTTTCTTGTTTTTGTTAGCGTGTATTCGGCTGGCCCTTTGTCTTTTTGAATCTTTATAATTTTTTTTTTTTTTTAGACCAAAGAATCTGTATTTATACAGGAAAGTTAACGATTCACTGAGTTTACGATTTTAATAACTGGAAAAATAAAAGGATTTTTAACTAAATTTGCAAGATAGTACGAAACACTAGTATCGGATAGTAATAATAGCGTTGAACAGACGTTGTAACATATTCGAAGAATCCAAATTAGTAATCGATAGTAGTTCCTCTGATTTTTGCATATAAAAACACGCAAGTTCTACTTCTCCAACTTTTATTTGCCTGGCGCATGGTTTTAAACGCAAAGTCCTACTTAACCGTTTGAGTCGCAAGCAGCAGATTTTGTGTCGAAAAATGTCAGTACATTTGAACGCTACGGACGACCGACGGTATTTTGTATTTCATTGTTATCTTGTGAATAATTTTTATGGATCAAAACTCGAAATATTTATAAACTAATAGTACGTATATATAATAATATAGACGAATTTCATAAAAATAACAAATTAGACGAGCGCTATTGCGCCGCTTGTTTCTCTTCGCAATCGATTAAGACACAAGCGCTATCGCGCTGTTCGGGGTTTTTCGACCCTGTTTTTTTCAAAGACCCCTGGGATTCAAACGATTAAATTAGCAGAAACTCGATCCAATTTTAATCAGTATCATTTTATTATATTATTCTATTAGATCGAGACAAACGATAAAAGATATCTCCTTACAAAACTAGTGGAAGATTCTATGAGTGACGTGACATTCTATTGTCAGAGTATCTTTCTTAATTGAACTCGCTGGAATATTTCCACTGAAACTATCGAGTTATGATCGACGAAAATAATGAAAGATATTTTAGGAAGAGGATCGTGAAAATAGCAAAAGAGGGCGAAAGATGGCGATTGACACGTATCGAGAGTAACGAAGACGAAAGAGGCTGGCTGTAAAAAGCCAATTTTCGTGAAGGTCGGTTGGATCGTTAGAAAATAGGTAATCACGTTTAATTAACTAGATCCGGTTGACGCGACATGACAACGTGTCAAGAGGATAGGACATGGATGGTCCTGGCTTCGACAAAACACCACGTGTCCTCTATTTCGTTGGATTATGATTTATTTTAACAAGCAACGTTCATAATACCACGCTGGAAGTGATATTTATACCGATAATATAAATCAGAAAAGTAATTAAGGAGCTTCGGTGTTTTATGGGTCGGTGGCGCGCCAGTTGCCGCACTAAAGGAACTTTTCAACAAATTTCGTTTTAATTTATTCTTGAAAAGCGCATCGACCCACTGAGTTTAAGAGAACTTGCTACGCTACTCAAAAGATTAAGAAAGGGGGAAAAATAAGAGGGAAAATATGGAGAAAGAAGGGAAAAGGAACGAAAAGATTAATTCTTATTATTAGCGGAGATCGAATTGGCAATCACCGGTCTATTAATTACTTGCCTTGCTTTTGAGTAAAGTATTTCATATTTTCTGCAATTTGTAATCTATAAACTATAATCTGTAATTTATAATCTACGAATGCTTTCGTATTTCTGTTAATTTATCAAAATTCCGACTCGGGAATCGTAATAACGATTTTCGTAACGTGTTTCTCTTTCGGTTAAAACGTTAAACATTTTCAGAGATTCACAGTCTCCAAGCGTCTTTTCATGTTTATCAGATCATTCCGAATTTAATTTGGGAGATTTCAAACTTCCAATTCCAATTCATTCAACGTGTTCTTTCATATTTTGCATAAAATATGCGTTGTTTCTTGAAATTTACACATTCTAAATTATTTCTTATTTTTGTTAGCATACTGTTGGATTATCGAACAAATGAAAAAATTCTCATTGGGATTTGTAGCACTTCGAATAATTTTATGCGATAAGGATCAAAATACCGAGAGAGAAAATAGAAATATACAGTGTAAGCAAATTTAAAATAAGATTCGATCTCAGGTGACTTAAGTTGGATTTTGTGAGCATGGTTTTAGTTAAGGAATACGATCGATTGTTTCTTAACCCAAATGGAGGAATCTATTTTTAACCGAGTATTGCTATTTGTAGCCCGCAAGCTACCATGATGAAGGGTGATTCTTCTTCCGCTAATAAGTGCAGCCTTTCCTTCCTTAATGACTGTACTAAATTCATCCAACTAGCTTTCTTGTTTCTCTAAAAGCCTGCTTTAACGCCTGCTCCAATTCATCAACCCGCAATTATTAGCCTACCCGTATTAAAAATCGATCGAACTACCGATATGGAAAGTAATTTACAATGAAATGTGTTCGAATATGAATATTGATAATCGAACCGAAGCCGCATAGTGAAAAAGGTAGAGAAGTAAAATATTACGCATACGCTGAAGCCAGAACGATTACGAAGATAATATTTTTTCAGAGTTTTTAAATTCTAATGAAATTCCTTACAGAAAAGTAACAGAAATTTCTCACTTTATAATTTGAATAATTTTCTAAAGTTCTAAAAATTTCATAAATTTTATTAATAAAACTAAAATAAAGAATTCAGAGAATAAAATATTTGCAGTAGTCTTTAAAAAGCTGTTATCTAAATCTTTATATTTCCGAATGTTCTATCTAATTTCTATACGAAGGGAATTAAAAGTTCTTCTTAGTTTCCTAATATTTAAATTAGAACTTTCCTCCAAATATTCTACTTACTTTTACGATACGAAAAAAAGTGGTTATCGTTCGTAATATCAAGAAATCATAAAAAATGTCATTTATCGCTTCATCTAGAATTTATCGGACTTTCTATCTCTTCTATATTTGATTGCACCTAAAAATCCTTCAAATCAAGAGCATCTGTGGATTCTTTATCTCGTCATTCTGTCACAAAAATTGCCTCGTTTTCGACGCTAAACGTTTGTACACGTCGACCGGTCGAATGAAAGTTTCATAATTCGGCATCGACCCCTGCAGCTTCGCCCAAGTGTTCAAAGATTCATGGCTCCTCTCCCCTTGGTTCGTCGACAGCCTGTCATCGCCCTCCACGCCGGCGAACGTTCCAGGGAGACGATCACGCAATCGTGATCGACGACGATCGTCCGTCTGTCTCCTACTTTTTTCCCCCTTCCCCCTTCCTTTCTATTTCCATAGTGTCTTAACGTGTTATTTTGCATACAAACGCTACGTCGCTTCCGCTTGGAGAAACAGCACGAGTAATTTTTGCTCGTATTATTTCGTTCAACAAGAAACAGCTTGGAAAGTTGTTCGTGCGTTCGATTAACAACGCTCCAATCTCACTGTCAATGTTCCACTGTTTTATTAATATCGTAGATTAATATCATAGATTGTTTTATTAATATCGTAATATTAACAGCAACAAATGCTATGAACTTTTCGAACAACTCTTAGACAAAATTTAAATTTTATTAATTAATTAATCGCTAAATGTTCGCTTTGATAAAAATAAGATGTAACTTTAATGTAAACCACGGATAAAATTGAAATTCTTTCTGTTCCTCGAAATGCAAGTTTATAGCTTGTTTAGACGACTGTAGATCGATTCAATTCAACTTCATAGATAGAGTCTGTTACGTAAGAGCGTACCGACGATATCTCAGCAAAAACGAGTATATTTCTAAAGAAATGTAATATGGATCGAAAGTACACCTAAAACACTAATACGCTCTTACTTGATAATCGGTCTAATCTCCTACGTTATCGATTATAGTTTAGCAGCAACGTTTCGGCGTGTTCTCTACTAATTTTGTAGCGTACAATACAGGTAGCGATCTGCATATTTTTCAAATGCGATTTATCGAAGTTCTTAACTTTAAAATACCTTTCAATTCGCGCTTCGTAGCAAACCGAACATTTTTTTGTGATTTACGTCGGGTGACTGGAACGGTCAGTCCGACATAGTGATATCGTGAGCGGTCGTTTGAAACCGCTTAGCGTACGCCACATTCATCGCGGAAAGCTCTGTTCCTTCAAATCTGTTCTTTCAATAATTTAAACTTGAAACGAAACTGAGATACAAGCCATTGCATATTCGAGAGGAGTGTACGTGTTTAGATTATCAGAATTTCCCTCTTATTAGCTATCGACTTTCGTAAATATCGTGGCTATGTTCTTGTACGAAAGATCGTAGAAGCCAACAGATAATAAAATATAAACCGCGTAATAACGTGGCTGAGATGATTTAGCAATCATAATACAATGGTTGCGAGTCGCTTGAGATCCGATTATGAGATCTGTGTGCACTTGTTCGAGACTCCCTTGAATGCCGAACCAATATAATACGAAGGCTGATTTTGTCGTAGTTAAAAACCCGATTAACTGCGTGGAAAAAAATTTTCTTCGATGAATGTACGATTAAAATCTCATCCTTTAGGTCTGATGCAGGCTTGCGAGCCTTCCATTTATTATTATTTCACGTTAAACACGCGGTTATCGTAATTTTTAATTCCAGAAAATAGTTTTATCAGAAATCAGGTGACGCATCGTACGACAGATCAGCAATTGCAATTACGTTCGTGCACAACTTTCGCGTTTTTTTACTACTCATCGTGACCACTATTTTTCCTCTATAGAAGTTGAAAACTGTTCGAGCCGGCGCCATTCCGACCACGCAAACTTTCTGTCCTGCGTCCCTCGTGTTCTTCCTCTACCTATAGATTATGATTACTGTTCGGTCACGGTATCGTCGAACGACAGGAATTATAGCTTACATCGTTGTAAAAATATTTTCCTGATTATTTTATGAAGACTGTAATGCCTAAGTTTGAAGCTTCCAGGGGCTTTATTAAGTATGGTATCTTCGAATCAGCATATCACAGTTTATCGATATTACCATTGTAATGCTTTACATTGTATATTTGTAAGTATGTTCGACACTGGTCAATTTGTGGTAATTTATATGGATATAAAAAAAGTTAATTACAATTTAAGTAGCGTAAATCCGTGCTTTATTAAAATTTAACATGCCGATTAAAAAAGCCAATTTTATCATCGCGTGTCGACTTTCAAAAATCAATTTAACGGCGTCATAGCGTTGTATCGCATGCTGCGACGATTACAAAATGATATACATTTCGGGTTGTCCATGATTTCCTAATTAAAACACATTTTGTCAAAAAGAAAAAAAAAAAAAAGATTAATCCAATACCTGCAAACGGTGTCATATATCGTACGAAGGTCGCTTCAACGTTGAAACGATTCGTAATTTTCGTAGACTCTTCGGAGATGCAGGCAGTTCGTTTAGGCCAGACATTACAGCTGAATTATGCAAAAATATCGATTCGAGGCCACGTAGGAAACTCGTCTCCAGCTCTGCGGAGTGGTTTATCTGGTACTGTTTGTCGGATGCAAAGTGCACTACGATACGGCACCCGACTGTATTATAATTACGCCGTTGAAACGCGAGTGTTGACGTTAGACTTGATATCGGTGTACGTGATACCACGTTTACGGGATGGACAGTGTTATTTATCGATGGCCGCTGGTGTTTTCGCCGGCGTTGCCTCGTCAGTTAGCCATAAGGGACTTTCCAAGATTGCACGGGGTGTTATGAATGCGGCTAAACGGATATACGGGGTTTTTAGAGCAGCGGGGAATTGTTGTTTCTCACCGGTGGTAACGGTGCGTACGCGGCTTGGTTTATGAATGTTTCTATTCCAGAAATGTTTGCTCGAAGGGTTAGATGTGTGGGAAATGTGGTCCATTACCGCTGTTGCGGAGAATTCGTTCTTGTCAGAGTCATGTGGGTCTTGAAATTCTCTTGTTTTATCCGCGAATTTGTTCAGAAGTTTCCACCGGCTAACTTTTATTCGTTGAACAGCGCGTGTCTCTTCATAACGTAGTGAATACGTTATGCGAAGAATCATTGGTGTTGAAAATGTTTTATTTCTGCCACGAGCAGATCCAGTAGTCTTTTCCGACTATTTGTGTCAAGAGACTGGCACAAAGCAGAAAAACTACATCCCATTCTTGCGTTAGTGTTTTCGCTACTATTTTCCTTTATTTTTATTTATACGGTGTTCGTTGACGGAATTATCGATTTGTAGAAATGAATAGCTTTACATCTCGCTGGCTACTAGCGACTGGTAGAAACGCTTCTTTCAGTAGTATCGACAATTTATAGCCAGACGCGCGATGTTCTCGATTATTCAACCGAAAAGTTCGTCCAACTGCTCCGATCATTATGAAAGTGGCTACGCCATAATTTCGGTCTTTTCCGTTTATTTCATTTGTGCAGCAACGATATGAAACTGAATTGTTTCTAAAGGATCTATTTATACCGTTGTCAGGTGTATGAATTCGGTTGGAAACTACGCTAGTGCCAAATGGACAGTCCGAAATAAGTTTTAGCTCGCAACTCGTTTTCTCCAACAATATCCAATAATTTCATGTGCTAATATAAACGCAAAAAGAAACGACTAAACAATCTGTACAATCAGCGTTTTTCGTAACACCAGCTGTACGTTTACCTCCACTTTTAACCTTAATTTTTCTTTAATTAAATAGAATGAAAAATTCCTGTGTTTTATATATATAGCTGCAGGTATAATTAAAGACATTCACATTTGCCAGGATTGGTATCTAGTGAAACTCGTAAAAAAATATATACATATTTATATGTATATGTATATGTGCATAATATGCATTGATCAAATAAGGAAACTCTCCATCTCACGCTTTTCACTCGTTCACCAAGAAGATTCGTCGTCTCCAAGACGAACCATGTCTTTCAGCTACTGTCCCACACAATCTTCTTAGTCCAAGGTAATTGTCGACAATGAATCTCTAGTAATGCGACCACTCGCGACACTGTACAACATAATAGCGTCGCGACATTGGAACTGACGCCACGTCTATGAAGCCAGGATTAATCCTGATGAATTGTTCGGACGAGATTGCGTGTCCGCAGGCTCGTCGACGATATCGAAATCAGCTGGGTGCGTAAGAGCGCGTTCGGTTGCGCTAATTAAATGGATGCCTGACCATTGTGTGCTGCTGACCAACGTCGGCCTGTGTTTCGAGAACAAGTTGATCTGAAGCACGTTCTTGTTACAGAGTACTATCGGATTGCGGATCATCCTGACCGGCTGATTGCATCCTGATACTCTTTGATCTGTGTCTTGATCAAGTGTCTCTCTCTTTCAAGTTCCGAGAAATTCGACGAGTAGACTGTATACTTTTATGCATATTCGCTCCTAATAGTAATCTCTTTCGTACACCGAATTGTACTGCAACGAACTCATCGAATATTTTACAATCAGAGACCGGAATTTCTATTTTACTGGCTGTTTCATCGGTACGATAAAATAGCGAAGAATTTAGAATAGAAACTCTACAACGAAAAATTATGATTTGGAAAATAATTATTTGTTTATCGCCGAGATTACTTTCACGCTTGGTATTGGACAAAAACTGTGTCTTTTTAACTTATTATTATTTATTTTCTATACGAATTAAGTAACGTATAATGACACGAAATATATGATATTTATGATATCTATGTCTGACCTCTTTTGAACTATATCGTAAAAGACGTAAATGCTGCAAGCTGTTTTCGATTCTTTGACCAGCAGAAAACGTATCTTGAAATTGATGCAAAAGGAAAATTCGAAACGCTTCTTTAGCTATTCTCATTCTTCTAATCTTTTAAATTTTAATTGCCCGGTATTAATAATTGCGAAATGACTTAAGGACAATAACAAAAAAAATATTTCACGAATTCGTTCGTTCTAATCGAAAATTTCTACCATGTACAATTCTATTTAGCAGTCGCGAATAATTGAAGAACAGGGATTCCATAATATGTTTCCGCTATCAATTAATTGTCATGCAATTAACAATCAGATCATTAATAAGTGATATAGTCTCTTCAGTAAATATGGTTTCATCCGCTTTATACGCAGTCCGACTTGAATAGCGGAACTTCAATTGGGTTCCATCTCATTATGTTGCGGGGAAACTGTGTAATCATGATACAGTCCGGTAATCTTGCGGTTGGTTCATTATTGGAGATTACAGATGCTTGCTCTTCATTTACTGTGCCGAAACGTAAATCGTTTCTGCGAGTGCGTTCCATTCGTTCCATTGTCTTCTTCTACTTTTTGCTCTACGTGGAGAAGAAAAGGAGAAAAGAAGTATAACGATCTTCGACTTTAATCGAATAAAACTGTGGAAACAAATATGCTGATAAATATAAAACAAATACGATTACAAATATACGAAACGAATATAACTTCATCTCTGTTCTAGATCAATTACGTTATCAAGATGTAATTAATAGCCGTGTAAATCTTACAAATACGTTCGATTCACTTCGTTATTCTCTTATATCTTTTTCTATATTTTTTCAAGTTTATCTGAAAAAAAAGGAAATTCTCAATGGTATAGTTAGGATAGTTTCTCTCTCTTCTTTTTATATAAATCTTGTAATTTTAATCAGATGTAACTGTAGAAACAAACGTAATTCCGTTTTTAATGTTACGCTTTTAATAATCGACACGGAATTTCTTCTCGATCAATCACGTCGCGAAAGTATAATTAATAACGGGGTGAGTTAATCTAGATATCGGGTATCGTGAGCGTCATTAATATTAAGTTAATGGTGTAAAGTGCGATAATGGTGCTTTATGCGATTATCCGGTCCATCTTGACGGGGCTGTAAAAAAATTTAATGCCGGCTACTGGGTTAAGATAGCGATATGGAAAAGAGTAATTAATATCGGGTTAATGACTCGTGGTAATAAGGAAACGTTAAGCCGCGATTATTATGCCGCGTGTGATTCTTTTACCGTAAACGTATCGCGATTAACATCCAATTGGCTGGAATTTCCTTTCGTTGAAAGTACTAGCGTAGATTCGTTTAGCATTTCAGCTCGTTTATTCACTGCGAGCCTCGATGCTACATCCAGCCTCCATCTACTAATAAAATGAAAATTCCCGGATGATAATTATTATTTGGTAGTAAATGTTAGCCGTACTCACTGCTACAGGAAGTACTTACGTTCTAATTAGAGGATTGCAGTTATTCGAAGCGTGCAGCATGCTGTACTCGCAATTACACTCCTGTTGCGCCCGTACGAAGTATTATTTAATATCTTCCCTTTATCCTATCTCATTCTCTCTTTCTACGTTCTTTTTTCTTCATTTTTCTAGATTCCTTCGCCTCGTCTTGTTGTGCTTCGTTCTATTCACGCTTAAAGAAACGTATAGCAATTTTCGCCTGGTTTAATCAAATTCTTAGAAGGCCTGTTCTTAGAATTGTTAAGTATTAATTGGCCAAGTTATTTCCTACTTCGTAATACCTTGCCAAAGAGTTAACAATTTCCTGGCGCGGGTTAGAACAAGTTTTCGTCTCGAGTTCCGAATAACGACGGAATAACGAAATATCTCTTCGTCGCCGGTTTGATACTCCGAGTTTTAAGCTTCGTCCAAAATTCGAGAAACTGGAATCGATTCTAATTCGAAAACGGCAAGATTGTCCTTACAGTGTTCTATATTTCTGTTCTATATTTGTCATTCTTTGAAACGATATTCGCTACGCGTCGCATGATATTTCAAATTTCACTCCATCTTCCACCCCTTTCTCTTCGCTTAATTTTGTCTCTCCGAGTGTCTGTGCTTAATTTCTTCGATCGTCTTTTTCCGCATGAACGTTACGCGCCAGAACGCCGCCATCCGCAGAAACCTTCGCTCTAGTTAGACGAAGTCGTCGTCACGTCGCTAGTTACATCGTGCGGCGATTAACTGGAACCGAGATTCGTTGGAAAGTGGTTGATCCGAAGGAAGTTTCACGGAGGATAGCGGTACACAGAGGTTAAGCGTGATAAGACTGATAATTAAGCGCCGTTGCGTGCCGTTAGATTTGATAAGCAAATTTCTTTCGAATTTTATTTCCTAGGAATATCGAATGTTTACGCGTGCGGCATTTTTCAAATGGCCGCCAGTCGATGTATTATGCATCAGCGTTCCATTAAAGAAATTTTCCCGGTAGATTGGGCAAGAACAATTAGTTCGAAGGCCGTATCGAAGAGAAACTCTCGAGCGTTTCGTTCCTGCATTTTGTTCCCCTTTTCTCGATCGAACTTGGTAAAATGCAACGTGACGGTGAAATAAAATCAGCCTCGACTAAATTGATTTTCAATTGAACGGGCAAGACGGGCGTCAGCTAGCGGTGGAATTGATTCTCATATTATTTCGATCGGCCGCTTCCGTCTGTCTTTGCTTCGCGTCGAAATGCAGGCAGAAGGAATACGGGAATACGTCTTCGAGGTTTGCTTATTTGTATTTAAAAGAGTCGAGCGTTGCTTCGCTTTTTATTTCGATACGACGCGACGGTTGCGGATGGAGGATGTTACGATGCGGTAATGGAACCGGAAGCAGCCGAAGTATGATGCTATTTTTGAAGCACCGAGTTATTCGAAATTTATGAATTTATAGGAAACAAACGAACATGGGAGAAGAAGTAGTTACGCGAGATATAAATAGAAAGGAATTATTTGAGATGATATTGGAAATTTATGGAAAGGACACGAAACGATATGAATAAGAAGAAATTAGCAAAAATGTATGGATCTGTTAAAAATGTATTAGTCGATTGTCCATATTGAACCACATTGTCCATATAGAACCGGCACTTTGTCAATTAAAAAGTATACAAATCGAGTACATCTTTGGTTTTAATAAAGTCATAGAGATGAGTTGGCACATGTGATTTTCATTCTATCAATGGTAGCACATGTGCAATCCATAGGTATTGAATCTGTTCGTTCGTTTTTCCTAATTAATTAGAGGACGATACGTATTCGTCAATTGGTCGAGGAAATATCTAGAACTCCTCATACTGGAACACGATATTAAGATCTCTCAATTAATTAACTATCTCATTTGCTATCGACTCTTCTTCCCTTCGTTTTACGCAATCAATTTGAATCTTTTAACGATGGAACAATACTATGGATTGAAACTATCCGTAAAGGACGCAGTAGAATTAACTACGATATTACAAATCAACGACGATTAGTCAACTCTAACAAACGTAACATTAAAAAGACTGCTAAAACAAAAAAAAAAGAAACTACGAACCAGTGTTAAGAAACAACATATCAAAGCCTTCTGTATCTGAAACCAAGCAATCCATCTCCGAGTTTTGGGAATCGGTAAACTCTCGACCGGCGAACAAAGAAGGGCACTCGAGGGCCAACGAGAGCAGGTGCAGGGACGAAGCGATTCCCAATAACGGGGCGGCATTTTTCCGTGGAATTCGCGACACGGCCGGCTTTATGATCGCTCTCCATCGTCTCCCTCGCGGATTTACGGCTGTTTTCAGACGCATGAAACGCACGGAATATCGCGTCGCCGATAACAAACGTCGGTCGCGTTTAAATGGACGTAGATACGATGTAACGTCATGGGAACGCGCGAAGGTTCGATACGTCGAACGACGTGTGTACAGTTCTGTCTATTATCCATCCCTTACTGTTTCTAGTGCTGTCTGGCTGTGTAGGAGCGCAATTATCTAATTAGAAATGGCGGCCAAATGTAATCAGTCGCGTGGCGCGCAGGCCTCAGCTATATCCGACCAATGAACTAAACGATATTGCCAAGGCGAACCGCTT
Organism: Bombus flavifrons; assembly: GCF_040668555.2. Lineage (NCBI taxonomy): Eukaryota > Metazoa > Arthropoda > Insecta > Hymenoptera > Apidae > Bombus > Bombus flavifrons. The sequence continues at coordinate 13,030,839 of NC_138450.1, forward strand.
TTGTTCACGCGAACTCGACTCCTCGGTCGGAAGCGGTGCACGACCGTGTGCTAATGGCCGACAGACGACGCTCGATGGCTCGGGATATTAGTTAAGCTCGCCAGTTTGAGAACGTTGTTTTTGGTAACACGTTTCGGATACGCTGGGATTCGCGCGATTTCACTAGAAGATTATGCCAGAATTTCGTCGTTAATCGGAGAACGGAGGATCGTGTATAATGGAATGATATACCTGATTTTGCAGTTCCGGTGCTTGGTAATTTCTGGTCCAGCTTTTGTAAATTTCAATGGACTTTCTTTGTAGTAGACGAACCTTTCAGGACGTGGAAGAACGAGAAGCTGCGTAAATTTTTACTGGCGCGTGAGTAATCGATCGTCTAATTTACGCTCAATTAAAAGTTTAAGTTTCGTCGTTAATTCGACTTTATTTTCGCAGTGGACGAGCAAGAGACAGAAGAACGAGAGATTGAAATAAATTCGATGGAAGAGCGTAGGTGTTTGGTTAATGGCTTAGGAAATTTGTAAACTGTATAATACGCGTTTCGCGGAAAGATTTCAATGAAATCTTCCGTGAGAAGGGATTTCCTTGACAATCTGGAAACGAGGTCAGAAAGCCTGCGCTCGGTTCTATTGTATGGTAGACACTGTATATTTGCACTGCGATTCTTTTATTCTGGATCTCCTGTTTCTCTAGCAAGTTGAGCGAACCTTCGGAGGAAAGTCTCTGTGATTCCTGCGGTGTGATTCTTGTCCCGACTTGTTCGTTTTGATTTCTGTTCTCGCCAGTTGGTCGACTAGTGACTTTATTTTTAAACATTTCCGCTTGGAAGAATGTCTCGTCGTTACCTCGTTATTCGAGGTCGGCAAAAGAAACTAACAACTGCGTTTTCTTTCCTTTGATCGTTTTATGATTAGCGAAGGAACGTTTTACGAATTCTTTCTGGTAGGCACAATGGAATCGTAGATCGTTGAAATTTTATTTTACGTCCGATGTATTTACCAGAGTGGCATATCTATTCCAATTTTTCAAGCATCGAAATACGAAATAACTCGACTGACTTGACGATCTGAAATTGTGCGTGAAATGCTCGACGTATGAAAGAGAATTGTTGGAACGAAAGTAATCTTGTTACTCCGTAGAATTATGGGCATCGTATTCTTTGCCATTCCTCGCCGAATAGATCATTCAAAATTATGGTCTTCTATAGCACAAACAGGTTCATATAACACGGAACATCAATTATAATACTTTCTTCTCCAGATTCTTCCGCAGAATGTGTAAGATATAGAAATAATATTTCCTTGTTACATTTACAATTTTCCATAATGAAAATATTAAATATCAATATTATATACAAAGCGTAAGAGATATAGGGGCAAGAAACAATATTTCTCATGATATTTCCAAATCTTCTACGGCATAACTTTTTGCATTTAATCCCAATCTTTCCCAACAAAATATTCCCAATAAAATTTAAATAATAAAAAATGAAAAATAAAAGGACAAGATCTTTTACCACGTTTGCGATAAGAGAGAAATAAACGCTTGCACGGAATTAAAATCGACAGCGAAATATTTCAACGGAGTACTAATCCGCGAGAAGAAAATCAAATTCGGAATGAAATCGCAAGTGTAATATTAAAAACGAATCTCGTATCGAACGCGTTAGAATAAATCGCGTAACAATTCATTCATTTCTTCAGCTATCGAATAAAACTATAATCCTCGAGAGAACCGCGTAGGATTTTCCTAGTAAACGTTTCCGAGAAAGTTTCAATCGAACGTAATGCAGAAGTAATCGTGGGATGGAGTTTTTATCGGTTCGCGTGCGTCGTTCGTTATCGCATTGTTGCTCGTTCGATGGTTGCTGGGCGTCGCGACGCCCGTGTTATGCAGATGCGTTCCGCGGGAAGGCGTTGCTCGGTCGCAGGCTTCGACAAATCATAAATCGAAACTCGAACTGGAAAAAGGCGGACAGGGGAATAACTTTCAACGAACGAGAGGAAAAAGGCTGGTCACACGGTGAAATAGCGTTTCGCGGTTCCGCAGGAGTAAAATCGGGACCATTTTTAAGCGTAGTCCTCGAATTTCCACTCTCTGTTGCGCGAGATCGAGTTTTCGCCGCTTTCGATTCTGATATTGCGTTTTACACGCACGCCGATTACGATTCGTTACTGCGTTTCTCTACTTTTCGTTCGGAAAAAATTTTATTTTCTTCTATTTTGTTGTTCCTTCCTAATTCGATTACATTTTTCGGTGTGCTGGAATATCGCGGTGTAACGTAAAACCGAATGCATCTGAACGCGAAAAATATTTTTGTAGGTTGAAAAATAATTGAAACGAAACGAGTGAAATTGCATCGGCATTTTGTCGAGGAAATTTCGTACTTTTCCGTCATTCCCCTCTCTTTTAATCATTTTTATCATTTGCCTTGAAGACGATATCATTTTACCATTACTATGTGTAACTTATTTATGATACAATCGATACGATTCATCGCTTATTTTTGCCTATTTATTTCTTTCCTTATAAACTACTTTCTTTGTGTGTCCTATAGCATCGTAATTGAAATATGAATTAATTTTTTCTATCACAAGGATGAATCACGTATGACACGAAGAATACCTTTGCTCCAATTTTTGCTCCTTTTGTATCATATTTTCGAGGAAGGTCCGGTCCGAATGGATAGGTATGAATGAAGTTCTCGTGCGTTGAGTGTGAGCGATGAATCGTTGAAGTAGCGATTGAGTAATTACGCTGAATGGTTTCTGGGAATACAGTTGGAGTTTTGGACGCGAAGAGGTGCTTGATTCAAAATGACGGTCTTCAAAGCTCGAACTTGACACGTGTACATATTCCTGAAATTCAGAGGAACAATTTCAACCACCGGGAAACTTTCTACTTTTCCATTTTTCAGCAGCCAGAGTTTTATAGTTTGCGCGGGAGAACTTTTCCTTTTATCATATTTTTCAATTGGTATTATGATTTGAAGGCTATACCGAGAAGACACGATAAGTCCATTTTTATTGATTTTCTGATCAAGAACATAAATATACGCGTACAAGTTCTCTAAAAATATGTTACGCGTTAAAGATATTAAAAGTCTATAGAGAAATAAGGTTGTCAAAATATTTGATCAAAAATCAAAAACATAAATATCTCAACAAGCGTTGATTGTTTGAACATTATAACGTATGCTCTTGTGTGAAAATTACATATTCCATCTGGTAAACCTAATAAAAAGAAAGCTTTACTATTGTGCAATCGATTCGTCAAATATGAAATTTTAAACAGGAAAAATTATATTTCGATAGCGTAATCCCCCTCGTTATCAACTACCTAAACTTCCTAAAAAGATGTTCCAATAAGGTCTAAATATCATACTTCATCCTTCTCTGCAACAACAAAGTTTCCAAACACACTTCCATGAATCATTCTCTCGAGTAATCCTCACTTTCGGGAACAGTATTCTCCGTAAGATGACTCGGCTATACCCATCGACCGCGGGACATTGAACTTCCTTCGATCCATCCGCTATACCCTGTCTCTTTTGAAACATTAGAAGGTCCAAGTTCCTCCGGAAGACCATCCTTGCAAGGGTAAAGCATACCCGAGTTCACGTAACGACAGGAATTTTTCAACGGATTCATTCGCGCGTAAGAAACGACAGACTTAGGCGCGCGCTTCGATCTACACGTTGCCGGCACAAACTTTGCTTTCTCTCCAGGGGAAGCTTGGACGGGGCGGATTCACTGACCTGCTTTCGAATCGATACTATCTTGCAAGAGAAATTAATACTGTCGGGAATTGGGATGCACGTTCGCGTTTTTGCCCACATACACGTAGTTCAACAGTGTGTGACAAGAAAGTGATGATCCGTGCAATCGAAGAACGAAAATTTGTTGGCTTTCGGCAGAACTGAACGAAGAATTAAACGATGATTGGAAAACATTTTCAAAGGGTTATATAAGAGGGTTAAATATGAGACTTATCATCTTACAATTTCTTTAAAAATTCTCTCAAACAGTTTTCGCCTAATTGTTCTACATTTTTCTGACGTTAACACTTTGACTGCCACGTTGGTCATTGGTGACCGGAGCGCTTGAACCTCTCACAATCGTAAAAATTGAATGAAAATTGACAGTTAGGGTATTTTGAAATAAAAAGTGCCTCATTGAACGATTAAACATTTTTGTTAGAACATCAACAAAAAAAATAAAAAAAAAAAAAATGGGAACAAATCTTGCATCCAACGGTGCACTGTGTTTGCATCCGTATCTTTCAGAGGTAATCTACGAATATTATTATAAACACAGCTTAGAAAATAATCGTAAATGCTGCTTTATAATCATATAATTGAAGTTAGAAGTGTGAACATACCTTACTATTATATATAGGGTGGTTGGTAACTGGTGGTACAAGCGGAAAGAGGGTGATTCTACGCGAAAAAAGAAGTCGAAAATATAGAATAAAAATTTTTCGTTCGAGGCTTTGTTTTCGAAAAAATCGACTTTGAATTTTCGCTCGGTACGCGTGCACTTTATCACGTCTCGTTATAACGGATTTCACTGCAACATGTTCAGCAATTTTTGTAATAATAACTTTATGATTACTTCATATTATTTCATTATGTATTCCTAATTTTCCGTTACGGCAAAAACAAACTTAAACTGCGATAATATCCATCGAGACAACGATCTACAGTGAGATCCGTTATAACAAGACGCGATAAAGTGCACGCGTACCGGGCGAAAATTCAAAGTCGATTTTCTCCAAAACAAAGCCTCAAACGAAAAATTTTTATTCTATATTTTCGACTTCTTTTTTCGCGTAGAATCACCCTCTTTCCGCTTGTACCACCAGTTACCAACCATCCTGTATAGAATGAGCAAATACCGTTTACTAATATCTTCTACACGTTTCAACAATATATTCTGCACGTATTGCTTACGACGAAATAACGAATGCGAATGGTTTGTTGAAATAAACGAAGCCTTGTTACAATATGTCGCTATCAATTGTTACCAAAGCGCTACGGTGGTCACCCGTGACCACCAATAGGATAAACGGTCCATTGGGGAAGAATGTTGTCTTACATCATCAATTTATTATTATTTTGCCATTATATGCTTCAAATAATAAAAATACTCCGTCCTGAGCGAAACACGTGATTTCGGCGTGGCAGTCAAAGTGTTAAAAGATATTTCAAGTTTCAGCAAAATTGTCATTGGTACGCACGATTTCTCGTTTTAATTCTACGCTATAGATTTCCTTGAAACGTCAAAAGTAGTCGGTTTGTTGAAGCAAAAGCACACCTGCTAATTCTCGAATCATAGTTTGATCAAAAAACTCGAAAAAGCTAGTTCTGTTCGCGGTCGAACGAAAACACCTGATGGATCTATCAATCTTCAATATTTTAACTAAACGGCGAATTCGCTGAAACGTACCGTCTGTCACGCGAATCCTGGCCATTAATTATAATTAACACAGGGCGTCGATAAGATCGGAAGTTCCTTCTTGCGACCGAAGTGGCACCGAACTTTCCGGGGAGGAAAAATTGCAAATTGCCAGCAGTGATCTCGGCGCCGCGGCGCGACCTCGTTGGGGATAAAGGATCATTCGGAAGTTCCGAGGAGATAAAGTTAAGTGAATTCCACGGTGTAGAGTAACGGCCCTGGAACTTTGTTTCTCTTTGGCCTCGTCTCGAGGACCAAAGGTTCCAAGAGCTGATTCTTTGCGTTCCTTGAATAATCGTGTCGTTACTTAGGAGTCCCTTACTAAAGCAGGGGAAAGGGTTTAGGTTTACGTTTGGCCAAAGGCTTAGTTACCACCCAGGTTTACGAACTTCCTTCTATTGGCGATGCTTAACTTAGGATTAGAGTTTTCGTCTCCGCCTTCCGAAGATTCTAACAGATTCCGAGAGGCTTTTTACTGTTTTTGCTTGATTTGAAAGTAAATGTTCAAGACACCGGGAATTAAAGACGGATCCTGAGACTTGGTATTAATGGCTTTGTAAAAACATTCAATCTCTCGTTTCCAAATACAATCGTGGAATTGTCCAACAATGAAGTTTCAACGGAAGATATTCTTTCGGATATATCGTGTTAATTTCATTTGGACAATTCGTAACATATATGAAAAAATGCTAAAACTTCAATCTCGAAATGGCAAGCAGAACAATTTCACATAGATTACCGTACTATGGACAAACTCCAAGAAGATCTTCGTTCTTTGAATTGTAGCACAGTTCCTTGTCATCCTCAACATTCAGTTTCGGCTTAAATGCGCAAGCTACGCCCAAGTTTCGGCCTACAAAGAGATCTCTGCAACATCTGTCGGATCTCAAAGTCGAACCGCTCGGTTTGAGTTAGGTGGAACTCTGCAGAGTTGCGAGAGAATTCGACCGGTCTGCGTTGTCTAGCAGTTTGAACAGGGAAAAATCCTTGCTCCCCGATGTAGTGCGGGCTTCGTGGGTCGAATGTTGCGCCGGGGGCGCTACTCGAAAGCGCTTTTTACCGCGGGCGTCGCGCTCGGATGGGAAAAGCGGTGCAACCAGACGATTCGAAATGTTTCGCGCTCTACGATTCTGATCGATCGGTCGGAAAAACGGCTTCCTGTGAATCGTCGAGCGTGAAAGGAGTTTCGTAATTAGCCACCTCGTTAATTACGCGCGACGAGTTTCCCGTGATTTATCGGGAAACGCACGATCTGTTCCGGTTCGTTTCCAAAGCGTCGATATAGCGGGTTTAAATGCGGAAATATGCGAGAGAACGATTAGGATAGAGTGGATCGAGAGTCAGAATAGATGAATCAATGATAATGATAAATAGAGTGCGGATACCTTTGCGAATTCATATTTTTACGCATATGATTTAAGAAATATAATTTAGACAGAAATTTGTTTCAAGTGTTAAATATCACCACAAATACTACGTTTTGAACATTTCGTATATTTTTCTATATTGCGTATATTTCGTGCATTTGTACACTTTTAAATTTCCCAAAAAATGCGCAAATGTCCGTAGTTTGGTGATAAATTCGACCTGCCTCCGATACCTCGATCTTACCACGAAAGACGCAATTTTTCTGAGTTTGAAGTATGTTAAATAAATGCAGCGAAATGCGAGAAACTGTAGTATCTCTGAAATTAAACAGGACATCTTAAAGTAGATGCGTTGAAAATCGCGAAGAAATTATTTAGTCTGGAATTAACGTCTTAAATATCTTGAAAGTGTTTCCACAGTCTCGATAAGTTTTAGGATTTTCAAAAATAGTTTCAAGAGCTTTGTCTTTGGTCGGTAGAAGTTAGCCTACGCGACGTGAAAATTTCGAAGGAACGAGTTTTCGACGCTCGGTGATGAATCGAACGAACGGACGCCTCGTCGAGGAACAGACACGGCCAATGGCGATAAATTATACTCGAAATCGCACGGCCGATCGGTGCATCGATTTTCGAACTCGTTTACTATTTGCTGCCCTAGTGCATCCATAAACGCGTTTCCGATAACGTGGAAATTAATAGAAATCGATTCGCTCGTGTAACGTCGGACTGGTCTCGTTAATTTCTGCCCGCCTTTCGCCGATCTAACAGAATATTAGAATTAGAAAGGCAGAATTTGTCGATAGCGTTGGAGTTGGTTAATTTATTGTCGATGAAAATTATTCTTACTCGTGGAAAGGATGGAATTTGTAATTCAATTTAAGACGTGGTCTCGCATATTGATCACTATACGCTGTTACATAGGATACAAAGGGGTTGTTTGAATTAATATCTAGTCGCTCGAAACGACCAGAAGCGTCTCATTCAAATGAGGTGTGTAGTAATGTATGTGAAAAATACGATCAACATCTTTGATAAATTCTTCTTTTTTTTTCATCTCAAAGTTAGGTTGTCCGGAAAGTGTCTTTCTTCCGCAAACCTGTTTTTTACAACAATTCATCTTCGTAGAGACGTGAAAGCAAGTCTGTGAAATGTTTATCTCAACGGAACAAAATGGATCGCACGTAATTCGAAGAAATAATATAAAACAAAAAACGTTGTGCGTCTATTATTTCCTCATAACACGAAAGAAACTTTTCCAACAACCTAATACTTATTGAACATTATTTGAGGCAAATGTTAATTGTAAAAAGACCTTCGTGACCTTCCGTATCATCGTGAAATAATTTTTGTCGTCGAAAATATGACCTCGAGGACCCTCAATGGCCCCGAGTCCCAGTATTACAACCTCGATGGTTGCTGCGTGACTCGAAGCTCAACATAAGTTGAAGTTGACATAACGCCGATGGTTCCACCAAGATCTTTAAAGCCTAACTCCAATGCCACCTAAATAACGTAATCGTGAAATAAGTTTCCAACGATCGAAGCTACTATTTTAAGCAGCTGTTCGTCTAAAATTCGTCCTTACTCGCGAATCTACTTGGCCAGCTTTCGTGCGTTTCGTCTCGGTAATGCTGTTTTATACGAAGCGCCGTAAGCTCACGGTCTTAATACCGTTGGGAGTCAACGGGAGGCTGCTAGGTGGAAAAATTCACGGCGGATACAGCGAAGAGACGGAAAATCGAGGACGTTTCCGGGTGAGTGACCCCGTTCTCATTTGACATTCAATGGATGGCGCGCGCCATAAAGGGTCGGAATGTCGTGTACTCGAGCGGCGTAAATTACAGCCGGTCGGGAAATTCGTTGTAATTTCTCGGCGTGACGATTAGACGCGAGTTCCAGGAAAAATCGACGAATTCTCGTCGAAGGGATCGCACGGGATCTTCGTTCGACCGCTGGAAAACGTACATCCTTGCTGAAAATTTCTAATGAAAAAGAAGAACAACCGGTGTAAAAGCGGCGGACGAATAATTCCAATCGAAATTCCACGAATATGGACGAATTTTTTTACTGGAAACAGGAAAAAGTAATCGACGAGGAAATATGAGAATCGACATACTGACTATACGACGAGTATCTATTTTATTTCCATCTTCTTTCCTTTTCTTTCTTTTTCATAGTTCCTCAACCATCGATGTAATTAAAAACCTTGCGAACAATCTGATAATTACCAGGTATGTAAATATGAAACCGGAATTTTTGTATAGAAAATACACGTTTATTGTATGAAAATGATTAAAAATATTTTATTCGAAGTATTGCTCATCGCTAGCTATACATTTTTCCCACCTGTCTGGCAATTGGTGGATGCCACGCCAAAAAAACTGTCGCTCTTTCGAGGCAAACCAGTCATCGAGCCATTTTCGTACATTTTCGTCAGAAGTGAAGTGCTGGTCAGAAAGTGCGTGTCCCATCGATGCAAATAAATAGTAATCGGACGGAGCCAAGTCTGGTGAGTAAGCCGTGTGCCAAAGTATTTCTCAACTGAACGCTTCGATCGTTTCCTTGACCGGTTTTGCTGTATGCGATGGTGCATTATCACGAAGCAAAATTACTTTGTGTTGCCTTTTTTGATATTCTGGTCGTTTTTCACGCAAAGCTTGATTCAAATCGATCGTTTGTTGTCGGTAGTGCTCGGTATTAACGGTTTCGCCAGGTTTTAACAGTTCGGTGGTCTTTTTCGGTGGTCTTCCACGTTCTTCGTTCCTCGCGTCAAAATTGCCACTTCTGAATTTTTTAAACCACTCAAAGCACCGTGATTTACCAAGAGCATGCTCACCGTAAGTTTCGACAAGCATTCGATGCGATTCTGCGGCAGTTTTCTTCAAATGGTAACAGAAAATCAATGCTGTCCGCAAATCGTAGTTTCCAGGCACAAAATTTGACATGTTTAACGCTATTACAAACTATGCTGTTGTATGAAACTTGTATTGTTCTGAGTCGAAAATGTTTGTGAGATGTCAACAAAGACTTTTGGCATCGATGACGCAGTTTAGTGATAACTACATTATCAGCTAGGACCATCTATAGGCAAATTCCGGTTTCATAGTTAGAGACCTGATATCGTTGCTTCTGAAGACATTGTTTCTGAAGACATAGGCGTTTCGAGTTTATATAATTTTTCAGCGACTCGACGTTTTTCGATAGTAGATGTTCTTTAAGAAATTTTAATAAATTTTACATCTTGGGTATCGATGAATCTCGAATTTTTAAAGTAACGATAAGTTTTAAAAGTCTCGGAAGTTTTGATAAGTTCTCGATACTTACAACGAAATTGTAATATGAGTGGCGAACGCATAAATAACGAAATGCTTATGAAATCACGAACAATTTTATTTACATATTTTTCGCATATCTATGGTACAGAATTTGAAAATATATTTCTTGTACTTTAAAGCATAAACATATAAATGTAGGATAAATTTCTAATTGTGTATTATATACTTAGTCGAAACGATTCGCAGTGTTCCAGACCACGTTAATAGGTATAGTTCATGGATTTTGTTAACTGTCTTTATTTTATCCACTGGAAAGTACGAAATTCTAATTAGAACCGAGGGTCCTAGAGATTTCTTCCATTCTCAGGATTACAGGTCGGTTCTCCCGAAATGGAGTTCGCTTAAAAAATCCCCTCTAGGTATAACTAGGTATACATTCTTGAAGTGTCGCCTACGTTGGAGTGTAAGAAGGTTCTATAGAGGAGCGTAGGAATATACATTTTAGGGTAAGACGGGTTTTAGAAGTTAGAATTGCTGAAACTTTCAAACGGACACGTTCGCTGTTCAGGTTGTAGAATTCGATCTACCTTTGAGCTAACTTTCAGATTATAGCTTCGAGTAAAATTGTTATTTTTCGTTGAATAATTTTTCACTTGCAACTATTCTTAAAAAACTTTTAGTCTAATCGATTTTGCTTTAATTCATTTACGCGAACAGTGTTTTCAGGTGATATTTTTCAATTCTTTTTTCTCTATTTTTCTATGAAATAATTTTGAAAGTGAACGATCTCCAAATGGTGGAAATTGGTGGCTCTCAGCTAAAAATTACATTCCACGTGCTGAATTTCCATCGATACTTTTCAATCACGACCTATTCGCAATTTTCTACGAAAAGAAAAACTATTTTGGTAACGAAAAACAGAAGCATCGGAAAGCAAGTTGCAAATGCCCACTACCAATTCCGCATCTTCCGCTTCTTTTATCTTTTATTTTCTTAATTAATATCTATTTAGGGAACTCGAACGATCACAGCTTACGTCTTGATCCTCTTTCATTCGCCTTAATCTCTTAGAAAATTACAGTGGCTGTGAAACATTTTTAAACGAACTGTAATTCTGTTTCAATTTAAATTGTATGCTAATACAATTGTTCCAGGAGAAATTTTAATACGCCACGATATTCCATGGAATACATGGAACACTTATATCACACTCGTACAGAGTAACAGAGAGACGTTTCAAGTCGAGAAAGTCTTTCCAATCGAGCAATAAATTGCACTGTTGTAATAAATTAAAACTAATCGGTTCGTCTTTCACGAGATCCTACAATAAGTAAACACGTTCTAGATAATTATACGCATCTGCAAGATAACGTTAATCTTTGTTACGTTAATTTGCGTAAATAAATATATCCCCCTCGCAGTCGAATCAAAACAACCATCACAACGGTAATGCATCTCGCCTCGAGAACTCGGCAAGCCTCGATATATCATACTTTTCCTTCATTATCGCTACCATTTCATTATCCTTTTTCTGCAGTCTGTTTCAACTAGTCAACACAGCATACAGATTGAGACAATCAAATTTCCATCTGACGAAAGACCATTAGGTTGGAACGGCTGGATTGACCTTGCGAGATCTGGTGAATTCGAAAAACCGGCACTTAAGCCGATTACGAGCTTATATTCGCAATCGATCTTTGTCGTAAGTAGCCAACAATGGCGGAGTCATTTCCGTTTTTGCGGTAATTATGCACACGCCGCGGCCGCGTTCGCATTTAATTTCAGCCGCGTGTCATTATCGTACAGGTTTGTGCTCTCGTTGCCACTTGCTCGTTCAACTGATTGAATTTTTCATAAGACCCCATAATAAGAAGCATTGCAACTGTGCCTAGCATACGTAATGTATTCTGAAACGTTACTTGTTCCTGGCAGAATGGGAAAAAAAGAGAACGCTCGTAGTAACGACGCTATCATATTTTCCGTTGCATAATATTCTCGACGTAAGTAATGCACCTTCGATCGCATTTTGATATCTCGACACACCTTTCTCTAATATCATCGCTAGGAATTGTCGTTGAAAAGCGATGAAAATAGTTGTTAGTTTTAATGTAAATTAGCATCTAAGAAATTATGATTTTCTTTCGTCATTTTGTGAATTTTATAGAAATTGGAAGGAATTCGCTTCATTTCAGGAAAGCAAAAGAATATTCTAGCGCATTTAGTTTCTGTTTAATGCATCTGAATTTTTCTAACAAAATGTTCATCGTGTTAGTTGACACAATACCGTGACGAACAAAGAGACGCTTTAGGTTTATAGAATCGTTTATTTTTTTCAACACTGCCGGCAATTCGCGCGTCTATGTGCATATGCGACACCGATCTATCTTTCACACGATGACCAGGCGAACAAACGACAAAAAAAAAAAAAAAAAATGTCGGTTTGATTGGAGGGAGGGATGAGATTCGTACACGCAATTTCGGAGTTGTCGTACAACTAACGGAAACGAATTTGATCGCTGTAACAATCTCCGATATAGATCTCACTGGAAGTTAAAACGATCCAGCATTCTGGTTAAATATCTTACGAATATTTTCGTACTTTCCGAACTTTAACGCAGAACAAATGACACAACGAAATCACGTTACACGATCTACGATTTTTCTTCTCGCGAATTTTCATTTTCGTTCAAAGTTTTCGCAGAAACTTAAATTCAACAGAAAATCTAACTAAATGAACAAATAAGAATTCCTCTTAAGAGGTCTAATTTTTGGAATAGAAATAGCTCGTCGCTCTTCTCTAAATTAAAACAACCTGTAGAATTCGCAGCTGTCTCACGCTTTTCAAAATATCATGCCGCAGAAACAATTCTTTCCCATCTGGAACACAAATCGGTGGCAAAATGCTCTCGAAGCAGTTACGTCGGTTCGTGTTACACTGTGTTTGCGCCGGTTAGCCATTTGAATCTCATTCCCCATGCAAATTGTGGCGGTGCTGGCACCGTGATTGATACGTACACCGTTTGGTCCCGATCTAAACTATTTTCCCGCGTGCGATAAACCGACCCGAATTTCGAGTCGCGGTATTTAATACGCGTTGTGCATGCAACAGACGAAAATCCAGACATTGAGAAAAAACAAATATCGAGTGCCGTTTAGGGCCGCCCCGCGAACGTTAGTTTGCACACCGATTCATTTGTCACGTGTCCCGTGTATTTGTCTTCGTGCCGGTTATTAATTGCCCCCTCGTCGGGTCGAGCACGTACAAATATTGGCTTGCACGAAATACGCTGGCAAGTCATTATACAACGGCCAAAACATCGCTTGGACATACTTTTCCAACGAAACTAACTGCTTGACCAGCTTTAGTCGTGTTTTTTTTTTATTGTCAGTGGGTTATTAGCAAACTAGGTCAATAGACATTCGGTTAAGCCGGAGAATAAGTTCGATAAATCGATAGTAGAACTTGACGAAGAACGTTTTAAGATAGCGACGACGAGATACGGGACATTAAGATTTTCATTTAAGTGGAATCAATAGATGGGTACTGTCCAAGAGGTTCGTCAATTATCAAGAAAGTTCGTTAATTAACAATATCGTGGTGTTCTTTGTTTTCAGGTGAGTCTCGAGTAATCCGCTTTCGTCTTACGCCACTGATGATCCGTTCTTTGACGCTTAATGTAAGTAACAGTTCATAAAATACGCTTCATTAGTATGTATATATAAATTTGACATGTATGAACTATGAAACAAAGTACAAATTACTTCATATATAAATAAATAAATATACATATATATATATCGCTGTCAGATCGGTACCAAATTTGACGGATCTTTACCAACCTTCAAGAATTAAACCTTGAAATTTAAATTCAAAGCTACCTATGAAAACTCTTCCTCTTATCCTTCATTCTTTGTCAAAGACCCATTGAATGATCGAGCAAGTTGTTCAACTTCGGAACTCTTTTCAAACGATATCTATTCGATCGATCTCACCCCATGCGTCCTTTTTATATCTTTACAATCATATTTACGTTCCTTGAAAATACTAGACTATGAAAAGAAGAAGGTCCATATATTATTAATAACACTGCATATACACCGAAGATTCATAAATTACAGTTAATAATTTATTGATACCCAACGCCGGTAATAATTTACTACCTCGGACGCGCGAACAAAGATCGACGCATCACTCGAAGCGTTAATCCAAACGGGATGAGACCCTCGCACGGTTCGCTATACTTCTCAGGCGAACATCTGACGGCAATCGAGCGACGGATAAACAGAGGGATTGGCTCGTGTAGGTTCGCGAGAAACGTGGTACACCTGGTGGCTCGGGAGCAACTACAAGTGCACGAGGAATACACCGTGAGATTATTTTCTCTGACTCGCTTGTTTCCGAGCGAATTTATGCCCGTAAGCAGTTGCCAAGATATCCATCCGGCGCGTTCTGCTGGCTGGACAAACACTTAGCCACGACTTACGAACGGCCATCGTCCAAGACAACCGTCGCGTCGTACGAATAACTTTTGCGAACAATGGAGCACGCACGAGTGATTCCACGTGAATTCGGCCCGTGAGACGAAGTTTTCATTGTTCGCGTAATATCGTCGCGTGCTGGCTTCCACTTCGAAAGATCTCTTTACGATCCCTTGAGAAGATCGGGAGGTGATTTTAAACGGAATTTTCTTTGGGATGAAAAGTATCAAATTCTTTTCTTCGAGAGGGTAGAGCGAACGTTTGATTTTATTCGTGTTCGATGTATGCGTGGAGCGATGGTAGTTGAAATGTACAGTTGAAAAGGAAACGAGTAGATCGCAAAAGTAAGATGATTTTAACATAGAATAACAAAAACAAAGTTTTCCTCGCTTCTGCATGTTAGAATAGACTCGTTCACGGTTTTTGACTTTGGTCCAGCGTTGTTCACGAACATTTGAGCCGAGGATTACTCCACGAGGATAGCGTGGCGTCGTGGTTCAATTCCCGTTGAAGTCGATGCTTCCTGAGACCGGTTAGTAATGACTGTGGAAGTTGTCGCGGAAACGGAACAACGTTTAGGAAATGGGCTCCAGGGAAATTGAGTTGAAAGTTGAATTTCAAGGATCCTCGGCGTAATGGAATCAGTTAAACCTTTTAGAACATAATCTTTACTTTTCCATGGATTAATAATCGTCCACTTAAATTGTAATTCTTTTTAATTCTAGAACTTCTAGCAGATATCAACTTCCTCACTTCGTTTTTTCCTTAGCTTCGTAAAATATGACTTTTAAATAATCATTCAAATTTTCTAGAACGCATCGGTTGTAAATCTACAAGATTAGTATAGACAATTATCAATTGGTCATTTTGATATCATTGGCCATTTTAATAGTTGTAGCGTTAAAGTGCTTCGAACTTTGTTTAAAAACCGTTTGTAGAGCTATCTGTTCAAGATGAGCGAGTGGCGAATATGCATGGAAGAAGAAACGTCGAATAGCGATCGTCGCTTATGGGCATTCGTGCGAACCAAACGACACAACGTCCTATCTACTGCAATTTTCGTTTCGATATTCCCTCTATTTCATGTTGCATATTTTAAATCTCCTATCGTAGAAATTTTATTTTATTTCTGACTTTTCTTCTTTGTCATCTTTAGATGACATTGTTACCAACAGAAATTTCTCTTCGACTTTAGCTATTCTTAGAAGATTGCAATTTCAATTGCAGGGAATTACAAAAGTACAAAATTAACCATTAGCGTTTACAAAAAATTTACCTTCAAGATCCAAATTCAAAGACTGGTGAATATATTTCCACGTCATTCACCTTAGCCTTTTTATCTCTATAAACAACTCTGTGAAACGATTACAAAGTTAAAACAATTATCAAGGTAAATTATCACGTCTAAAATAATTTGACGCCGAGTCACGAAGATCACGATTTCCGCGTCACGATTTCCCCGACCAACGGAACCCACCCAGATACCAAACCTAGCGTACCATATATTCCCTAACCCAACCATGATAAGTTTATGCTCATACAGGACCCGAGCATATCGCCTAAGATGAGCGCCGTCGAACAAACAATCCTCCGTTGTTTGAAGTGCTATTAAAGGGCTCCAGATGGTATGCATCTGAGCGAAGAGGCTGAAACGGCGATCGAAGCGAGAAAGAGAGACAATTGATATTGAAGGAAGCCCCGGGATTGGATGCACTCCAAACGCGTAGAATGGAACAACAAGCAAAAGCCGATGGCTATGTCTACTTATGCAAAATGGAGAAATAGGAAGGTTCGTTGTTATCGCTTGAATCACTGGTTCCGTTGGACCGAATTCTCTAGCTGGCGCAGGATATCCTCACTTTCAACCAACCGAATGCTCTTCCGCCTCTTTGGAGATGTTGTGTTATCTCGCCTCTCGTGTGCCCCGAGAGGTATAGCGTTCGATGCACGAGATATTTCGATAGGAACGTTGTTTTCTATCGTTCCTATAGACTTTGTTGAACGAAAGCCTGGTCATGTCGAAAGATTCGGTCAAAGGTTTCGGATTAAGAGATTTTTACGGAATTTTACGGATAGCGTTGTTGCACCATTAGTTTCATGCTCATTTGTAAGATTATTCTTGCTCGAGGTTCGATACAGTTTAGCAATTGCTTCATGTACATTTTATTTCTTAAATGGAAGATTATTGGAGATAGTTCTAGTGTAAGTGAATAGGTCTGTATTTTAAGATCTCTTTCGATCAATACTGTGGCTACTTTAAAATATAGAACGCGTTTTATCGTAAATCACATTGATGATTCACGTGGTCGTCGTATACAGCGAAGTTTGTTCTTATCGTCTTAATATTTTCATTATTGTTAGCAGCTTGTTGACCTTTCCTTCGTCATCGAACCGAGCAACCCACCAAACGCAAAAACTCATCGAGACAGAAGACAAATTACAACGTTACCACGATTCTCAATTCCCTCAACGAGGACAACCAAAAAATATATAAAATGTTCCATTTTCTCCTATCGGAGGGGAAAAAAGTATTCCTCGGAGAACCTCCCTTCCTGAACGGTGGCGCGTTAACCGCCAAGGGTGGATTTACCGGACGATTAAAACACCGGCCGGTTTCTTTCGTACTCTGCTAGAAGGAAAGTTCTTGTAACGATGTCTTAACGAGCTAATGGGATTTATTAATTCCCCCGCCGTTTGAATAATTAAAAAACTACGATGTTAACATCCGCAAGACACGGGTTGTTCGTATTTTGCGAGCTGCCCTTTGCGTCGCCCAGGGAGCCACACGTATTAAAACACACGAAGCCTTCCGTCTCCAGGGGATGATTTCTCTTCGTTAGACAACCCTACTATTCTTTCGGTAAAGGGAATTAATTCTCGCGTGTAACTTCTCAGAGAGAAAGTTCGCAGTTCGGATCTGTTCCGCTTTCAAATAGAATTAAAATAAAATTTTTACGTCGGAATTTACACAGTTTTCCTCCTACCTGTTCCTCTGTGCTTTTGTTTCCGTTCGGATGCAGGCCGTTTCGTTTCATTCTCACAGCTATCTTTTGTTCCCTATTCCTTGCTTTTCCTAATTTTTATTTGTCCTGAAATAATAGCCCGACGAGTTTGTTTGTTCTAAGGGGAACCTTAACTACTTATTCTACCGGTTTTTGCTTCTTCTCCATTTTTTTTTATCTTCGCTGCTGCTGCTCGCTTCGTTGAATTTCTGGCATTTCGTTTCGAGCGATTTAAATAATTAGGAACATACGGCGTAGAAGCCGTGCAAATTCTCTCCTCGACGTCTTTCCCGATTATTCCATTTTAAAATACCTTTGAAGTATCTTCAAAATTTCTCAGGTTCTACAACAGCGGAACAATCAAATAGGAAAATTTAGTTTAACGTACACGTCAGCAAATTTACGAGTAGCTTTCATCACTTTATATCGCCTTGTATAAGAAAATCGACGTTGATCCAGAATTCGTTTCTGTTGAGAATCGTGGATCTTAATCGGCGAAATAAATGCATAGAAACACTTAGATTACACTTAAAATTGATATCAAGATAGTTTCAGATTTATTGGATATGTGATTTACAAGATATTCGTCGATACACATTTGCACGCGTCTCAGTACTCTCTTTGTCTCACCATCTTCTTTACCACACTACCAACGGAACGGTTGCATTCTTCTATTTCACGAGACGCTATGCACACTCATACTCGTATATGTGTGACTCTACTACGCGGCTAATCTAGTGTAGCACACAAAATTACACATATCTCAATAGTTTCGATTCATAGCTTGCCGCTTTATAGTAAAACAATCGCGAACACACATTTACCGTATTTTATTTCATTAACTTGAAATTTGAAACTGATACGGAATAAACATTACCTAACCGTACGTTTAATCACGAAATTCTGAATGGTTTCATACGTTCGTAAAATCAGCTTAAAGCCGAATAATCTAATTTCCAATTTCACAACATCGACTTCATCTGTATCTAATTTCTGATTGACAAACGAGATTTCCACCGATGACCACCCTAAATAGCATCCATTACGACCACCGTACTCCTTCCACAGCGTTCTACGTTCCTCCCTCTGTGTCCGGCAACCGTTTAGCATACGAAATTTCGATCAGAATCGTTCGCCCGTGTCGGTCGATATTTTTCCACGCGAGAGGTTCGCCGTTTACCCTCAGCAGGGAATAAAACAACCCCTATGCGGGGTCCAACAATTGTGCCGGACGAGCAAACACTCGTACGTTGGCTAGAATCCATTAATAAGACGAAGCGGGACGCAAAGTGCGTGCGAAATGTCTGGGCGAGAGCCAGAAAAATGGCGCAGGTGAATGACTATTTGCAGACTCGTTGCAGGTCGACCCTATATCAGCTCTATACGAGGGTTCAACTTCAACTTTGAAATTACTGCGTTTTGTTCGTGGAAATCGCCTCGAAGAATAAATCGAAAACACGCCGGTTGGATTGTCAATTTCCCGCACGTGCGACTTTAGCTTTCGATTTTTTTTTCCATATATATCGGCTTGCGCACTTGGACAGGAAAGAAATTAGCCGGCAGCTCGGTGTCGCTGATGCTTCGACAGGGATTATCCGGTTTCACGGATTTTTGATTTAGCACACCTTTGGTTATTTATTTCTTCGCGATCCGTCAATTGGAACGTCGGCGAAAAATTTGTCTCAAAATCGCGTACGCAGAGCGAGGTATCTATGTTGTATGTTATCTATATCGTTCCGATTGTGCGTGTTAATAAATTTATGGGAAATATACGGAACGCAGATAATACGCAAAAGGATATAATATTCGAAATAATTCAGTCGGTATATAATTGAAGGAGCGCGAAACAAATTTTATTTGTTTAATCGTATTCATAAAAATTTGAATTCGAGTAAACACGAGTAGTTTTATCGATTAGACTACCTTATATTATTCATAAATTGCTTATTGTATGATACGAAGACGAATTGAGTTTGGAATGCATCACGTTATATCTTTATCGTTTAGTGTTTATAATATTTGAAATTTTTTTGATATTTGTTTCACATTTCATTGGATATTTTTTGTATGTTTATTTCTTCGAAGGTTATATTTATATGATCGTTCTTCCAGTGTAATAACGTTGTATCTATGGCGGGTTACACAGCTTGGAAAGTAGCTTTTAGAAAATCGTAATCCTGATGAATTTTGTTTGAAAGCTATGCATTTCCCTGTGGTGAATTTGGAAATGATTAATTAGAGTACCTAAATTCTGCTTTGTTCGTCGCATTACGGTATTCTGGTAATTGTTAGAGAATTTATGGAATTAACAGGATTAGGTAGGATTAACAGCATGCTTTCCGTTGCAGATTAATGTAAAACCAAGAACAACGGGCATTGTTAACGTTAATAAGATGGCATGAAAGGATTCTAGGCCTTTTATTCTCCCGAGTCTATCCTAAAATATATACAGAGACAGCTTGACTTAAAAATATCAGAAATTCTTTTATTCGATGGAATCAAAAATGGAACTTTTCCATTAAAATCTCAGAAAGTAGTAAAATATATTTAGAAATATTGAAACACTTAAAATAGTCGAAACATAGATTTCCTTTAGTCAAAACCAAAATTATTTCAGAATTTCGTCGAACCAGGAGATTATTCTGAAA
Source organism: Bombus flavifrons (assembly GCF_040668555.2). NCBI lineage: Eukaryota > Metazoa > Arthropoda > Insecta > Hymenoptera > Apidae > Bombus > Bombus flavifrons. The sequence goes on from NC_138450.1 coordinate 13,051,066, forward strand.
AAATAAAACAGTTTCGATACTGAGATTATTATTTCATAGTTAGATATATGTGTGTACATATTAAAAACAATTCTACTGTACACAAAATACGACACCATGCAGCACAGTGCGACACAAGCAGATTTAGCGACCACCGTTTAACGAGTTGCCCAAAATTTTAAAATTTTCATGGACACGTACCTTTTTGTCGCATCCTAATTCCAAGCTCCCGATCCTTCCATCCGTATCTCTGCTAGTCGAAGCTTCGTCATTTGCAATGGACAGCGTACCAAAAAGCAAACAAGATTCCATTCCCGCAATGCATCACCGATTCAAGAAGATTAACGATCCAAGGTTACCCTAATCTAAAATTCCAAGCAAATGTCCATGAAATATCGAACGCTACAGAGGATTCGCGAAAGCCGTAGGAAAACACGAATTAATAAATTAAGCAGGAATTATTGCTAGGATAGTTGGAGTGGAAACGAAAGAGACGAATTGTTTCGCTATCGGTGGTCGGAAGCCACTTGTTGATCTGTATCGTGGCTAGAAGAGCGATTCATTGTCCTCGGTGGCGACAGTGGCCGCAAAGCGGCAGATTTCGTGAATGCAAAGGAATACCCTTTAATCCTTCGATTGTGGTTCCATGGCGCGTTTAACTTGCGCTGGGAATCCGCGACAGAAGGACCCGGAACGAGTTTGCTGACCGATGGAACAGGTGGGTGGAGTTGCAGTTCTATTCAACGTACCCGCCGACGCTTTCGTCACCGTTGCCTACCCCTCGCACACCAGTTCGTCGTTTATAAAAGAGACGAGAGACCGACCACACCACCTGTCCTCTGATTTACTCGTAGGAACAGGTGTCACCGATGACCGGTGTTCCCAGGTCGCGAGGCAGTTCGGGATTTAATGGAACATTCGCGCTACCCTTTCGTGGCTCTGAGTAATTTTAAGGGGAAAATTTGGTTTTCCCAGCCATCTGTGGTAATTTTATTTGAGCGATGAGGAACATTTGTGTGTGTTATTTAGAGGATTACTGCGCAAGTTACATTCAGGATTATGTAATATCTACTGAACTAACGACAGAAGTAATTGAAGATTTACTTGACGAAACGGCTTCTGATAATTTTGTTTTCAACAATGCCGAATATTTGTTTGGAGAGTAGTTAACTGATAACTTTCACTTGGAATTCTCTCTTAGTTTCGCTATTTTTTGTAGCATTAATTAACGAAATAATACGAGCCGAAGTAATCTTTGTTAAACAACTTTTGCTAGAATTATATTTTTCTTTCTTTCGATAGCTGCAGACTCGAACGATTTCGACCTCTTGATTCTCTTTTATTCTCTTTTACTCGTAACCACACGTATTACGATTTATTTGAAAATATTGCGAAATTGCATGGAGATTCTATCGTAAAGCTTCAATGGAAGACAGTTACATTTGGAAAAATTATTGTTCAATGTCGATATAGAAATATCGTTATGCGTCAGATGTTAAAGAGACGTTAAAATGAGAAACTTTAATTTTAAGATGCGTCGTGTCAGTCGCTTTTTCTCGAAAATGCATAAAACGTATTACCGCTAAGAACCGAGTCAAAATTCTAGCGATGTTTCATACATTTCCAGAGTTACCGAAAGGAGATTATATGGAATCGAGTTTCTTGATTCTTGCAACATAAACGGAAATGGAAGGTAGTTTTAACATTGACAGAGTACAGTGTAGAAACAAGCAATTTATCGTTAATCGCACCTACAATATACTCAACACGTAATTCTGGCATCGTTTCCTAGCTTGCAGTTCCACGAAATCCGTAGTCTGGAACTAACATAATACTTCGTCGTTTCCATTGTACCTACGCTCACTTCAGTGGTTCGTCTCACTTTACAAGCGACTATTTAAAGCGGATTTCCGTCGTTCTACTGATCATTCGGAGCTACAACAACAGTTACTAAATCCTCCACAACCACTCCATTTCACATACTAAAATCCTTATTCACGTGTAATGTTAGACGATTATGAATTAATCGCATTCCTGACACTCTGAAAAATAAAAAAAAAATCAAGACAGAAATTATCCTATTTATAGTAGCTTACAGCTTTCTAATTTTCATTGTGCGAATTAATGAACGAAAGAGACGAAATTAAGACATACGAACGTTCGGACTTTCATAGAAGAGATCAACCGAATCGCAGGATAAAGTTGCAGGCTAAGCGAACGAGGGGTTGAAATCGTCTGAATCGAAGCGTCAGAATTAAAGAAGGGCAAAATGGCGAGACTGCGACCCTTCGACTATCAGACGAATTGGAATGGTGGGCCGGGTCTGCGCGTAATTTTCGCAAAAATTAGCCAGACGTCGCGTCGGGATGTTCGCCATCTTTGAGCCGGCAGTGGGGGCCATTTTGTCGGAGGGGTTCAGCCGCGAATGGTTTCACGCTCCGATTAGCCTAACGAAATTTCACCACCCCACTTACCAGCCACCGGCTTAATTCTATAAATATTGGGTTATGTCATCAGCGTACCAACCCTGGTCCCTCTCGAGCACGTGCATAATTTGCAAATCGACCTTAAGGACTGATGACCTCCCCCTTGCTGACCGCTCTCGTTGACCACTGGTCGTTCTGCAAGCTCTGCTATTATTGGATTACCGTGCGTATCAATAACGTTAAACTTGTTTACTCTCCGGTATCTCGTTAGCTACTTCCAAAAAAAAAAATTCACTGCGAGAGTCGAGCATGGTTAATTAGGTTACTCTGGTAAAAGGGATTAATTTACGGGATATACGAGTTTTGCATCAAGCGATAAAAGTACTGCATGTAGAAGCAACAGTATTATCGACAACTTTTCAGTTTTTCATTAGAAGAATCTATTTTTGTTTTTTGTTAGATGTATTCTAATCGTAATTATACTACTACTACTATACTATATACTATATTCTACTATACTAGACGAACAATAATTGAACGATTAAAAATTAATTTTATTTTCCTTTTGTTACGCGTTAACCTTTTGACCCTCGAAGATCATGATATTCATTTAGAGAACAAATTTTAGTTTCAAGATTTCTTGAGTCTCCGATATTATGTTACAAGGATACATACATCCAACCTTTTATACAAAATCAATACGAATAATTACGTTACGTTAGATGGTATTTCGCATGTAGAATTCATGTATGTAGTACTATATTTGATCACTTGCCCCAGTCTCGCTAGCGCAGCATTGTAAAAATATCGAGAAATTTGGAAGACGACTGATAATAAAGACAATGAAACTGGATAATCGATAAGTTCGAACAAATCAGTGATTATAAAAAATTTCATCGCAAATTTTAACGTAGCAATAACAGCATGTCCGTTATTTCACTATTCCACCAACGCGTTTTAAAAACCATCGAATAATCTTCGTTAAAGATATTCCATCTAAAAACTCACCCCCGTAAAAGAAATGAAAAGTACACGACAATTCTGCCAAGCGTTACTTCGCCAGACAATACGTGTCATCGTCGCTTAAACGAAAGCGGAGACCATCAGGCCGCTCAAGTTAGATAAAACACGTAATCCCGTAAAAACAGGCGGGGACAGGTGGAAGCCATCTCGGTTCTACGAATCATCCCCGGAGACGGTATCCTCCATCTCGAGATTGTCAGGATTGTTTCTCTTTAACGTCAATCCGTCGTAACTTCGTTCTTCTTATTCCATCATCTCTGATCAGCTCTGATGCCGGTTTCGTTGAATGTTGGGGTGCATATCCACGAAGAAAAGGGGGCGGACTTGGTAGCGGCGACGGGAAGGCAAGGGGTTCGGTTTCCGGCGGCTCATCCCTTCGCAGTTCTCCACGCGTCTTTTTCCCCGTCGTTTCGCGGAGAATCAAATCTCGTTCGAAACTAATTTCGTGCCTTTGTGGATCCACGTCATTACCGCCACGGCAGACGTCAGGCAACTTGGCTCTGAAGAGGGGCGCACGGAGTACCGTGGCCAGGGGTAGCTAGATTTCCGATACTATTGAAATCCGTCGAAGCGAAAAGTAAATTATACGAACTCTCCCCGTCTCTCTCCCTTTCGTTCGTTTTCGAAACGTGGACCAGCAGGCCCTTTGATGTTCTCGTCGATGGAAAAGTGGCAGCCACACGTTCTCATGCGGAACGCGATCCTCCGTGCCTCCTTCGATTATCGTTGCGCGAAAAAGCCTCGGAATCGAGTCTCTGGATTTTTCTATCACAGATCAAAAGTTTTGAATCTATATACGGCTAATTTGACAGCGACTATGGGGAGATATGGGCATAGCTGTGTATGCGTTTGTTTGTTTCAATACGAAAGCAATCTTTCGATCATCCGCGATCCGGCTTTGATACGAATATCGCTATGCTACCCGCGTGATCCTTCTACGATGATTGTTTGAGAATATTTTCGAGCGGATTTTTAGATATCTCTACGTTGTATTCTTGGTTGCTAAACTTAATTATATCGTTAATTCCTCAAGGAATTCGCTTTGGAATTCTTACTGACGGTAAGACACTTTCTTACCAAATTTGTTCGTTTTCTGTCTTCAAATTTGTACTGGCAGTGATACGATTCTCTTCATGAGCAAATCTTAGTTTCCCTGTGTAAGTTTCTAAATTATTGGTTGTTTTTGGAACCGACAGTAATATCAACTTCTTGACTATGAAATCGTGGTCTTCGTATGTAAATTTTTAAGTTCTTTGTTTCGAAATTTGTGCCAACGGTGATATCGTTTTCTCGATTACTAAACCTTGGTTTCCTTCTATGTATTTTTTTATTTTTTTCGCTTTTGGATCTGTAACTACCAGATCGCAGATGTTTGAACTTCTCTTTCAACAATTTTTTAATGCTTTTTCTTCAAGTTTGTATCGCGGGAAGCATAGTATTCTTATAAACGTCTTGGAGAGTTTAACGATTATCTTTGCAAAGCAAGAAGAGGAAGAAACACGAGGAAGACAGTTTACATTTCTTCACTGGGAAGTATCTTCACTGGACATGAGTCGTGGGAGTCAGGAGTTAGCAGTTAAGAGGTAATGGTTGCCCTTACAAGCGGCTGTATTCCACATTCCTATTTTTCTCGTTACAGCTCATGGCTACCCGTGAATTTGTTCAACGTGACTTTCTCTGGCTATTCGACTCTCCCTGCCGGAGAAAGATTTCACGGAATAATCGTTGAAATAAAAGGTACGAGTTAATGTCCGTTTACTAAGAGCCGCGTCGTTTCACTTTGTTTATCTTTCTCAAACGACCAAGCGTTCTTTTTTTTTTTTTTTTTTTTCTTGAACAAATATCCAAGAATTTACTACGCTATTTTAAAGAATATATTGCTACGCGTACTTATTTTCCTAAACTTTCGAAGCTTCTCAGTTAAGCTTTCCTAACACAAGTTTCCTATTACAGTACTAAACATCAAGTATCGTCATTATACACATAACAATCCGAATATCAATGATAAACGTTAACTATAAACTACGAAAAATGAATGTTGGAATGGTATTATCATCGTTCCATCTTCGATATTGCATCCATTATTTACAAAGCCTGGGAAACCTAATCTCCAGGGCCTACATTCTTTTCCTTTCAGAAAAAAGATCCTATCGATCCTTCAGCGATCGTCGTTACACTTTCACAAAATCACTTTCCTATATCCTCTTTCACGAAATCGATACTTTTTTACTGAAACTGATCACGTCTGACGAACAGGCTGAAATTTCCAGCAATTCCTATCATATAACGATCGATTCTCGAACAACTCGATTCACGATCGTCGTCCAATATAAATATATTTACCATGTATTTTCACTTCGTCGACGATCACGTTCTTACTACAAGCGTCTATCATTCGTTGATACGATGTTGCTCTCGATAACGGTATCGTATTTACTGTCCGTCCCAACGAATATGTGCATGTACACAGATTTCCGGTTCAATTCTCAGTGGACGCGAGAAAATTCATCAAGAGACTACGCGGAGAAAGTCTGCTAAGCGGATTTCAATCGTGCCGTTTATTGAAGTTTGATGTTTCGTTAATCGCATCACCGTCCTGTCCGTTGTAAATAAACCGTCTTTCAAAGTTTCGCTATAAGACTATGCCGCCACGCCTCAACTTCTTTAAAACGATTACACTCTCGTTCCTTGACTCTTCGATCTATTTCGATCGTTCGCGCTTCGTCGTTCGAAATGATAGTTTCTTGACGTTGATGCAGGATCGTGGAAAAATTGTTTAATTCCGTTAGTTAGAATGGTTACAGCGAGTATTTGTAGACCACTGTATTTATTATAGCATTTATATGCTAGTTAATTAAGTTTAAGTATATCAAGTTTTATATCGCTTGGTATTACTCTCGTACGATTACGAAACTTTAATATTACGAGAATGTGGAAGCTGATAAGGTTTAAATAAAAATCCACAGTCCAGTAATTATATAGAAAGGAGCACATTGAAAAATTAAAAATTTAGAATTAGGGATCGATCGCTATACAATTACGAACACGCAAATTGGAAGTGGTTGGTCGTAACGCAATCATCTTCCTGTGATTAACATCGCGAATTCCGATTTCTCCGAAACTTGGAGTTTCGAAGCCCGCGGGACGTCGTTCTCGATCGAATCGATTTAGTTTGAGATCTCGAAATTCTCGTCGCAAATTGGATTCTACTTACGAAATCGGTCCCAGTCGTGAATCACATTAATATTTAACCGATAACATCTCCTAATAAACCTTTTCTCGCGAATTCCACACTTTTTTCTGGTCTCCTAAAGTTACACGATATTCCTCTTATTAAAAATTTCACATAATTCTGACAATTTTCTAATGAAAATTTCCACGAACCGTGTCTCAAATACCAACTTGGAATTCGTTAGATTCTTTGGTTGAATTAAACTCTCGAGATTATTGTATCTTAGATTTGTCGATCGCGAGCTGTATGAAATATTATACCAAGGTTCGTCAACGCCGGTGCTTACGTTCATCAAAAGCTGAATGCATCGCACGGCTGACCATCTAAAAGACTGATTGGCAGTCAATTTAGGACACGAGCAAATACACCTAGAGAATAACAAGCGTGGTTCCCTATCGGTATCTTCAAATCCCAGTCAATTTGAATGGAATCTTCGATTATAGGAATATTGGTGTAGGTATATTGGATTGTCTTTGGAAGGAATACTTCGTCCATATTGGTGATTCATTAATTATTTAATACATTTTTGTCAATACGAGAGAAGGATCTTTTATATTTCTTAATAACTTATTTTAAAACTGACACACGTTTTCTTTTTTAAAGAGACAAGTACGAGTATCGATATATAAGATTTATATCTGGAGATTAACAGACAGATATTAACATACATAGAATAGCAAAGATACGTCAGTACGTCTCCTTGCGAATGAAATTTGTCTCGCTGATCGAAATCTCTTAATTTGAATTCTTCGTGCCTCTGCCAACCTGCATTACCTCTGCCATCAAACTCATAAATAAGTTGGAAATTTTGGCTAGCTATAACCGCGTTATTTCCTTGTTAGGACATACTCCTGCAATATACGACGTCGTAAATGCGCTTTACGCGCAGACATGTTCGCTGTATCTTCTCGACTAACTGGTTAATTATCCGTGTTATAGTAGACCGACGATCATTTGTTACCGCTTCTTAATACCATCGATTCACAATGAAACGAACGTCTCACCGATCTGCTTTATCATAAACGTTCTTTATTGCCAATTAAAATTAGAAATTGATTCGTGCTTCTCGTAGCAATAAGATACGATAACAGCAAAGGTATCAATGCCCAACATCTTTGCAGCAATTTTACGAAAGACCATCTCGGTGAATCACAATAGCTTCCGTCGGTTGAAATTGATATATTTCGACTTATCGTTCGAACGAGAGGGATTTCTATAGTTATGGAAACGTACTGGATGTGAGTAACCACATTCTAGGATAGATACAGGAAATTGTTCAGAATTAGAAGTCCTATGTTTAGAATCGCAAATCGATAGCATCTGTTGACAGCCAGATGTTTGAGATCAAGCGTTTCGATCAAGAATGTCAAGCAATTGAAAGTTTCGCCTCTAACTGGTCCAAACTGAACTTTCAATCGATAGATCTCGGAAATTCTTTTTACTGCATTGTATGTATCGTTAGATTAGCAAATTTAAAAATCTTTAATTGTACTACGTTTTAAATTAATATCAATTAAATTATTAGAGACACATGCTTGTGTCTGTTTATACGCTTGCTATTGTACAGTTCAACCATCTGCGATTTCTGAAAATTTCAAAATGAGATCATAAAGATCTATGAAATGACGAATTTTTACAATCGCAGGTTAAAATTCCAATGTCAAATATCCTAAATTTGTAATCGAATGCCCGACGCCGAAAATTACACGTTCCAGTTCAAAAGTCACACGTTCCAATCGATACTCGCACATCCTGTCCCCGATTTGCATGTAACACGGTTTCTGTTTAATGCGCAGATTAAAATAGCCAAACTCGTAAACCGAACTGATCCGGCGTTTCGAGTAAACAGTCATCGCATTACACGCCGCCATCGTTATTTAAGAAATAAAATTTCGTTGTGTGCTTCTCGTACGTTCGCAAAGAAGAGCCTTGTGAAAAATAAGATGAGCAGATTGGATCGCTAGAATATCTCTAAATACGTTTTGTATTCGACGACACGAATAGAATCGACAAAATATCGTCGCGATAGAAAGCATAGCTATAAAATACCTAACGCTACTAGTTTTTCTAAGTTGATGTAAAATAAGGATAATATAGCGAAACCTGACTCGTAAAAATCGTTCTCAATTCTTTCCTTCGATTAAATTTTTGTCCAAATTTTGATCAAATTTGTCTCCCGAGTGTTGCAGTTTTTTCTTTCAAATATCATCCAACACACATACACACGTGTATTCAAACTACAGTAATTTATAAGACCTTCGCTATTTCAAATAACTCGAAAGATTCTACCTTTGTACTTTGAATGAGAATTCTTATCGTATTCTCATCCGTATTGTCTCACGTTCGGATGTCGTAACAACTAGTTTGAATATTTAATATATTTCTGCGTGTTAGGTATATTTTGTATATTTCTGCGCCTTCGAATTCCCCGTAAATGCATAAACAATCGCAGTTTGGGTATTATGTACCGTCAGTAGACGGTTGGAAAAAGAAACATTAAAGTGGATACCTACGATATCGAGGTTTTTCTGAAGTTGGAGCGTCGGTTACGAGAGATCGTGGAAAAAGCGGGCGTCGATTTACGATCGAGAGGCAGAGTTTAGATTCGCTGATACCGACATATAGACCTGTTGGTGAGTAAAAAAGCTGGCTTGATAAACCGCGCTGTGCTGGTCACTGTCAGAGAACGAAAAAATCTGGATACTGTGTTTTGTCACTCCGTGCGCTTCTAACGATCACCAAACCATGATAAGAAATTCATCGGCGATTTGTTCGCCAACTAAATTGCACGGTCGGTTTTTTCCATCTGAACCTCTGTTTCTTCGTCCGATTTATCAAAACGTAATCAAGCACGCAATCCTTCTTACAATTTCAAAAGTGAGAATTTATAGGATAACGATATTCATAAATATAGGATAACACTATTTATAGAATAATAATTAACATCGAATATAGTATGTTCTAAAAAGAATATAACGAGATTGTGTTCCATTAATTTTCCAACTTCTTTTTCCTTCAATAAGAAGATATAAATGTATTATTGTATATACATTTTAATTTCTCACCATCGATGTAATATAAATGCATTAAATTTTGGATTCACTGGTGTGAAACCCGATGCATGTATCCATTCTACCGAATATCTGTTATATCGAATATTATATGTGAATGCGTGAATGTATATTATTATGGTGACATTCGATCTAATATTCGAAGGAAAATAATTTATTTGATAATACCTCATATGTCGTAAGTAATTCTCAAGAATTATTTCTCATTCATTTTAAAAAGACGCAACGTACCAACATTTTTAATCTGTTTTATCGAAGACAAATACATTCATCGTTTAATCGATTAATAATATCGTAAAGAACAATGCCGTGTGTGTATACGCGATATCACCTATATAAAAGGATTCGATATTATTAAGTAACGATATAAAAGAGCAAAAAATTCTATTTGCAAAGATAATTAGGATTTTCTAAAGGATCGCATAATATTTGCAGCAATATTTCATCTATCGAATAGCTGTTACAACCTTTTAACAATTTGAAATCCTTTCATCGATTCTACGTTCGCCGAAAACGCCCGTATCTCCGTATCAACGCTCTAAACCTAGCACCATCCGAAAATTTTAGCTTCCGCACCTACGAACACCGACTACACAGAATCAAAATGCAATAGAACGATCTCCATTCCCGAAACCGTAAAGGGAAAAAGTACCGCCCGATCGTGATTCGAATTCGAACGTGTCTCGTATCACGAAGCTCCCGACAATCGAAACATACGCGCACCATTCGACAAAGTTCTTTCTGCAGAGCGTGGAAGTTCGCGTTCGAAGCTCGTATCCTGAAAACTGATCCACGCGTCATGAGAAACGTAATTGCGACGGAAAATTGTAAGCGACCACCGAGGCCGGTCCGCCTGCCGCCGTGTCGTAAACGCAATAACAGTCGACGAGATGCACGGTCCGGAATAATTTTGCCTAAGTAGATTACACTCCGCGCAACGCTTTCCTTAGGCGCCGTTAAGCCAAAACACGTACAACGGTCTGCTTCTGTAAATCACGCGTGTCGTTCAATTATTCCTTCCTTGTTTGTTGGCGTCGCTGTTTCCTCGTGTTTTACCAACAAACAGAATAACAGCGTAGTAATCGAAAGAAGGTAGCTTCCTTTCGGCTGGATTTTGGAGAACGAAGAATTTTGCAAACCTATGCTTCGTACGTCTCAACCTACGTCTTACGTTCGAAGCTCTGCGACATCTACGATGTAACATTTCTATAGACACACAGCATATAAATCTTTTCGATAGAATTTCACGTCTTTTGATAGCAATTTTTTGTTCACTACAATCTTGTGAATATATTACGATGAAGACGATATATTCGACTGAGTGATCGTAACTCTCAGGAAACGAATCGCACGATATTCTTGAACACGTGAACAGACCAACGTGCGAAACAGTAAATTATCCGCGGCACGGACGATCGCAATTAATCGGGCGACGATTAATCAAGCTTCTCACCTATTACACGGAACAAACAGGTAATCCACGCAAAAGCAATCGCGACGCAGCCAATTAGCCTTGGCTTATTAGCCAGCGTTGCCGTCGGAAATGAAGTTAAAACGCGAGCCAGGCATTGTCGCTCGAAGGGAAAACTCTTCATCGTGTCCATTAGAAGGCTACCGCGACAATACGATACAAGGGGCTGTTGAATATGGAGTAGCCTGCCTTTATGAAATTCGTATCCCCGACGGACACCGACCGGAACTACCGAATACGTAATACCTCGCGGCAACCAGTGTAATTAGTTGTTACTTTATGAAGCTCATCCTTCTCTCTCTCTCTCTCTCTCTTTCTATTTTCATTGTCGTCGATAACTTTAATCACGCTGTACATACGAATAGTTCCGTATTCTATTCTGTTCTATTCTATCCGTTCTCGTCTATAACGTTCTACGCCCGTACAACAGTACCATGGCGAACAGCGATAGCATCAAAAGTGCCGCCAAAGTTATCGTTCGCGGACGGTACTCGCTTGTTCGTGAAACGGCACGCGTAACCCGGACATAGATGCATAGGTCTGCGCGTATCGCGTTTCCTCCTGCTGGTCGAGGGTGCATCTTGCACGAATGCAAATGGACGCCCGCCTGCTCGAGGATCTAGCGTCGATTGCCAGCAGGCTATTGTAAGCCGGTGAAAGTTTGATACTGGCTGGAGTGCTGGAGTTGGGTGAAAGGCGAGGAACAGCGTGATGTGTTAATAGGCTGCTGACTGCGAGTCGTATGTCTTTGGTGTAGAGACTTCTCCAGATATCGCGAATGACGGAATGGAAGGTTTTACCGTTGTTAGCTTGGCAGTTTGCTTCGTTGGATGAGAAAAATTCTGTTGATAAGCGGATTCGACACGGTTGTAGGATTTTTAGAGGATAGTTGGTCGTGTGGTTTAAATGACGAGATAACTCGATGTTATAACCGTCAAATGTATTTAAAAATAATTAATAAATACAGAGAATGTTCGCTAAGACGCTCGGTACAAACTGATTCGTTGAAGACTGTGTATTGATCGCTAATAAAATCGCTCGAGACTGAGGCTGATAAACTGGCCATCTTACGATCGCGTTCGTTGCACGTAGCGGCGACATTGTTTTGCCAGGAGTTTATTGATACTTATTGATACGGAGTTTATGTTGATACTCCGAGGCAAAACAACAACATAATTCGAATTGTCCTCTAGCTCATGTGCCGCTACAGATTAATATACTGGGTAGTTGGTAACTGGTGGTACAAGCGGAAAGGGGGTGATTCTACGCGAAAAAATAAGTCGAAAATATAGAATAAAAATTTTTCGTTTGAGGCTTTGTTTTCGAGAAAATCGACTTTGAATTTTCGCTCGGTACGCGTGCACTTTATCGCGTCTCGTTATAACGGATCTCACTGTAGATCGTTGTCTCGATTGACGTTATTTTTTTAATTTTTAAAATTTTTAAATTTTTAAATTTTTAAATTTTTAAATTTTTAAATTTTAAAATTTTTAAATTTTAAAATTTTTTTTATTCTTTTTTCGCGTAGAATCACCCCCTTTCTGCTTGTACCACCAGTTACCAACCACCCTGTATATGGCTATGGGTGACTAAGGTAAAATGCGTAGGTGAGTATAGTTGTTATTGTGCATTTTTGATATCGTGATATTTAAAAAAAAAAAAAGATGGTATTATTCAGCCAGTGATTCAATTAATTTTGTTAATTTAGAACATTTTCGAAAAGCTCTCCGTTAACAAAGATCCAGTCCAGCAATTAATTAAGGCTAGATGATATTTTGACGAATACAATACAAACACGTGAGAGGATCGATCTTTCCGATTTCGCGCTAAACAATTACGGTATTGAAAATTGACGGTGTCGAACGCGTATGCAACAATATGAGGGTTACCAGAGAACTGGTCCATTATGATATAGAGGTGTCGGTTGAGGCTTTGTATACAGCAGCATCGTGCTCAGTCGAAATAATAGGATTCAGTTTCAGTGAGCGGAAATTTCGGATAGTTGGCGGTGATACGAAATTTGCATACGCGGCCAGAAATCCGCAGGATTTATGTTAATAATATGATTCGTTAGATCGGGTCGTGCGGCTAAGTAAATTGACGTGTACAGGTCGTATACATACCAGTGGCGAAGCGACAATCTCGAAAAATTTCTAGATTTCATTATGAATTTACAATCTCTTCAAAGACAATGAAAAAATTTTGTTCTCGTCTTCTACGTCTTTTCCCTTGTTTTTCCTTCTTAATTATTCAATTTGCAACTGTCATTATTTTTACTGCTTTCTCTCTATCATATATTCGTATGTATGTAAATTAACTTATAATCATCGAAGTAGCTAAGCAATAAGGTTAGGTAAATAAATAAAAATCATTTCCCGATCATCGATATTCAGCACGATTCTTTTTCGAGGCATCGCGAAAGATCTTAGCGCAAAGAGGTCAATTACCGTAATAAAATTTTTCACGCTGTTTTGTTTTCTCATTTTCGCTATCTGCATCCTAATAAACAATCTTTTCAAACGTTTCGAGGCAATCAGATGCTAAAAACTGTTGTACCATTTCACTCCTGCGCGGTCGTCAAAGCCGCCCTTAAAAGAAGCGTACGAAAATAACATTCCAAGAAAGAAATACAGAATGTTCCTATCTTTCTTTTATCATCTACGATGCAATTTTCCTATTTTACACAGATCAATCTCTCACTTCCAAGAAAACTGCGCGTAACTAGACCGCGCATTTTTGTACAAATTTAAATCTTTACTAATACATCTAAAGAAATAGAACCTGAACAAAAGTTTGTTTAATATTTGTCTCGCTTGTTAAAAATTATGGCAAATTGTACTCCGCTTCGGTTATTTTGTTTATTTTTGTATTTTTCAATCCAGCATAAATACATAAATATTCACAGTATACCTGAGAGAAGCGAACGGAAAAGAGCAAAAATATCGAATTTACAAATTCCGCCACTTTCTATTCTTCGATAACTCCCTGCTGTGATTTTCCACGAATCAACCCCTCGCTATAAAAAAAAAAAAACTCCACGAAACGACCCTTCAAACTGTACCCTTAAAGGGAGAAAGGAAAGGAAGAAAATAAAAATAGCGAAGCAAAGCGACAAAATTTCAACTCTTTCTGCTACTCGGCACAGTCGAACATCCTGACAGAGATCGAGAATAATTGTAGTTTATGCCGTTGTGTCGCGCCGGGTATCAGCATCGTTGCGGTGCTCCGAACCCAACTCCCAACGGTGGCGCGGCGACGAGGCCACTTCACCTCTCGCTTCGTTACAGCGACCTCGACTTTTCCGGCCGGCGTGTTTCTATCGCGTTGTCTACACTTTGTACACGCTCTTTTTCGCCCTGACTACAATGCGCCGCGTCTGGCTGGCTCGTTATCCAGCCAGCCCTGGAAATATATATCTTTATCTCCGGCCTTTCTTTGCCCAACCATACAAAGGACCGTGCTCGGAGAAATGCCTCGCGTTCAAGCGAGCCCGCCCCGTGTTTGTAACGCGGTTACCCGACCGTGCTAGGGACTCGGGCTACGTGAGCCCGGGGCAGTCGTCGACATTGGTCGTACCGCGTGCCGGAATTCTGATCGCTTTGTGCGAGGATTAGACGATTTCGTTAACAGAGATTTCTTCTTCCATCTTCCTTTTCTTTTTTTTTTTTTTTTTTTTTGTACGTTTATACGTCGTCGTTTCTGAAGGCTGAGAATTATGACAGGCTGAGAATGAATTTACACAAGCTGCGCGTTTTCCTGCTGCTAAGGGAGATTAGTTTTTGGCAACGAGGACAGATCTTTTGAACATTTTCTGTCTTTGGTCGAGCGACTCAGTTTTGAATGTCGGTTTCTCGATTCGTCAAGCACAGAGATGTATCTTTAGGAAATTGGTAAAATTGTTTGCATTTGGAAGCGTGTAATTTTTTGTCCAGAATGGCGATGAATTTCGAAAAAGTGGAAGAACACATACATACGTGGTAACGTTTACTTTGTAGATCTTCCGATTTCTTTAGATTTAATAATTCGGTTCTGGATATCGATCGTTACACGTATTAAATATGTAGACTTTCGACGAAGGGAAATTTCAAGAAATTAATTCCGCGCACGCGGTGGAAATGAAACAGGTTCTAATTGTTTCGTGCACGTTAGGATTCATTAACGTTGTTTTTCAAGCACAACGATTCTATTGTATCGGATCTTGCAACTAGGTCTTCAACTATTGAGGTAACGAGGAACATCGCTCGTAGTAATCCTTTACTTCTTTTTTCAAAGCTGGCCTCGAAGAAAATGCTGCTTTTCCTTCGATCGTATCGGTAAGAAGTTTTTATACCCCGGGGGAAATTAAACGGAAGGGTATTAATTTACCTCGCCTCATTAACTGCGGTTCGGACGAGAATATTATTATCGCAGGGTTAAGATTACTTCCAACGATGGTACGACCACCTTCAATTAATTCTGCCTCATTTTACGATCGCGTAATGATACATTTCTTTCGTCCAATTAACCATTCCGTTTCGTATCAGCCACTGTAAAACAGTCCCTCGTTTAAGCAACTATCGTAATTTCATGTCTTTTAACGTTTAATCCCTTTGTCGCTTATGCTCCTTTCTTTACTACCATTCTGTGAATTTTAATTTTAGTGAAAGACATTCGCGATAAAAATAGAGATACCAGACGTGGAAATCGACCGAGCCCATATGAAAATTCCGCTCAAATTTTCAAACAACTTGTTTTCTTGCAGTAATTCCATGAACAATTATCTGCCATATAAATAAAGCGCGATCGATCAAAGATCAAAATTGATAAATAAATGTCGGTAAATTTAAAACGCAATAAATAATTGATAGGAAATTTATCTAAAAAACGAATTAATTTCTACATCTATAGTACAATATTAGCGTAATTCCGTACGATTTTATATCTTCTCGGACCACAGATCCTACTTGAAACTCGCTGCAAGTCATCGTTTGCGGATGACACTTGAATACAGCTTCAAGAAATTCCAGTATTCTGTGACACCAGCCGAACGAGGTAACAGAACCACAGCAACAACCGCATCGTCACTCTTTGCCCTTAATTTCATATTCCAAATTCGTAACCACACTTGGTCGCCTCGACAAGGTAGATCTTCCCTAACCACCTTGTTTCAACTCGAACGAAGTCACTTGGTCGAGTTTCCCTCTGGATAAACTTAACCTTAATCCCAACTTGCTCCAAAGGACGCGACATTCTTGTTCAACAATTTCCAAAGATTCGCTTGCAAAATGCGCCTCATTTACAACGACTGCGCTCTTTCCATCCTCGTGTTAAACCCTTGCACGATAGTAGCGTTTAAGAATGTTTGTTTGAAAGTTCGGTTTACGAGCTATCCTCTTTACGGAACAACAATTTTCCAGTTTAGTCTAACTAACTAGAAAAAACGAGGTGACTGACGCACGGTCTAGTTACGCTTTTGGATTTCAAGCTAATACGACGATTAAATGACATATTTCCGATTTTTCGGTTTCTCAATCGTGTTTTTTGTTCGCGCTTTATTTCCACATTTCGTAATCGTTCTCCGGTTCACTTCTTCAGGGCAGACTCGGAGAAAAAATCATAAGAATCGTCAGTTTAATTGTACTCTTCGAATGTACGAAAAATGTGATATTACTTAGCAGATAATTTTTCTAACTACGATCTGAACGAGCGTTTTTAACGAGAAAACCATATACCGTAAAAGGACACTGTGTAGTTGACAAACGAAAGAAAATCGCGAAATACGTTCGTTACGCTTCTCTATATTCTCGGATGTAAAATAATTGAAAAATTTCCCTGTACGCGATGTCAGTCGGAAAGCTCCAGAAGTCTAGTGGGAATCGAGCTTTAGACGGACGTCGAACTGATAGCAGACGTCCTGCAATATGCCGCGTAAACCGTGCTTTAAGCCGGCAGA
Organism: Bombus flavifrons; assembly: GCF_040668555.2. Taxonomy (NCBI): domain Eukaryota; kingdom Metazoa; phylum Arthropoda; class Insecta; order Hymenoptera; family Apidae; genus Bombus; species Bombus flavifrons. Next base: position 13,068,200 of record NC_138450.1, read on the forward strand.
GATCGTCTCATGAATATTCACCTGGTCCCGGAAGTTAGTCGGCCAGGCGTTACCGCGAGACGTGCCGCTGCGACGAGACCGCGATGGATCGTTCCACGGGTCCTGGATCACGCTTAAACGGACCATTCGGGATTTATCCTGACCAACGAGTTGGATTTTAGGGAAGGAAGATTGTTTAGTTCGTTGATGACGTAGAAGATCGAGGATTGTTGACTCGGTTAGAGAAGTTGCGTAGCCGAATGTTGGGATAATTCGGAGTTTGCAGGTTGCTTGCGTTGAGATTAAGAATTCCACGGTGCATTCAATCGTTTAGAGTTTAGAGACGACTCGATAGGAATTCCGATGAATTCTACTTCGCAAAGTATCGTATCATTTTTTCGTATCAAGTAAAGAGGAACAGTTCTGGTTCTCGAAGGATTCGTAGTCGCGAGATAATCATTTCCGGCAAAGGGAATTTCGGGCTGCGAATTAGGAGCAGGTACAACGAAAGGCACGAAGGGGAATGGAAACTTTGTTGCGGACCGTGCTAATGACAGGCGGGAAGTGATGAAGTTGAAAACGATGCGATGAAAGCGATGCGCTGCAAAAGCAAGGCTCTGCTCGTTAGACAACCAAATGCCTCTCTCTAAAATTGTCGTCTTTCGGCAATTTTAATCGCAATTATCGATCTTTCTGTAGACCAATTTTGTTGCCACAAATTTGATAAACCTACTATTTAAATATTTTCGGATGATAAAACGAAAGTTTATCCTAAAAGACTCGTCGAAATGTTTTCTTCCACTTGTTCTCGAAAGTTTACCTCGTTAGCCGAAAATTCCTTCTTAACGCTAAATATCTACATCCAGCTATTATACTCGTAGCATTTAGGAGGCAAAAGGGCGCGTGCCAAGCGTATCGCGTAGCGTTGGGCGTGTAAGGGTGCGCGATACACGCATTCGACAAGAGCCGCGACATCGTGTCGGCTGGCTGACACGTTCAGATTGATGACGAAAGGGGGAACCGGCGTAAAATGATATTCCCGTGCTAGGGCCGGTCGAATGTTAATTACTTGCATAATTAATGTTCGTAGAGTCGGTGAAACAGGCGCGGGCTTTACTTAACCGAATGGTCTGGCGACACGTTGCCGATAACAGTACTCTCTGTCCCTCCTTCTTGTCTCCCATTTTTCCTTTTCTCAACGTTCATAAACAGAGGGTGAATTTCGCAAGCACGATCGATGCCAACCACGTATTACGACCTTTATCACGCATTTTCTACCGATTACTTCTGTCGTCTCTTGGTTACCTGTTATTTTCTTAGAACTTTCGTCGATACGATATTGTATTTATTGCTCGAGAACGAGATAAGGAGACGAATGGCAGTCTGAAACGTGGTTTAGGCGAGCTAGAGCTTCCTAATTTACCACTCCACCCTCGGCGAGTTCGATTTTATACGTTCAAGTGCTTATTAGGGGGAAGAGATCGTTTGGACGCGAAGGGAAGTTTTGGAGGGTCGCTAGGCTGAAAAGTGAACGTTCGCATAATCGTGACTGCGACTAGACCGTGTATGGACTAGCAGCGTAAAACCTGTGGATAATGATTTCCTATTATTAAGAAATAATAATTGAGAATGAAGATACAATTTTTGGAAAATCTATGTGCTAGGTTTCTAGCAAATTAAAGTATTTGTATGCGGTTGGTAGTCTCAGTTGAACGAATTTTAATATAAAGAAGGTTTGTCGATCGACGCGTAAATAACAACGCGATATAAACGAATAAATTTCTCAATTTATTCGCAGATTACCAGCATAAATGTTCCTTTAACTTCGCTCAAAAATACTCCAAAATCGCTACAAGATTGGAAACATCCCCAATTTTGTTTCCGATCCATACCATCGCTACCGCTTTTTACTGCACGGACCAGCATTCGATCCAAAATAAAAAAGAAAAAGAGAAATATCGACGAAAAAAGGAATATATGTGTAGTTGAAAGAATCCTGTGCGTTTTAACGCGCGTTTTGTGGGTTTGCGAAAAAGCGCGTGATCAGTGGAAAATGGAGCAGGCCCGCGCGGGAATAACGATCGTTATACCGTGTGGGACAAATAAACGGGCCGGGTCTCGCTTTGATCGTTCATCCCAGGAGCGTGCGGTCGCGTTCGATTGCCGTACGAGACCATAGCACGCCAAACGAATCGCCATAAAGTAGTAAATTGCGCTAAATGGTGGCCCAGAATGCGTTAACGGATGATCTAACGCACGTGGTTCGCCACCGTGGACGCGTCTCGCTATCGATTATCCATTAGATATCCGGTTGTCGATAATTATCTCGGGGATTGAATTTTTCTCGTTTCCTCGATTGTGATGTGATTAATTACTCTCGTTTGATGTAGCTTTATTTTAGTATTTGGTTTCGAATTTTTCGCAGTCAAATTTTGTTTCTTCGATTCTTTCTCATTAAATTTGTATTCTTGTTGCTAAGGATTTCAAGTATTTGATCTAACGATCGTATTATATAGTAGAGATACCGATAATTATACGAACTTTTGCAAACTTTTTGAATACTTAAATTTGTTAAAAAATTAGACCACGACCAATGGTTGCCTTTCTTTATATTTCCATTTCTATCGAAAAATATGTCGAACATTTTACTGAAAAATAAATTTGACGATATAGATATAAATAATAAATGCTGTAGAACTTTGTAGATGTTTCAAAATCCTAGAACAGCAAAGAGCGATCAGACACGAACTCTCAAGTTACTTTTCTCCGAATTTTTATATTTATTATAAAAGTTTTAAGTATTCGACTCAACGACGAATTCTATAATACAATAGACACTCGATTAATACTCCAAAATCTCGTTACACTTTCTGAAAATCTAGAGCAGCGAAAGAATTAAATTTGAACAAAGTGACCCAGCTTTCCTACGGTATAGAGGACGTGAAAATTGCTCGAAAAGATATTAAAGTCATTGTATCTTCGTATACTTATACATTGAGTGAAACAAACGTCGCATATACGTGCCAGTAAATCTCAAGAGGTTAAACCTCGTGATATAAACTGTAATAACAGCAATATTAATAGACGTAAGAAAGAATACTTCCGACGTGAGCATGGAACGTATCAGAGTTTGTAGCCAGGCGAATACCTCGTTCCCGTTTCACGAACTAGCTAGACGAGCGAGAAATTTATGGGCCACGGTTTCGCGGTCAGTCGTCGTACGCGTAAATCGCGAAAACACTTGCTTACGATATTCAGCGGAGCTTCGTAAATTCGAACGTACATCAGCAGCCAGTTTTGTTGTATGAGAGCAAACGGGCTGAATACGTACCGTGCGTCATATGAGACAATTTCAGCGCACAAATTTGCTTTATACAACCCTACTACGCAAACGTTGTTCAATATGTCTGTGACGCGAATGCTTGCAAAATTTACTAGCCTTTGTATTCTCAATAATCGATTAATCGATTAGTCTATGTAACGAAACAATGCGTTGCTTGGTGAAAAATTAGGAAGCATCGAGAAATTAGGAATTCTCGAAATAAATAAAAATTAGAAATCGTAAAAATGGGATTTCGTCGTGCCAATTCGGCGATAAATGAGAAATTAAGTAACGGAGACGAAGCACGAACACATATACACGCATATACACATATAACGAACGCATATACACGCAAAGAAAGCAACTTTTTTGTATTTTTGAAAAGGTAGCTTTTATGTGTATTTTAGTGGCCGTTTTGTTCGAACTGGGTCAAACCTGTCCCTTTTCGCCATTCGTTCCTCATTCCGTTTACTATAGCTTTTTATTACATTCTTTTCTTATTACTTCTCGCGCGTGAAATTTATTTGTCCCCGACGAATCTCTTCGCAATACAAATTTCTCGGGAATTCTGGCTAATATCACCAACTATCCATAGATGTGTTTTTAGTTTAAAATAAATATTAAATAAATCATTCTCCGTTATCAAATATTTTCACGGTATCTCGATATAACGCGGTAATTCTTAAGAAAATATTATTTTCATGTATAACTTTCCACATTTCGAAGTAGCAAAAACCGTTCGCTATTTAAAGATACCAAAATCAGAGGAATATTAGCGTTCGAATCGAACATATCTACCCCAAATCGCAAAAACAAGTAAATGTATTTTTCTACAAATTTATTCCACCGAATAAACATAAATTTATTAATTTTACCGCCGAGTTTTCACAATAAAAGTAAAAACTTTAATTTGATCGAGCAAGGATGTGCTATCTCTATCCTCAGATGGTGTCCACAAATTTTTATCAAATCCATGAAATATCGACGAGAACGTCGGAACATCCGTGAGCCAGGATTCCCCTAGTGACGGGAACGCAGACAATAAGTATGTACGACAGGTGTCCTTTAGGTGTGAAACGTGATCCATGCTAGCTAGAGGCACGCGTCACAGCCGGAATCGATATCTCGAAGGTAACGCGTCCTTAGCCGATCGAACGACAGCTTGTACCGGAAGATTGAACGAGCACTTCGGCTTTTATTGTCCGTGGAACTTGCACCGACTACTCGAGGATCTCGACGAGCAGTTCCAAGAACTGGCGTCCTGTATCCCGATAATATAATAGAAGTTGAGAAGTAGATAGGTTAGAGAAGGAGAGAAGAAAAAGTAGTGGAGCAGAAAGATGGAATAACAGCGATCAAGATCGAGTAACTGGTCGAAGAGCGAACTTCTCCCCTGGCTACAGATATTGACCTTTCTTGCTTCGAGGGTAGAGAATTCCACGTGAAACTGACGAAGAAATTGTTCTTCCATGTTTCTTCGTTTATCATCCGATCAGAGTCATCATGCAGTATGATTAAATTCCAATGCTCTATCACGTAGGAAGAAAAAAATCGTTGCAATGTTTATCCGAAGAGAATTAAAAATTCTGTAACTCTGAAGGTGCCATCAACGGTATCGTCGATATTTCAAGATTCTCAACGAAGATGCCGGCTGTTTATCAGCAAACATTGACAATATCGTATCGACGATACATATTTATGGCCACTATATCTTTTGCATACAATGTATCGAATGTATCGGACATCGTGTCTCAAACCTGAGTCCTTTAAAGATATGCAAGACCCACGAACACACCGAAGGATTTCGCATGGCGATCGATTCCGTGAAACGAAGCGTTCCCGAAATTAACGCCAGGTCGTCGCGCAGTCCAGGACCGTTGTTTGACATTAGTGTAATGCACGTTGTAACGGCCGTTGTAATACGTGACCGAGTGTGAATTATACGCCGACAAAGGGCCACGCCGGGAATCCGAAATGGCAGTCGCGTCCCGCGTGATTTACAGAACCGCCCGTGCTCGCCTAAACCTTCTCTCTCTCTCTCTCTCTTGCGCGCGCGCACGCCTCTCTTTGTCTCTGTTCCACTCCAATGTTCAAGCACTTCGAGATTGAATTGCAGAAATGACGCCCCCGAGGAAGTCGAACGAACAAAGGAACGAGGCTCGCGAACTCGCGAAACTGATACCCGGTCCTGGATGATTTGTTGAACGAGGTGAACTGATGGGGCGGTTCTGTGGCGCGAAATGCGAGCTGATGATGCGTGCGGCAGCCGTAGCGATTAGATGGCGGGAAATTATGCGAAACCCTCTGCCAAGACTTGAAAACTTGGAGACAGGTGCAGCGAGAATTCCGAGAATTGGGTAGGAATTAATGTTTGGAATTGAATGTCGTTTCAACTCTTCGAACTTTCCTTAGTGCCGCTATAGTGACATTAATAGCGTGGAAATTGACTGTTGTATCGTTTCCATTGATAAAAGATGCTGAAAGCAATTGTACATATGTAGATTTACAGACATCTATAAGTTTAGTCTTTCCGACAAAAAGTCTTCGGATTTTATGATCTTCTCGCGAAAACTTATTCGACATACCCGATATACGCAATAAATAAAAATTGAATGAAACACAGTTAAAAACAGGAAACGGCCACACTTGCTAAGTGGTCAATTTTAAATTTCCAGGAAACGTAGTACGAGATAAAAATTTGTCCAAAGAACAAATTTCCTATAAATGCGACGATGAAAAGTCCCTTCTCGGTGAAAATCAAGGACGGTCTCCGTGACTAGACATCTTCTATATTTCTGGAAACCAGGAATAAAATAAATACGAAACTCGAGGTCAAAGTAAACGAACTATTTAGGGACGTTGACAAGGAACCTCTGGTTTTCTTCGAGGGTTCTATACTCGTCCCGACAGTCTGAAGTTCGATCCCGTTGGAAAAAGATCGTTGCATGTTTTAATGAGCCAGTAATTGAAGTTTGATGTTTGCCGCGAATCGCTGGAATATTCATGCAACTCTGGACATTCTGGTGGGCCGCATGGAAATTTCCAGGCTAGTCGATTACCAAAGTGATTCCCGATGGCCGCCGTCGATTCCCATCGGACGGACGCTGTCCAACTTAGCAAAGCTAATTAGCATAACAATTAGTCAATTAATTAAACCGATGTACCTATAGCCATTGTCAGTGCAATTGATTAGTACTTACCACCCAACTGGAACCCCCGACAACGATCTCTACGCGTTACTCGATCACGCCCACGTGTTTCCCCTTTGTTACTTTCACTTCCGACTTATTCGCGTCCAACGTACATTTCCTTTAAATCGACTTCCTTTATTTATTTTTCGTTTATTTATTTATTCGTTATCGTAAACTCCTATCAGTGTTTTGCAGGTCTGAAGCGAGTACGACTCATACTAATTCGACCGGACATATCTCACGAGTTGGCCCCATAAAGTAACGTTCATTTAAATTAAACGATGTACCGTTTGCTCCATGTCAAAGTTATCCGCGTGCAGTTGAAGTAAAATGCGGTTATGAAAGGATGTTATCAGCTTGAACATTTTCATCGGCTTAAAGCAAAAATTTGAAACTGTGGAACACAGGATCATCGACAAATAACATAAAAATTAACGGACCAAGAATTGTTGGGATTAAAAAATATTTAACGGTGACTTTTTGTTGCTTTCAATTGAAAGATTCCCAATTTGAGCCTCTTAAACGACGAAAGAATTTGATATTTCGTCGAGTTTCGTAAAATCCGAATTTTTGGTATTGTTGGGTTCAAGGAACATTTGATGATTATGTTTCTTTTATAGAGAAGTTGAAGAGGAAGAGATGATTTTGTTTCTTTTATAAGACAGATTTGCAATTTGAATTCTTCGAGGAGAAAAAAAGAGAAGAAGAGAAAAGGATGTGATGGAAATGTAATTTTACCTGAACGGAGGTAACAATCAAACGATGTTAAATTAGATCAAGATAAAAATTGCATGCAATGTTCCAAAATAACAAACACGCGACGATTCAAGACACGAACCTCTAAGTCTATTCCACCGGCAACCCTAATTTTACGCGAGTTAATCTCAGCGTCTGGATGGTCCTCGAAAGCACATACAAGCATGAAAACGAATCTGTACTTACCACTCGTTAATTACGCAAACTTGCCTCTCCTTGGTCTACTTAAGAGATTTAAATTCATTCTGCTAGTTGGGCCACCTATTACACGAGTCTCCGATCATATTCAACGTAGTAATTTCTCTGTTCGGAAGAAAACTTCGTTCAGAAATGTTTCAAAATTTACATTACGCTAAAACTCAATTTTCGGTAGAACAAAGCCCGGAACAAAAGAAACGTTACTGCACATTTTCGACTTATTTTTGCACGTAGAATCACTCCCTAGTCGGTTAACCACGTTATGCGAGTCAGCTTATATACCTAAGATACTTAAGATAATAAGAAGATCGTCTACAGGATTTTTCTTCGTATTTTCCTCCGACTGGTTCATTACTGTTTCGAATTTATCTTATCGACGTTCTGACGTAAAAGGGAGAAAAGATTCTAACTATCAAGTACAAAGAGACAGAGACATTTCACTGTACACGCACTGCGGAAACATGTTCGTAAAGCCGCAATTCTTGTTGCTTAGCCAAGATAAACCCGGAACAATAAGCGTTCCTATTCTCGTCGTCGATTTTACTTGAAACAGACATTTAATTTAACGCCAGTATCTCGCAGCTATTTTGATCCGGCGTGTAAACGTCTCACATAAGTTTCGATGATTAATAATAGAAAAGATTCGCTTGTTCGAAAGATTTGTAAACTATCTTTCTTAGAAGAGGAATTGATAGCGATTCAAAATACGAGAAAAGAAAGAAAATTTATTACGATATAATTCATTGAATTTACATGTAAGCACATTCCTATTTACAAATTCACTGCTGTCTTTGTCCATTCAATTCGATCTGAAATTTAAAGTTATTCGTAGTTTCCCCCAAAGCTGATCAAACGCGTATCTCGCCTCACCGACGAATCCATTTCTTTTCAATGAAATTCTCGAACATTTAAAAATTCAATTGTAAATGCTACTGATTATCGTATAGTTCACTGATTACAAGATGTAGCGTGTCAATGAAGAATCGAGATGATAATCTGAACGCGTAGCATGAAACGGACTGTCATGTTACGATTCCACGTAGAGGCGGTGTTGCGTGCAGACATTTTTAATGGCCGCGTGGAATTGCAAATGCACTGCCGCCGGCATTGTCGCTTTTTCTTTCTCTTCTTTGCGTTTCTCTTATTTATCGTGGAACAAGCAGCACCCCTCCCATTGGATAAAGTATATAGAGACGAGCTGCGACGTGCTTTCGTCGACTTCCCCACAGCTAAATCAACGTTTTCAAATACCTCTTAGTAATCATCATATACGAGAGCATGAGAACGGAAGATACGCGAGGCTCAGAAAGGAATGTCCCGCGAGGAATTGTCGAAACAAACGCAGTAACGAAGCTCCTGTTCGTAATACGTGGATTTTAACGACACATGTTCCGAGCTATGGAACATTGTTAATTATTCGAGCAAACGGTGGAATTTACGGTGGACAATTTTAGAAGCAAATAGCTTAATTTTGGAAATAAACGATAGGAAAGATAGGTAGAAAGGAAAGAGAAGAAAGGAAATGAGATCTTTCTCTCTGTTCGCAAAATACGATATTTGATTTTAACGTGTTACTCGAACTAAAGATCCCGATACCTGCTTTTTTCACGCGTAAAAGTATTTAAGTTGGGAGAAAGCTAGAAAGATCTGATACAGATCAGATATAGCGTACTATACAGCACTTTGAACGAGCCAGCACTTTCGTACCTTGGAAACATGTGAATTCGATTCCTGAAACAGTATATCAAGTATTTCGAAACCTTTTGTGCAACAGGACTTGTATCGTCTTTCGCGAAAGTACATTTTAGATTCTTTGTCCAGATCCCAACTTCCAAATATTATTTGTTCTCGAAAGTATACGGTTACTTCAAGTATTTCTCTTTCTGAAACGTTCGGGAATAAATTTTCTTCCCAATTTTACGCGTATCTTAAAATTCTCTCGAACGTCTTGAAATTCTTTCAGAGATTTTTTAGTGTTCGTTAACCAATAAAGCCTGTCGACGAACAGAAATGTCGATGACACGGGGGATAACGTTTTGACGGCATCTTCGAAGACCGAAGAGGATCGACATCGATTCCTGAAACAGGCCCTCGGGATCGCGCATTTACTTTCACGGATCTAGCGATGTCGACGGACTTCCTTATCGCTACATCTCCCGTTTATCGAGTATATAAAAGGAAAATTTCAAAGGAGGTTACGCTACTGTCGGATGACAGTCACTCGAGTCAGAAATAAAAGTTTTTACGAGAAATCATAAGCCTCTCTACGAAGGTACCAGTATCCGATGTACACGTTGTCAGTAATTAAACGATAAAGAATAAAGTTTGAATTTGGAATCAATAGGTCGAGAAAATATAGTTTCATTGTTCGATCATGACTGCTATTCAATTTCAGAATGAAATCTTTCTACCTTTCTTTATTCGATGTACGTTCTAAATTATTAATTTATCTAGTTGATAACTGTGCTTTAAAAATTGTTTAATAAATTAACATATATACGATGTATCTTTAACGAAACTAGCTCGTTTTTTATTTAACAGATCAATAAAAGAAGAGTATCTTCTTTAACGATCACTATCTCTATGTCGTGGAATTAAAATTGAGTATTTTTTGAGAAAGAAGGGAAAGGAGCAAATCTCATCGTAATTTGCAGCTTTTAAAAAGAATCTCTACGGAAAGGAAGTTATCGTACGAATTATCAAACGATACGAGATCAGCAAAGTATGCACATCGTATTAAACCATCGAGAAAAGCTTGTTATAAATTACAATTTCTATGAAAATTTCATCGATTTATAATGTGTTAAAATAATTGTTATCGATCAAATACTAGAGAGCTTCTCGCATACTTTTTGCAAGCGATAGGAAAAAATAAAGATTCTCTTTGTAAATCGAACGAATAGGAAGTTTCAGTGTTTTGTTAAATTTACTATGACTGAATTGCATAGAACATTCAGGGAGGAATTGGTTTCGACGGATTACCTAGGGGGTTCGATCGTTTCTCGATACCAGGGGAATTGTCGAACGCATTGTGGCCCTCCTCTCTCTCTCTCCCTCTCTCTCGTAGCATTGCGTATGACACGCGTGCTTGAACCTCGAATTTCCTCACGCAATAACTGAAACAGAATACAAACGCGACATATCAGCGATGGCCATCTACGTCAGGAAATTAACTCGACTAGTAACCTAGATACAGAGGCACGATATCAATGCCGCGTTGAAAGTAACACATCGCGAAAATCAGACTGAAGCTGTGGAAATGCTTTCGTTTGAAACATCCATTTAGCATAACTGGTATAACGTCGTACAACGAATAACAAAGTTAAAACGTTTTACTGATATATGCAATCTCGAAATCTTTCAACTCTTAAAAATATTAGTTTATCGCGTTGCACGGGAAGATTTTGCATTTCCAATGGGATCTCAAGCATAGTAATGTTGTATTTAGTAGTGTTAGTTCTTTGATTTTATTATCCTTATTTAGCATTCTACTACCTGCTGTAATTACGAGAATATCTCGAAACATCGCCAATATCTCGTTCACAGGAAAAGACTCGTCTTCTAACAAAGCGATCGACGACGCTAAATTAATCAGTGAAATTGCAACACTATGCATCGCATCAAATCGTCTTCGAACATTGTCAATCTTTTTCTAGAACACATAATACTTATTGCGCGTCATCTTTAAGTTGTCAATCCATTTCTCAAAATTCCTTTGATCGTATAATAATTGTTACACGTTCTACCCGTATTTTCACAAAAATATATTTACACATCAAAGGAAGCAAGCAAAGCATCGCATCAAATCGCCTTCGAACATTGTCAATCTTTTTCTATACATTTCTTAGAACACATAATACTTATTGCGCGTCATCTTTAAGTTGTCAATCCATTTCTCAAAATTCCTTTGATCGTATAATAATTGTTACACGTTCTACCCGTATTTTTACAAAAATATATTTACACATCAAAAGAAGCAAGCAAAGCGCAGCAACGTATAACAGTCGACGCTTTAACCTCAAACAGGAGGCAACCCTCGTTCGTCCATCGACTGCCCAACATGAGCACACCCTCGTGTACTCAACTTCGCTCGCAACCTCGACCTCTCGGTTCTTTTCCGATAAAAGTGCCGCCCAAGGTAACTCAGTTTCACCATTCGACGTCTAAGTGTCGTCCAGCAGCCGTAATCAGAACACTTACCGGGCGCGGAGGCGACCTTTCCGGTTCGATCGGGAAGTTTTCCATCCGTCTGGATTCCATTTGAGAGCGGCTCTCGTCGAGTTCCGTCGAGTAGGAAGCTTCTTCGCATAATTTCCATCGGTCGTCGACCGAGACGTGGAAGGAGAGAAGACGTCGGCTAGGCGGAACCGGAAAAAACCTCGCGTATAATTCGAGTCACGGAGGAAGAGCGCGAAGAAAAGTTCGAAGCATGGCTAGTCGAAGGCGCAAAAAGACCGTACAACCGGCGCTAATATGAATTTATACGGGCTTGCGTTTGCCCTGCGATCCGTTATCTCGCCAACAGCTTTACAACCGGATGTTTCGAGCGATGGTCCAAGTCACGTGCTGCTGCGGATCGAAGATAACCCGCGTCCTATTGCCGGAAGAACGGAAATTGTGCGTTCCGTGGATGTGGATCACGAAATAGATTCTTCCCTTTGTAATACTTTTTTAATAATTCGATAAGGCCGATAATCTTGTTCTTTTATTCCGTATCAAACGAGATAATCTATTGCGCAGGATATTAGATAGTCGATTTTTATTTGACGTTGTTTAGAATTTAGTTTGAGATACGGGATATCTTTGAGACGGGGAATGTTTTATCCACGAGAAACATCCGTAATTTGATCCTTTTTTCCAAAATCGACAGATGTACCCTTTCACCACGATAGCGATAAATCAAGAACAGAAAAAACTCATACCATTCTACTCATTGTCAGTGATAGATGAAAGAGAACAATGGTTCGTTTGTTTCGTAGTGTATCACGTGAAATAGCCTTCGGTGAATGTTTTTTGTTATAACGGGGTTTTATATGAAGTAATTTATGATTTAATTGTGATAGGAGAAATTTCATAAACGGAAAAGTTTGATATATGAAAAAGCTTCGTCCATTATCTTTGTTTGATATCGACGATTATTTTATGCTTTATAGAGTGTTACAACAAATAATTTTTTCTCAAGCACACCGATTACATTCGATTTCTCTGATTTACGATTTAATTTTCATACGAGACATTTTATTATGACGAGATCCTTTTATCATCTTTGGTCACTCGAGAGATACTAAATATTTTGTTGCGATACGATGGAAGCACTGAATGTGTTTTAGCGTGGGCGACGCGACGGTAATAAGAGGAATTATTGGTAATTGATATTGATTGGTCTATTCTTAGAGTATACGTGTCATTATATGATCCTATAATGAACTTTATGGCATTACGAACTACAGTTCGTATAACACGATAAAGCTGAAGACTTGACTTATATTCTTTTACTTACTCTTACGTAAAAATACGTGTAAGAAAGTCTTTTCTCTACGTATCTTACCAGTACGATAGTAATAAATCAAGGAAAGAAAAAAGTTGCACCATTCTATTCATTGTCAGAGATAGATGAAAGAGAAAGAGTTCTTGTCCAACCAGTTACATGTGAGCGACAAACGAAAGCTTCGTCCATGTTGTTTTTGCAGAGCAACAGCTACAACGATAGGTGTATAACTGCTTACAAGCTAAGACACCGTAAGACAGAAAGCACTCACTGAAGTAAGATCCTGACAAATATAGTATACCCTCGAGTAAACAGCTTCACTGACTCGGCTAACTTCCTTACGGGCTGGTTCGGAGTAAGGCGTAGTCATATATCTGGTGTGAAAATAACAGAGGTACGTTACAACATTCAATTATCATGCCGCGTTGCGAGAAACTTGAATTTATCAAATTTTAAAGACAACGAGGACTCGAAGTTTGCGAATATTCTTAATTTCCAGAGCCTCTTTACGTATTAATTTTACAATTTCATTTAAATTTAACTCAATTATTCGAGTATATATGGACTCTTTTACTTGTAACTTTTGATAAGTTTCGCCAATTTCTCAAAGATACTACGAACATGTAATCCATTCTCCAGATCTGTAAATAATGTAGATCTAAAGGAAGAAAAGAAAGAAGAAAGAAAAGAAAGAAATAGACGCACGAAAGGGAGAATTCGAATTCGCCGAATTGCAACGTCGCTCGCTTCAAAGACGCATTATAGAATTTCGTCAGTTCGCTCGCAGTATTTCCCCCCTTTTCTCGTCGCAGCTTCTTTCTGTGAAAAAGTACGAAGGAATAGGAGAGAAGAGAAAACGCCATTTTCCGAGAGTTCGCTCTCGCGATTCAGAAAATCTCGTTGTTCGCGAAGAAAAGGATGCATCTACGCATCGCTCACGCCCGCTCCGTTGGACCGTCAGTTTGAGAAAATTGCACGGAGAATTTTCATTTTCTTTAAGCTCGCTCTTCTCACGGTTACTTCCTCGGAATGGCCGGAGCCAGTTAAAATGTAGACTTTAAATCAGCATCGTTCTCTATTGTTTCTCTTCATTCCAGTAAGTACATCGTCGTTCAAAAGTTTGGGTATTAAAATAAATTAAGAAAAAAATAATTGTAATTTGTGTTTTTTTGAAATGTTTGTCTAAATGAATAGGTTTGTGTATCTCGTCAGGTTTCAAGAAACCTGATTTGTTAAATTTATCTCTGACAGTTTCTTTTATTATATTCTTTAACCCTGTCGTAGTCTTTGATTTTTTATTTCAATCTCATTCTTGTTTCAACACGAATAGTAAATGAACATAATGAGAAAAGCAGTCCAACACTCTGGCCAATATTTTCTTCTTCTTCCTTTCAGTCCCATTTCAAACAATGAATTTCACGTGGTTTTCACGCGAACAGAATCGTGATCAAATAATTTTATTAATTTTCACAAAATCACATTTTTCCTTTTCCCTTGGAATCTTTCAACGTTCACGTTACCTTTCCAACGTTTTATCGTTTTATCGATATAAATCGAAGGTGTAACGTTTTAACGCGTCCGCTTCATCCCCTTTCAGACCTTGAAATAATTAGATGTAATCCCGATAACGTCTCTCATAGCATGATAAATTGCCAGACCGCGTTATTCGTCTCTTAAAATCCAATCTATAAAATTTTCTCATAGAAGCTTGAAACGAATCGATACAGAACGATTCAAGAACGACGATCATCGGCGGATGAATAATTCGATTATTCTACGCGGAAAAAAGTAAAAATTGGATCACAAAGCTGCCAGAGTTAAACATAAGCGGTTTCCGACGTGAAAATCCTCCAACGCCCGCACCAGTCTTGTCTTTCGCAGTCTGTGTAGGTTAAAGGTAATCCTTGCTTAAGCAGAAAACGAACGAGACGAGTTAAGGGTTGAATTACTTGAGTGCGCAAATTAGGAGCGACCCTTAGGCCCTTGTTTAATTTGGCAACCCCTTATGTCAGCCACCGTCTCCTAAGGTACACACGTTCCGGAAGGTTTGCCTTGGCCTTCCTGACGGTTGTTTTCCGCAACCCTTTCTTCCCCTGTGTTACTTCTTCTTCATGTTTTATTAATTATGTATTCTGTTCTTTACCATCTTCGTAGGAGGGTCATTAGTGGTTAATTGTCTTATTGTTATTTCAGTCTTTTAGTTTAGTTATTTTATATAAATTTATTATAAATAAATATGGAATAATAAGTAACTAACGAAATTAGAAACAATCTGTACATTGTATTCGTAAATGTCTTTTTTCGGTTGTAGCAAGCGTCTTATAATTTCTATTAATTTTCCTTTACTCCTGTTTCTATCTTTTCGTATTCTTTACCACCGTTTTCTCCATTTTAATATCCTTATTAACCGTTTCATTCCTTGTTTTCAATCGTAGAAAGATTCTCTACGTTTCATTCGTAAATATTCTTATCTACCCTATTAGCATTTTATAATTTCTATTAATTTTCCTTTGCCTTTCACCCTGCCGTATTCTCTACCTTTTCCTTTTAACTATCTTCATATTTTTATTAACCGTTCCATTCTTCCATTAGCCGTGCCCCCATCTTTTTAAAAAATTCCTGACATTTTATCCATAAATTCTCTTCCTTAGCTTTTCTATTATACTTTTTATTATCATTCCCAATTACTTTATTATTCTATTCGCTCGTAGGTCTATTTTGCCTCTGCTTTCCGCTTTCGTCTCCACCGATTCTCCTTTTTGTCCATTTCCTGCCTCTGTTTCGTCTCTCTTCTCTCCGTTCATTTTCTCAGTTTCCACCCTCTACCCTCTTGGATCCCTTTCCCTCTTTGTTTACGCAAATTCAAGTTCCCAGCAATTCTCCGCCACGGACAGAACATCCTGGTGTATTCAAGAGACAAGTACAAGGCAATAGTCGGACAGATTCCATCCTCTTCTCTGCCGTGAAGGTCTCGGATTCCTTAATCACGGTGCATAGAAGCGCTCAGCTTTATGCAATTATTGTAATTGTACTTGCTTATGAATAATTCCCCTTTGACGAGACTGTTAGCCAGCTGAACGTCGTCCCATAATTTATCGGGTTCAATTGAATCCCTTCTTCGAAATTCAGCGTCTTGTTGGTTTGTCGCGATGTGGCATTTTAATGAGGTACACAATTCGTAATCCTTTAATATGATTCGCTAATGAACAACTGGTATACTTTACGCGAGCATGTTCTGATATTGTGGTGAATGGGACGAAGTTTTCTTAAGGAATTCAGAAGGAAAGCAGGAATTTGAAATTATTCCGCAGATATGACAGGAAAATACGCACAACCTCTGTTAGGCAGCTATCAGCCCACTTTTATTTCGCGCGATGGAGTGACGTTATTCGGTCATCCTGCAAGCTTTCGCAGCTTGGAAGCGTTCATTTTGAAAGAATATAGACGTTTCACGCTGTCGACACTTTACCTTAAATACTTTGTATTTAATATTTTATATTTTTGATCGTTGTACCTGAAATACATGACATATTTTTTTCATTTTTTCTTATTAAAGGCTAACAGTATCTTGAACCTACAGCGTATGTTAGAGCTCAGCTAACTGAAATAACTTTACCTTACCCTAGGTCTATTTCATCGAATTCTTAATTTTGCTGTGGTATAAAATAAAAAAATCGTTAATGAAGATATCAGGAAAATTCGAAATTGTTAGAAAACTTTGTTAGTGTTTGTTTGAATTAGAAATAAATTATTTTAGAAATTTCTTATTCGAATTCATTTCGTACTTTAGCAAGGATTTTTTAAATTTACGTCATATTTGTTTTTAACTTAAAAGCAATACGCTCCGCTTAAAATGCGAATCAAGAATTTTACGTTCGCCGTTACGACAGAGAATCGTCAGGAATCTCTATTGTTGCCAACATCGTTCGTCCTCTCAAATTTTGTCACGTATCGGGAGAAACGTAAAAAGAACATCGAGATATCGTCAGGATTTTCGGTCGTTTAGTTCTTTAATCGCGATTTACATGAACGCTCATGGCACGGAATTATAATTAATAGCGTCTATTTCGAGCACGGTGCAGAAATTAACCGATTCGCCGTACGACTCTTCCTTCCTTCTGCTCTTGTTCTTCAAATATCGGGCGTAGCTTCTACGTAACTAGGAATATTATTTTTATATAACATATAACAAAAATTGAAACTTTATTGAAATTAAAATACTATTTTAAAAAGTCATTAAATATTCTATCGGAAATTTATATTAAAATTACATTAAATTGCGGAAAAGAATTTTCAAGCGGAAATGACGAAATTGCATGAAATATAAAAATCACCTGTCTTATCATTTATGTTCCTCTTCCTTTAAGTTTATCATAATTTTCAATGAATCGTTTTACGAACGTTTCTATAATCGATTATTGTCAAATTAATTAAATCAACGTTTATCAGAAATTAAAAGATACATTACGATTCCATAAAAGATACATAGCTAAAATGGCTAAATATGTGAACATTATATTTGCAATTTAACATTAAGACCTCTTTCTTTTCTCACTAGGAGAATCATAAATTCTCCCTGGAAAATGCTAAGAATTGATAAAAATTGACAGAGTTCCTTTTACCTTCGCTGCCATGCTGGTTTCAAAAATTTAAATTCGTTGAATATTAAAAGATTTCTAGTCGCGCTAGTACGAGTAGTTCGGCAAACAAAATTCCAACTGGTCGGGCAAAGGCGATTGAAATGCTGCGTCGGGAGTGCAGCGCCGACACCGGTTTGTGTGTGTGTGTGTGTGTGTAAAAGGTATTAAAAACGCTTTTTGACGTTCTGTAACGATTACACTCGCGGCGCCGATACTTTAAACTGCGAAACGGCCGTTCAATTTAGCGCATAAGCGTTTTTTTGGCCGTTTAAATAAATTTCATACAGTCGAAGTGAGCTGGAGCTCGCCGATCGCCCGTGCAAAAAATTCGACGTAAATCACGATGTACCACGCTCTAATATCCGACAGTTCCAAATATTTTCACCTGTGCGCATTAGCCGACAGGTTATTTCATACCAATGTTTTATAGTCGACCTGATCACAGCTGTCATCCGACGGTCATATTTCTCGCGACGAAGAATTTTTTATTTCGCTGACTTTTCCAGATATAACGGACTAAGAGCACTTAATCGAACGATATAGTAATTTCTATGGCAATAACGAGGTCCTAAATTAAAGCGTATACGAACAACGGTTAAGCGGAATATAAATGTCATTCGATATTTTTTTCATACAAGCGTTTATACGATTTATCGTCTTTTCCATTTCTAGAAAATAATATATTTTAATCAGGCGATCCATCGTTAATAACAAGTTCCACTTTGAACACCATCGTGTAGACTCTTTTGGTAAGAGTCGATGTAATTTGGTAAAAGTAAACGTGAATTTTAAGCTCGGACGAGGTGATGCGTGTGCCTTGACTTAAATTTCGATCGAAGGAAAAGAATAGGCTAGCGATAAGATTTGTGAGCGACGAAGAGAGAAAAAATAATGCATCGACTGAAAATAAAATTTCAGCGATAAAATGTAGTTGAAAGTAAAGGTTCGAGTAATGAATTTCTGAAAAATAAGACAACGGGACACCGGCAGAAAAAAGATAATTAGTAAAAAATAAATAGAATTTCTGCGATAAAAATATAAGTAAATAAATAAAGGAATTACATCGATAAAAGAGCCAGATTACGATAAATGCAGCAGAATATTATAAAGATTCCAGGGAAAAATTTTAACGATAAAAGAAATAGCTCAAGGACATCTGGAAATAATTCACAATAAAAGCACCATAAAAAGGCTAATAATAGAAAGACACTAGAGAGAAAAAGTAAAGTCTTGATGCGTAAAAATAGGACAAACGGGCTCCACGAGATGTCCATCCAACGTGTTTCTGTCTATTCGAGGAGACTTCCCGGCAGAGTGGCGTCTGCAAGACGCTTGCTGGAAATTCCGTCGTTTACCTTTGGATTTCCGAGCAAATACGGTTCTCACGTACGAACGTAAACGTTTATTAGACCTCTGGTCGGGGGACACGCGTGTACTTTAATCCGCGGAATTGATCCCTCTAAATGGAAGCGTTCTCGGCACGTCGTTCGACGAGCTCGCGAGCGTTTTCAACCGGAAACAAAGCCGACGGTCCCCCATCAGGTCTCCGTAGGATTAGCTACTCGTGAAATTGCTAAGCACGTAGCCTACAGGAATTGTCTGAAGAGGCGAACTGTTGATAGGACCATGTCGCTCCTGAGTCTCTGGGACTCTACTGATTTTCCTGCAAACTCCCCACGTGTCTGCTACTCCTGGCAAATTGAAAAGGGAAGCATGGAACGACACACTCGAAGCTCAATGACCCAGTTATAAAACGAGTCGCAACATCTTACCTAATTTATGTGGACAGTATAGCTCGCATACAGTTTACGATTTTTCCATTTTCGTACAATGTCGTCTTATCTTTGATTAATAGAGTAACGTGTTATTTGATCAGTGACAGATGACCAGATATACGTGTTATTAGGTTATTTCATAAAAACTGTCGTCTCTTATCTTTCAGTTCGGATCTTTAACACGAGAATAAAATCGAACGATAACTGCGACACGCTTCTTAACGTAATCGTGTCTAATCCGCTCCAGAAAACTACTCAACCTAATAACGATCCCTAAGAAAGCACTTCTATCTTCGAGAAACCGAAGCGACCAACTTCGCGAACATAAAGTAAATCAAGCATCTGTTCGATCTACGCAATTCAAACTGCTCTCTTCCAGCTCCGCTAATTGTTCCACACGATAATTATTCAAAATCCTTGTGTAAACGAGCTGCAACACCTCACGGTGGGCTCATTGTTCGACGGTAAGTTGCGGAAACGTCGATGTCCCGGTCGATCAATCTTTCATCTGACCAATTACGGTGCCACATTGCGTGTGGAAATTCCAGATAACGTCGTTTCAGTGGACTTTCGATTTTTCATCGAATCGATCAATAGCCGGATCGTTGAAAAAGTCGATCAATTATTTGCACGACCGTGGCTTTCAACGATGGCTGAAGCACAACAACTCGACGCACCAACTTATAAGCCGATTTCTAGTAGAACGTTGGTGGATTCTCCGGGGCAATGCCGCTTCGAAAAAGTTAATGGAAAGAACCGATGCGAAAGAGGGTTGGAGGAAGAACTTTGTTCCTGTTAGAGGAAACGAAAACGGCCAGTTTTAATGGTCCCCTTTAATTAACCACGCTTGAATACCTTCGAGATTCTTCCCCGTCCCCGTGCCGCCTTTTCCGGTCATTTCTCCGATGTAATCGAATGGCTAACGCGAAGAAGCTTCTTACGAAACTTATCTATCGGCGTGTAGCCGCTTGTTTCTTCTTCTAGTCGTTCCAGTTTTCCATTATTCCTCCACGTAAAGTTGCTTTTCTTAACGAGAACGCGATTCGCCCAGAGCTTCTAATCCTAAATGAAAACTTCAACAGAGATAGAATATCGGTATAAAAGTCATCCTGGTGTATCATTTATTATTATTTCGAGGAAATCGTTGATCAACAAACGTCTTCAATGATTTACTCTAAAAGCGGATTACAATAACTCGCAAGATCGAAGTGTCTTTTTTGTCTTATGCCGGTTGTCACTCGAGCGACCAGCGCTACACGTAGAAAGATCTGCCTCGCTTCACCTGCGATATTCGATTATGACAGCGGTAACGTAATAACGCGGAACATCTTATAAATCTTGGCCGTAAAACTTGATGCCGAGGAACTTATACAGGTAGCACGGACATTATTCGAAGTGCAATTAAAGAAACGGTGGTTTTCAGGTTTAATTAAAGTTGAGATGCACGTCACACGCACGTGCGTCTCGCGGACATGCAACGGTTCGTCGAGAAATCTAATTGAAGTGCTTGAGGGCCAGAGAAATGGGAACTCGGATCGAAACGAGCCGCAGGAAAAACTTCTGGCTGTCGGTCAGATTTTGCCAGAGTTGAGCGGTCTTTTAATTAAAAACAACTTCGGTTGATGATGAAAATAGCGGACGTCATGTTGTTAAGCTGCAGCTGGAATTAGAACAAACGCTTGTCATCTAAATTCTTTTACCATAGAGGTTCATAACGCGATAGAAAAGAATAGTAGATTTATTTAATAGCCTTTTATCGACAGTTTGAAAGTTTAAGTAGGGTATTTTGTTGCCGAATAAGTTCTAATAGACCTTCTGGTTTATGATATAGAGTCGGAACTTTTTCGTCGTGCCTTTACAATTTATTGGTTTGTAAGAAACACGATGATTCGTGTATCGTTATTAGGATTTTCAAGTTTTATACCTTCTTAAATTGATTTACGTAGCATCATGGTTTTAAATGGAAAGCTAGGAGGAAATTAGTGACATGAGAAAACCGAAGGAAATTCTTTTTGTAGTTGTAAAGATTTGGTGCAAGTCATCGTGAGGGTATCGAGATCGATAGACGACGATTCGTTAAGATTCGAGAGTCTTTCAAGTATCACGAGTCGAAAAAATCTCCAGAGTTCGAAATTATACTTTCTCGTCGTTTAATCGTTACGTATTGACTATCGTTTGTTATTAAAGCTCGTAATAAATTTAATAAACTATCGTTCACGATTAGACTGCTAATATTTATAGGAAAAACGTATAGAACCGCACAAGATATGCAAAACTATGTAAAATATCTCATGTAAAATGCTCTATAATTAGGTATACCTTTAGTTGAGTTCATAAAGATAGGAATTTGCGTCAACGTCCATAGTCTGTCCATAATATTTCCACATTTAAATCATGTTATAAATTTAACGAAACTCGTGCATTAGAAGCTTTAGAAAATTCTGTTCGATGCAATATACCATAGAAAAATAAATTATTGACAGAAAAGATACGTCATGAAAGCGTGCATCATTTATCTTACGAGCCTTCTTTACACCATAAAAATCCAAAACCATAAACTTCTTCCATCGCTCATTTTCTAAGTTTTTACTGTTGCAAGAAAGTTTAATCCAACAAAGAGGTTTCCACACATCGTAGAAACGTAGCTCATAAACTTCCTCTTCATCATTCTTCCGAAGAAAGTGGAATTGTCCCGATGAGCCAGCACCAAAATCCGCAAACTTCTCTTACAAACGTTGCCCTGATTTCATCGAACACCCAAATCACCCACGATCGTCCAACTTGCTATATTTCTTCCAGTTTCTCAGAAGCAATCTTCGGACAAACTTAATCCAAACCGAACGATGGTTACACGAAAACGATAAAATCCAACGACACGAGGTACGCGTTTCTTTCAGGAAGATTACGTTCTATACTTATTGCTTCGATTCTAATTAATCGTGATACGTTCAAATTTCTCTCTTTCCTTGTTAACCCTCTCAGTGTTATTTCTCTTCCTCTCTGCTATTTTTCTACTGTTACTATCTTTATCATTTTCTATGTAGTCTGTCGCTATTCGTAAGCTTCCTTACTCTTTTCAACTCATTGTAGAACCTTCGTTCTCTTTACCGTTACATATTATCATTAGTATCATCACCATAATTTTACAACTTATTTCTATCCATCCCCATAGTTCTTCATCTATTCTTCATTTCCTCATACCTCCTCTCGATTCCTCTCCTTTCCCCCATCGATCACCATTTATTCCCGCTTTTTTAGCCGCAGTAAAAAAAAAAAAAAAAAAAATAGAAGACACTCCACCCGTCTGTCACTCATTCTCTTCTTTCCAAATCGCCCTACTTTTCCCTACCGAAGCTTTCCATGCCCTTTCGCTCCCCTTTCAATAGCCTCAAACCACAGGCTTGACATTACCAACATTAACGTATGCGGGCGTGTCGTTGACCTGAAAAATCACCGTGTTTTTCGATGGTACTCAATTTCCTCGCATTCTTTCGACTCGACGTATCACTAAAAACGAGCGCTTTCGCAGATTAAAAATCGACTAATGCGGAAACCAAAGAGGAGGCTAAGATGATTTGTTCGATCGAACAGAAGCAAGCGTATAAAGCGAGGAAAGAATTGAGACAATTTTTTTTGTTTTTTTTGAGGGCAAAAGCAGCTTAGAGAAACTATAGAAAGAAGCGTGAGACGATAAGAAGAAACGTTCGTGCGATTTAAAGATCTATTAACAAATGAAGTCGACGATGGTGGGGTGCATCGTCTCCGAAAGACGGAGTGTGCTTAGGGTTAATTAAGATTTTCAACGAATTTTTAATACTCCGTGTCCGTTTTAATTGAATTTGCTTTAATTAAGCCTTCGACCAGGCCGCCAAGAGACGTCGCGGAAAGAGACGGTAGAACTGTGACCGTGGGATTCCACGGAATAATTGGAGTGCCGGCTCTTTTTAACCCTTGAACCAGCCTGCGACTAGCCAGTTCATGGCTATTACGATGCGTGTTTATAGCGAGAAAGTATAGGCCTATGTTGGGTAAATGTAGGGAAAAGTATGTTTAATTTTCCGCGTGTAATACGTACAGCTAGTTACTTACCGACTACAGTGGATATTACTTTTTCTGTGTGGTTTGAGTAATTAAAAAAATGAATATTTTCGCGCGTACATAAGTAAGCGAAATATCATGATGTTTAATGTTATTTTTGGTACTAAAAAGAATGATTAATTAGTTTTGTATGCATACATATACATACAGTATGTTTAATTTAAATGAGTTTACGGGTGATAGAGTTTAATAAATCCTTCGCTCTTGGCTTAATGCTTTTTCACCCCCCGAGAAAAAGCCACCAATATCACAGTTCTGAACGTTTTATCATTCAGTCTACCAAAATTGCTTTTTGAAATCAATTCTACAAACGAACTTTTGTTCCCATCAAAAATATTATTCGAAGCAAAAGCAGATATAGAATTTTGCCAAGAGTGGAATAAATCCTGTATTCACAGTTTCATGTTTTCCATTCCCGAATAAATCTATCACCAGGTATATCGCAATTTCGAACATTTTAATACTATTTTATCATTGGCGATTCCATACAATTGCTTTTTAAAACCAGCGTGGCAACGAAACTTGTCAATTTCCAAAACTTTGCTTTCACCACTTACTCGAACATCTCTTAAACGATAAAATGGATATAGAATTTTAATAAGACAATCTCGTGCCTTTTTTTCGTGTTTTCCATCATTTTTCCTTCGTATATTTTTCCAAAAAGATCAACTAATCGTCGCGTCAAAGTACCGTGTATACTCACCGTATATCCTTCGTGGCACGTGACACTGGGAGGAAAATATCAACGACTACTTAGTCTCGTAGCACGTGAATAAATAATTAGTGAAATTATCACGATGGCCGACTGAAAGGTTGAAAGAAAAAAGCCGCGGTCGAGAGAGGAAAAAAAACCAGGAACAGAGCAGCAGACGGCCATTGTCTCGAAGCATAGACCGTCGCCGCTTCGTTGCTCTTATTTCCTTCTTTCTCATCATGGCGAGTCCATTCAGCCGCAATTAGGATTATTTATTTTTCTACGATGTCGGGGAAAGGACATACTGTCGAAACTTCTAGAGGGGACTTCCCTTCTTTTCCTTTTTCACCCCTTTCTTCCCCCTCGTGGCAAAGCGGATCTGTGCGTCGCGCATTTACCTTTCATTTACTCGAGATGCAAATCTCTGTTTCTTTGTTTCATCGTGGTAAATGTGTTTTAACGTCTAATGATGGTAAAAGAGATTTTTCGAAATATTGGCAAATATATTGGCGTATATATCAAGAAGGGTATTGTTAATAACGAACACATTTACGAGCATGTAAGACGTTTGAGTTTAATTTATTTATTGACACATTTTAGGTATTTCAATTGTATGCTTTTCTTTTTTAAATAGAAATACAATTATATTTTTTGGCAAAAGCGACAAATATCGGTGAGTCTATTTTCTATGGAAAATTTGCTCCAGTCGATATTTCGAATGTATGTTCTAGCTTTAACAGAGTGAAAATCAGTTTTATGAACGTTGTGCCTAGAAATGAGGCGAATTAAATCGCTCTTAAGGCTGGAAGTTCGTGGTGCATCATCGAAAAGTCGTAGAAAGAGCTTGTTTGTGTTGTATTAACAGGAACTGCGGGTCCGCAGGATGAAATCGGTGCTAAACTTATTTAACGAGAAACCAGACGCATCCGTTTGCCGCTGCTATCCAAATTTGCATAGTTAACAGTGCAATATTTAACTACGTAACAACGTTGATGCTTGGGATGCACTATCAACGTAATTACGAAATAACGTCGTGTCCTTACCCGCTGTAAACTTAACGTTGTCCTTTTTTTTTTATCGAATCCGTGGTAAATTCGGTCAGTAGGTATTTCAGATTTTTCGTTGCGGACTGCGTCTACTAAGAATTTTTTACGTTTTAGGGATAACATTTCCTGTTGGAAATACTCACACAGTAACCTAACTCTGATAATATTTCTACAATAACTATAGTTTCCTAAACTAGCTAGACCGTGCGAAATTTAAAAATCCTCGAGTTTCATTCAACGCTAAACTAAATTGAAGCTTTGAATGATAAGGATTTGATCTAAGAAAAAAACATTCGATTTTAAACAAGATTTCAAAACACGAACAAACGAATTACAGAATTTAAAACGTGTAACTTTTCTTATTTATATATATTTTTTTTAACTTTTTTTTCATTTTACATTTTATTCAACAAGTTTCTATATTACTTAAAAGAAACATTGTCGTCTTTGAAATACACAACGCCACAGCGTGGCTCGAATATCATTACAGTCAAACAGAAATATCAGTTTAAAATACGTCGTATTCTAGACGACAGGATATCACGGATGAGAATACGAATAATATGATTGTTTCCGCGAGCATGGCGCACAGTACCAGAGAGCTCCGTTTTGCTTACGTTAGGTACAAGAAAGGGACGGGTCTTATGGAGAAATAAAAGACACTATAAAGTCTTTTACTTTCTATCCCGTAGAAGAAAACGGGATGAGTCTCGCGCGGTTTACCGAACCGTGATTCGAATCTGGATCTTTCCTTCTCTCTGCTGACTGCTCTAACCAATCGAGCCATCCTGTTCGTGAGTAGATTTCACCTTTCTAAGTTCAATAATTTCTCGAAATTGATAGAAATTTTGTGGGCGAGTAAAAATGGTACGATCTACGTTCAATAAATTGTATTTCAATGAAAGAGGAACAGACTATAGAGACTCGTAAATTCGTGTTACGATGAGTCGAAGAATTTGAATTATTTCACAAAGAATATATTGCGGGAATGACGTTATTGGTATATCCATATTTTGTTACCAATCGAATATCGGCCTATATGTAAGTAGAACTTAAAAATTAAAACATTTTTTAAAGAAATATACATAATATATTTCAAGTATAGATGTATATTTTATGGAATATTATAATGAGAATTTTATGTTGGATATTTTATATATTTTTATATATTGCTATGTTCTTTACATTTTTGCACGTTCTAGTTTCCCACAAATGCATAAACATTCGCAGTCTAGGATTTACCATTGTTAAACTATTAATATTATTACTGTAACTTATTAATATTATTATTACTATTGATGTTATTAAATTTCACGCTAGACTTATACACAGAACCCTTTACGTCACAACGTTGCTCACCGCACGTGCTAATGAACCGTAAAATAATAGATCACAAGTTAACAGACTATGATCTAATAGACTGCACTCCGATAGACCGCAAACTAATGTGATTATAGTATTATAGTATTGTAATTTACAAAGTGACAAATTGAAAACACCGATTCAATATAAATTAATAAATTGCATCTACTAATAAACGAATCCGCGAGCTACATATGTGCACGAATAAACTGTAAACTCTAGTAGCCTGTAGCAAAACTAGTAGTCCGCAAATTAATAAACTAGAAGCAGTAATGGACTATGAACTGATAAACTACACACACTAATATACTGAAAACCAGTGAACTATACGCGCAAACAAACTACATACCAACTAACGCATTACGAATTTAAATAGATTCGTATGCAAACGATAAACGTCTGAAAGATAACGAATTTTTATCTTACCGATAATTGGTAGAATTTAGAAAATTATCGTTACATACGAAGAATGATACATGATGATCTCTCCTATAGAAGGACAATTTACAAATTTACAAATATTACATTGTCCCAGAAGTTTCTTTCGTTTCATGAGAAAATAATAGACGAATTTTCCGTTTTATATTATTTTACTGAATTACGTACGATCCATTTTGTTCCAACAGAGTAATATAATGTTCAGCAAAATAATAAACTTTTCTCGACAAGCTGATATGTCGTTAACCACTTCCACGTCAAGACTCTCTTTGCGTTCGATTTTGCGATAAAATATAATCCTTTAAAATACTTAAAAATAATCATCGAATAAAACAAATTCTCCAATATCTATTTCTGCAAGAACAAACAAGATTTGAATAAACATGCACGATCTACTCACAATATCACCGTAAACTACCTTCCTGAATTTCTAAATTCCCTTGTCAGATATTAATTTTCAAACTAAATCACAACAATCTTCAGAACGACCACTAATACTCGAGTCACTGAACGTTTAACAACGAAGCATCTAAACCGCGCACGTCACCCAAAGCAATAAAGTTGGCTCGTTGCACGGCTCAGAGGACGAATCGAGGCTCGAACGAGAGTTTCGCGCGAGCTGTCTCAGTAGAGGATAGAGGACGAAGTCGTAACCAAGCATTTAGCATCGGCCTCGTAGGGGAGAGCTCGCTATGCACTCCGGCTAACTCGTTTGTCACCGAATTACTGTACAGCCCCGTGAGTGATAAAGTGTTCGTAAATCGTGGCCGCGACACACGTGATTTTCTTCTTCCTTTCCCTTCCCTACTCTTCTGACATGTTCTTCTTTCGAGTAACGGAGATCTACGTTTTGTGAGGATTTTAACGGATTCATATCGGATTGGAAGAAAGCTCGAACCTTTTAGCAAATAGGTTTCTGTTACGAAGATTTGTTTCACGTTCGAATTATACCAAAGATGTTGCCAGATGCTGGTACACTATATATTGTTAGTATTTAATCGAGAGTTATACGAGCAGAAGGAAGATGAAAAAGAGTGAAAGAATTTTTGTTATTAAAGTAATTAAATTAAATGCATACAAGTAAGAGCAAAAATGTTCATTTTTCTAAATAAAGCTTACCGTTCCTCGCATTTCTATGATCTGTTTATTGTCGAAGGAATTGATTTGTTTTCCTTCTTCGTCTAATAAAATAATCGAATAGCAATCCGTTCGATTGACAATAAGAAATACGATGACAAAGATATTCCCAAATATTGAGAACATGGAGAGGATTTTTGAAGCAAAATGTTCCTTTTGAATTCGTTAAACTTTATCACAATTGCTTTGATAACTTTAACAGCTGTTAATTTCAAGTCGAAATTAATTGCATACTTTCTGTCAGATGCAACGTAATTCGGTTAATTCGAGTAGCGTAGTGGAGACCGAAAGAGAAATCCAGATTTTCCAAGGTGCGAACCGCTTTACACTCAGCCGACGTCCGGCCTGTTTCAAGTTTCCTCTACTTCGGTGTTGGAAGGGCTCGGTTGAAACAGCTTTTGAACTTCTCACGCAATCCACGAAACCGAAAGGAACTTGAGCATGTTAATTTCGCGGCTGCTGAATGTACTTTTATTCCGCAAAACGATTTTCTCGTTTCACGAATGTTGCAACTATGGAAAATCATCCGCAACGTTTAAAATCGAACCTGCGTCCGGCTAAACCAATTTCCACGTTTCGCAGTCTCTTGTAAATCACAGAATAGCCGTTTAATCGCGAATGCACGCTCACCGATGTAAAACAAAAATAGAAAGAAATAAAAGATCGAAAAAAATAGAAACAAGCGAGCGTAACGTTTTTTTCCAGTTGAATTTTCCGATTCTCGACGCTCGTTCTTTCTCCCTTAACGCGAAGACATTAATCCACAGATTAGGCGAACGCTTAACAACCGGCCCCTTAAATCCGGCCGAAGATTAAGGTGAAAGTTATCCAGGATTATTGCGAGTTTAACCGAAGACCAAATTGTTGTTGCTTAATCTCTAATTAGCATCGCTAGCCTATGTTTTTACCAATTTCACTGGAAAATCTGTGCGAAATGTTAGCATCGTGGAATGTACACGTTGTCACTCGTGTTACATACTTTATCCTTCATTCGTATGAGTGATCGGTACAGGGCTCAGGATTATACGTAGCTAGGACAATTTTACTTACATTTGAATTAGGTTAATTAATTTCAGAGTATTTAATTTTTATATATGTCGGAGATGAAAGGACATCGGGGCTTCCCTTTTGGGATGTTAGGAAAAACCCCAATATCCTAGTCCACACTGATACTATAGCTACACTTAAGTAATAAAACTAAGAAATAATTTTAATGTTCTAATCCGATTTTATAACGATGGGCTTGAGCTCGAAGTGACATAACGGGTCACTGTCGTAGCCACCGTCAAGGGAAGGATGTGTACCTAACAGAGGTATGGAATAATTATATAGTTCTCCTTAAAAACAAAGATTGACCTGAGAGGTGGGGAGAAGAATATATTAGGGCAGTTCCACCTGGGCTGCGGGTCAGTTCATTCAGATAAGTTTTACTTGTACCTTGAGTCATACGTGTATCACATCGCATTCGTCATCCCGTTGGCCGTGGATTCGTTATCGAACCTGAATTCATTGTCATCGACATCTCGACCATCCGATCGCCGCTATTACTTGTATCCTCTTGTAATAACCACATTTGTACCAATAAATATCAGCTATAATCGCGATGGCAAATTCGAGTGAAGGTTCGTCAAACGCCCAAAATTCCAACATTAACCCGACATATACATTGTATATTAGTATCATGGACAGTCTTTATGATATAGTTT
Organism: Bombus flavifrons; assembly: GCF_040668555.2. Lineage (NCBI taxonomy): Eukaryota > Metazoa > Arthropoda > Insecta > Hymenoptera > Apidae > Bombus > Bombus flavifrons. Next base: position 13,098,030 of record NC_138450.1, read on the forward strand.
CTATCGAAGTAAACCGACCAACGGTTACATCAGAATAATTACACACGTGAAACAAGACGATACATTGGTTAAATAATTATTTTTCAAATATTTTGGAACACTAGTCTCGACGATAGCAAACAAGCATTTGTTTCCCCTTTATTTCGTTTTATTTTCATAGCTAAGTCCGTTCAAGATCTTTCAGCAGCAGTATTTCTCTGCTTTTGGCTCTTAATTTCCTTTTATTTTCACGCTGTTCTGTTCCACATGCGTCTTCTTTCTTTCTACATCGTTTTCGTCTTCCTTTTACCATTCCTTCCGCTTTTTTGCCCTTTTTCCTTCACGCCTCGCGCCTTTTCACGCTTCTGCTTTCTGCACGTACTCGACCACTCTTTTTCACGCACGCCCTCAGCCAATCCTCGCTCGTTTTCATTTTATTCAGTCTCTTCTGGTTTATATCGTTGCAGCGTACGCACCCTCTCCTTATGGTTACCCCTATCTCACCATTCTTCCTTTCTTCTCGCGTTTTTTTCGGACACCCCCTATTTTCTTTCACGTATTTTGATTTCTGCCAAGACATTTCGTAATCTGATTTATGGAAATTTTTAAAGTGACCCGTTTTTGTTCGCTCGATCTCGTTAAGCTCGTTACGTTGTTGTTTAATCCTTCTTCTCTCTTTTCATAAATGTAAATTTTGAGAATTTTAATTTTTGCATTTGAAGTGGAAATTGAACGAAGATCCGAAGAATGGATGACTTGATTACATTCTATATTAAATTTTACAGATTTATAATCCTTCTCATTTTTCGATCATTGTCGCTTCTTTAATAATTTTTATTAAATATTTAACAAATTCTCTATAGATCGTATTTTGCTTTTCTGCGGCATTAAAAAGGTAAAGTAGAGTATTTGCGGCATAAATCATATGAATAAATTATAAATAATATATATTTTCACCGTAGAATAATATTCTTCATTAAGAAACTGAATTTTTAATGTTAACCAAAAATAATATTCATCGTTGAAAAATTTAAACACCGCACATTTCAATTCCATTATTTATGCAACATCCTTAATTTTTAATCCCTGAAATTTCGCCTCTTTAAACCATGTTTAATCAAATTATCATACTAAAATCATAGAGTCTCCAAAATCTGGGAAGAATTATCGTTACTTGGTCCAGTTTATCTTGCAGAAGCTCTAATGGTCAGTTGATATCCTAATACGTAGGTACATTCACGATTTCCAGAAAGTCTCTCAACCACGTTCATGCGAATTATCCTTCCACAAACACAGTATTTATACACGCTAATCGACGCATAGAACGTTAACAGACTCTGGTCGACTTTAGCAGTGCGTATGCTATTCCGTGGGAAAGCGTAAGGGTGGATGAAGTTCGTACGTTTTCGGTAATCCGACGATTACACGGCGGCTCGTTGAAGAGAGCTTTCGTGAGAAAAGCCTGGTAATGGGTTTCGATGCTGGCCGTGCTGTTTCTCGCGATCGAGGGAAATTTTTATAGTTTGGATAAATGATGATCCGCATGAATTATGAAATACATCGGAGGAAGATTTTATTGGAAGGATTCCAAAATTTAAATTAAATCCACTTCCGAGATGTAAATTAAGAGATCCAAACCTGCAATTCGATATTTTAAACTCTCCTCTTCAAACTTCATTCCTTACTCTCTAAATTTCTATATTTTCCTATCTCGAAAACCGCAGTTATTTGAAAACTCTGAACACAAATCCCTCGGCCCTGACCCACCTCTTCGATCCCCTTCATTCTTCGATTCTAAATTCTCCCGCCATCCTCCCTAATCCTCACGAGTCCCAGCAATCGATCTCAAATTGTTTCACTCTTGAATCACTTTCCTTGCCTCTTACCATTCCAGACTGGAACACCGTTGTCACCCTTTCAAGTTCCTTCGTGAGGCACAGGTGAGCTACTGCCTTTTGTTTCCAACATGGATAGAATTACGAGGGTAGTGGCCTGTTGCCGGTCGTCTCGTGTTTGCGATACCTTCGCACACACAGACCAACGTACACATGCAGAGGGGTGCATTTAATTTTGCGAATTTCGTTCTTGGTCTGGATACGTCGCGGTGGATACAAGGAGAGGCAGGAAGGAAGAGGGTCAGGTTAATGTACGGGCTACGAGGTCGGTCTTTTCAACCCAAGGGAATCTAAACGGCTCTCGCTGAATAAGACGCCGCCGAAGACGGAAGCGAGTCGGATCCCCGGTTAGTAGAGAAACTCGTAAATAATCGACCTGTTAAACTTGGGATTCGACTGATCTTTTGTCAATGGAGATCGATACTTTAACGCGTACATAGCCGTTGTAATGCTTTTTTGATAATTGAATAGAGTATCCTTTGTAAAGGGAAGTTTGACGACGTTTGGTAAAGTCAGTTTGAGAGAAAATTTCTAGTAACTGTGCAAATGTTTGGAATTGGGTTAATTCTTTGTGGATGGGGGCCGATACTTTTACGCGAACATAGCGATTTTGAAATTTTTTTGATAATAGAATAAAGTATCCTTTGTAAAGGGAAGTTTGACGACGTTTGGTAACGTCAGTTTGAGAGAAAATTTCTAGTAACTGTGCAAATGTTTGGAATTGGGTTAATTCTTTGTGGATGGGGGCCGATACTTTTACGCGAACATAGCGATTTTGAAATTTTTTTGATAATAGAATAAAGTATCCTTTACGAAGGGAAGTTTGACGTTGTTTGATAATATCAATCTGAGAGGAAATTTCTGGTAATTCTGCAAATTTTTAAAATTGGGTTAACATTTTGTCGACGAAGGTCGATACCTTTACAGGAACATAGCGATTGTGAAATTTTTTTGACAATGGAATAAAGCATTCTGTGCAAAGGGGAGTTTGTCGCTGTTTGATAATATCAATTTGAGAGGAAATTTCTGGTAATTCTGCAAATTTTTAAAATTGGGTTAACATTTTGTCGGTGGAGGTCGATACTTTTACAGGATCATAGCGATTGTGAAATTTTTTTGACAATACAATAAAGTATTCTGTGCAAAGGGGAGTTTGTCGCTGTTTGATAATATCAATTTGAGAAAAAATTTCTGGTAATTGTATTATTTTGTTATTTTTTTACGTTGTATTGAATTTTTTTAGTAACTGGCTAGAGTTTCTCTTCTGACAGGTAAATTGATTGGTAAAGTTTATTTGGAAGTTTTTCAAATTTTTTAAAAATATCGATACCTACTTTTATGTAAATAAACTGGGTAAAGTTCTTCCACAATTGCATAAAGTGTCCTTTGTGGAAGACAATTTCCTAGTGGAGGTTGTTTGAGAGGAAATTTTCGACGAATTTTACAACTTCTCCATCAAGTATTTCGGACATGGAAATTATTTACGGTTAATATTTTATGATAAATTATTCTTATTTGTTATAAATTATTCTTCATTATTTTGTGATAAATTACAACGAAAATTTCGAAGGGATCTTAAAATTGTTTTTATGATATCTGTGTGAAACTTTTGATGTCTTTTATCTTCAGCCATTGAATTTTGAATTATATCGAAAGTGTTTCGGTAACGAAAGTGCTCTGGATTAGTTCTTTGAAGGAAATTTGAAAAATTTTGTTGAGCTTTGTATCATGCAAATGGAAGACAGAAAGCTCGAAGATTGAATATTCTAGGAGATGAAGTACGAGTCAGTGGTTTTCAAATGGAAGTAGATATTGTAAAATCAAATATCAATGCTTTTATGGTTTCACAGGGTGCATTTCTATTTTAACCAAAAAGTTATTTTCTTGTATTGTCTTTTATTTCATAAAGAATGTTGTCAAAGATATCGAATGAAATCGAAGTATCGTTCGTTTCAAAGGATTCTATAATTTTTAATAATTTATCATTTGAAAAATTCATACAATCCCGCGGAAGATATAATTTATAGCCCACGAGTAACATCTTAAAGCAATTCTGATAGTACCCCGTGAATTTAAATTTTTCTTGAAATATATCCGAGCCATTAAAGGACGGGTATGCTTGTGAAATTTCAAGTAGTATAAGTCAGTCTGTAGTCAGACTCCGTCAAGAAGACCTAAACCTTTTATAAATTTACTATTATGCTAATATTCATGACTTCAACATCAGCGTATGCAATAGAGCAGTTTCCTAAAAAGCTCCTGTCCAAAGAAACTTATATCTTGCAACATATTTCACCAAAAATTCATCTTCTGGTATAGTTGATTCATAAGCTGATATATAGATTCGTATAGTTGATTCATTCACAACGATTTCGATTAGATTACTTAATTTTAGAGCGAGCTTCATTTTAATTTCTACCCTATATTTTATACAATAAAACCTGTTAATCGTGTCTTTATCATAGAAAAAATACAATACAAGTTATAACAATAGATCGTAGATTCTCGAATGAAACTTGCCGAGCAAAAGACAATCGACAAACTCTCGTATCGATAGTTATCACCGTCCATACAAGTTCGCTAGACATTTCCAACCATAGCCTGAAGCAGCGTGGCCAAGGTTTGCCAACTGTTCCACTTGGCTCGAACCTTTCCCATCTTTCCGATAAACGAACTCTCGGCTGCCAACGCGTGCCATTATCGATAAGGAGCATCCCCATTTTTTTCCCATGGATGTTCCATGGTCACGAGAAGGGAGGAAAGGTGAGAAAATAAGGAACAGAGAGAAAGAAGGATCAGAAAAACGCCAGGTTGGATACCAGGTTCGTGATGCGACGAGGAGATCGATTCGACGAGTTCTCTTGGAACAATGTCGCGGAAAAACGAATTCGAACGGAGGGCATACTTCTAACGCGTCCTTATCTGCGAGCTTATGCAAATGCCGAGCAGTTTGCTACGGGGATTTGCATAGACTAGCCCGACGATCTATACGGGATCATGTCTAGGCATAATCTCAAGACGCTCTGCCAGTTATGCACTGCCTTTTCGAGTAGTCACGTTAGCGGTTCGCCTAGTTTCTTTTTTGCGTCCTCTCTCGCGGATGCAGATTCTCCTCTTGCGAAAGGCAGCATTATAAAGCTCGATTTCCTCCCAAAGCAGATTTCTGGCAAACGTTTAGAAATTAAGAATCCATTCCATGTTCCAAGCTTACGTCGCTATTACGCTTTCATGGAACTACGCTGTCGGCCATAAGTTTTGCACTTCTACGAATTCCGTTAAACTCGAGAATTTGCAGGAAATATTGGCTTGCAATTTTATTCCTCTAGAAAGCTTTCTAACGAAGAAAGAAAATTACCATCATCTATAAGGTTAATTTGTAATCAATAAGAAAAGTAGCGAGAGATTTCTTAGAGATGCAATTGGAAAAGTTGGTTGAAAAATTTTGACCGACAGTGTATACTTCGTCGTCTCAATGTTTAGGTAGACAGTAGCTGTAAATTTCTATTTAGATTCTGCTTATTCAGCTACATTTATAAAAATATGAATATTGTATAAATATTCGAGATCTGTTAACGAGTAAATGAACAGTTTGTCTTTTATTTCACCTTTTTCGCAAGTTTTCCAGCAGAGTAACGAGGACAGCCACCGCTGTGAAATTGCCACGATCGCTATCCCTGGTCTACATAGGGCTTAAACCGATGAAACATGGTCCACGTCATTGCAGAACGCTTGTTCATTATCAGAGCGACTGAAGATCGGACTTTTGGACACTCTGCAGTGACGTTTCGTTAAGATAATGCTCCGGCTAACAGAAGTTGCCGGGCCAGAGTCAAGTTTGCCGAGAGTTCGTGAATGTGAATCTCTTTAATGGATATGTGTCATCAGGCCGGTGGAAAATGGCGGTTGGTTGGTGGAGCACAGTGTAAGCACAGTGGTTTCTCTGAAGTGGTTTCTTGCCTTTTATTTAGCAGTTTTAATCAGACATAGGAAGACTGTTACCTTTGAGTGACATATCGAGGTAGATTTGAAATTTGCACGACGAATTTATGGAAATTCGTCAATTTGTAATACTTCAGGACTGTGTTGTCGACGTTGATACTATCTTAAGATCGAAAAAGTTGAAAGGAACTTGGATTTAAAGGGCTTGTGATGTACCTACTTTAAAAGATTGGTTCAAATTAAACGAATATTATTTTATGAAAACTTAACAATTCACTGTCGAAATACTTAAGATTCATTAGGATACAATTAAGAAAAATGGCGCAAATTAGTATGGTAGTTGTACTTTGATTTTTCACTGATTTTATTTTCAATTACTCGCAAAGAGGAAATATAATCGAACGGTGTGTAGCGAATCTCAATAGAATCTCGAACCTCGAAAACGATCTATAACCCTTCTATTCTTAAAATTCTTCTAATTCTTCTAATTTTTTTTCTTAGTTGCAGCTGAAACGTAGAATTTATTTGTTTCAAATTAAAACGTTTGCGCCGGGTAAATTATTAAAACCGAACGTATCGACGGCCCTGGGATAAAATAGTACTCATTTGCAAATAACGTTGGTTACCAGCGCGAGTTTACAGTTACAGCGTGCCGAATTGTCGAGCAACGGTCTTGTTAAACCAGAGCTGTACCACAGTTCGTGAAAAAAAGGTGAAATAAAATGAAAGGAAAAAAAAAAAACTGGAAACTGGATCGCGGCGCGTATGGTCGTCGATTAACACTTCGTGGTTTTATTAAAGCTCGTTTCGACACCATATTTTATGGTACTCGTCTTTAATTTAAACCGGAACACAATGTCAGAGAAGCGTAAAAATTACCCAAACCCAATCAAAATTCATTATTCCGCTAAAAAGTTTGACATAACGCGAATTATCGATTCAGTTCTAAAAATTTACATATATGTAGCTTCGATCCACGAATATTTCATTTCATAATCAATAAGTTCTGATAGATACATCAATTTTAATAAATAACTACGAGTATACAACTAGAGACAGTGTGTTTCAACAGGTGACTACGCGGAAACCCTTCAAGTTCACGAGCTCGGACAGAAACTCCGATCTGGAAGTCCCATCCCTTAAAGACAATTCTAACTTTTATCCAAACGTCACAGAACTGCTTTTAAATCTTTGAGCACGATCCTTGAGCAATCGATGCCAATGATAAATGGCGTACGATAGGACTATTATTATCTTCCAATCACTTTAGCAACGTGTCAAAGTGGACATAATCCGATCCCTTTTCTAGTCCCTCTCGATATCTCACTGCATATTTGTTTTAAAAATACCTATCGAATTGTTCCTTCGATATTCGTGTTACATTAATAACACGAGAAGATTTTTAATAGTTGAAGTGGTCACCACTTCTGAGAAAACTCTATATCTGGTCTTTGTAGTTTTCTCAAGCACTGAAGCCATCGACAGCGTATAAACAATAGACTGGGACGAAGGCAAACCATAGACAGTAGACAGGTGACGATGACTTCGGGGTTTTCAGTTATAGGGTAACACTGCTAGCGTGCGAATCTGGACCAGCTCGAATTACATTCCTACTTGTACTTATATTTTTAAAATATATTTTAATACAGAAGTGTATTTTCTACTTTACAATTTATCCACGCGTTTCTCTGTTTATAATCATCTAATAACCTCAACGTTAATTGATAATTGTGTTCCTTTAAATACCTTGTGAACCTTGTGAAACTTAAATATCATCTTTTGAACAACGAACAGTACCAGCCTTTGCCTAAATAATAGTATTAGTCCTATTATAGTATTTGCCTTAATAATAGTATTGTCCTGATATTAAAGTTCAGACAGGAATAATCTAACATCCGACTAACGTAAAACTCCTACGATTCTCAAAGAAACAACGCTGCAGATTTGTAAGCATTCTTATATTCGTACGAACATAAATGAAGAAATTGAACTTTTCTCGAACAAAAATTTAGTCGATCTACTAAATTCTATGAAATATCATAATAATGCGTTAATATTAATAACGCACTCTGTGGACTTTTGCACTCTTGAATTCTCGAAAAATGCAGTCTGTGTGGTAATAATTATGAAATAAGCTGATCTTCCAATCCTCCAATTTTGACACAAAGCCTACGTTTCCCTTAACGAGGCACGCGCTTTTCACGGTCGATTTTCAAATTCGGTTACGGGCTACTTTAATCTGATGGGAAGTTCCCGTCCAGTCGAAACTTGGTCCCTGTGCTTTCGCCACGATAGTGTTGATTAATTTGTTCCGAAACGGCTTATCTGGCCGCACTGGCGGACTGTAAATGCAATCGAGCCACGTGGTGTAGGCGAGGGCTAACTTTCGCATAGTTGCCACAACAAGTATTTATCTTTCCGATAGTTGGCTCGCAAGAACTGAACCACGCCGTTCGAAAACACGGTTATGCCGCCAACTCTGGACCTTCCTTGTCAGATATCACTTCAGATTTCTCGTTAGTCTCAAGTCGTTCATCGAACCGGTGATTAAGTTTCTATGCTGTTTAAGTTTTATGGATCCGCAGGATTCGAATGCAAATCTCGCGTGGGAAACACGATCTTTCTCAAGATAGATCTGCATTTCGGTTTCATATTTATTGGTTCTGACGAGAATAGCTTTCTTGTTTGGTACAGAAACTTCCGCGATTTTATGAAAACACGCGATCTGTAGATTGGTTTCTGACTTCTTGTAACTAAAACGAACGTTCGTCTAATTATCGACGAAAAATTCTAAGGCTAAAGGAATAAAGGCTGCAGAGGAAACACATAAGAAGTTATATTTTCTGTTTTTTTATGGAACAGCAATTCTTATGTTCGATATACCGTGAATTAAACACGAGCTATTAAAATAATCGTACGTTACACGATATCAATTAACTGATTCCACGATGAAATACGTATCTTTGCTACTCTATCGAAGTCTTGAAAACGTTAGTTATATGGCTTTACGAATCTTCGTGAAATTAGCTACTTTTAGAAAGCATGTATTTATAAGCGTAATGTTTCTATACGATGAATGAATATAATCGAAAATTTCGTGTGAAATTCGTCATTTACTATCAATCGAAGATTCCCACGTTTAAACACCAATTTCCATTATTTAATCAACGTAACTTCCACCTCTGTTTCCTATCCCAGAACCAATCATTTTGATTCCATTTCGAAAGCGGAGCACCGACCTCCCTTAAGAAAGCCGTATACACATTCTCACGCATTCGATCGATTTCAAATTGGATAAGGCGTGGCAGGGCCGAATTAAAGCTCACGAGGCCCTGAGGATCCCTTCAAGGAAGAACGAGGGACGGAGTTAAGATGAAATTTTTATTTTATTTTGTAATAAATTGTATTAAAAACTTTTTAGTACCCATTTTTAAAATACATTTGCCTTTTTTTACATTTTTCTTGAGGTAATTTTCTCGTTATACTTGCAAGATAAAACGTATTTTTCTCGAACAGCTAGACCCGCGGCTACAGACCCTCTCCGCCTCTTAATCCGCGCGTGAGATCAAGAGAAACACGAACCTCGACAAAATTATTTATTCGACTATGAAATAGATGGAACATGAAACGTATCGGCCAAACGATTCTGCTCACGTTCCCAAGGCTTCCTGTTAAATTGTACGATGTTTCTATCTCTCTCTCTCTCTCTCTCTCTCTCTTTCTCTCTTTCTCTCTCTCAGGCGAGAGTCAGTGCCCGCGGAACTGATCCACGGAAATTCGAGCAACTTAGTACCGCGTTGCGCTCACCGCGTTTGAAGAAAATCGAAGCGAAACCCCTTTAATGCCGCCATGTTTACAGAACTTGTGTTAATTTAACTTCTGTCCTACCCTACACGGCTGGTATTCGATTTATTCGAACGGTTTACCAGTGCCTGTGACACTCGCTCGCGCATTCGCAATTTTGAAGAAAGTCGATCAATTATTTGTCCGAAGTCTGCAACGATCACAGAGACAGAGGGTCAGTCTAAAGTTAACGTATGATGTTGCGGATGCGAAAGAAGAATGTTTGGACTTCTCGAAACCTTTAAGAGGCTTTGATCAGATGCGACAGAATTTCTAAGAAATGATCGCATCGAACGAGAGAAACAGGGAAAAAGAAAAAAAATTAGAAACAATGACAAATGAAAATCTTTTAAATCCGTGAAATTTATCTTATTTTAATCGTCCTCAAAAATTTAGTACGTGGATAACCGATATCCAACGCGACAGTCAACGTGTTTAACGAGAGAAAATGACACGGTATAACTGGTGAGAATGATCTTTCTCTTGGAAGTTCTTCTATTTAGATCGCAGGCACAATTTTCATAGAAATCGATTTCAGCTATCCGGTGGAACCAATTGAAACGGTCTGGGCATAACCTATTATTGAGTCTACTCAATTATGAGTTATCTCCTCGTAAAGTTCAAGAGTGCAAGGTATGCGTGGCGCATCGCATCGAAGTCCTGGGAACGTTCCTCATGCGCATTTAATGGTGGGTAACGCACGAGTGGCTCCTCAATAACATACGTTATTGAACCATCCAGCCGACTTCCCACCAGCTCCGTCTACTGAAATGGAGCTGAATACCTTCGCTGTAAGAAAAGAAAATTGCGATAACGACATCGATCTCCGTAGCTGGTCCATCGACATAAGGCTCTGACAAGATGCGATGCGCTTGTTTATGGTTTTTCTCAACACTTTTACAGCCGAGGCGAACGATCGGTGTTCGGTGTGAAATAATCACATTGCAATGTGTAAACATGAGATGTAACTATAGTAGAATCTTTTTGTTTGCTATTACTGATCATCTGAATTGATTGTAACTAGATTTAAAAGCGGATTTCTATGCATATAAGAGAAAATGAAATATGTAAAGGTGTAAAAATGTGTTATTCGATAAAAATTTATGCGAAAATTAAATCTCTTTCTTCGTTATCTTGAACGGTGTTGATAAAAATAGAAATTTACAGAAACATCGAATAACTTTGTCTTCGTATGGGAGAAATTATTTTATTTAGCTCTTTTCTGGCTATTTTACGAATTAGAAGTAAAATTAGAGGATCCCAAAATTTTCGCTGTAAAATTTAAGCTATTATAACTTTGTGAAGAAAAATCGTACAAGTATTTGCTTGACGTTATTTTAAAGAGCAAAGTTTCTACCTTCAGCTCGCTGAATTGACTTTCCTTTAGAATTTAGATTCTACGTGGAAGTAGAAATAGTAATCAAAAAATATGGAGTAAATTCTTAAAAAAAAAATACAAAAATTCTTTTCACGATCGCATTATTAATTTAATAGAATTCGACAGTATATTTACATTACATTACATTAACTAACGTTCAATTGAATTTTCTACGAAAGACTTAAAATTTGCAGAAATAGGAACACGGAAACCGATTAAATATCCATAGCGTTTTTCTCTCACGATTTAATTATAATAAAGAAATTATAATTTACTTATAGCAAACAAGAATGGTTTATAGGTCGTTATACGTCGATACAGAGATTTATGATCTATTGGTTAATTCCCTAAACCGGGTCACCGTTCCTTCGATAAATGGAGATCGCTACGGCATCCTGCCGCACGGTATAATTGATCATTTCTCGAATACACCCACTGCAGCTAATGTACACGCGCATCCTGATGATTTGTAATTATATTGGCGATTGGCTGTCGCTTTATCGAGCGGCACTGTTAACGGGAAATTTATCGGAAACTGGCGGTAATTCGTATAATTGTTGATAGTGTAAATTGTCGGTAAAACGAATCGAATGTTTGGTCTATGGTTTTCACGTTATTCATAGATCATCGTACGATCAACCAAAATCGTTTTCAAATTGATTCTCTAACAATTTTCCCAGAAATTATCCGATATAATGTTACTACGTTCGTCGATTATAATATTTATTTAATATTACCCGAATTGAATGCAAAGGCTGTAGAGAAATAACACGACAAATCTCATTTTACGTTGCTTTATTCAAAATTGCCCTTTTATTCGATTTAGGGTTAAATCTGTATTTTTTTTGAGTTTTAATAATTTTACATTTGGCTGGACCTAACAAATTTCATACTTAATCATTTTATATCGAAATATAAATACCTTGTTATACCTAATCAGAAAACGACATTAAAATTTAAAAATCAACAAAAATGTATTTGTATTATTTTCCCCGAGCTTCGTACGAACCAATTATCTTTCCGCTTTAAACAACTGCATCGTTATAAATTTTTGTATTTTATATTTATGTGTCTGTCTGTGTAAAGTTGCAAACTAAATACAAAGTCGCAGGATTAGTATTTTAGTATGCTAAATACACGAATCCGTCAAAAAGCTACGGAAGCGAATGCACGACATTTGTTAATTTTATTCATTTGATATTTTTCAAATTTAATAGGAATTAATTATCTTTTCGCTTTAAACTAGTGTTTCGTTGGAAATTTTTCTGCTTTGTGTTGCTGTGGGTGTATTCGCAGAAAAATAAATATAAAATTTCAGGATTAGAGTCTTAGTATATTGAACGAGGTAGGCACATGCTTTATATTAATTCGTTAGCACATGTTGAGAACAATTGTGTTACGCGTTAAACTAAAAGGCCGACGGTCCTTCGCAATCGTTTAATAAATTTTTTATTTTGGGCCCGCGAATGAGACACACGGATGAACACAAAGGACAGTGAAAGCGTTAACTTTTTTAATTAGTAACCGCGACATACAACGCGGCAGAAAAGCTGTCGTTTTACGAGCGTGAAAATCTGATTTAATCATCGCAATTAAAATAATTTTTCAGCGAGGTAAAAACGTAACGCACCAAGGATGATAAATTGTCGAGTCGTTAAATACTTGTATTCGTTGCGATAATAATTTTGCAAACAAATATCATTTTGATCGATCCAATTTTCACCAATATTATTTCGCTATGCAACAATGTTAGGTGTTGAATATCGCTTAAGGCTCGAGGTAACAGTTTCGCAAACAAGTGTCATTTTGATGACGTAGGGAAATATTCCTTTATCTTCAATATTTTATATTTTCAATGCATAAAAAGTTCCAACACTCCAAAATACCATCACGTGCAAATCGTCTCATTTTCCAAAAGGTAAATGAAACAAGTCAAAGGAAATAAAAAGAAGAGGATCTAAAAGAATATTACCCTCGTAAAGATACTTATAAATAAAGGAAATAAAAAAAATAAAAATTCAAAGATATTTATTTCCTGTTCTGTAAAGTACAAACTGAAAAATTAATTGTCTATTAACCATTCTTTAATTCGCGAATCGTCCACGGATCAGTTACAAAGAAAAGGTTGACAAGTATCGATCGTCAACTTTCCATTCCTTCAATTCGTAAACCCAAACGTTACACCCTCGATCAAACTCCCCGTTTACAGAACGGCAAATCGTAAATCTCTTGCACGCTAATTATCCACCCTCAAACATCAAAATCACCAGTTAAACGCATGTTGAAAGGGCGGAAACGTCGCCGAACATCCCGGCGATAATTCGAAGCTCAACTTCCAGCCAAGCGTAGAAAGGCGTCGCGTCGGGAGCTGTTCGAAGGAGTGAGTTAATTGTCCAACTTGTAAAGAGTATGAGAGAGAACGAGAGAGAGAAAGAGAGAGAGAGAGAGAGAGAAAAAGGAGAAGAGGGCGAGAGTTGCACAATTCACGGTGGACGTCATCGACTTAAGTGGATATCATTTGATCGCGCGGGACCTTTTCCTCCGACTAGCATCCCTCTATTTACGCAGGGGGGATGTTGCGAGGAGGGGGGATAGAGTGGGGCGGGCATTTTCGTTATACCTGACCTCGGGGACGACTTTGTACTTTGTTCGGAACGAGTCAGTCGTGCTTTGCCTTTCGCTTCGAAAGCATCGTTGTCGTTCTGCTCGTTAACGCGTGCCGTCCCATTCGAAGCGTAACTTATACACAGCAACTTAATGTTAGTGTTTTCATACGTGTGTGCGCGACTTTCTCTGTATTTCTTTTCTTAACGTTCATTAACGAAGTTCTTAAAAACATATCGTAAAATATCTTTGAACGTTATTAACTCTTTAACCACGTCTTCGAATATTAAATTTTATTAAATTTCGAAACAACATAGTGGACTATCGAACCGATACAGTGACTTTGGATTAATATAGTTGACTGTCGAAACAATCTTTTGCAAATTCTCGAGTTTCCGAATATCGTGAACGTTAGAAGCAAAGTGAGTGTTCCTGTGCCGATTAGAGAGAAAATAGTTTCAATAGTGGAAGACAGTCTGATTTATCATCCGCTGTTTGGCTGGACGAATGTTTTAGAAAACCCTCGGGCCTCGCCGACTTGGAGAACGCCGGTGTGAATTTCGCTGGCAAAAGGTAAGGCGATTTATCTATCACTAGTCGATATCCGCGTTGATTTCTCTCAGGAGTTGACTTATTAAGATATTTCGGCCGACGAATGGATTTCAGGAAAATTTTACGAATATTATACGCAGAAGTTCGATCGGTTATAGGCCCAAACTGGTGAAAAACTCCTATTTTTAATATTTTTAACCATCTGTAGCTCACAATAACGTTAACCGACTTCGATGAAATTTTCAACATGCGTGTAACCAATATAAATCGATAAAGTATTTTTTAATGTTTGCTAGCCAGGGATAAAAAAAAATTGTAACCGCGACCTTTCTCACTTTCTTCGTGATTTTGATCAATTACAATTTTTTCAACATTTTTTTACACGTCGTCTAACATCTAGTGAACTATGTAATTTCTAAAATAAAAAACTCAGATCCGTTGGTCCAATATTAAAAAAGTTATTCCGCTTTAAAGAGCGCTCAAATATACGCGAGTCACCGTATTGTGTACATACGCAGAGATTGTATCGATTCTGTTGTGGAATTTTGTTTTGGAAGAAATAGCTTTAGGGCGTGAGATGTAAACACTTGACAGAATTTGCTCTACTTTTTGCATTTGTTCCTGAGTTTAATTTCTAATGCGTCGAAATACCGTTCAGAGAAGGTGCACAAAAATAGCCCGAACTTTGATTATGTTACAGGCATCGAATAATCATAACAAAGAATAGAGGAAAAAATGTTGTTGTAATTTAATAGCAGATAGTGACCAGATAGCATTTCGGCAATAAAATATTATGGCGCAATATATAAAATTTGTACAAAATATTTAAAGAATAGAGATCAATTGACACAGGTTTCTGTTTTATGAAAATGAATTTTTAATTCGGTTCTGTGATAATGTAGGCGGTTTTATTGATGCGCGTGAAAAGTTTTTTTACAAAGAAAATTTCATCGAGAAAAGCGCAGCTCCGTTTAGCCGCTGTCGCGTTATTTTCGTCGACTTTCTCGTAAAATAGGCAGCGAGAAGAGATATTCCTTAAATATTTTAATTATTCTTGAATTTAATAACCCGATTCGAGCGATAAATCCTCTGAAACTCTGCAAGAATCGAATAATTTGAAAAAATCGAAATTCTTTGCTCGAACATGTAGCCAGTCATCCGTCAAATGGCAAGACAAAGGGTAAAGATTTCAAACAAAAATTTGTCTAAAACTTAAATAAAAATATCGTAAAGCAGAATATCCCCCCGGGTGCAATAAACGTTTCAAAGTCTTCAAAGTAAAAAGTCACTGGTAAAGTACTCGATGAATATTTCCAATAATCCCCCACTTTGTAATACGTTCGGCACGTAGAAACGGTGACACATGACGACCCTTAACCGCGCCCTTAATGTGCGAGTCGATTTCGTTGAAGTTGCATGGGAAAATCGGCCGTTAAATTTGCGATTCAGCCAGTAAATATTGGGTATCGGTGTAACGAAACTGCATGCTCGAAACAGCTATCCAGCCCAACCACTCTATATCAAATATATATTCTGAACCGACGCATCGTAAACACGCGCGAACTGACCACGATCTGACCGTACTCTATCTACAGGGTGAGATCGTCAAGGGGATACGTTCAACTCGTCCCTTTCGTCTCTTGGGATGCATAATACAGCCTCGGGAATTATATTTTAATTATTTTAAGAATCTTTTGTTTTATTATCTTCTTTGTTTTATTCCCATGTATAGTAATCTGTTTTTCAATTGGTGAATCGACAAGATTTAATAAGAAAATTTGCTATTTATCCTATTCTTCGTACTATATTCAAATGTTGATTAAATTTTAGATTTATATAATAGATATCGTTTCCTAACAAAGATGTCCAGGCTTATCGTAATACGACAATTTTTCATAATGAGAACTAGAATAGGATGCTGCAAATTACTCTGATGGAATTACTTTAGTTTGGTATTGATCGGAAATTTGGTAATTTTAGTTAGAGATTTCGAATATTTTTATTACGAATCTGTTGATACAAGGTTTATTGGAAACCTTAATAGCTAGATTAACGGAATAATGATTAGATGTTTCAAGGTGGTAAACGGTGTTTAGCTCGTTTATTATCGTAGATTTTAAAATATCCACGATAAGTGTACAGACAAAGAATTGTTCGATGTTATTAAGAAAATAAAAATGATATAATTATGTAACTGGGACGATCATGTAAATTTGAAATGGGAGGAACCTAAGAGGAAGATGATAATCTTTTACCTACCCACCTAAGTATGAATTCATAAATCCTGCTGCAAATTCGCTCGGTACTTTCAAAGTATGGTGTGTCAGAGAGAAACGATGGTATCATCCTTCGTAAAGCAGATTATTGTCTGCATCCAGTGTTCAGACGTTCAGATTTGGGTGGCTGGAAAAGTTTCGAGTACACAGGGCGAGGCACTTGAAACAGGCCACCCAAATAACTTCCTGACTTCTTGCAGATAAGGTGGAGTGTTTCAGATAAAAGTTTCTAAACTCGTAGCGAGAAACCGCGCGATAAAAATGAGATATTAAGTTCATTGCTGCTTCTTCATTTCTTCACTATGCATTCCTGAAGCGAACTGTTTACGAGATTCTTTCAGTCCTTCGCTTTTGATTTCTATCAGATACGCGGACATTTTTCAATAATGTCGCCTATAAGGACGCCCCAAGACTATCGATTTAAGTATATCGTCAGTATTTCAAGGTTCTCAATTAATAGAATCAGTATGTATTGTTCAGACAATATTGTTAATATTCATTGACAAAGCATATTGCGAAAATCTTGAAATATTGACTATATCGTTGATTGTTTAAGAGGACACTTAAAGGATTTTGCTGCAGAAGAATCGAAGTTTTGATCGTTTTACAGGAAAGACAAGAAATATGAATATTTTTAAAAAATTGCACCCTCGTTGTACGAATTTTTATTTACATTCGTATATACATTCGTATTATAATAAATTATTTCTGTTAACGTTATAACAGAAAATCGGATTTTATACATCGATTTTTAAATATCGATTTCGATATATAGATATTGTCATGAGAGGGAAAATAAGTTTAATGTTTAAAGCTGCGCTGTGCTTCATTTAAGAAGACTCATCTTCTCGCAATTATTCTTAAACGAACATCAAACACGAAAGTATCGTGTTTTTCTCCAGAAGATAAATTACTTCCACAGAAAATCATACTCTGGCTTAATTACCCCGAGACAAATATTAGACATCGATCTTACGCTACATTATAAAAGAGTCTTCTTAATTTCCTTAACTCTCTCGGCTACGAATAGAATACTATTTTTATGTAATTATGAAACAATTACGGGTCACGATAAAATACGCTGTCTCCGTATACAGTTTCGGTCGGTCTCTCGTAATTTCATCTCTAAAGAGGCAATTTATCATTTGTTTTCTATTATCATTATTGGAACAGTATACGTATCAGCTGAAACTCCATTCTTTAAACGAATAATACACGTCAAACATTTTCTTATTAACAAAAAATTGCACCGTCATAAAAACTGAATCTAAACTTTATAATCCGATTTAACCATCATTTCTCAAAATATAGTTAGAACCGCCACGCAACATCCAATCCATTTATAATATATTTTGCAATATTTCACGCATCGCCATATAATATTTTTATAATATCGGACAAATTGAGCGGAAAATCTACCTTCTTTTTTTGAATAAAAAAATTAACACGAAATATCCTATAAACCACGCATCGTCCACGTAGTCGAGATTTCCTCGTGGAAATAGTCCCATAGGATACTCGACTGTGACGTAATTCCCGAGCCACCCTGTACGCGCAGTCCGCGTCCATGCGAGAGAGCGGATATCGGCTGTGTATGTTTGCGAGGTTCGTGGGGTTAACTCGCAGCGCCGGAAGCATTACCAGGAATCAAGTTTACGTTTCCTGATATGCGTATTTCCAAGCCGTGACATATGATTTAGACGTCATGCAGGCTTCCCCGCGGCCTCACGATCACTACCACGCGCAACCCCTGTTTCCAGTATCATCGTCACACGTCGAAACTTGCGCGATTTTACGGGTCGAAGTTACGTTTCCTGACGTGACCCTCCATCGAACGTCTTCGACCTCGTTTTCCCCTTTTTTACTTCCTTACTGTATCGTCTTATCCAACGATTTAATCGGATACCCGATATCCATGTCAATACCTTTCTTTCTTCGATGGTTTCCGTATGGATCCTCTTCTTTTTCGTTTTTATCTCTTTAGCGTAACATCCTGCCTATGACATAATAGAATTTCGTGGATCGTTTTGCGATATTGTCATTTTATTTGATATTTCGTATTTATTAAATTATCGTGTTATTAAATTATTGAATTATTAATTTATCGTGTAAAAAAATTTGACTTTTATCGTGTTTCAACTGCGAATTCGTATCGGCTAAGAAGTTCTTTATAAACGGAGAACTAAAGAAGACGTAAAAATACATTACTCGTTGAATTATCAAAAGGATAAGAAATAGAATTGTCTGGCTAGAATGATCCAGTTTAAATTACCGACATTTATTTCTAAGAAATCCGATAGAAAAATATTCTCCGTACAACAGAGCAACCGATAGTAACGTCGCATCTGTCCTAATTCATTTGAAACGTTTAAACGGTTGAATTTCGCTGATACAAACGCGAAGCATGACAAACACGGGTCGAATGGAAAGCTAGATGGGTTTTTAATGCGTTACAGGAAACTTCGTGCAGGAAATAAAGAGCCAAGTGAATTACATCGACGTTTTATATTGTCTAACAAAAATCGAGTGGAAATCGAACCAATTCTCCAAAATCCCAGCCGGTTATTTATTACGGAACAAAACCGATGCCAGCAAATCAAGAGATTCGCCGTGCAGTTTCATGTGCAACTTTCGCTCGTCGGTGCACGCAACTTTTGCTTCTCGAAATCCCTCGGGGAATTTAATCAAACATCGAACAATAACACGAATCTCTGGTCTCTGATGTAAAATATGACGTATTGTTTTATTGGTTTCAATTAACACCACCCACGAAACAGGAACCATACATTATTCCGATTTTTTCTTTTTTCCTTTTTCATTTTTTGAAATCGGAGATTGTATCGCTCAGTCTAATAATACAAGTTGATTCATACCAGTAATAAAAATTAAATCTTTCCATATATTTTTTTTTATTGAAAATTGAACAGAGTTACGTAGAAATTATTTTTATTCAGACAGATCTATATAGGTATACGTAAATGGTATTGAAAGATGTTTTAATAAATATATTTTGTTTTTAAAGACAAGTGTTGATTTATAGTATCGAGTAATAATTTTATTTACTTAGAGTCACGTTTTATGTTATTGTTGAGAATTGTGGATCTTAATTGGTGAAATAAAAGTAAAGGAACACTAAGGTTACGCTTAGAATTCATATTAAAATAGTTTTACATTTATTTAATAAACGATTTCTAGGATCTTCGCCGATATACATTTGCACGCGTCTCAGCATTCTCTTTGTCTCACCATCTTCCGTACCACATTCCCAACGAAACAGTTACATCTTTCCGTTTTTCGAGACGCCGTGCACACACATACTTCCATACACTTGTATTCACATACGTGTGCCACTACTACGCGGCCAATCTAATCTAGCACACATAATTATACATGTCTCAATAGTTATATTACTTTTTTTAATATTTCTATAAATATTAACTATAGTTAACTATTTGTGATGGATAGACTTATCGTTCTACTTCGTATAATTACCATTTTATTCAATCAACTCGTTTGATACTGTAGTTCCTAATTAATAGTAATTACAGCGTCTCTAACTCGTAATTTGCTACGTTCTCACAAGGTCCATCGAGTAACCCTCTCATAAAACCAAACTGTCCGAAACCGTTTCAGATACTTTTCAACCAGACATAAAAATCTAACACCCCCCTCCCCTTAAAGACGTTCCTATAAAGTAATATACAATTCGTACAATTCCAAATACCATAAACTTTTCGTCAGAATAAAGAAAACATCACGATGATAAAACGTAGGTATATGGTAGCTTTAAAAAAATATTCGATAGGTATATTTGTTATCGATCGTCTTCCACACTGGACGCATGGAAATTGCTCTTCAAATTGAGGGTAGTAAACATACCTCCCTCAGTATCTCGTAAATTGTTACAGCTAGAAAAATGGTGTAAATGGATGAATTTTATATTTTTGGAGCAACGAACTTTCATTCGTTTAAATAATGTATTCAACGTTATTGCGTTTCGCTAAACTTTTCCCGTCGATTTCTATGTATAGACTACATGTCTGATTAAAATTGTTAACTTTTTTTATAACGTTCTGCTGTTTTCGAGGCAAAAAAAACCGATTTAAATTCTTTTCAAACAATTCCACCATTGTCCATATTTCGTAAAATAATTCGAAAAAGTTGTAATCGAAATATCAAATTTCAAAGCCAAGTAATTTCTCAAACATTTTCCTCGATTGGAACTTTGTAACTTGGGCAAAACGTGCTCCACATCTATCACCCTTCAATTACCTCCAATTACTGGAACACCGACAATCCGTCACTCGAAAAACACCCCTATTAGTCTCAAATTTTATCGTTTACAAACAAGAAGCCACCCCTTCGCTTGCTTTCCCTTTGCGGTTCGCTAGGAATTTCAGTGACCAAAATCCGCGTGACAAACGCGTCAATTACGATCGATCGGTCGAACGAACGACGAGAATAGGTACAGGTGACTCGTTGCACGCAGTTTGCAGGACGCGATTTAATAGAGAAATCTATTTGCGCCGTCGCGTCGGCGTGGCCGATTCGAGAGCCGCATTGACGCGATACGAACGTGTAGGAACGTGAAACAGCCCGCAGGCGGTTCCAACCCTTAGCCTGCCGATAATATGGGCTTGTAATTAAAGCTCGATGATCGACGCACGCCATCCTGACCGATTGATCGTTTGTGGCCTGTCAAGTCGCGATAACGTCGCCCTGAAACTATGTTCGGATCAAGATTCTTAAAACTATCGATAGATAAACATTTTCTTTTATTTTATTTTTGATTATATGGATAAGCTTTTATTTGATAAATTGCGGACTGATCGGTGAAAAGTAGTTTATACTTTGAGAGCGTAAAGTTGTACTTAGATGATAGTGATTATTACTTTGTACACAGTGATTATTATATATAATAATTATACTATTATTCAGCATGCTCAATTTTATAAATGGCGTTACAAGCTTAATTTTGGTAATGATTAGAGATATTAACGAAAGTATAAATTTTTTCCGCAAATTTTTTAGCAAATTTTTTAGCAAATTTTTTTAAAATTCTACTTATTTCGTTGAAATTTTATTCAATCATATTTCTTTTTTAATTCGCCAAAAATTTATCGAATTATCAACTTTGAATACTTTTATTCCGAGCGATTATAATCGCTATTAACATTCGTCAACCGGTTTTCTTCCCTGAAACCTAATTTTCCCCGCTTAATCATCCCCCGGTGAACTACATTCTTTTTGTATTTCAAACTACGCTCGCCCGATTTCCACGACACAGCGTTTTCTCGCCGATTCCAATTTGCACCGACCTCATTAGAAAAATATTCACAATCACCTCGTCGCATTTCCAACCGCTTATCCGTTCTGAACTCGACGTAAATTATGTTAGTTGAGCTGCGACGGGCTTGAACACGATTTTTTTCATGCGAGATCGACGCGTTATAACTCGGCGAAGCGACGTTTTATTGCCAGCCATGGCGTCGTAAATCTTTCACACAGCCCGTCCCGAAAGTTCGCCGGCCGCATTTGTAGGAAATTCATTTGAAATTCATTTGAAATTCATTCCGACAGGAGAAGAAGTCACGGCAATGCAGGAGACTTTTAAAACTCCTCGCCCTCCCCGATTTAATTACTCCCCGTAACGCGGTTTTCTCATAGTCACGAGCAAAATATTCGTACACTAATTCAGAAAGGTATAACGTTGGAACATTTAACAACGGTGAACTTTTACGTCCATTTATCGTGTACTTCTGTCGATATGTAAAGCATATTGAAATTTCATTAGCATCGTAACGAGACTATCGTGATTGGTAAGATTTGAAACCGATCTGAAAGTACATCCAATTATTTAGACCTATCTATAATTACGAAACATTAAAATCTCATAATAATTATTATACATTCTGTATATTCCAATTCTATTCTAGTTTTATGTCATAGCTTTCTAGCCTTATGAATATTTCATTCTCCGATTGTATATTTAACTTCTCACGATACATTCAAAATTTCACGCTCTACCGTCAAACTACCACTATCTTTTGTTGATAATATATCGTCGACAAGTGTCTTCTTTAATGTTTTATCCAATGATTCGTTTCACCTTCTCAAGCAATTTTTGATAATCCGCGTTTTCATCACCGTTTACCTTTACTCGCTACGTACCAGCATATGAAACATAACTTCTGAGATTTCGCAAATGACGCAACAGAGTATCATGCCTAAAGTGGCCATCCTCTGTTCCATACAAACCAACAACTGGCTGACTAATATACTGGTTGGTTAATTAATACGCTCGCGCCATTAATAACCGGGACGAAGATATCCAGATGGTTTAATTCGGTGCGGCGAGTTAGCGCTCTAAAAGGCCATATTGTCTAATCCACTTTCCTGGAAACGGCCCAATGAGTTATGCTGGCACCCGCTAAGCAACATTCAAGAGACAATGCTTCGATATTGTTAATGCTTCAGAATCGATATAATTTTACCAGGTGGAAGAGTCGAAACTATTTTAAAAACACGAGAATCACAGTAATACCGAAATTTCCTTTTCACCGCCCAAGGTTCATCAAGTTTCTATAGAAGCACGTTTGATCAACGTTACAAAGTTTCACAATATAAAGACGACGTTTTTATTTTTACGACACGTATTCTATGACAATTTTTGTTACCATACGACATTCTAGTAAATGAAACTCGGATCTACAGCGGACGTGTTAAACAATAAAACAGCAGTAACGCGACAAAAGTACACTGTACCCGCTATATCAAACGCAAAACCTCAAAAACCGTACCACAAAAATGGTAAACTTTATCGACCAGTAAAAATTCATTAGAAAATCCGCTGCGAGTGATCCTTAAGCTCTTTAAATACAGATTCGCCAATCAACCCCCGGTAGACTTAACAGTTTTCCTGCGAGGTTTCGATGTCCAAGCGGCGGGTCGCTGCCTCTCCTTGGCCGGCCATTAATTTCTCGAGCACGTAGCCCACCGCTCGTGTTCTCTTTTTATATTTCGAGTCACCTCTTCCCGAGGTAAGCGGCGTAGAAACTTCGTGTCCCGCAAACGAGTTCCGAGCCAATGCGGCGCGGGGGTTCTGCACGGTACAAACGTGCGGAACGATCTCCGCTTTTTCTCCGACAATCCCCTTTCCACTATCGTCCGTCTCTTCGGTTGCCATCGTTGCGAACGGGTCTACGCCGTTAAGGCTGCAACTTCATAAGTGGCAACGCGGTTTCTTCTGCGTGTCGCGACGCAAAAATGAACGACTTAATTGAAAACCGGGGAAATAGAGTTCGAGCTTTAGGTTTCGTGGGTTTGCGCGAACTGCAAATTCGAAATCTGACGTTGTATAGCTTAGGGATTTCGTTAAATTAAATTTCAGGTTTTAGTCTGGCTCTTTATAGCGCGGTTCAGATTGGTTTTCTGTGTAGAGAGTTTAAATTTCGTGGTACAGTTTCGATTTTCTGGATTATTGATATTTAGAGATATTTTTTACATTTATCGTTTCAAGGTTTCATGCGAGAAGATTTGAGATCGTTGTTCGGTTTCCTGTAGCTTGGCTCCCTGGCATTCGTATTTCTTGTTTTGTAATTGAATTTTTATTATTATTTGTATTCATTTTTGAGCAAAGTTCATATCCTATTTGCATGGACTAGTTCGCTAACAAGATAGTAGGCTTTGGATAGCAACTCTCAAATTTTCTGAACCATTGGTATTTAGAACCTACAAACGTTGCAATATTTTATTTTTGTTATGCTACATAGGATATTTTTATACTCGTATCGAAACAAATATCGACACCATGTCGTGCAACATTCGTCTCAAACCTTTTCTGTATCATTCATAGTTTCCGGGATATTTTCGTGTTTCTGGATAAAACGGACACACTGTACATCGAAGATCGTTTTCACAGCGGAAACACTCTGCGTATTCTCAGTTGATTCCAAACTCGCGCTAGAAACTCTGCAACAACTAGTCAACTTACACTTACGTTACATTTCTTCGAACCGCAACCGATCTACTCCAACTTCTCCGTTACGCAACGAACATTTGCTTCTCTCCTTTTCGATACTTTTTGAAGTACCGACAAACATGGAAAAATCGAGGGAACAATAACGAAGGAAGACTCTTGGTTCATCGATGCTCTTTCCTGAACTCGACCTAACGAGGAAAAGGAAAGTTGGAAAAGATGATGGAAATACGCTACTCGAAACTTGCTGTTTCGGTTTGAGGAACCGAACGTTTGGTATATTTGTTTATAAACGTGTTCAAGACCACGTCGATCGTACGTTCAGTTGAATTTCATCATCCCGTGCTTCCTCGCGCGTATTCCGCTTCGCTTGCTCGAGATTTAGCCGGCCAACTCGGTAGAAGCATTTTCTTTTTGTCGCTGTGTCGTCGTTTCGCCAAACTTATGCGTTGGA
Source organism: Bombus flavifrons (assembly GCF_040668555.2). Taxonomy (NCBI): domain Eukaryota; kingdom Metazoa; phylum Arthropoda; class Insecta; order Hymenoptera; family Apidae; genus Bombus; species Bombus flavifrons. The sequence goes on from NC_138450.1 coordinate 13,122,928, forward strand.
CTATCCCCTCAGTCGAAAGTGGCTCGTTTGACTCACGTGGCCAACTTCCAAGATTTTCTGCCGGTCTGTGAAATATTAAAATTACTCGCACCAATTGGATCAGAGCTATCGACGATGCATCGTGGAAACTGCTTTGGAAAAGTGGATTTGGGTGGTTGGTAACGTTTGTTGGGAAAGTTTGGGCGAAGAAACGTTATGATTAGGAAGATGGTTTGGATTTGACAGGAGAATGAGTCACGTTGTAACGAAATATTGTTGAAACTTTAAAGCAACTGTCTAGAGATTCTGTTAGACATTGACGCGATTAACTGCTATTGAAGTGAAATAAAATGGTAATTAAGGAGGTCGTTTGACAGGAGGATGAATCGCTATACGAAGTTATAAATTTGCAGAAAATATTAAAAGATCGAAGAAAGAGTGATTTTTTGGGAAAAAGAATTTCCACGTTAGCAGCGATTAGAACGGTTGATGACTGTTATTGAAAATGTTGAGCAACTAAAGCGTTAGATCGACTGTAAAATTTTTATTATCAAAACAATAAAAGATTCAAGATGTGTCAAGATTCTATTCAAACTTTAGTCCTATATAAACGTTAATTAGGACATTGCTACGTTGCGCTTTTAAACAAAATATTTCCTCGAGAGAGTCGTTTAAAAACTGCTACCGAGTAAATAAGAACCTTCAGGAGAACTTCAAAGAGAGTTATGAAAGCGGAAATTTAGTCATAGACAGTTAGTCAAAAACATCAGTACTTCAACTCAAAGACTCCACTGCGTTAATAAGTTATCCAACTCGAAATCACGTAGTAAAATGTAACTTTAAAATTCACTCCAAAAATCATAGAAGAAACTCTTCGACAAACAACCCTCAGTTTATACACACACCCCTATATAATAGTATTAAACCAAAGTTAATTGAAACCAAACATTTAGAACCACGAGATTATTAAGTTGGTTTATTGCTTCTAAGGAATTTTAAAGACAAGTTTCGTTGTAAAACCTTTCACGTATAAAATCACTTTATTATGCGTATAATTTATTGTCTATTTTTCTCATTCTTTCTTTTTGTTACAATCGTTTACCATTTTTCAAGAAATTTCGTTATTCCTCCTTGGCAGGAGGACAAAATTCTTTTTGTGTTTACATGGCGATACAAATATCACGTTTAAAGGGAAACGGGACAGTTTTTCGACATTAAACTTACATTTCCCCTAGAATACCTTTCAATATCACAAAATGGAATTTATTTCTACGACAAATCAATGAAATAAATTAAATAGATACTGGCCGAGCTTCTCGGCCATAGATCAAACCAATCCAATTCAATTGCAGAATAAATTAAGAATAGAATTCAATTAGAAAGAGAAGGAATACGAAATTCTTGCTTTAATCACGATTTCATTTCGTACCTCTCGTTTCTCCGAGAATGCCGTTCTTTTGAGATTACACTGACACTTTCTTGAAAAAATCCTCTTGCTTCAAATAATAGAATTCATTTCAGTAGCACATCAAAGAGCACCGCGTTAATCCGGCAGAAAAATTCGAGTCTGCTTTACAAACTCTAGGCGCACCGTTTTCTCTCCCTCTCTCGCGCCCTTTTCCACCCTTACCACCCTCTTTCTCGAAAAAAAAAAGCGGAAAAAGTTAGTGGAAACGCGCGAACCTCCTTTTAGAGCAGTTGTGATTCTTGGAGCGTTCAGCTACTCTTCGTTATTTATTTCTTTCCGTTCCCCTGCCTCGTTGCCCCCACGTTTCGCCTTTGTGGTAAATTATTGTCGTCCTCCTGCCTCTTCCTGCTTCCGTCTTCCACGCCACGACGATGCCACGTTCTCGTCGTCGGGTGCTACGTACGTGGCTGAAAGCCTGACAACCCGAAGGGTAGAGGACCCTGCAACGTACTAGATTCAAATTTCGCGAAGAACACCACCAAGGATTTTTATCCGCCTGTGACGATATATCGTTTGAAACGTCCACGAGGACTAAATTTTATGGCGTATCGCACGGTTAATTGGGTCTTGGGGTGAACAAGGACAATCCTCTGTTCGTAGGGTAGTTTGTTGGAATACTCTTCTATTAAATTGGAACTACGTTTAATCGCGTTTCGTATAAATTATGATAGAGAGAGAGAGAGAGATCTCTCGTATTGTACGATACTTTAATATGAAATTGTATCCCTGTGACCTTTGAATTATTTCTTTACGTTAAATAAAAATTGCAAACTTTTTATTATATTTTGTAACTTTGTATTATTCAATATACTCCATTTATTAAACTTTTTATATCGTTAAATTAATATTGCCAATATCCGTGTGTCGCTGGAACCATTTTTCTATATTAAAATTGTATTTTCCAACGTTTACGTTATTAAAGATCCGTCATTAAATATTGAAACACCTATATTATATAGCTTTTATAACCATGTTTTTGTATATCTTTAAAACTCTATGTTATTAATCATACTATTCAATTTTTTTCATTATTAAAATCCTGTCACTCTCTGGCCTTGTATAGAAATTTGTATATTTCCCTTTAATCTCTTTTTTTTTACGTTATATCAGTATCGTATTTCACTGAAGTTTCAATAATTTTGTATCGAATTAAAACTCTGTTTTCCAATATTTTGGGAAACTTTTTTTTACCAAAATTAATATTGTATTTTCTTGAATGTTGAATCAATACGTAGTCGTTTTATAAAACATAGATGGAGAATGATTTATTCTCATTTTTTCTCTCCGCGTGCAAAATTACAGCTGTCCATTCGAAATTGCATTGATTTAGGAAGAATCCACGTGTTTCCATTTTTAAAGGTGGTCGCTTGAATTTTTGATACTCGAGCCAGTCGCATTTTTAGCTGGAACATTTCAGCATTAGCATAAGGTACAATGACAAGTGATTTGTTACTGGCTGTCTTGCTCGCTGGGAATATTTGCTCTTTGAATATTTTTTCGCATTGTAAAAGTGAGATTTACGAGCGTAATAGAACGATATCTCGATAGTTACTCGTATCGTGTAGTCAGCTACTAAATAATACTGATTAACGCTACGTTATCGTTCTACGTTCTATTCCATGCATTATTCAAGCACAGGACTGTAGAAAAATTATTGGATAGAATATTCTATTATACGTACGTATATCGACCTGCATTGGAAACCAAATTTCCCTACATGATGCAATACTGTTGCTGTAAATCTATTGTAGAACGTTCCTTTCTGTATTACCTCGATCACCATTTTTTCGTGGAATTAAACCTTTTCGCTGCGTATTGAAATAATGGAGTATGGTAAAAACCGGTGTTATTTTGTTACATAAATGCGAGAAAAAGATATTTTATATGCGTGGAATGGAAAATTCGAACGAAAAAAAAAAAACAAAAATAGAAACTAAAAGAAATTTGTTACATTTTTTTCAAAAGTTTTTGTTCCTCTTCCATAGTAATATTTATAAAAGCGTTGAGAAGGATATTCTGGATATTCGAATCGGTTTCTTAATAATTCAAAAACATTCTTATGTCTGTAGATTTTCATCTTCTTCGAGCGAAACAGTTTCAACGGAGGAGATTAATTAATTCGAAGGTCGTAAGAAATGCAGTGTTCTTTTAACAACAAATACGCAGATTTGGATAAAGAAAGGCATCCACACAAATGAATATTATATATCGAATTTGTAAAATATGTGTTGTAACGAACAAAACCTATACTGCAAATTGATATTTATTAATTAAAAGAAGCCTTATAGGTCCCTTATTCAGAAAGTTTCTGAATTATTCGTAGGACATGAATATCGCTCGAAACTTTCACGCGAGATCGAACATCCCAAGATGAAATCGGTCGACGTTTACCGGCCTTAAGCGTCGATGTAACAATTTTTCTCGGTGAAAAGATTACCCTGGTCAAAGATCCCGTGGAAATCGTTGCTCTGCCACCGGCGCGAAGAGCTCCTGTAATCGCGTAGATGTCAATAAACGGATAAATCTCGGCGAAGATTCACGTTACCACGAGTAAGAGCGCAGGAGTGGGTAGCTTTTAATCGTTAAAACGTCGATGAGCGAGCAAACCGCTTCGGAAATGGGCAAACAAACCTGATGGCTGTGAGCTTTCGCCGATTCGCAAAGACAGGCCGACGTTCTTTTCGCCGATGGAACGAAGAAAAGTGAGCAGCGCGATGGAGCAAATAAAAATTATACTTGAGAGGTTATTAAAGATCATCGATATTTCTTGATATTCAGATTATCCATGTTCAATGATATTTATCAAAACATTAATAATATTGTTTAGAAGTCGATAACACGAGAGTTCGCAGGATGTAGCGTGTATTAGCATATTTGTTAATTAAATGGAATTTGTCGGCATGTTAACGATATCATCGATATATTGAATTATGGACAACGTTTCGGTATTATGAATATTTACCCATAATTGATACTGGCGCCATTTCTAAAACATATTTGTGGTATATAGCGAGCAGATAATAGTAAATTATCGGAATGGAAAATATTTGTTTCTCTTCGTGACTCGATGCATAGTTTGTCAGCGGTTATGGTTTTCGATCGAGCCTGGATATTTCCTGCGCGAAAATGCGAATTTAATGAACAGACTGACTGAATGCAAGAAAAATGAAGCAAGAACAGAGCCAGGTTCAAAGGAAACTTGCTCGCTCCTGTTGCCGTTTTTCCGGTCTGATCGGACGAAGTGTTCGCCTTTCTCGGTGCGTACTTAAAAACAAACGTAGTTGCGAAGTTGGTTAAGAGTCCGTGGAATATCGAACAAGTAGCTTAAATTCGCGATTTAATTAAATAAAATAGGAAAGAATCGGAAAAGTTGCTCGATTTATAGAAATTTATAAAAATGTCCAATAATTCCTCAAGAATTCTCCGAGATGTCGTACCTTTTTAATATTAGGTCGTCCTAAAAGTGTCTTTCTTTTACAGATACGTCTTTCACAACGATGTATCTCTATACAGACATGAAACTTAATCTGTCGAGCGGTGTGATCTTTATTTTCATTGACAAAATAATATAAAATGGAAAATGTTGTGCATCCATTATTTCCTTATAAAACGAAAGAAACTTTTCGGACGACCTAATAGATTACTCCGAAATACTTATTTGTCATTGAGACAATTCGAATTTGAAACGTTCCTAGGTTATCGACAAAATTATAATTACAATTATGATAACATTATTAGAAAAATATAATACAATAGGTAGCATCGAAGACAGCCAGTTGTCAAGGTAATTTCTCAAGGAATTTAATTAATTTAATTCCTCTGTCAAGGAATATTGATCACCGATATGTAATAAAGCAAGTAATAAGAAATAGAAATGGAAACAGAAATGACATTCATATGGCTTGGTGGAAAGTTGAAATTTTACAAATTACTTCGCTCTGTTCTCCAAAGTGTTCCCAGTCAAATCCACGGGTGATCGGGCCAAGAAGAAAGTCGCAGAAAGTTACGTTTGTTCCACACTTGTTGGAAACTTTCGTCGATTTTGTCTAACACTTGCCCGTTGCTCGAGAACCTTGTTTGGCAAGTCTCCGCGCAGTCTGCTGCTTAGTAGCTGCCAGTTTGAAATGTGACACCATTTCGACGACTTATTGGGACGATCTTTTGGCGACGAGTCAGTAAAGAAATATCCAGGGGATGAAGGATAGGGCGGCAGATAGAAAGGAAATATCGGCTAAAGACGTTGGGGAAATTTAATAAGACGAAGGGATCTGCAAGTAATGAATAGAATAAAAATTGAATGACGAGTCTGTTAGACAGTTGATACGAAGGAACGTACTGTCACGAATATTTAAGCCTCTGCTAGCAAGATTAAGAAATCAATTGATCTTTACCGATATCCGGAATATTCGTTAAATTGAGAGAACAATCAGTCGCTTTTGGAATTTTTTCACAGATCAGACGCATCATAGATCTTTTAACTGTTATTATCGATAGAAAAAATTGTCAGTGGAAAGTTAGTTGGTTAACAGTGGCGAGCATTACGATTAAAATAAAAATAGTAAACTTATTGTACTGCTGTTAGCAGGTGTCTGAACTAATTGGAAGTTAGTTGGGTGCTTAGTTAAGAGAGTTTAAAGGATTAGAAATTTCATGGCGCGAAGTTTGGAGAACTGGAATTCGATAACTGTATCTATAACTGTTCCTCGATTAACAACACGTTGAAACTATAATCAAATTTTCAGCACTTACGCTAATCGAACAAACGAAGTAAATTCTTCATCTTTTCTGATCAGTTTTCCTGAAAACGAACTTTGTGAGTGAAAAATTGTCATCGACACGAGTACTTGATACTATCTTTTTGTTAATGAAAAATAACAGGCGGAGATTGATAATTGGTCGAAGTAGATGTGACTAAAAAGGTTACATAACAAGAATTATTCTCGTTATGGGAATAATTCGTTTATCGGATGAAGGACTCATCCTTTGTAACAGATAACGAATAAACAAGAATTATATTTATAATATTAAATTTTCGAAGCGTTGATTGAAGTTTGAATAGAAAAATTGATCGAACGAATCTCGTTAATTTCGAATCGGCGGATCCGGGTGCAACAGTGCAGCGGTTTCCTCGGCTACACTTCAACCCAATAAACCGGCTGATCCAAGCAGAGATCTCAATGATCCGATGACTCATCTCATGCGGAGGACATTGCCATGCTCGATGGACATTCCTCTTGACTGGCGTAACACGTGTCGTGTTAAACGAGACTCGGTCCCCTTTTAATTGCTCGTGGCATTGTGGGTGTGAATTCATGATGTCATTGGACGGGGATGATTGCGGTTTAGAAAGTGAAATTTTTGGGGTATGATTATGTGACAGGGGTTGTACGTTGAGGTTTTTGGCTACTGATGTATTATATAGTATTAACTTTATATTAAAATTAATCAATTAAAAGTTAGTTTGAAGTAATACGAAAAAATTGACAGTAGATTCAGTATCCGCGTAACTAGGACGTGGAAATATAGTTTGGATATTGATATCGATTTGGACATTGGATTTTGATCTGTGCTTTTATCGATATATTGTATTATTATGGTAATCGTATTTCAGAGACTGTTTTTTTTATTTATTATTATTTTAAAGTGTGTATCACTGAGATATGCTTTTTTTTAATGTCAATGTTGTATTTTAGAAGTCAAAATTCTCTGTTCGTAACGAGGTTCTATCTTTTTTTTTTTTAATTATGACATTAACGTCACGTGTACCTTTCGTTATTATCGATTATGACGGCGGAAGTGATCAGTGGGACCAAACGCTATTTTATTTTTCGTTTAGAGAATTATAAAAAAGTGAATTTGATGAGAACTCGTTCCAACAAAAAAAAAAAGAGGATGGTTTTATCTCTTTTAAAAAAAAGGGAATAATATAAAGATATCTCGACTGAAAGAAAGACCATTTTGGTTGATAAAATTGTTTGTTTGGTTCTCAACAGCAAACCTACAGCATTTTACCTGAATTCAAGAAAATGCATTTTTACAACATTTCATTTTTAGTGGTTTCTCTATTCAGCCTACTTTCCTCTCTGTCTGCTTGTTTGAGTGGAGTTAAACGAAATTTTATTAAGTGGAATGGTTCTCTTAAAATATTCGCTTACCAAATCTGGACGCCTCTTTTTCCAGGAATATTTCAGTTTTCGAAATATTTGACCGCTTAGGTTTGCAGATGTCTCGCAGCTATCTTTTACAGATGTATCGAACAATCTATTTAAATAGCTATCTACTAAAAAGAGGTAGCTAAAAGTATACATATATTTCCTACTATTTAGCTTCCAACCACTTCTATCGATTAACGTCAAATTTAGCTTAAGTTATTATCTCTCGTGAACCAATCCCCGAACAAATAGTAGTATTATGTGTAATGAAACTTTTTCATTTACCAATTATCAACTACTATCAAATGCAACAGGTAGTTTTTATCAATGAGTTATAAAGCTTCGTTTAAGTGTCTTTACGAAGCAACTTCACGTAAGTGTCTCTTCGCTTAAATTAAATTACCTGCGAGCATGATCATGCTTCATTGCACGTATAAGGTGACATGCAACAGGAGGTGAAACTTGAAAAGGGTCTTACACGCAGGAGGAAATCGGAAACGTGAAATAACATACACAGCGAAGACTAAACTCGAAGAGAATATTTGGTAGTTAGTAGGATCAAATATCTTACTGTCATATTTATTCTAATTGCGATGGAATATTTTTGTCGACTGAAAATAGAAAATAAACGAATCATAGGAAATATATTAGGTTGTCCGAAAAGTTTCTTTCGTATCATAAGGAAATAATTGACGCAAAACGTTTTTTGTTTTATATTATTTTGTCGAATTACGTACATTTTGTTCCGTTCAGATAAACACCGCGACATTTCACAGACTTGCTTTCACGTTTCTATGAAGGTGTACTATTGTAAAAAACACGTTTGCGAAAGAAAGACACTTTCCGGACAATCTAATGTTATAATTTATGGTACTCCAGAAGGGATGGTGTTTGAAAATAGAAATTAAACTAAGAAGAAATATTCTATTTATTTGAACAGTTAATAGAATTGAATAATTTGTCTATCGATACTTTCTAGTTTCCTAGTTCTTCTTTCGTTAACAAAATTATATGCAAGTTTATCGTTATTTAAACGTATCTCAGCCTACGTACAGGTATCCTTTTCATATACGCGAAACCGATCAACCTTCAAATATATTTCTCTCGATAAATGAATCTTCCTATGCGAAAACTTTATTCTAAAATATAAACTTACTTGTTGGCAAAATTGCCAGGTCACCCAGTGTATTTTGAAATTCGACACACACTAGTAAAGAGAAAGCATTTAAAAAATCATAGACCCATGTAGGTCAATGCTTAGCCTCGTGGTGACGTTTTACACGATCATGTAACCTGCATGTAATGCGAGCCATTAGAGCCATTTCGAGGGACGCTCGACCTTAATTGCGGTTGTTTCGACGAGATATAGTTTAACATCGCGCCCCTTTTACTTGACAGCAATTATCCTCGAGGTTGACGAACGTCCACGGGAAACTGCCGGTCGACAAATCGACCAGAATCCATTGCTCGCTTGTCTTTTTCTCTCTGCATCTAGTCACGTCTATTTTCAAACGCAACTGCCGACGTTTTGTCACCTCTTGAATTATTTCTATGCATCGCCGAAAAATCGTTACATCGATGTAATAATCGTCGAATAATATCTATTAATTTTCATAAACGCGAGTTAATTTACTCAGAACAGAATACTCTCGTCTGTGAAAGAAACGATCTTCTTTATCAATTATTAATAGCAATTTTCTCAGTTGATTATTAAAGATGCGATGTACATGCTAAAATTTGAGAGCAGCTTTATCAAAAGCAAATATATTTATTGTTTAATCAATTAATAATTTATAACGGTACAAAGTGACTAGAGAAATTTAATTTAATTTAGGTTGACAATTTCTGGACATACAGTACTGCATGTTATATAGTACTGTACATGAAAAATGCAAATTATTCACCGAAATGTTTGTCAATCAGTTGCACGAAGGATATTAAAAGAATTTTTAATCCACAGGTTTCACGATATTCGGGAGTGTGATTGAAAGTTTAAACCAGCTCGAAAATCATCGAATGCAGTACGTACATAAAAGATCAAAATTATCCATCGAAATGTTATTTCAATTAGATCGGAAATAATTAATCCGCAGAAAATGTTCGATATATAGATGTGGAAATGTGCGGAAGTGTTATTGAAAGTTGAAAAACCGTTTAGAGAGATTTCGAACTGAGCCCCAGTTATTAAACTTTCCTTCGGGTAACAGTTAGTGAAATATCGTCCTGGCTAATTACCAAAATCCCCAAGTAACTGCGCCACCGACCGCGGAAAAACTACGACGTGTGAGCCGCAAGCTGCACGAGGAAAGCTTCTTATTACGTGTTCCGTTTATTTCCGGTAAAGGAACGGGGGGGAAAAAGGAGGAAAAAGCATTAAACGGCGCATTGGCAGCGGTTACGAAGCCGACTCGTGGCTTTTAAAGAAGAAAAATCACGAGCGTGCTCGAAGTTACCGTAAAGAAGCCAAATAGTTGGCGAAAGTTTTCGATCGAGTTGCCGGTTGTTTATTAGCCGAACCAATCGAACAAATTGATTTTTCAAATTACTTGAAAATGTTCAAGTGCGTTTTGTACCATGACAATTTAATTTTAACATTGAAATCGAGCTTTATTTAAACGCAACCTTCTCACTTCTGAGATATTCCGATATATCCGTCCAATGTTTTACAACGTTGATAATTTATTAATTCCTCCGTTGAATATTTTTTTCATATTTTCTACGTCCTTTTAAAATTCCTACTGTTAAAAAAGGATATGATGGATACGCTTGTACTAAATGTTCGTAGCTATACGAAAAGGAAACTTAAATATACTATTTCAGCGAGCACGTTATATACAGGGTGGTTGGTAACCGGTGGTACAAGCGGAAAGGGGGTGATTCTACGCGAAAAAAGAAGTCGAAAATATAGAATAAAAATGTTTCGTTTGAGGCTTTGTTTTCGAGAAAATCGACTTTGAATTTTCGCTCGGTACGCGTGCACTTTATCGCGTCTCGTTATAACGGATCTCACTGTAGATCGTTGTCTCGATGGAAAAATTTAAAAAATAAAAAGAAAAATTTTTATTCTATGTTTTCGACTTCTTTTTTCGCGTAGAATAACCCCCTTTCCGCTTGCACCATCAGTTACCAACCACCCTGTATATGCATTCTAAACATAATTGATCGTTATTACCAGATCAATTTTACATCTTCGGTGCTGACAATAACCTATTACATGTATCGTTCTATAGCGATCGAAATAAATGAAAGTTTGTCGATACTAACAACAAATACAGAGAATAGAATGGATGACGTAATAATTTCCATAATAATTTCCAATTACACTTTTTTATTCTATCTAATATTTCTTCATTGTTTGCGATCGAATATTGTCACGATGAAACAGAATTTGAGATTCATTAATATTGATTATTCCTCCATCAATTCTATTCGTAACCTTCGTAATTTTCGTCCATATATTTCTCCAGTTACCTCTGATTTCTGCTTAAATGGAAATATCGTAAATTAACTATTTAATCGCTAAATCTCTTTCATTCGCTCATTATACATTTGCTCGTTGATTTTCGATCACGAAAACGGTCAGTTTTTACAAACAGTTTAATTTGAAAAGAATGAAAATGTTGTAGAACCGTCGTAAAGTGAGTTTCTCGTCATCGGTAATCGGTTTATGTTCCATCGAATAATTAATTCCTGTTAATGAGCAGCAAGCCAAGCTTTTTCGACTCGTGTCGCCAGGATAATTGAAGCGGCTGATCCCATTTGCTAGCATTAAACGCACAACGAGTCCTCTCGAATTATCTTGACAAGTGTGTTGCTGACTGGTAATTACTTGTTCGCAATTAACGAAACAAATAGTCGTGTCGCAGGTCTATGAACATATTTTTCCGATTTAAATATCCCGATTTAATATGAATACCGTGGTTGAAATTTTAAATATCCCAATCGTTTTTCAATCCCCTACAAATTTTAAATATCCCCAATTTTTCGATAAATTAATTCCACGATTCTAACAAGGATATAGTAGAGTATCTAGAGATTTGAATTTTTTGAACATTTCAATTTCATTGTTCGAAATACTAAAGATTTAATATCCTTGATGCATTAACTTTACCGTTTACCTTTAAGTAAATACTTAATTGTTTTATAATATACAATGGGCTGTATTTTAGTAGCGATTTTTCACGTCCATAAAAACAAATTTGCCCGAAAACAATTTCCACGTCGGCCGGTTTTATCGTTAAAGACCTGGGACACTTTCACGTTAAACAAACTTTCTCGGTGTACTTAGTTGCGTGCCCTCGGTTTAATCGAACGTTAAGATCTGCAAGTACGTTGGGCTGTGATTTATGCGTCAGATAGCACTGAGAAAATAGCCTCGTATTAATTGTCCAGCGAGACATCGATCTTAATAGAAATTATATTGCCAGCGATTAGATTGACCTTCTTTTCTCTTCAGAAGCTTTTCTTTATCGCTTCACGGATAAAAATCCATCCTTCAACTTTCTTTTCTTCGTCAAAATTTTTCGATATTTTCTTCAACCATTTATCTCGAGTTAAAATTTGAAGAAACGTAATTTTTGAATTTTCGAATCACAATTTCTGTCTTATAATATGTAGAATATTATTTACATTCAATCTTGCTGTATTTCTTTTATTTATCACCTTGCAATATCAACGATTATTAATATAAGTCGAGATTGCAGAAAATTACTGGAAGTTCCTGTACGTAAGTGGTGAAAAAAATTGGATTTCTTTTACTTAAACCAGGAATGTGTAATTATTATATTTCACGAATGCATTGCTGCGACTTGAAGCCATAAGTCAGACTCGTAAGATATGTTCTCGTGGTTTATATTATATTTGTTATGAAAAATTGCACTTCGTTGTGTATATAGCCGCAGTCACGCAGCGACTAGACGAGCCGTACGTCATTTTTGGTAGCGCATTAAAGAACCGAATAGTTTAAGGAAATTCCACTTCCTTTAACCCCATTTTCTTCGTAACAGCGCGAGGAAAAATCTCGAAAAATTACTCCTTTAGTTTGATTGATGTATCCCTTTTTTCCATATATCGATTCCTTTTACCCTTCTGCGTGTAAAGATATTAGGGTAGAATAGTGAGGTAATGAGTACCTTTCAAAGTGGTAACACCTCATCTTTTATTCAAGATACGACAATGTTATTGCGATGGATACTTAAACGAACGCGTAAATGCAATAACTAAAAAACTATAATAAATTACAAATCTACTTTGCCGATGTAAATGAGACAAAAAAAAAGTGTAAATCACGAAACGTTCGAATGTTTCATTTCTCGACATTTTTATTTTTTACGTTATACATACGCATTTCCATCCATTCTTAAAATCCCCGGAAAAATAGTATTTGTCGAGTCTAGCATAGAAATTATAATGCCATTTAGGACGCGAAATACAAGAAAGACATTTTTGAATGAAAAGATTCGATCTGTAAAGAACTACGAGCACGTAATTCAAGATTAGCGAAAAAGATATTTTTCGTGTGCGTAGAATTAGAAAAAAGAAAGGACACAAAAGGACAAACAGAAATTTTTACGAAAAATTTACGCTATTAAAAAATTCTCGAGTCACTGCTTCTATCTAATATTTTCTTCTACAATCTTCCTCCGTTTACACAAAAATAAAATCAAAAGAGGTATAGAGCACGGGCAAGACATTTTCGTGAAAAGTTTAACCTGTAAAAACATCTTTGACTCGCTCTTTCCCCTCTCGCCATTTTTTTACCATTTCCTCTCCATTTATGCACGCGCGAGAGCAAAGAACGCGCAACACAAAAATGAAGTTTCTGCGAGAAATGTAATTTAACCCAGACTACCAAGAAGCGTCAGAAAAGAAATATTTCAAATCATCTCCTTAACGTTTTCTTCCACAAAAATTTTTTTTCCACTTACGTGAAACTAAAAACGGAATATATACAGAGTACCAAAAGAGAAATTTTTATGAAAAATGCAACCTACAAAAGTGTACGAACAGACATTGCGAAAGAGAGAAACAGAAATCACTCCTTCCTTCCAAACATATTCTTCTAAACTTTCTTCTCCGCTGACAACATAAAGGGAATAAAAGGTAGAAAGGGGGAAAAAAAGGAAGCGAAAAACGCTTGTTCCAACCACGTGAATCGCTCTGTAGAATCATCTTCTCGCCCGAAGCGACACCCGCTTCCGCCCAGTCGCGTTTCCTTCTTTTCCTCGTCGTTTTCCTCTGCTCTCATACGCGCCGGCTGTACCTGGTACTACTCTGTAGCCAAACGACGGGGCAGGCTCGTTAACAACTCGTCCTTACTAATTAGTACGAGGGTCGGATCGATCAGAACCAATTAGGTACGGCAGGGTATCGGTAGCTTCTCTGTCGATTGAAATCCGCACTTTGTAGCAGCGATTAAGATACGACCGCTTTCGCGTATACATTCCATCTATGAGATTTTCCATTTCCGTGGATTTTCGTCATAAGAACAGCGAACGATGGAACGAAGCGTTTATAAATATTCTGTGATTTCTTTTACATTTTTTCTAATATTTTGTTGATTAGGAAGATCGAGATGTGGGAATTACAGTGGCCGTAAAAATGTCATTATGATCTTTTCTATGTAACTGTTTCTTGTCATTAATTATGGATTAATTTTTGTTATAGATTGAAATACCGTTGGTACCGTGATCCTGCTGTCTTCTTCGGAAGCTCCTCGATCGAACGTTCCATCTTCAAAATAGGTAAATAGTATAAAGATTTCTTAATTAAAGTTTCTTAACTATAGACTCATTACAGAATATTACTAATTCAATTAAATAGATAATCAATGATTGGACGTCGTATTGTACATCAGCGAATATAAACGATACATTTTAATTTGCAATATTTCCAAACAACCTCAAAAGACGTGGAATAAATTATTAAAAAAGAGCGAAATATCGTTAGATCGGAACATAATCGTACAAGGTTTTATAAAATTTTCCAAAGTAAGGGATGCTCGTTCGCAGTTGATATTCGCGGCCTGAGCGTACCAGTGATCAATTTTATAACGCGATTAATACCTGGAAACCGCGGTGGTACAAGTACGTAGGAAAAGTTGAAATGGCCGATATTTTATAAAGTTGCCAGGGATAGCGTGGTTTACAGACACTCGGCGCGAAAATGCTGGATCACTGGCCGATATGTGTTCGCATAAGTCACGGAAAAATACTATAAGAAGGGAACCGCGGCGCGATAAGCTCGCCACGTTTAAACTTCTTACACTCGGCTCCGTATCGAACTTCTCCGATGAATAACCCAAGACGTAGCCGTACGTCTCGCAAAAATGTACATTCACTCTGTTTTTCATCGTAAAATTGTACTTTTGCGTGAATCCGAAAAATGCTCGAGTAGAGGATTATTTATATTATTTTTATTACGAAATATTTTAGTACGTTTGCTATTTTTACCACGAAACGGTAATTACAAGGAATATTTGTTATCTTCCTTTGGGATATGAGAAAGGAAATTTTTTATCGCTTCACTTTGTTAACTTTGGTAACTGAAAAATTTATGTTAATAAACCGTGTCGTTTTTGTTCTATCCGATTTTGTATTCAATATTCTAACTATCAAAGTAATCGAAATGATCGATTTATATTTGTTAATAGAAGAAGAATAAATAAAAAAAAAAAACATTATGATTATCAGTTCAAAAGTAGTTGATACTAAAATAGTAGAACTGTAGTAGAAGTTGCAACGTAATTTATTCAATTCACTTTGTTTTGTGACGCCAGAAAGCTCTTCGGTTCGAAATGACTCTATGAAACAATACAAATATAATTTCGCTATTTTACATTCAAGCTAGTTTATTTCCAAATGAATATTCAAATACACTTTGTTTTTCATTTCCACGATCGTTAAATCCTCTTATTGTTAGTGTGCTAATTAAATGAGAATCTTGGTACATTAAAGTATATATGTAGAAAATTAGACGATAATTATGTCAATTAATAGAAGCTGAAATTTAATAATACGCATCGTAAGTTACGAATTGCTGTTGAGCTGAATAGACAGGTGTTGAGATATATTTGTACTTGATGAAGCTAATGCCAGTGTTGACAATATAATGGGGCCACATTGTTGTGCGCCACAATGATGCTGTCTGTGCCGTAGATTTGTGGCTGTTTGATAAAATCACGTCGTGGCTGCGTATTATATAGCTGTGGATATGAATTGAAAATGATTTCTGGTACTTTTATCGTCGAATATTTCAATGAAAAATAATTTTCGCTAGTTTTGTTGTGGTATATTTCAATGGAATGTTATTCCATATAAATTTCGTGAAATATATGGAGGATAAAAGCGAAACGCCTCTCATTAGTATAATACATAAAGTAACGAGCGTATAACCAGGGAAATGCTTGCTCGCAAATATAACTAATTGTGTTGCGTGGATTAATTACAAACGATTTTTAAATTTTTACTTACAGTAGTAATTACAAATTAAATTAAGCTATATTTCTATACAACGTACAGGGACTTTCTCCATAAATGTGGCTCGCTTGATCAAAGCAACGATCGTAGATACACGCATAATTAATTATGTTTTTATAATAGCTAACAATAATTATCGTACTTTCTCATAATTAGTGCTAGATTCATCGTTGCATAATTGTATCCAGTGATCAGTGCGAAATAACCAATCAGACGTGCATTACTTTGCCTAGTCATCTTCTCGTAAATGTACTTGCCTTAACCTACCTGCTTCTGAGGGATGCAAATTCACACGGCGCAAGAGCGCGAGTCTCGTGGAATATAGAAGGCGGGGAGAGAAACGCGTAATCTGCACACACTTGGTCGATATGCAAATCTTGGAAGGCACTTCATAAACAGCTACATCACTTAAGCATTGTACGCCGGGCTGCTATTGAGGATAATCTTGGCGTGCCATTTCGCGAAACAATATGATTACATTTGCATAGAGACCTCGCGCTGGGTTAAAGGGGGGAGTGGAAGGGACTGGTTAAGGGTGATCTTCCGTATCTGTTCTCTTACGACCTGGATTATCGATTTCGTCGTGTTGCGCGCGATTCCAGGCGTAAACATCTACCGATCGTTTTCGACAATACAGTCGATTACTTGGCGCGTATGGCGCTTCTAATGGAATTGAATTTAATGAAACTTGGCAAGTAGATGTTGTTCATTATCGAGTTCACGGCAGTTTGCTGGTTTGTTGGAGCGGTTGCTTGTTTTTCACAAAAGAGAACTGAATTCGCGCGATAATGGAAACGATGACAGTGGAACGTGGAATGAGATGGCACGATTGCAGTGCGTTCTTCGGTTTTATTAGTGTGAAAGTCTTCTATCAGCTTTTGCTAACGATTTACGTTTTCCTTGCTAACGAAATAGTGGAGAAAAATATCAAATATGACAGAACAAAGCTACCCAAGCAGTTGTTTGGAAAAACTGATACTATTAAACAGAAAGTCACCGGACGAAAGGAGGAATTGGACCACCCAGCTGAAAACTAAGTTACAGCGGTACGATAGAGAAAATGTAAACCTATTAAATATAAAGGTGCAAGTAGAAACACAAAAAGGACTATCGGAACAAATCCGCAAAAAGTACCGCGATAAGAATCGAAGGAGAGTGCTAAACTCGTTCTATAGCAAAATGTATAAAAACATTAGTAAAAATGAACTGGAGAAACTTAATTAGCCGAATATGAACATCCCACTTGCAGTGAAGCAAATTATCGAACAAGCAAGATTACTCGGGAAGTTAGACTGGGTTACAAGAACCGAAAAGGAGTGCAAATACAAAATAGAAGAAATCTACGAATGCAGACTATACAAAGAGGTAGAGCAGGAAAATATGAATCACGTTCTAACTAAATGCCCAAATCTACAAAAGAAATTAGACCGAGGTGGTTGGAGAACAGAGAACTGACGCAAATCCTAACAACGGATACAGAGAAACCAGTATGGGAATTGGCAAACTTCATCAAAGCAACGCTAAAGAGCCTTCTGCATGAAAGAGTAGAACTAAACAGACACAGACTCCATAGTCGAGCAAGTCTAACAAATACGTCCTTGTAAATACACAAAATGAATATACATATACTATATAATATACAGTATAAATTATATATATATATAAGTTAAGGTATTATGATAACAAATACAGATTAAAGACAAAAAGACATATATAGGTCATAAGACAGTAGTTTACATATAACAAACATTAGACATATAAGAAAGATAAATAGGATATGTGTTCAATACCAAACAAAAGATTCTAGCAGGCAACTGGGTCCATTACGATATATAAATGACTGAAAAAAATAAAAGATAATACTTTTTTTGTTATTAACAATTTGAAAGGGACAACTGAATGGAGGTTTATAGAGGATGCTTCGTGACAATGTTTCGGAAAAGTCTATCTAAAACAATTGTACATTTCCATTAAAAATAGTAACACAATTGTTAAATACACATGACCGTGGTATTGTTTGAAAATAAATGGTACGAATGTAGTACTCGTCGTATCATTCATCTTTTTCTTCAAACTAATAAATCAGCGTCATTTACACACCTAACAAATACACTTGAAAATATATTTAAACTGTAAAATTCGTTTACGAAAGAAAAAATACAAAAATACGCTATCTGCTTTTGGATTTATCAATTTCGTATTAATTTTTGATATATATTTCAACTTGCGAAGAGTATCAATTTATAGATCGTAATACGCAGAAGTAAATTTATGCGTAATTTTTATAAATTTGTTTAGAATATTTAAAATAAAGAATGAAAAATTGTTCGATGTATATACAACTGATTAGTTGTTTATTCCCATTTTTCATCACGGAGTACGTAACATTTATCATCTGCTATAAAACGGGAACACGACTTCCAACTTCGTTAAAATTCAGCTTTTACGTAAACATCGTTACAATTCTTCATAATTTTTACTCCATTTGCGAAGATTATGTTTCATATAGACTGACTAACGAACCTTCTAAACTCCATACTTACCTGACTACAAACTTGTATTATATTTTCCTTTCAGCAACTTCTATCCATCCTTGTTGTATCCTTCGAAACCGGAAGTATCCGAAACCAAGCACTACCACCGTTACCAAAGCAAACGCCGAAGTTTGCTTGCTACTTCTATACTCGTACACTAAGCCGATCTCGTGATACGATGATATTGCCGGTATGATGCATGTCAAATCGATGAACAACTTGGATAATTCTTACGATATGATCAACCAATGATCGTAGCATAATTTTGCAGTGAATATTTTTGAAATCAAATGTTTCGTTTTAAGAAAAGAATGGTTGTGAACCTCTGTAAATTTATACGTACAGTAACTTTTTTCACTTTTTCAATTTTTATCATTAAGGATAAAATCAGATAGAAATTCTAACACTGTCGTTGTACCACGTGTCAAAGTTGACACGTGACCAACTGACTTCGGAAATTTTCATCGTAGATAGTAATTGATCTATAAGGGGACAATCAGACGATCAGCGGACAGGCAGACGCCTGTGTAGATTTAGCTGTATTAACCCACGCATCTCACGTACTCAGAGCCAATCAGCGATTAACCAGACAAGGGAGAACTCTAACCGTTTTTCTCAACGCTTCTTCCAAAACTTTCACCCCTACAAACACGTTTCTTCGCTCGCTTCGACACGCCCAGCGCTTCAAGCACAATTAGTAAAAAAAAATAATGCGATCACCACATCCACCAGGACACATGATCGAACGGAAGCAACCCTAGCTCAGATAAAATCGCGCATTTCAGCAGACAGGCAGCTTTTTTGCTAGCAACACTCCAACATTCTACCCATTCAAATTCAGCGTTCATTCACACAGTTTCACTTTCCTTATCATTTTGTACTTATACAACTTTGCCATTTCTTGGTCCATTCGAACGACACGGTGACGTAGGAATAGTAATCGAGTAAAGGAAAAATCAAATCCTCGGAATACCATGTCACGTTATACCGTGATGAATTAAATTTTGTTAGGAATTTCCCAGCTGTTGCAGTTTGCCCCGAAAATAATAAGGAATTTCAATCTGACTAACGATTTTGCGATCTGCAAGATTCAAAATTCGCTCATTTAAAACACACGTGTTATAAGACACGTGGAGTAAGATGCAAACGATCATCGTAATTAATCCCACCTACTGTGAGCAGCCAGCCAGCCAGACGATAAGGCTGGCCGCATAATTAGACGTGCCTCGGTGTACTTTGCCGGGAAATTCATCGCTGCAAGTGATGTATATTCATAAACAGAGCAGCTCGAAAACTGAAATCGAGCGTCACATCGTTGAAGTCGTGGCCACAAAAGCGACAAGCTAGCGAAGAGATGGGGTTGGATGGAACATGAGAAAGAAAGGTCGTCGTCGAGAGGAAGATACTGAAAGCCAGCGGCTGGGTCGCGTAATTGTGAACTCACCGGAATCAATATAGTACCAGGGAAATAAC
The DNA here is from genome assembly GCF_040668555.2 of Bombus flavifrons. Lineage (NCBI taxonomy): Eukaryota > Metazoa > Arthropoda > Insecta > Hymenoptera > Apidae > Bombus > Bombus flavifrons. The sequence goes on from NC_138450.1 coordinate 13,143,011, forward strand.
AGTATGCCACGCGATACACTGACTTGAGACTAGACTCTGTCGTGGTTTATTGTTCGCGTTGCAGACACAAACCTAACGCCTCGATAACGCCACTCGAGCGCGTCTTTTGCTCGCTTAATTAACCTGCCTTCGGCGAAAGTCGAAGCTGCGAATCTTGCCGGGTACCATCCTGCAGGGATTTGCGTTGCATTTCACATGGTTCGTCGTTGGGATGTTGGTTGATTCGCTTCACGCAAATTACGTGGTAATTTGACGTCGATGCAGAGAAATGAGAAGGAAACGCGAGACGTAAGAGTGTCGTCAGGGAATAGTTTTAAGAATCTGATGATTTCCTTGTGCTTCAGGTTGAATCGAACGAGCTTTTCGAGGGAGTAGTCTCGAGTTGGACTTTTATTCCATCTGTATCCTAGTACGGTATAACTTGTTTACTATGCATTTTTGTTAACTTTGAATAATTTTTCTAAAAATAAATAACATGTTTGTAACAAAGCTATATCTTTGCACAAGAATTGGAATCAATATAATTAAAATTAACTTTCAAGTAACTTTTCACGATTATTTATGTGTTTAATTCGCAGATACTACAGTTTATAGCTTGCTCTTAATTTATTCTCAATTACAAAATATAACATTAGAATTTCAGAGTTTCTGGTATTTCTAGCATTACGTTATTAAATATCATGAGTTCTGAACATTCATGAACATTTCCTACCTCTTAAAAATTATTAATTCTGAAGATTTCAGTATTTCGGTGTTTCAAATATCGTAATAACGTGATATCATTCGTATATTATTATATCTCAGATTTGAGATACAAATGACCAAGAATTCCTTAACTAGGTTTCGAGAATAATAAAGATATCAGATATTACGAATTCTTGAGTAGTTTTCGTATCGAAAATTGCCATCTCTCAGACGGTAGAGAGATTTGCTTTCCATCATAGAATCCGTGAATTATAAAAGGTTTTGTTGATGTTGCCAAGCGCGGAGTGTGCCGTGTTTTGTCTCCGCAAGAAAGTCACCCGAAAGATGATATCGCATGGCCGTGTAATTTGCGTGGAAATGCAGTTTGAGAATACAATTTAACGCTTCAGCGATACGTTCCGTATGTTGGAGCGCAATTACACATTTCCTGCGTTCAAATTCTGCAAACCTACACACAAGCACAAACCGAAATTAATCCCTTTCAACCTTTCGATACATTCGATTTACGATCTTTTATAACGCTTATGCGATATAAAAAAATCGACGAGCTATACATAATATTTGTTAACGCGTTTATTCGTTTCTGTACAGTTTATTCTATAAACGTTTAAAATTAATTTACATTGTACTTTTTTGATAAAAAATTTGTTCTCTCTGTAATTTTCTCTCTATTTCAGACAATTATTTTATTACCATTTATTTATTCGCTCTTATTTTATTAACGTTTTTCTACCGATTCTGGTTCGATTATGTTTCATTTCTACCAAAAAACTATCTAATATTGAAAACGGTAGATACGATTCTGCTTCCAGTTTCATATAACAAAGTTTCGTTTTTCTCATAATTAAATTTCCCCAGAAAAAGGTGTATCCTACATATCGTCTATCAGATAAATCGATTTTACTTTCTCGGTTATACCAACTCAAGCATAAAAATTCGGGATTAAAAATGGAAACATAGCCTACATCCGGATTATAATCGTCGTAATCCATGCAAATAACGGAACAGAACTGATCATTAACAAATCGGGAAATCGAGTTAGCATCGTTACTCTGGATCACCTTCGCGCGTTAATTTCTCCATAACTTTTTATGAAAAAAGAAAAGAAGATAGGAAACGAGTTTATTTCATCTCCTCTCTTTCAATATTCGCCGATAGCCACGGCGATATTGCAGCGAATCGTTTCATTACATTTTTGCCGCCGAATTTTTATCACTTCTTTTTTTTTTTTTTTTGTTCAACTTGATCAGTGATAAAAAAAAATTGGATATTCTCGTAGTTGCTACGAGTTAATTAAACGAGATGGTTAAACGATGATCGCAAATTTTTCGTGTATTTCACGGAAAAGAACGAAACGAGAGAAAAATTGCAGGTGCAATCGAGTTGTTGGTGCCATTAATTCGAGGCTTTTGATTCAAAAGGAGAATTCTGACGCAAAGAGCGCTGGAATTGTAACTTAGTCTGGCAATTTGACGCGTCTCCCGCACTTGCTGGCAAGCGTTTGTCAGTTTTTGCAGGCAAACGCTATATGCAAAGGAGTATGGGAAGATGGGACAATTTACGCGGCGATGGTTCAGCTTGGCAAGAAGGCAAGGTTGTTGCGGCGATTTCACAGAGATGGTTTGGGGGTGAGATTGTTGGGTGTTCTGGGCTAGCAGTTCTATTTCGTGCCATGTGATTTCATTGTGCATTCAGAAGATAGCACCTCCCCTAGAAGAATTCAAAGCCATTTTGCTCGTCTTTTTTATTCCTGAAACAGCAAGACATTGTCAAATATCGTTTATATCGTTTTATATCATTCACGTATTTCCCAATCGTATATCATCTACGAGTATTTAATACTGTGTTAAATATTGTATAATAATGCGTGTCATCGTTTGTTTGGTACATAATGAACTAGCTAATCTGCAAATTGTAATTCTTCCCCATTTCCAGACACGCTTGTTATTTCTGCAAGAAATGTATCGAGCTTTTTATGATAATATATGCGAAACGCTATTTTACGCGGAATAGCAACGAATTATCTGTTACCAATATAATTCTCAATCAATTGCAGTAATGCTAGAGAAATGAAAGATTAATTTAAATTCAAGCTGCTACTATATTGGAAAATATAATCGTTACTGTAAATCTGTTCTTTTCAACTGCTTAAGTATTTCCTTAAAAATCTACAAATACATCGAGAAATTCGTCGATGCCAAAAGAGTTCTTCGAACAAAACGCTTGAAACACCTCTCAACTATAAAATTCACTTACACAAATTTTTACGAACGAGATGCTAAATACCCTCTCTTAAAAAGAAACGATATTTCAAAATCTTCGGAGCAAAACCAGAATAATCAAATATGATTCTCCTGTAAATTCCTCTAGTCGCCCTGAACCTACCGAATTAGCGTCGCATCTTTTCGATCGTTGTCGCGAGACGACGTAAGTCGTATAACGAGTCACGGAATAGACGGAAATACGACGAGAGAATAAAGAAGATAGCGAAACGGTGTAATTTATGTGCTGAGCCGCGGAAATTTACGAGGCTGCCGACCGGTGGCTTCGCGAAATCTTAGAGCAACGTAAGCCGTGGGAATTATTTCGCTCATTTCCACGCGCCGGATCTCTGTCCTTTTGTGTTTACACGTCGTAATACGTTGTTACGTTATCGTTTGGGCGACGTAGGCGAACGAGGGTTAGACAGAAGGTGCGACCAGCCGGAAAAGGAGTTACGCGCGCAAACCGGGTTTATTTTGCTGATCGCACGTCGAATGGTACACTCGTACTAATTTCGACTGCTGCGTAGAACTCGTCAATTCTGAGGAACGTGTACTATATACGTTGATGAATGCGTGGAGAACGAGAGATGCCCGGGGGATAACGATGGAAGGATGAATGGATCTACCGCAGGAAACGATGTGTATTTGAGGTTTGCGCAAGCGTGTACGATGATTTATCGAGCGTGCTGGATCATTTTGGATTAATTCGAATGTCATATACATACGTCAGTAGGTTATGGATGATGTGTTACTTTTTCAGATACCGCAGTTTATTTATCTGTGTAATTCGATCGTGTAATGCGTGTGCACGAAAGATCTTTCTGTGTCTCTCCCTGTGATACGATGTATATCTATACGTAATGCTGTATTATATCAAATTGTATTGGGAATCATATGCACCAGGAAAGTGAATAAGCGAAATTCTAACGTTTACATAGCTACGATATTGAAAAGCAGAATTCAATACTGTAGGACCTTTTTATTTCTTTAAAATGAATCAAACAGGAAACGATGGTTATTGAATTAAATACAGTAATGTGCTATGACTAAGACAACTGAATAGTTCATTTACAACTCTCGTCACAATGTTTCCAACGCTCTCTTCCACGCGGACCACCCTCCTCGACAACGCTGACAACACTGTCTGACAACGCTGGCCACACTCTGACTTCTCAACTCACGACTGCCTGTTAATTCGTCTTTTTTCCTTAAGCATCCCTTTGTCTTTTCTCATAGTCCTCGCCATGTACGCGTTCTACAATCGTTCGCAGCCATGGCCACGTAGGTCTTTTTTCCGCGTAACTATTCGACCGAAGGACCGACGATACATTGAAGTTTCCAGACCCTTTTGGCTTGTCCGCACTTAGGCTTTCTCGCAACATTGTTTATTTCTTGGACAATCTTTTTTTTATTATTATTATTTAATTTGTACTTTACAATTTGTCCAGCTGGACATTTGGTAAATTTTTCTAACTTGATTGCTAAATAACACGTGGATGGCTACCTCCAGCGGAATACCACCTTCGAGTTTGACTATTTTATTTCTTTAGTGAGATCAGTGCGGTGTTTTCTTTTTAGTCTTCTTTCTATGAGAGTTTTGCACGCTTCAGCAGCCACCCGGTTTGGATGTGTTGTTGCCGTTCTTCACTTGTATTTTTCTGCGTACCTTAGACAATCTGTCCACGATACTGCAATACTGTAACACGTAACAAGGATCGAATACGCGACCTATACGATACAAATGAAGATCAGAAACTAGAGTGATTAAATTAATATTCGCCAGTTTGAAACGAAATGATCTATGCAAGTATCTGAAATTTGTTTGAAACTGTTGCGATCGAGTTTGACGTAGCGATATCGATTGAGAATTCAATTTTGCAACGTCCTAAAGGATTACATAACTTTCCTATGTGATTTCACTCGATAATCCGTAGCATCATCATAAACGTACTGACGAACATCGATTAAGGCCAGAACCGTAGATTTTGTTGTCGTTATACAGCAAACACGTAGCAAGGGGGTGTATAAATGATCGAACGCGGGTTTAAGCAGAGGAATTAGCGTGTCGCCGAGAACCGTGGATAAATCACGAAGCGGCACAGCGCGTGAATAGGAAATGACGCTCCTGCGTGTTTGAAATAACGAAGAAATATCGTACAAACAGCGCGATGACGTTTAATCTCTAAACGTTGGTACTAAAACAAACTTGGTAAAGAAAACCGCGTGAAAATAACGCCGCCCTTTGTTTAAATTTGTTTGAGATAAATATTTGGAAAATTCTTGAAGGTAGAACAAGAGCGACGATGATGATAATGATGATATTCCTTCAGAAACTTCATAGTGTATAAATCTTGTTTAAAAATATTGTGATTTATACGAAAGTAAAATACGTTCATCTTACTTAAAATATTATAGTCTATCCAGATATATAGAGATTAATATATATCTTATAAATTGCAACAAATCAGGAAAGCGATTTCTTTGAGAAAAATTTACTCTCTCTGGAAGCAAATATTTTTCGAAGATTCTCGAAGAACGAAGTATATAAAGTAGGGCTTCTTTGAACGCCTGATAGTTTTTTTTTTTTTATTTAATTTGTACATTACAATTTATCCAGCTGGACATTTGGTAAATTTTTCTAACTTAATCCCGATAGTGTATCAACGTTATTTAAAAAAAAATCAGTGTACATACAGAAATGAAAGAGTTAGTATTTTAGAAGTTTCAGGAATCGTTTTGTCGAGGGGCAAATATTTCGAAGTTTTTCGAAGAAAGGGGAACTAAAAGACGAACTACTTTTACTCGATCTACTCCAAGAGATTGTTGGAAAATATTCGTAACTTTGTTTCCAGTTTAAAGCAACATTTTAAAGTATCTCTGGTAACACGTTGATTAACCAGAGAAAATTTCGAGTATACCAGGTCGAACGAATACGTCTGAAGGATCGCGCTGCATAATTTTCGCGTAATTACGACGGTTCACACTTGGAGTGTAACAAGATAAATTCTTAAATGCGGTTTCCTGACTCGCTGACCATTATTACGTTCTTTCACGAATGATAAGGCAAAATGAAATTCCTCGCTCCTCGTGATGCATCTTTATTCCGCTCTTTATGTTTTCTCTCTTTTCTTTCCTTCTTTTCTTCTTCACGATGCACGTAATCATGCGTGTTCCAATAGAGTCTTGTTTATCGATATAAATTATAATTTTGATATAACTTTTATAAATATCATGTTATTAATAGAACGAAACAGCAAGAAAGAATATAATTGAAAGATAGAACTTGGAAAGTTATTTCCCCCCCAAAATATAATCCCAGATATTGCGAAATGTACTTCAGCCAGGATACTCGCGTACATATTTGCGTGTTATATGCACTCTATGCAACATCAAATTTCTCGTAAATTTATAAGACTATAACTTATACCACTTTATACGCCTCTACTGCTTTCCATTTGAAACAAATTCGATTAAATCGAGCAGACCTGACGAAACGCGTGCTCCGTCCTCGATTTCTCTACAGATACACCGATCTTCCATTGGGAACCACGATAGCACGTTCTCCAAGGCGTGTGCACGACGACTGGTCGCTATATTAGCGGCGTTCCAATATCCCTGTGGCGTGTGTATCTCGAAATTGGCGTAAACCACCGTAAGCGAGAGCGTCGCTGTAGCGATCGTGAACAACGCCTGTGACTCTTCCGTCTGAATCGGAAGCGGATATCGATCGAGCGATCGTGATTCGTGGCAGAACGGCATGTGCAATCTCACGAGAATCGCGCAATAACGCGTTAATCGTAGTCGTTAGAAACCACAAAATGCCGCGGCTGGAAAACAGGGGGCTGGCTATGGGATCAGAAACGACGATAGAAAATAGTTGAACTAGTTGGAGCGCGCAGAAATACCTTTCCAGCTGCTTCGTATAATGACGAAGGGATTATTAGGGTTAGCGTTGATTCTTTGGGATCGCGGCGGGAAATAATAGTTTGTGGGATTTGCATTAACAGCGTTCAATAGCTAAGAGAAATGCCAGATTAAAATGGTACGATGAAATTAAAATAGGCATACGGTATACGTAATTCAATTTTGCAAGTACGCGACTTTAGTAATCGCGACGAAAAGAAAGCTAATACTCGTCGTTTTCACTGGTTTCGTAATTTTAGCGACGATATTGCTATTTTACGTTAAAAACAAAAATAAAACAGAAGAGAAAACCAAGTATGGTTAATGCCAAGATGACTAAACAAAACCTCCTCCTCCTCCGTAAATCCTCTTATTCTTCAAAAAAAAAAGCCGTATCGCATAAATACCGCTGTCTCGTTAGACGCTTTGCTGGTCAAGCTCTCACCCCAAGGTGTCCCACACGCGCGCCATACACGCTCGTTTACGTTTCCTTCCACCGTGACGTTCATAAATCGCTTGGGCTACACGATGTTAACCCGAAGCTTCTCGCGGGGGCAAATTGGATTAGCCGGCGGCCAGAAAAGTAAGCTATTATCAGCGTACGAAGGAAGACGATGAAAAAGAAAAAACAGGAGTCGACGAAGAAAGGAGAAAGGAGAAAGCAGTTTACCTTGCCGCAACGACGCGTTAATTATTCACGGTCGGCGTCGTAAGGGTGATTAAGACCCGTTTCGCGCGACGAACTTCCGCCAGAACAAAAGCGGCCGAGTAATTAATGGACGCAAAACGCACGCGGAGGCGTCTTGACAAACCTGCGCAGGTCTTACGGAATGGAAATCACTCGAAATGCGGCACGGAACTCGCAAAGGTGTGTAATTAATCGAAAAGTCCTTCCCTTATCAATATACTTTTGTTAATAATATTTCTTTTTTACAATAATTGAGAGGTAGAACTGTTGAAAAACTCTACATCTTTTCTTTTTTGTACACCCGTGACCTGGAGATCGAATGTTACGAAGAAAATAGGATTTAGTTAAACAAAAATACAAAACAAGGAGAGGTGCATATTATTGCGCCCTTGAATATAAATTTTGTTTTGGGTTACGAGGTGTAGAAACGAAAGAGTTATAAGTAGATTTCTATTGCTGTTTCTTGTAGCCTTCAGCTAGAGCTACGCACCAAGGTTAACTTTTTGGTAATGTCCTTTGCTGTAAATATAATTGAAAAACTCTACACCTTTTCTTTTGTATATCCATAACCCGGAGATCGAATGTTACGAAGAGAATAGAATTTAGTTAAACAAAAATACAAAACAAGGAGAGGTGCATATTATTGTGCCCTTGAATATAAATTTTGTTTTGGGTTACGAGGTGTAGAAACGAAAGAGTTATAAGTAGATTTCTATTGCTGTTTCTTGTAGCCTTCAGCTAGAGCTACACATCAAGGTTAACTTTTTGGTAATGTCCTTTGCTGTAAATATAATTGAAAAACTCTACACCTTTTCTTTTGTATATCCATGACCCGGAGATCGAATGTTACGAAGAGAATAGAATTTAGTTAAACAAAAATACAAAACAAGGAGAGGTGCATATTATTGCTCCCTTGAATATAAATTTTGTTTTGGGTTGCAAGGTCTAGAAACGAAAGAGTTATAAGTAGATTTCTGTTGCTATTTCTTGTAGCCTTCAGCTAGAGCTACGCACCAAGGTTAACTTTTTGGTAATGTGCTTTGCTATAAACATATGAACGTGATCTCTATCGTCCTTCCTACTGTATTGTAACACTGAAAGAGTGAGGATCAGGATCAGCATACACTATACCTGTACTTATACTTGTACCTATACTTATTTCAATATATTTTTCTAATACAAATTCATCCACTCGTTCCTCTATCAGTCAACCTCGACAAAAAGCAATTCTTTATATCTTATTCTCAAGAATATGAATTTGCATAAAAACCCACAGTATGCTGATTAGTTCCGCGAGAATTTAAAGGAGTTCAGGCTTCGTCCGGTAATCTGAGATGCTTCTCCATTAATTATGACCGAACCTGAACACTTCTATCCGACTTCGTGATAATTAGGAGCTTCTGAACGATTGCTTAATAGTTTGGGAGTTTCTAAGATGACACGGTTTGTCGCAGGAGCTACGAAAGTATTGAAATAATTAGAGGCTGCTTTGGGTCTTTTCCTCGTCTGTTTTCGCGTGCGAGATAATGTTAACCCCAGTAAACTTAATTAAAACTATATTATATAGTAAAAGGTTATAAAATGGCAACAAATGGTTAAACTTAATTTACAATTTGTTTAAATCGTAGTAAATCAGTGACTTAATAATATTAGTTTTAAATTAAATCGATAAAGGTGATAATATCACTCATTCCGTTAGTAATTATAAATAAAAAATCAAGGAGATAAAATTACTTGATCCCACATAAAATCGTTAATGTAAATCTAAATTAATCTTGAATCGTATCGATCGAATTATTCTCTCCCGATTTATCCTATCATTAGCATTAATTATTATCATGCAAATTAATTATCAAACAAAGTACGCTTTATCGTAGCGAAATATTTTTACAGCCTAACAGGAGATATTAGATGGAAAATTCCCTCTGATTCCTCCATCTCATAGAGTCTCTCGTCACGTTTCAAAAATTCTCTTCACCAACGGTCGTCATCTAGCGGGTCCCCAGCTATTTTCGCGACGAATTCATCCTTTACCCGGGAAATATGTGTCGCTCACCTAAGAGACAGGCAAAAAAACGCTCGAAAAGAAGTTGTCTCAACCCTATCTGTCGCAAAGAGAACAGATCTCGAAAAATAATCTGCCATTTCGTATATTACAGATCTTCTAAACGAGATGAAACTTAAAATAGAAAGAACCAATCCTGTGCAGAAGCGTTAGACAATATTATTCGTTTAAATACATTCATGATGCCGTTTAATTCTAGGTTTATTCTGAAAAGAGTTCGTTAATTAGGAAGTAGCTGTGTCGAATAATTAAATACGAGGTCTTCTCGAGGAGCTAACATTTTTCGCGATTAAAGATTCAAAACTGGTATTTCAAGTCGCTTGATAAAAATAATTTTCACACGGACTAATGACAATAACTTCTCGGAATTATATTGCGGAATTAAATATGAATTTTTCTACAAAAATACGAAATTAACAAAAATTTCTCCTAACGATAAAGAATTAAAGATCCTTGTTCCACCAAATAAAACCTTGTTATCATTATGGAAGAGACAAAGGCGACAAAAATTTCTCACCGAGCTGAAAAATAAAGAAATTGAATTTTCACGTTGACGGCAACGAATTTCCGGAATTTACTGCAGAATTTATTATTCAAACTCGGGGCATAAAAATCTGTTTCCTAAAGTTGTAGTACGACACTTTGAACAGCCGCAGGGACACGATATTAAACACAAAGTGGACACCTTAACTGCATCCCTTTCTCGTATGAAACGGCGTCGTAATTCAATTTTCGTAGATCCAAGTACTCCGTGATCTCTGACGTTAAATTCTCGTACGCGACCTTCCATTTTCCATCGTTCTCGACACCGGCCAAATGGAACCAGAAATTCTGCCAGCTGGTTTTACGGGGGACATCAATGCGCGACACGCGATATTTACATTTCCAGCCCGCTTTAACGCACGTATCGTTAACTGAAAGCCGCGTATAAGGCTTTGTGTGGCCGTAGATCCGCTCGAGTACGCCGCGTTTCGCTTGAATTCATCTCGAGGAAGCCAATAGAAGACTCTTTTGCTTCCGTGGAATAAATGCGCCCGTTTACGAGAAACCAGCGTAATGGCCGTGTGTTATTTTCAGATTTTCTCCCGATTGTTCGCGTCTGCGCCGGTTTCTTTTTCAAAGGAATTTTCAAGTAAGGTGCATTGTTGTTTGTTTCTGAATCATCCAGGATAGACATGAATGATGATAGAGGCAGGTTGCACAAAGTTCTTTCAATTTTCCAGAGTTTCCTTCAATCGCGGTTCTTGATAATAATTCGAATAGAAAATGGTAATAAACTTGTCGTCTAGGTATAAGTATGGGTAATTCTAAATATCTGGTCGTGCAGCTAATTCTAAATAAGAGGAAAAATTCTGATGTATAAATCTTAAAGCAGAGGATTCTAATTTCAAAAACATTCAAGAAAATAAAATTCTTTTTAAACAGATTATAAAATACCAGTTACTTATAGTATCGACCAGAAGAATGGTAAATTTAAGAAAAAGAGGATTACAGTTTTCAAAAATCTACAATTCAGAGATACTGTACATTTTTAATTCGGGAAGGTTGCATTCTTAAAAGAAGAAATTCTACGTTCAAAGACATCCTCCTAAACTAAGAGAAAATTTCGCATAATACGAGTGTAAAATCTCAGTTACTCTCGATAATGATCACGGAGAAACTTTCGACGTAAACAAGAAAATTCTACGAAAGAGAAATAAAACAAGAACGAAGATGATGAGACGTAAAATGAACAAATGATCGAGCATCTCTTTAATAAATCAGAAAACGCCAGCTCCACAAAACTCACGGCAGACTTTACCGCAACAAGATCCCCTCGAGCCACTTCTGAAATCTCGATAATCGCACGCAGCCTCTTGTGGCGTGTGCACACGCTCGATGCATTGACCGAGGTGCATCTATAATTAACGAAGCAGGATCGTTTTCTTGCTCTGGTCGAGATGCATACGGTCGATGGGCTTGTTCGAGGGTTGTAGCGTCGCAAGAGGAAGCGAAGTCGAGGAATAATCGTACGATACGTCGCACTACTTTACGCTGGGAACTTGGTCGACGAGATACATAAAAAGAAAAAGATATCTGGGTTTGTCTGGGCAAGTTTTCCGATGTTCGTGGAACCACGCGTCGCTTGAAAGAAACTCTCAACTTCGTCGTCGTTATTATTTTAAAATCGATACAGCAGCCAGAACGATCTGTTTCGAGATTCAAGAAATCGCGAGTGATTAATTTTACAGCTAGAGATCAGTGACATCTAAGATTTAGAGGAAGCCGATAAGCAAAAATCTATTTACTATTTGGAAATTTGAAAACCTACTTAAAATTATATTTAATATTTGAATCTACTGTGAAATTCTCTATATTTGTTTTATATCAATGTGTATTATTTTCGCTTCTTGGTTGATGTTTACATGTACAGATTGAATTATGCATATGGTTCTAATTGCTCAAGGTTGATCTTTCTTCTTTCACTGCAAACAATCTATTCCATATAATATAATAACTATATCGTACGTATTAATATTATGTTTATTTTCAAATATTAATGTTCGCAATTAGTATCTATATGAAAGTTTTAGCACCTGTGTACCCTTTGAAAAATATTCCCTGCTTCAGTTCGAGAGTTAACATTCGTTCGAAGCTATCACCCAGCCAGCTAACCATATTTTAACCACTGATGTACCGAAATTTCAAATCTCGTTAAAATATTTCTTCTACTCTGAAGTTATTTCACCCTTCCTCGAAGGTATTGCTCGTTGATGTTAAAACTACCAGGATATTTTATTTTGTCGCGCTGTAGCGTCCCTCTTAAACAAGTCCCTTTTATGTTATTATTTATCGTTTTGAAATTACAAACTATCAACGAACCGATTAATACCTGCAATCTCACGGAAAAATCTGTTATCCTGAAAACAGCAAATTCCAGAAAATAGATGTGATAATTGCAAGGGGCAGAGAAAGTTCCCTGGTTTTCATAATGAACTCTTCGTGTTACCTTGAACGTTTCAACAAATATAGCGGCACTTTTTACTTTTAGTCCTTTTCTCTCGAAAAACACGAATCATCGCTTGAAAAATATATTTCCACGTGTTTCTCCCTCCCCTGCAGCCCCCATTCGCCATAAAAAAAAAAAGATGAAAGAAGAGGAAACAACCATAGCGCGAAGTGGATCACGAGAACGAACAAAAGCGACGAAAATATCACAGGCGATATCCGGAAATTTCGTCAGTTGTCCCGGGAAACGATCGACTCGGTATTCCGGAAAATTTTCACGACTGTCGGCCAAGGGATTGCCGTATTTCACGCTCGTTCCTTCGTCTTCCGGCCGGATTATCGGTTCTTATCCGTAAATGCGGGTTCACATGCTTCAAACTACATATTAAAGTTAATAACGCGAAAGTATACGCTCGCGAACCAAACTTCGAGGAATTTTATTTTCTCTTTTTTTTTTCGAGGAATCGCTGTTCCTTGCATATTGACAAAAATTAACATTTCCTAGAAAAGTAGAGATTTTGATCTTGAATGTTATTTATGTTCGACCCAAGATCATAAACCTCTACTTCTAGACTTTATATGGAAAAATTTCTTAAGATCAAGGGAAGTATCTTTTCAGTGGATGATAAGAAATATCTATCTTCCTATTATGGAAGTATCTGTTATGAAAATTACACGATAATACGTATCATGGAAACATGTACATTAAACATACATTATAATACTTAATAATATGACGTTACTTGTTACTGACGTATCACGTGTGTACAGGTATGTTTGCCTATTATAAAAATACCTATTACGAAAATTTATTCTGAAAACATCCATCTCCCCATTAATGTCTATAGTTTGGGAAAAAATATGAAAAAATGGTTATCGATACGTTTAATTTCTCGTTTCAATTTTCTATACAAATTTTTCGTAAAACATTCAAAATCCTTTCCGTTGTCTCTTATTGAACCAGGACTGAAATTGGGACATAATACATCCGAGGACAGTAACAGAGTCAAGAACAGTGAAAATATTTAATGTTTGAGGAAGAGGGACTATGTATGAACCTATTTTTTAATTATTTTGCTTGCTGGTTGAAGAACATTATCCTCTGAAAATTAATGACCCGGGTATTTAGTATTTAGGTCTGTTTTATTGAAAGCATAAATTAGCAAAAATTTGTTGTTTGACGTTGTAAGATTTACTTTATTTACATACGAAGAGGCTGATGTACTTCGAAGAGAGGTAACCATGAACGAAGTATGGAAATTCCCTTTGGGGAATGTAACTTTGTAAAATACGTGTATTTGCATGGAGATTAAAAGATAGAAATTTTATTGAAATACATGGAAAACCCTTTTCAAAGGGGAATCATGTCGTACCATTGCTTCGAGCCTGTAAAATAAAGACCTTGTGACAGAACATTATATGAGTTTCCTGGTGACACGGTACTACATATACAATAAAATAACTTTTTAAAAGATCGAAAATCTCAAAGCATGTAAGCTTTGAAATACACGCTTGTTAAAGGGAAAATTATTATGCGAGTTTCGGTTCTGTAAAAAACAGTGCTTCAAGTGAAATTGTAATCGCGATGCAACAAAGTTGATGAATAATATAAGATTAAAAACTTCGTGCAAGGAAACCATAGCAGTTTCCTGGAAGCATGTATATCATCAGATTAAGTCGCTGTACCAAAAAAATTGAAAATTTACCACAGAATAAAGACATTTAGATGGGCAAATTAGATGGACGATCGATCGATAAATAAAATTTAATTGCTTTAGTATTTTTAGGTAAATATTTTCCGGTGAAAAGTACGCGCCGGTGATTATTTTTATCCATTGTAATTAGGAGACAAAAATTTAATTTTCAATCAAAAACATTTAATTTAGGTTTCAATAACTTTCTTAGAGAAAAACATTTGATCGTTTTCTTCGACGTTCTCGGGCAGATGTTCATTTCCTTGATGTATCTTCCGAACCTATTTTAAAAAAGCGAGACTTTTCTTTCTAAAAAAAGAAAAATCAATTTTCAAAAATACTAAAATTACCATTTTGAGTAAAAACGTTTCCGAAAGTGTCAAGCAGGTACTCGTGTGAAGGGTAGAGATTACGGTGAAATTCACGGGACAATGTTGCTATAGGGACGTTAACGTTCTCTGGGAAATACATATTTTGCGTAAGTGGAGTATGCAAATCGTGTTTGAGAAACATCGTGGTCGGTGGTTTAAATACATACGCGTTCACGGTCGGCAAAGATCGGGAAACGACGTACATCTAGGAAAATTTCACAGCAGGGTGTTCACGATTTAAGTGCACGCTCGACGCTGAAACACGAACTACGTAGAACAGAATTTTGAATAGCGATCACCTAACTGTACAGAGATTAATGTTCGTGGAAAACAGAAATTTTGCCGGGGCGCAGGGGGAGTATGCAAATTTTGTTTGAGAAACACGATCGCGTTAAATCGATGCTTTGGAACGCGACTCGCCTCGTTGAAGATTCGATGTCACTCTTCCGGTATATTTCGATCGTTTAAGGTACAATGGTACACGCGAGTCTCTGAACACTTACGAATGTATATATTATGCGTGTTAGACGAAAAGTTTGGAAATTTCATTAGCGTGTAACGAGCATCGTAATAGGACAGCAGCGTCGTGATTACATCGACAAAATTTGAAATCAAATTGAAAATGTATACAGATATTACGATGATATATTTATAGCAGACGTATATTTAACGATAAATAAGAATAGTTAAAATATTGGTATTACTAGAACACTTTAAAGCACAACGAACAAATAACCCGGCGTCTCCTAACAAATTAAGCACCGAAATCGCATTTCGTTCGTCACCGATCTCCAAGAGGCTACTTCCGGCACAGCCGGCATTCAAGCGCGTCTGGAGCTTATTCCGATAAGATTCTAATTAAGGAGACTTATCGTGGGTCGTCTGCGACCGTGGCTCCGTGTCGAATACCTGCGATTCCTCCCGTCTCTGCCTCCATCCGATTTCCTATTCCGTTGCAACCTTCGGAGCGTGCCTGACTTCCGGATAAGCGCAAGTTTTTCCAACGTGGAGGACGGAACGACTAGCTGGCAAGACGTATCGATCTCTTAACGGGACCGTTGACAGCGTGACTTACGCGGTACCATCGTGATTGGACTAGAGACGTTTCATCGTCGCTTGGATCGATCTGTTTCCGAGATGCGGACGACGAAATTGCCGCAGAGGATTCGCGTGACTTCGCACGCTCCATAGTGCGACAGGGGATTTATAGGCCCGAGACGTGGCACTGTTCTGTGACTAGTTTCCGCGAACTTAAAGATCCCCCGAGTATCTTGAAAGATTACGAAGGTTTCGATTCTCCGTGGATGAATTTCGAGCAAACGAGGTTACTGGAAGTTGAGCTCGTCCGTGGAATTGCTGGATGCAAGGTGGTTGATAGCTTTGGTAATTGCTATGACATTTTCATTTTTCTACTTACTCTTCTTGCGTATATACACTAAATGTAAAAGACATTAGCACAGCATTGGATCTATTGCAGTATTCATATACTACAATAATTGAAGATTCATCCGCAAGAACTGAAAATCTTGGACAAGAAATCTTCATAAGTTTGCGTGAAAACGAATCAATCGCGAGCAAGACCATCCCCTTCCATTCGCCATCGCCCTTCGAATCATTAAAGTCTTATCGAACAGGCTGGAAACGTACCTGGAATACTAATAAACTCGCAGACCATCGATCCCTTCATAAAATTATACGATCCTCGTTGGAATTCGAACGCTCGAACTGCACCGAGCATCTTCGTTGAAACGGAAGTCAGTGAGAGTGGTCCTTAGAACCGGAAACGAGGCCAGATAAGAGAATATCAGTAGAAGACGTGGAACAGCAGCAGGTCCAAGGGTAAAAAATATTAAGGAATACAGTGGAACATTTTACTCTCGATACCTCCTAGTTTCCTCCCTATCTTGCGTCGTTTTAGTCCGCCAATGCCGTTTTAACATTCCACAGACGACGTTTTCGCCTCGTGTCGAGGTAGCGAAATGCGAACTCTGCCGCTTTCTAAACAGGAATCCCTCTGTTGCATGGGATGGCGAATGTGTGTGCAAATCGACACGCAGGCTCGTCGACACACCTTTTCCGCTCTACGGTTGGGTATAAAGGGATGAACGCGTCCTGGTTATTCTCGAGGAATTTCATTTAAAAGTTTCGACGGCACATGCCCCGGCTGCTGGGCCCTTCTCCCTTCTTCTTTCAGTTCTTCTTTCACGTTTAGTATACTAACTGTTTTAGTACAGCTTTTCGTATATTTCTCTTTTCTTTCTAGTTCTCTTTCTTTCTTCTTCCCCCTTTGTTTTTTGAGAATCATGTTCGTATTTGTTACTTTTTCTCTGATACGAGAATAATACTTAAAGTTGATAACGAAATGTCGTTCATAGATATTCGGGTATTTCTAATTTCGTTTATAGTAGGTTTCGTTTACGATATAACCAATAATTAGACCGTGGATTTTTATGCATTCATAGGAAATTTAGAAATGGAAAAATAAAGAAAAATCTGCATTTACATAGCGTATGAAATAGTTGAGTAAAAATCTCTGTGTATTTTTCTTTTCTTTCTCTTCCTGTTTCGGAAATTGCTGTGAGTGGTTGGTATGTCCTTCGCAAGCTTTCATTTCTATATTTCAATGTTTGTTGCTTTAGTTTCGATTTTTTTGTTTCTCAATGATTTTTCGTTCATCTCTGTGTAAACTTGCAGTAGTTCTGTACAGTTGTTTTTACACTGTAGTTTCAATTTCTGTATTGTGTTCTACGATTTTGCGTCCTTTTATACTCTTACGTGTAGTTCTCGTATTCCCATTGCTTTCGTTGGTTTTGCTTTTAGTTTGCCTTATTTTGTTACATTTTTACATTTAATGTTCGACTCCTTTACGTACACAAGCTGCTAGGAGATCTTCTCATTCGTTCGTGCTTCTTTTTAAAGTAAGCTTTCTTGGTTCTTCATCTTCGTTGCACCTGTTCCTTTGCCTGATCTTCACGACGATTTCAACGAAATACAACTACGATTCTAGCGATAAATAAGACTTCTCGCTGTAAAGTCTATGCCACTCTACAATCGTACACGTTTCAGGTAGAGTTGCTTTAACTTTTAAAAACATCAACCTGATTGTAACATAACAAGTAGAATTTTTCTTTTATTTCAACTAAACTTTCAATTTTGCGAAACGATCTCTTCATTCAATCGTGTTTGTATTATAACTTCTTTGGAGTACCATTCATCGACGTAGCTTCTAATTAAGCACGTTTCGACGTCAACTTGATCTATTAGCTACACTGGAAACTTTGTATATTCGTTTCAAGCGTACAGTAGTGTTTTATAGCTTTTACTTTGAACCATCTCCAACTCTTCTCGTTACCCACGTTCGTTGTACCAATTTGACGGATAATATGCGACGAGTTTTAGAAAATGTTCTATTCTCCTCGTGAAAGAAATCTTTTAACGGAAGATTTTCCGAAAATATTTTCTTGATATTCAATTTTGTAAGTGGGATGCTGTAAAGCTTTTTCAGCTAAAAACGTGCAGCGTTTACTCGAATATTTCTTGCATCGAATGTACACGACAAATATTTCATAGATGTCTTTTAACGAAAGTAGAAATTAAGAAAATTCGCCATATTGTATGACAATTTGAATTATGAGAATTAGAGGATTAACATTATTGAATCGAAGGAAGCATTTCCAGTCAGATAACACGTCGAAGCTGCCGGTGAAAATGGATTTCTTCCGATTTCCGGCCGTTCTTCGATCCGTCACCCTCTCTGTATCGAGATTACACGCAACTTTAAAAGCATTGCGATTAGTCGATCATTCCTCTCTGGGCGTAAATCGATTTCAACGGCAAGCCACGAAATCTTTGAACGCGGAATTTTTGGCAGCCGAGGAATTTTCCAGGTGGTGAATATTGCCAGCGAGATTCCCGTGGTTTCGGTTTCGAAATCATGAAATCTGACGGTGAATCGGCGAATTAATAAATTGAATTGTACGATAACGCGCGTTATGCAGGAATTCCACCGAGATACTTTTCTCTGTTCGTTGTCGAAAGGGATTTATTTATTTATTTATCGTGACAGGGATCGTTAGTCCGGCCCCGTTTTATAAACCGGGGGCTTGATTTTCATTTTGTCGCTCGCTTGTTAACTTCGTTGCCATTTATAAAGTGTATAATGCTCGAAAGTTGGCCAGGAAGAGGGAGAAATGATGATCGATCGGTAAACGCGGTTTTAAAGCAGAACTCGTGCGCTTTTACTTTCTCTTACTCGTTGTATGTAATGGATTTGTTCAATTAGAAGAGCTGTTGCCGTCTATTTCTGTGTCGTCTTTCGACAAAATAGTACCAAACTGCACTAAAATTAAAACGTGACTTCTTGTTTTCGCGAGAATATTTTCATTAGGAAGTTTATGAATATTCAAATTGTTTTACCGCTTTGGGGATTAATCTATAATCCCTTATTTATTATTTAGCGAACCAGCGATGAATTTATTTTTAGCGTACTTGCTTTGCAAGTAATAAGTGATGACGTATTTTACTTTTCATTTGTATATTTTTAATTCTTCATTCATATCGCATTTATTTTCTGAAGGATGCTAGAGATATTGAATTTTGAATATGTTGTTAATACAAATATATTTACTTTGCTTTATAATATATATCCACAACTATATTTATTTCATTGTGAAATCGATTTTCTTCCCGAGTCGTATTTCTTATTTATATCGTCACTATAATTAGGATTATACGTCTCGAATATCTTTGGAAAATTTCGAGAACGACAGACCTAGAAACGATCGAGGAAGAACATTCACATTCCGTATAGAATTGTATTATACTTACATTAAAAAATTATGTAATGTACCTGTGTTATATAATTATACTATGATTGTTTACAAAATTCTATCTTCCCTTTGTTCTTTCCCAAAAGAATATAAGATTATGAAAAATGTTACAAGATTCCGTTCCAGGTAGGCGTTCCATTCCAATGAATCATACAATGAGAGCAATTGAGTCATACAGAAGACACGATAAACGTCATACAGGGCAATGACTTGATTACAGGGAAGTCATTATGTATTCTGCTGATAATATCAAGATAATATCAAGTATTCCTAGAAAAAAACAGAGTTGATCATGTCGATTCTATAATGGGAAATTGAACCCTAAATCTTTTTTTTTAGTTGGATGAATTTTACACTTAATTCTCATTGAGAATTATAAGTAAATTTTTCTGGCGCGGTACTATATCGTGTTTAATAAACGTTTATCGTGTGTTTGGTTCTAGTCGAATCTAGTGCTTAAGTCTAAAGGGTAATGTCTTTTCAGCCTGCGGATCTGATTCGACGTGCCAAGTAATCGAGTAACTAGCGGGTTTTGGTGGTTGTTAACTCCTATGTTATATCTGTTACAGAATTTGGATATTTCTTCTTTGACTGTGGGTATCTTGAAGTCGCGATGTATCGTTTCGTTGGTAACATACCAAGGTGCATCTATCAAGTATTTTAGAGTTTTCGATTGGAATCGTTGAAGAATTTCTATGTTGGAATTACTTGCTCTTACCCATAGTTGGATTTCATAGGTCCAAACAGGTTTTAATATATGACCTTATATAGCATTATTTTACTCTGCACGCTTAAGTTGGAACGTCTGAGAACCCTAAATTGATATAAAATTGATCGTCTGCTCTCAAGTGTCAACGGTTCAATGAACCACGAAGAATGCAGTACCAAGACGCGGTATAACGTAAACAAAATGCCGAAAGTGTCCCTCATGCATCACGCTGTCTGCACAATTGCGATTTCCATTGGTATCCTGGTTAGAGGTTAGCGAAGGGAAGAGAGGGATTTTCCTTGTTTCGAAGACCTCAAAAGCTGAGCTCCGCCTACGTCTGCTTCGAGCTTGTCTCCTCTCCGTTCTCTTTCCTAGATTCTCGCGTAATGCCGACGATAAATCCTGGGTCTCTCGCTTCTTGCCTAAGTGCTGGCGAAGCAACCAGTTTCCATCCTTAAATTGTGTCCCTTGAAACTATGTTAGGGGAGTCGTTGCGGAGGTTAATCGGTCAGAAAGATTCTCCGATCTTATATCGGAGAAGCTTGTTGACTGTATTCGATTCGACTTTTTCGTCCCGAGTTTCTTGCTCATTGCTATATTGGTCTGTAACACGGATTCCTTGAAATTGATTGATATTGATAGCATTTTATTTATTGGCTATCTTTATTACGATAGAAAATTGAAGTTCGAGGAGAATTTTACACGCGAATAAAAATACGACACGATATACGTGTACAATATCTTATGTAAGTAGGAAAAGTAAATATAACAGGTTACATAAACGATATGTTATGAGAATGCTTACCAGACACGTTATTTTTAAATGGACTGCGGACTGTTACACGTGTATGGGAAATTTAAAGCTGCGAAATACATAGAATGCATATAATGTGCAGAAATGTAGAAAAATTCGGTTCGGTATTTTGAAAATAATATCTGCAGATTACCAACAACCATCAAGCTTTAACCACAGTACCCGATTGTAGTATTCAGGAGCTAAATTCATGTAGAAATCTTACGCACAAAAATCGCTTACACGTGATCCAATGAGAGCATTCGTAGTAGGCAATTCGGTCAATCCAAATGAAAATCTCTTGACCGATGTCTGACTTGATGCGATTTGACCGTACCGAGTTTGAATCGAGCTTAATTCGGGAAACTCGAACGTTCAATCAAAAACCGACCATCTACCGTATTGTTGGTGCGTCGCGTGTTAATTGGAGGACTCGCAAGAACGAGCGTGTGCGTGAAATCGATAGCCGGTGGTTGATTGCACGATCAAAAATTAAAGGTCCCATACAGGTTTCGTGATCGCTGGATTTTCATCCAGCTGATTTATTCCTTTCTCTACAGCGAGCCACGACACGAAAATACGTATTCTCTGGATCCTCAGACGTTTATGAATAGTTGGTTGGCATAAACGCTTTGAACGTGCGCCACGTGTCCAGTTAGCCGGTTGGCACACTATAAAAAGCATAATGCAGGGGTTGAAATGAAACGCAGAGATCGTTCGTTGTACGCGAAGCAGCGTTTTTAAACGCGTTATTATTTATACGCTGTGTAAAATGGTAATCGCGAGGACGGAAACGTGCAACAGCGTCGCCTTTTTTCGTGCACGCAAACTCAGCTGGGAAAAAGAGACCAGACTCGGCTTAACGATTCTGTTTAATGGACCGTCTTGTGTAACGTATGGCGACACAGCGGTTAATGTTTTTATTTTCGCGCCACGCGGGATGCGACCGAGCCACAGGTATTCAACGTGAATTTTCAATTATAAAATAGATGGGTGCAAACAGAGGCTGAGCAAGTGGGAGCTTCGCCCCTTTCCGCGTTGTCGCGGGAATAATAAAAAAAACGGGCGTGGATAAAAACGCGATGCAGTAAGTCGACCGTGCTTGACCCAGGCGATATATTCGATACACCTTACGAGCTAACAAATTTCCTGCTGGTCTGAAAAACGGGCAGAGTTTATTATTTTTCGATTATTATACGCTTTTTTATTTCTGTGTTAGGATACATCGTTTGATCAGAAAGAGGAACTAGAGCTTAAAACTAGCAAATAAATGACTAGGATGAATTTTTAAACGTTTGTATATTAAAACACGTGGCTATATTTACTCGATTATTCATCGATCAAGATACTTATTATTAGGTTACCCAAAGACTCGATTACTCGTGGATCAGAATGCTTTGATAATTTCATCTGCCAATATTCGTGTCTGAAAATATTCGTCGTCGATCGAATAGCGTTTCTTATATTAGGTTGTCCGAATAGTTTCTTTCGTTTCATAAGACGCAAATAGACGAACAACAATTTCCACTTTATATTATTTTATTGGATTAGGTATAATCCATTTCGTTATATTTCCATTATTACGTTCGCGTATAATTCAATAAACTAATATAAAACAAACAACATTGTGCGTCTATTTTTTCCTTATAAAACGAAAGCAACTTTTCGGACAACCTAATAAGAAGCGCGGTGTATATCCATCGGTTTGATCCCGTCACTTTGTAGCATCCTGTACAAAACAAGAACACGTGGTTGTCAAAGGAAGAGACGGAAGACAGAATCCAGACACGGAAAAAGAACTTGCGAGTATTTTTCACGCTCGTGAAGCGAAGATGACCGCGAGAATACACCCACGCGGGAGCGGCTTGCGAGACGAGGCGATGCCGGACGTCGACGGACGCCAGTTTGAAAAATAAAGACAAACGAAACGCGGTATTATGCGAGCGTTCCGCTCGGAATGATAATTTTTCAAAGAGTTTCTCGCGAGCCGCTGTCCTTTTCGGGTCGTCTTCGTTTTGCGATGGAGAAAGTGGAAAGAAAAAAGCGTGGCGTCGACAAGTGAAAGGTTCTCTCACACATGTCCACGCGGCCGTGAACTCGCCTTCCTTTCCCTCTTCCTGTTCCCCTTCGTTTACCTTTTTCACGGCCTTTACGCCCCCGAGCGCCCAGCCTTCTTCCACCTTACTCTACTTTTTTCTTTCCACTTTCTACGGTCCTAACCTATTCCGCCTTTGTTTCGTTGGCTCTCGACTAGATCTTTCTGGGCCGATGAAGCATGATCGCATTCACCGTTAGAGCGATAACGCGTAGTTCGAGGAAGGTACGAAGGAATAGGGTGAATCGTCATACGCGAATGGAAGAAATTTATGTGGAGGCTTTTGGTGATTTGATAATTTTATGATACTATAATGGTTATTAAAAGGATAATATAATAACCGTACAAAAATTGATCGCAACAACGATGATAAAACGAGCAACAGAAAGTTACATACTTTTTTTCCATTCACAAAGTTTCCGAATTTGATCGAAATTGTAGTTCGTCGTTGTTATAAAAATCGTACCGACGAACGATCCAATCATAGATTACTCTATTACAATACAATAATCGATTAATCGCACTATCAAATTTCTAGAATCTACATTTTACGCCGTTCCATTTACAGAATCCAATCGCCGATATCCGCAGTAATTAATCCGAAAGCGCGATGTGTACCGTGTCCAACGACAACACAAAGCATCCCATGTATCTTCCGCTGTATATTTCATCAGCGCTTAATAATTCTATTATCGTTAATATGCCAGCGGCACAACCTCCATATCTCTATCGATAACCCATACATAATTGATCGATCATAACCAGAAACAATTTCCAACAAGTAACTTCTCTGCTTCCAGATTCGTTGTAGAGCGACGATCAAGATGAAACAATTATCCTGGATCTTTCTTCAGCTGCTGTTTCTGACCTCGATGTTTCCTTCGAGCCTGTCAGCCTCGACGAGGTCTCGGGGCAAGAAGAAGGTCGCCAAAGAGACGAAAGAAGTGAACATCTGCGCGATCGAAGGCGTACAGGCTCCTATGTACTGTTACTGCGATAACAATACCATTAGAAACGCCACGGAAGCCACTTGCGTCGTGTTGAGCCCGTTCAGCATTAACGATCCAACGTGGAATTACTTCACCTCGCAGATCTACTTACAGAAGCTAAAGTTCGTGGTTCGAACGCCAAACGGATTGGAATACATACCGGTTCAACTGCTGAGACAGCTGAAGAACTTGCAGAAGATCACGTTCCAAGATGCCAGCATCGAGGAGCTGAAGGAATCCGCGTTCTCGAACCTTCCTACGATCACAGAAATCGATTTGAGCACGAATTCCATTTCGACGCTGAGGACGCACGCGTTTGAGAACTTGAAGAATCTAACGGCGATCTTCTTGAACTCGAACCGGATCACCGAGATCAATAGGTAGGATCGTTCTTTATTTTGTTAAGCTTTGTTTTAAATTCCTTCGCGCATTTATATTTGGCATGTTTCGAGTAGGAATTTTTTAGAATGACAGTCATTGAGAAATAATTTTAATAGTTTTATATTTGAGAAAATATCTTTGATAAATGATCGAAGTTATCGTAGATAAATGGCTACCGAGGAATAATCTTAGTAATTCGAGATCAGCTTTTTTTTATTTGAGAAAGCACCGACAATTAGACTACTTCATCTTGTAATTCATATTTTTACGAATACGACTAAAATAGTAGACACTAGACAGGCATCTGTTTCGCTTACAAAATATTACAAGAGATACTATACTTTGGATATTTTGTATATTTTTGCATATCAGCTCCATTATTCTCTGCATTTTTCTATCTAAATCCCCTTTGAATCTTCCATAAATGCATAAGAATTCAGAGTCTACCGATAACCTATAGTACTCAAATATTACTTGATAAGAAATAATTTCAATAATTCCGACTAGACGATTATCAAAGTTCACATTGGCAAAAATATTTTTGTGATAAATAGTAAAAGTTACTGGAATTGAAATAACTTTCATGATTCGAGGTTGCTCCGCTGTTAGCTAAACAGTTACCTGAATTGGTTAAACAAGAATCGCTGGTTGCAATTTACCACACATACACGTCGTTCGATGATGTTCGAATATCTCCTTTCCTCACCCTTTGTAATTCCGGCTGATTCGTTCAATTACGCTCTATTACGGAGTCTGAGCTCGAGTAAAGTGAAAATGTCTTCCTCGAAGGGAGCGTTTTACGAGCCGACTGCATAAATTGCCGTGGAATTTCGCGATGCGCGGAGAATTCGCGTTTCGGAGAATCAGAGGACTCCTCTAGCAAATCGAATCGACTCCTCGCGTTAGAATGTCTCGAAATACGCAGTACGCGATGTGTTCGCTTCATTAATTGTCGATTAGGCGATTACTGACTACATATAACCTGTGATTAAATATACGTTATCGCGTTCAGGAAAATTTAACAATAATTTGATTAGTTATTCATTAGTAGAGTTATGAAACTTTATTTTCGAGAGATTCGATAGTTGTTCGTTACTGGGCCGATCGAAATACTCCACCAGCCTGAGTTCTTGTCCTAATGAATATTCTGTTCATCAATTTCTAACGTAATTTTCATCGTTACTTACGTCTTTCATATATGCGACAATTTATTCATTCTATCTTTCGTACAAAGTCTTTGCTTTACTTTTTTAAATATTTTTATAGCGTATTCATAATCTAATTGTAATCTAATATTTTCTTCCTATCAGAATGCTTTATAAAGATGGAGCAAAGCGATATATATACATCTGTAACTGTCTGTTTTTCCTGTGGTAATTGATGGGGTAAAAATGAATAAACCGAGCAAAATAGTTGATTGTCGTAAACGGATAAAAGGTTGTGATAGTTTGTTAGATTAAATTATTATCTTGTTGATCCCTTGGGGGCTGTATGGTAAAGTGTTAAAGAATGATGGAAGCGACGAAGAATTATGAAGTATTTAATTCCACAACGATACATTAAAAGTGACAAAGAACGAGTCATTAAATATGTGTCTCGTCTTTTTTTACTTTTTGTTCGTTCAATTCATAGATAAATTTTATACGATATATTTTATAACATAGAACGCGTAATTCAACGCTAGAGATATTTTCAGTGTCCATTAATTAAATACATTAAGTTATGAAAGATAATATAGCAGATATTAGCATAGATATTAGCAGGTAATATATTCCTTGATAAATTTGGACAAATTATACTAGGTATTATTTGAAATGATATAAATACATAAAATAAAATACATGTGATTAGTTCATGAACAAAGCTGCAAATAGAATATTTATTAGAAGATAGGAACACAATGTTTGACTAAACCTTGACCTGTTTCACTTACACGCTTCAGTCCTCTTCACTTCATTTTCTCTTATATGTGTGTAAGCACAAGTTAAAAATTGTACTCGTGATACTCATAGCTTTCGACTAAAGTCAAAGTTGTTTTAATGAAATAACATAATGACAATTTAATAATGGAGATTAAGTCGAGCAATGTGTACTACGCGAAATGATCAATTACATTTACACGACAAAGTGAACAGAGTTTATAAAGTGCACCTGGCAATTAAGAGTTAATCGATAAAACACAGTTAACCGGTTAACCAGTTAACACAGCTCCATTCGTGTGTACCAACCACATTAACGTGATCAGAGCAAACTTATCGAAGTCGTTAATAAACAATTGAATCAAACAATCCAAGTTTAGCTCACCGATGAAATTAATGGAACGCAAATATGACTGATGTGAAAGCAAAACAAAATTCTGTTTGTACCTACCGGGTAATACGCTAGAAACAGATTCTGCTCAAATCTACCTACCTAACTTTATTGTCAAAGTAATCGAATCTTTCGAACATATTTTGCGATATAACAAATTACAGTAATTACGAGTTCAATTAATTAAATCGCTATATTTGAACAACCAACGACAATTTACGTGATACATCGCCTGTGTGTACAGAACGTACTGTAATTGGAAAAAGTATGCCTTTTAATTACATTCTAGATAATTATTTGAATAAATGAAATTGTAATATTTGGACAACCAACGACGATTTTCCATTTATCTGATAAAGTTTACGCGTATGCACGCTGTAATTAAACAAGCGTAGTCTTAATTCGATGGTCAAAGTCCATACATTGTCATACTTGTCGTACTTTCAAGATTCTGATTAAACGAATGAGAAATCTAGAAAGCGAACAACGTTGCCAGCATTCGTAACGGTATATGCATTATGATTTCCTATCTGGCGTGCAAAACGCGACTTGGGGTGCATACCGAACGCATTATCAGGCGTCGAAAGTTGCAACTGGCGGCTCGTTATCGACGAAAAGTCTAAGGGTGTCGCGCGCGTGATCGCGCGAGTACTTGCAATCTCTGCATCACGCCGCGCCCTGTAACATCATAAATAATCGTTGACGCTCGATATGAATGCAGTCACGCGATAGAAACGCGGACAATAAGGCGGGGAATCTCGATCGCTCGACTTTCGTCTAAACGCGGTCGCTTAGGGTAAACGCGGATAGACGACAAAAGATTGCTCGATGGGGGAGTATCCTGCCTCTGTGTAGATTTCTCGAGAATATTCCGAAGGGTTGAAAGGTACCGAAGCGGAGAATATGCGGGTTTAATTGATCGAAGGGTAGGATTAATCGTTGGAAGTGTTTCGAGAGTGTTTTAGAAGTACTTAGGTTGATTGATTTTTTATCTCGCGGCGAGTGACGTGTTTTAAATTGATTTCAGATTACTTTTCAGTCTTCTTAAGATTGGCCCGAGATAAACTAGTGATTTTATTTTTATATATAAAGGGGAGCGACAAATTTATGTAAATCTACTTGAATTTTATAGGCCGATGAAAAGCGTGGAAATAAATAATCTGTACGTTTTAAATTTTCTCAGGATCGATGTGAGGCAAGATAGGAATTGGAAATTACCATGTGATTATATTTTTATTTTTGAAGGAACGACTGAAAAATTTCTACGATTTTACTGTATATTTATCGAACGAATTTTGTAGAATGAAGACGTTTGACCCGTATCGAGTTGGTTCTATACGTAATAGTTTACGAGATGCTTAATAATGAGGATCGCGTTTTATGTGCCGATACACGAAGCATTCGTGACTTTACTGCTGCTTCAAGGAAAGATATGGACCGAATAGCTGTAGTAATAGATTTATATTCCTGTAGGAGCATTACGTATATTCTTTCTTTACGTTCAATATCACTCCCGTTAAAGATACAATTTATATATTTCGATAAAAAGCATAGTAGTTCTTATTGACAAATATTTTAGAAATCGCGACGTGTCCGTACAAAATTTCAACGTGATTCACTTCTTTTATCTATCTATGAAACTTAGTAAGAACATACTTTATGATGTAAAAATAATTCATATACCTTATTTATGAATAAATACAATTACTATTCTAAAGTCGTTATTTCAAGAAATAGATTATTCTTCCGTGTAATATTCTTTCTGTAACTTATGAGCTTTGAAAAATGCTTTCTGCTTTATTCTATCCAGTATCTGGAACAGTATTCGCTATTGTATCTCTTCTACCACTTGCCCTACTATTTTATAGAATTCTTTCTCCTGTTATTTCCCTCGGCACTTCTATCACATCGATTCTCCGAATTGCCATATAGTTAAAAATAAAAATATTAAACATTGAAATATAAACATATCAAATTCCATTTTTTACTCTACGTAACACTACGTATCTACCGCGTTTAATCCAATACGAATCACGCGTTATCTTTTTCTAAAAGTTCCAAGTTCCTCGCAACAAACCACTCGGAATCATTCGAGCCGAACCACAGTAGCAACTTCAAATCACAACCATCAAAAGTCAGCAACATCGTCCTTCTTGAAACAAAACAACTGCTCCTTAAGGAGCGCATCCCTATCAACGTCGAAGCTCCGACATCGATTCGATACACCAAGTATGTCGTTCGTGTTGCGCGGCGCCATTAACACGGTCATAAAGCATCCTCCTCGTGCAACTTTTTCCTGGAACCTCTGTCTCTTCCATCATTCTCGCAGCTCGTCTTGTCATCTTCGTTTAGCCCAGCGATACGATGGCTGCTTCATTCCAGACCCAGTCAAAATGTTGAAATTACCCGTTCGGGTAATTTGCATAGAAACGAATTGATTATTTAGGACTTTTTGAATTGGTTATTTTAGGAAGTTGTTAATTCTGCACGTTCAATTTCCAGAGACACGTTCGTCAATCTACCATCGCTAAAGATACTCTCCCTGAACGGGAACAACATCAGCACGTTGCACGACAAGGCGTTCAAACATCTGACTACTTTAGAAGAACTGCAGCTGGTCGACAATCAGATCAAAGTCATCACCGCGGACAGTTTCCACGGTTTGAGAAGTCTACTGAAGCTGGACATGCGTAACAATTTGATCGCCATGATTGGCGATAGAACTTTCATCGAGATGCCCTCGTTAAGACAGCTGGACCTCGATCAAAACGAGATTGAGTATATTTCGGAGAAGGCGTTGGACGGAATGAGGAATTTGAAGAAGTTGAAGCTCAGTGAAAACAAGTTGGTCACCCTGGAACCGGATTTCCTGGCCGGTGCACCGGGAGTGTACGTGCTGGACTTGAGGGATAATTCGCTGAAGACCTTGACCTTCGATAATATCAAGCCAATCGTGACGAATTTATACAACAGCAGCAGCCAATTCTACCTGAGCGGTGAGTGACGGTTTCGTTCTACGTTTTTTAGAAAGTTATCCGATTTTGAAATTCCTGTTGATTCGTTGACTAAATATAAAGAATAGTAGGAAGTGTGTTAAAAATTGTGCACGGCGTTTTAATAAACTATAAGTTTGGAATAATTTGCCGGACATCTACGAGCTCGAGCAATAATCCTATAAAGCGTGTCAATTACATACTCGATTAGAAAACCGAAATTGCTGAACGTCACGAAGAAGGTATAAAAATTCTGAACTAGAATAATCCAGGATAGAAATTCCATAAAAATAACGAGAACCGGAGATTACGGAATGGCGATCGACTTTGGTGACCGCAATTTTACGATCGGCAAAAATTCAACTCTCAGCGGAACTCTGACGAAAAGCCCGTAACAATTTTATGGAGACCCTCCAGGTCGAATACTTAACACCTAATACACCTATAAAATCGCCGGTCAGGAAATTGAGATTCATCGTTCGTAATTGGTTGATGAAAACTCTGCAACTTTCTTCTCGTTGACGCTTAATAGATAATTTTCTAACGATCCTATAATGGCCGTCGTTAAGGGATATCCCACGCGAATATCTGAAATCTCTTTGGTCGACTTACGCGCCCGGTAATTGCCCTTTAGCCGAGCGATCGGGATACGATGTTATCGTGCCTGGAAATCTTTAATTTTCATGGTTAAACGAGCGATGCGTGCCAATTTTCTGACCACTCGAGGGTTGCAACCCCCATGCCACGGTACCTTCCCCATTCTAACGATTATCTGCTATTTTACTGGCCGACTTATCCGTGTGAATATGTCGCCAAACTATGCCTTCTTCTGCATTCTCGACAATTGCTTTCATTTCTCTTTTTAATTTTTACTTCATTCTACATCGCTCACAAGTATGCAGAAGCATTTTGTTTTCAGAATTCGCGTGAAATACGTGCTGTTTATTTTGATATCAATAATATTATGTTGTATGATTAATTACTGAATGATTAATTTGCTTTAAAATAACACGGGCTGTTATTTTAAAAAAGCAACCAGAAAATATTAATAATTTTTTTATACATTTTTACAAATATTTCTCAATTGTTTATAATGTAAATGTACATATGTTTTGATCAGTTTCTATTGTCTTTACAATATCCCGCGTATTTCTATGAAATATTTGCTGAAAATATATTCGTGTGTGGATACAATCGAAATATTCGGTTGGTTCGTTATCTGTTCTCTAATTAAGAAAGATTCGAGACTATTTTAGTAAATATATGTCGTGTGTTTCATCTTGGTAATCGTGGGGTTAATGGGAGGCAAGTTTAGGAGGAGTTCTAATGAGTTTCGCTTCGCTTTCGTAAATTTAGATTTACTCGAGTTTCACTTAGGTAAATTTGTGCGGCTCACGAAAAAGAAAAAATCTCCGCGAGTAAATCATGTATGATTAATTCCGTTGCAATTACGGCATGTTCAAACTAAACAAAATATAAGAGAAAAAGTAAAAGGTAAGTAGAAGGAAGTTTCTTTACCGAAGGAAAGTTCTTCTTCGAAAATCTCGCGAGGAAAAGAGATAAAACGTTCGTGCACGATGCAAACCTATTCATAAGTATCAGGATTCCTGTCGTCCTTGCGCAAAACGTCATAGTTGATCAATCGTTGATTGTTGTGGAAGCACAATCGCAATTTTCTTTGATCTCCTATTTTCAAATCGAACACCCTGCATTAATCAGGATTTCGCACGAAGAATTTCGTACGAGAAATCCATTTTTGTTGATTGTCCAATTTCCTTTCAAAATACACACGATTAATTCTAAGATCAAATAAAACGAGAGAAATTGCCGTAATACAAAGTTGATGGGTAAAATGGATTTTTAAATCGTTCTGCTGTAAAAGACACGTACGAGACCTTTACAGGCTAATATTTCAAACGAGGTTTAATAATTTGTCAGGTTTACCTCGTTTTTCTCTAGATGTTCTGATAGTCACGAACAGACGTGTACATGGAACAAAACCTACAAGTTTCCATCGACTCGTCGTAGGCGCACGTGCATCGCGATCAAATCTCAATGAAATACCTCCGCAATCCTTCATCTCGTGGCCTGACGAACGATAAAAGGATAAAAAAAATAAAAAAAAAAAAGAAAGGATTATTTCCCATCGGAGCCGGCCCCTCTAGTTTGAAATGTAAATAATCCCTGGCAAAATATTTCCAAGCGGCGTGCAGTTTCCGATATCGCAGAGGTTGGTCTGTCTCTCGCAGCGCGTTCTATCCATCCTGAAATTACCATAGAGCGGCAAAAAGGCCACCTCCGACCATTGTCTGTCTTTTGAGAAGCGCAACGATAACTGTGGTCTGCCTTCAATCGCTCAACACTAACGATAAGTCTCGTATAGTTCCGAAAATGTTGTCTTCTCAAGACTACTAGCCTCGCTGCACCAACTGTATCAGTTGTATCACGGTTATTCTTCAGCTTTTGGAATCTCGTCTCGTAGACGTCACACGTTCTTATGGTAATTTGCCATTAAATACGACTGCCTGAAAAATTATGTGAACCAAGTTGAGAGAAGAGACAACGAGAGAAGAGATGCAAATATTTGAAATGTCGAAACATTAAAAAAGATAGACTAAAAAGTTGTTGATAACGAGCGTTTGAAGATTCTTTCGTACAATTGTAACCAACATCACCTTACTGTGATCGAGATATAGCAAATTTGATGCGTCATATTTTGATTAATATTACGTATCTTCGATAACACTGTACATCTAAAACTTTATCCATCTCATCTGCGAGAATTCAACGATATAAATAATTGATTCCTCTATTATTGACGGTTTTAAAAACATCGAATGTGTATCCAGCGACGAACATTCACCGAAGTGATGGGACTCTAAAATTCGCGGAAATTCAATATTTTTCTGTAAAAAAAAACATCGAAAGAAATATCACGAAAATTCTAATCATGAAAAACTGATAGAGAATCCTCGAAACGCACAAAATTCTAGGATACACTGTGATATTCTACGATATATCGAGCTTTAAAAAACATCCGTCTACTTCTTTCGGTATCCCCAGAAATAGCCAAAATACATGTTCGAACTACAAGCAGGCCAGGGGAGTTTCAAGTGTCAAAACGTTTTACGGGGCTGCAAAACTTGCTTTCGTACCGAACGAGTTAATTGAATTGGACGAGACAGGCCGAAAAGCTGACCAACTTCCTGGCAAATCCTGTCCAGGACGACGATTTCGCGGCAAGAAATTTCGAAAAGCATAACTTTAATAAGAAAACCGATGGACGTCAGACAGTGGGTCGTCGACCCTCTAGCACTTGACAGCTTCGAATGCGGGTACCGTAAGGTTTGGGGATAGGAAGGAAGAAGTAAAACGAGACGATTTTCAGAACGAAGTTTCTAAAGAAGGCAAGAACTTCCTGGTGGAACTTGCATATTCATGATGACACTTGGTAGAACGTTCGAGTATTTTTTATTTTTAATGTTCCAATTAACGAATCTATAATCGTGGAAATTCTTTATTTGGTTATGCTTCCGGTTTTATTTGTACAACGTCTGGAAAGACATATGGCACGATTCGAGACGATGTTTAGATTCGTCGAGTTCGCGATTTTGATATCACTCGATGGTTTCAGTTATTCCGTCTCTCAGTAATGTCACATTTTTTATCTGTTATTTCATTGTTTCGTCCTTAATGGATTTATATGACTTGCAATTTGCGGAAAAGAAGAATGACCTGTTATGTGCAAATATGTTTTGCCTTTTTAAAACGGGCAGTAAATCCAATAAGTTTTGTATGATACCAATGGAATATCAATGTCGTGGCAATCAATATTTTGATAATATTCAGCGATAGGTGAATAAAAAAACATATATTTAATCGTTAAAAATGTGCAACAAATAAAAAACAATGATACCAGTTAACAGCGTATCGAATTTTACGGTTGTTCTCCTGTAAAAGATAGAAAGTGATCTTCGTTTATACTAACGCGTTTCAAGTTTGTGATTAATAATAAATATCGAAATAATTCGAAGCCAAAGATTCTTTGTGTTAACACAGAACACAGATGTATTTTTCACTCAATTTTTCAAGTATTTAAACCAACATTCTGATTATTATCAATGTAACTTTAAAATCGGATAATAGACGAAACGTATGACTTTTCAATATCGCTTGCATGCAATTTTAAAGAGCACGGACTTTACGAGCCGATAAAACGATTATGAAACAAATGGAGCCGAAAGTAACAATGATAATTTTGGTATTATATTGCCAAACGAAATACCTTGATGATAATGATAATACTTTTAATCAATGTTTGAACAGCGAATTCAATTAAGGATGATCATTTCGCTGAAGCAGTATACCTGAAACGTATATTGAATTAAACGGCTTTAATATTAACTCGCCTCGTCTAATTTCGGCAATGTAGTGATCATCAATTAATATTAACAGATAGAATTGAATCGAACGTTATTACACACGGATAAAATCTTCTTCCTTATATAATAAAATTATTAGATATTATTATTACATTGGTAATGCATATATGCAATGTCATATCTGCACGTACATAATTAATAGCTTAATTAATCCTTAATCAATAGCTTCAAATCTTAATAATTTCTTCCAAATATCATATAATTAATAGAAGTAACTTTCGTATGATTTAAAACACTTTTCCAATATCTTTTAGGAAAAATGAAAAAATTAGTTTTTCACGCTTCTTAGATGCACTTTTTTTCAAGCTGTATTTGGAAAAATATAAAAAAGATAGAATGTAGTGAGAAATAGTGGGGTTCGTTCAGTTTATTCGACAGCCGGTAACAGCCATATATTATTATCTAATTTAAAATAACTATCATGCACGGATATAAAATTCATATAAAGTTCTCTAATTTATTAAAACTCGCAGATATCGATATCTCAGATATCTCACATATTCGAAATCTTTCGACCTCTTCTACGAAATCTCTCGAAATCTTTCTATTCTTCAACGAAAAATTAATGGAACGTTTTAGAAACTCCAATTGCGATTTCATTGTTTCTAAAGATATGAGTACGTTATAAATATGTTACGAAACAGCCGTCTAGCCAGTCAATTTTGCAAAATTTACACCCGTGGATGTTAGAATCGAGTTGCGGAGCTTAATGATTATCGCCGTTTCATAAAATAAATTAGAAAGCGATCTGAGAATTTCGACTTTAAAGCGCATCTCCTCGTATCACCACTGCAAATCACGTTCCATTTACGAATGAATCACGTTTGAAGCGGATTCCCGCTGATATAGAGTCATCAAATATACATGGCGCATTAAATTCGAACGAACCTGCAGAGGATTCTATTAAAAAGGCTATCTCTGTACTTCGCTATTCGCGTTGTCGTGTTCCGATTACGAATTAATAGAAGTGTGTGCTTTTATATATAAATTCCACAGAAGGTATATACATAGATACAGTGGTCCACAAAAGTATATTTAGAATAGAAAGCTTTTATGAATACGTTATATATGCATGATCTAATATACATTATTTTTACATTCCATTAGTGGTTATTTGCAGCGAATTATTTAGACATACGTATGTATATTTTCAAATATTTAAGGTAGAAATTGGTAAATTGATAAATTTGAGAACAGGAGGAATCGAAAAGTATTTAACGAAGAATTTAACGAGCATGACTAGGAAAATTTCAAGTAATCTAAGATAAATGTAAAATCGTTATTTAACCTGGTCGTGGTTTAAATTGTATTCAAGAACCAGTACAGTATATGCCACGTAGATAAAATGATTCATTAATAATTCATGCCCCGATTTCACTTGGATACCTTGCAATATATCGAATTTGTTTATTTTCGTAGCATAGTTGAGATAATTCGTTCTATTATATAACATCGATTTTAATTTCATTACAATGCAGCATACTCTGACATTCGTGTTATTGTGCGCAGGAGATCAACGACGGATAGATTTTCGCTGACGTTAAATACAAAATTCAGCTAACCCAAATCCACAGAGTGCAGCGAGTCGTTCGATTAAATTTACACTTAAAGAGAAGCGAACGCAACTTCTATGCGACATGGAATCGGTGTTCACTGCAGAATATTTTTTCTAAATTACAAAGTCGTACTATCGTTAACAAATTTCTTAATAAATTTCAAAAAAATGCAAAGATTCTCCTAAAACGTTAAAGGTCTTTTTCCTGATCGAAATTCAGCCGAGATTGAAGCAAAAAGAATGGAGAACCGCTATACAGTGTATAAAGTGAACCAATTGAAATGAAATATTTCAGTGTTATTTTAGTATTTTATTACGGCGCGTAATATTAAAAGAAAATTCGCGTCGATCGAAATTTCACGTTGGAGGCTTAAAAACTGCGAACGTCGAATCCAATAAACTTCGGTAGCATTAATAATTATCTGAGCCACAAGTGTACGCAATGACCAACGAAATGCGGATATTAGTATCAATTAAATCAACCATAACTTCAAACTATATCCGATTAATAGCAACCGATCGATTAACCTCAAAATGATCGATCGGACGCTATTAGTCAGTACTAAAACGCTATTATGCTTAAAACGCAATTCGATTTCATGAATCTTCCACAGAGGATTACAGTTCTCGCGATCGATATAATATGTAACTCGACTTCTCTCTTTCGCGCGCGATTTTATTTTTCTTCGTTCTCCCGTTCGTTCGACGAAGCTTATACCTGTCAATTTATAAATTCGTTCGCCAAACACGCTCGATCGCATTAGGTGGCATACACACGTCCGATGAGAGATACTCGAGCGGAACATTCGGTCAGATATCGAAGAAAAGTTCGATAACGAGACCGATGTCAGCACATCGATTCCATCGAGTTCTATATCCTCGTCTTCTCGTTCGATGGCTCACGTTTATTTTCCTTCCCCTCAATAGGACGATTCCTCGAAAGATGAATTTACATTCCAAACAGTTATTTCTTTGCCTTATTCTTTAACAGGCGCGTGATCAACGTATTAACAGACGTATTTTAATTTAATTGCTACACAATTCGGTTAGATGGTATTGAGAATGTACGACTGTGGGTAGACCGCTATTTCCTCGGAACTGTATTTTGCAAAAATTTAATAAACTTCGTCTTCTTGCCTTTATCAAATAATCGAACATCAATTCGAGGTTACCAAGGAAATTTAAGAATCGATAAGGCTATAAAAAGAGCAAATACCCTTTCCTAAAAGTTCATGTACATGGAATATTAAATTCTTGAATCTATCGAACGTATTGAAAAAGGATACATCGCAGTTCGATTAAGAGAGCCAGCTTAAATGTATCGAATATACTGATAAAACAGAGGATAAAAAAGTCCAATAAAAAATCTTTTATGGAGCGATGAAACCGGAATAGATGATTTAAGATTGCCCGATAATAGTTTCTCTATTATAATATCTGAAGTATTATTTCCATCGTGTTCCATTAGACGGCGTTAGAACACATTTTTGGAGAACCATTTTTATTCTCTCAACACCTTGCTGTTCCGCGACCTTCGAATTTGCACGCATAAATTTCACGATTCTCCAGGCAACTTATCGCGAACGCTATTCTCCAGCATTGGATATCGGGCAGGTGAAGCAACCGATTATAGGAAATACGTACTTGAATATGTGCGCCACAGGTGGCACACAGATGCTTCAATATTTAACCCCGATATTGTTCCTTAAAGTCGCGCGATATTGCATCCACCGCGAGGTATTTACGCCTGTACACGTGCAGGTTGAACGACTTTCCTTAAATTATAGAACTACCGTCGAGAAAAGAGAATAATTAGCGTTGTAAATTTTATCTATTAATAAGTATTGCAAAAATATCGTGGCATAAGGAACTCGACTTTGCTGCTTGAATAACGGAAATTTGTGAATCTTAATTTTGAACGATTTCTTTTAGAGCTTGGAAAATCGTATTATTTTGAGGAAAAAAATGGGAAAGTTATTATTATACGTAGAATGGTTAAGGAAAGTTAGGAATGGGAATATATTTAATTAAAAAAGTTATTAATCATGCTTACGATGTTAAAACATATCTGTAACAATATAAAATATATAAAATAAAATGAAATGTTATAAATAGAACGATACGTGATAATAGGATAATAAACTATCATGCATACTCTCCACGTTTACTACGATAATTAGTATTCACGTTACTTTGAACAATTTAAAACGTAATTATAATTTCCTTTCACTTTAAAATAAACAGAAGGATTCTTCTCCTCTGTATAAAAATATTCGTTCTAAAGAATTACCAGGAATAATCCAGCCAGCTAAATATCTTTCTCGTGTTCGTTCGCGAAAAACATAGCAAACAAACCGAATTTCTTCAAATCTCTTTCACCAAGTACCTATAATTCTGCTTATAATCCATCAAGCATTCCTCAACTTCCGGCAAAAGATTTATCGTAACCGTGGAAGTGAAAAGAAAAGACACGAAATATCAATCTCCATTCCTTGTTGTTTCTCGTGGTACCGTTGTAAGAAGTCAAGCAAAGAGGAAGAATTATTACTTTTAGGACAAGCAATCGACACAGATACATACATATATAATTGGTCTAGCAATAGATCAATTACATATACGTAAATATGTATACAGAGTGTCCTAAGATTTTGAAGCTTGTTTCATCGTGGGACGCTCTGTGTATACATTTGGTGAGACGATTATTTGAATATGTAAAACGATACTCGTGCAATATTGTAATAATAATAGAGTTAATAACGACAATACAACGTAAAGTGGCAATTATCGTTAATATATCACGTTTAATAACGCCTGGGCCGAGAGCGGAAAATACTGAAATTAATGAAACCCTTATAACACAACAGCGGCTCGATATTTGGATTAACAATAGATTTAGTTCGATAAAAAATGAGAATTTGTTTAAGTAGAACCTTTCGTTCTCTTGATCACGAAAGGGTTGGGATTTTTTGAAACGAGACTCGTGTGGTTTGGAGAACACGACTTCGTTGTTTCGAAGCTGTGAAGACAGGAATTTCGAAACGAGATTTACTTTGGAACAAGACTTCGCTATTTAGCTAAGAGACTTTGCTGATCTTTTCTGATTTCAGATCAATAGCTAAGACGTTTGTAACACGCAGTTTTATCGTCTCGAAAATAGGAATATCTATACTTGGCAAAATCTGATAAATAGTCACGTTTCTATCTGTTTCTTCGTTTATTTCCTCGACAATTTTTTCCACTCTTCGCCGATAATTCTCAATTTCATTATTTTAACATCGAATATTCTCGAATATAGGAAAAACATCTCTCACTATCACGCGCCTCGTTTACCTTTCTCCTTCGTTGCGATATTCCATTTTCGGAATACGAATTGTATTTTAGGATTCTAGAAGCGTCGGCTATGAATAAGCAACGGGGAAATTTAAGAATAAATAAGCAAACTTATTCGTATGAAATCTTTGGTCACGAACGAATAACGAAAATATCTACGACGAAAACGAAAATATAAAGTAAAGGAAAGTGGTTAAGTAACTTTCTCGATATTCTCGTTAATCTTTATTTCGGAATAACCGCTCTTCAAACTCGCGTATTTCTTTCGCATTCGTTCGTTCTTCCCCCTGGAAACTGTCATTGACCAACGAGTTCAAAAGCCCTAATGGCATCTCCAGCATCTCTACCTCTCTTTATCGATCCCTAATAGATCTCTCGTGTCCCAGGCCCATAAATCCCCGGCCTCTCTTCAAACAGCTAGCCGTCGCGTAATAGAAAAGCGACTCTGCGGCGTAAAATGCGCATCCGTTCGACGATAGAGGGTTCTGAAAGGCAACGAGAGGCACGAGGGATGCATCATCGCCAGCTAAGCTAGCTGCAAGAGTAATTGCTGGAAATTTATCACCTTATCGCGGCCACTCTGCGATATATGTATATCGAAATAGCCTCTCGACCAGGTGGCGCGGCTCGTTGCTGCCCGATTAATAAAACGTACGGCTGCCATTTTACACGATGATCCTGGCTAATCGCGCACACGCGTTCGACCGTACGTTCCGCTTGATAAACTGTCTTCTTTTGCATAGTACTTTTTTTTTTAGCTAAGAAATTGTAGTATTTTAGATGTTTCGCTTTTTCCTCACGTTGATGAAGAATTTTACGCTTCTTCTTTAAAAATTCAGGAATTTCAGATCTTATCCGAGGAAACTAGAGAATTTTACATGTTTCTGTTTTTTATGCAATCGAAATAATTGAGACGTTGTTTTATCAAATTCCCACGACGAAATTTCGATCTCATTTTCAAGAAATCGAAGGATTCTGGATCGTTTTCTAAGAAACCGACTAATTTTACATTTTTCTTTTTTTCACTCCAAGTAATTTATGGTATTTGTGTAACAATAATTTACGGAAGAGGTAAAATGCGTACGTAATGCTATATGAAGAAATCAATTGTGAATTTTGTTCGCTCTGTACGTAACATAAAATCCAATGCAAAATAAAACTCTCGCGTGCTTCTGTTTGAATGTCTCGTTTCTCAGGCTGTGCAATTGAAAGTCTTTGGAAAATAAGAATCGTCGGTATTAGTCGTGACTATCTGTAGAGTGGAAGAATAGAATGCGTATTTTAGCAAGCTAAGTTACGATATATAGTCATACTTGTCGTGCGCTGATTATTCGCTCTGAACGGATATCGAGCAGCTGTCAATTGACATTTAAACGTTACACGGTGATCATTAATGTCACGCTTTTATGCTTGAGAGATATTTTATGTAAATAATTGTATGATTCAAATGTGTGGAACGAAAGGCATGCAGCGTATATCGACCGACCTGCATTTCATGCATTTCAATTCAATTTCAAAAAATTCAAATATAATGGTATAACATGCCATCTCAAAAAAATTGCGCTTGTCAAACAGTCGATTAGTCGTTAAGAATCCTATTCAATTCTACCCTTTGAAGAACGTTTCTTCGAAATAATTAAGCATTGATTCTTGTTTGATTGCCGACAGATTTTCAATTTATAAAAAAAAAAAAGAAAAAAAGATCGGATTGACGCAGTTGCTATAATCCCAGATTAGTAACTATCAATCAGCTGTTATTTATTCTCACTCGTTCGGCGGATAATTCATTTCGAAGATTCTCTTGAAACTGACGCGTTAATTTGTTTCCGATATTTCGGTAATTAGTCGATAGGTCCAGCTGCAGTATGCGAATCGTTAGAAAAATAAAAGAAGAATATTTCGGATAATATCGTTGCTCGCAGAATATTACGAAGTTAATGAATGCGGTAAGAAGATAAAATTACTATGAAAAGTTAGGAACAGGTTATTTCGATCACTTTGATGGTTCTTGCATTTAGGTTGCTGCTACTTTCCAACTTCCTGTTTAACGTTGTAATAAAAAATCCATTAAAAAGCTACGGCACGTACACGATACGTTTGTAAACTGGCTGGTTTAGATGCATTTTGAGCAGAAATCAGACGTTTCTGTTATGCTATGATGAAAATAGAAGCAGAAA
Organism: Bombus flavifrons; assembly: GCF_040668555.2. Taxonomy (NCBI): domain Eukaryota; kingdom Metazoa; phylum Arthropoda; class Insecta; order Hymenoptera; family Apidae; genus Bombus; species Bombus flavifrons. The sequence goes on from NC_138450.1 coordinate 13,184,292, forward strand.
CAAAGGACTTTCACGAAGCCTCTTAAGATCGTATCGGTGCTTTTCCGCTGTTTATTCCCCGATTCGACCCTTCTTGCGGCAGCGATCAGCTTGTTTCGCGATATTTCACGAGCTGAAACACGAACAACCGTCTCGCGAAACGTCTTAAATACGCTTTATAGGCGGCACGCGGCCGAGGAACGAGCAAAGGATAGACAAGCTTTGATTTACGATTTCTTCCAACCTTTTGTTGCGCTCCTTTCCACCGCGTAAGCTAGAAAAATGTTGATAATACATTTCGTACCGTTTTACGAGATGTCGACGCTTTCTTTTCTTAATTCTCTTGAGAAATCGGAGTTGTTATTAAAGGCTGTCCAAGTACGATATTTCGTTCCGCCGATTTTGATCTTAAAGTATTAATTATATTTGATTATTTTATACATCCTGTAAACGGTGTTACAGAAACTGTAATTATTCTTTAAATTTTACCACACGATCTTGCCAATCGAATGATATTTTTCCACTTAATTAGATTACTTACGTTCTGTCAAATTCGAACAAAGGATCGTAATAATAATTCGTTACTTATCTATTATTAGCACAATTAATTATTACCACTTTCGAATTCACACTCTTCTAAACTGTTTCTAAGCTGATGCAAATCAAATATGATTATTCCTGTGCATAGAATGTGCTGTATGCAATGCATTATAATAATCGATACAACGTAATTGTCTGCAGTCTTCGTAAATAATTCCTGTGATCCGAGGGATTAGTAATGCTCATGAACGCAGTCACCGTGATATTAGGATTAATCGGATTAAAACAATGACAATTTAAAGGGAATGGAGAACGATCTCGCGATGGCGAGTGTCCCGACCTCGAAATAAAGTCGAGGAAAAAACATTGGACGGTAAATCAAAGTCAGCGTATATTTCATTTGTACGTGTGTGTAGCCATGCCGCGTGCCTTCCACTTTGTTTGAACTTTGCTTTATTACTCACTTCGTTTAAATAAAATTATCCCGAAATTCCACTGCTAATTTAGGCGTGTTTTCTGTGCTGCTTGAAACCTACAGACTAGAGGAAAAACAGCTTCCTTTCTATTTGTCATCGAATTTAAGACGAATGTTACGTAATTCTTCAAAGAAGTAAACGTATTATGCCATTTAACTGTGATACGTTTTTAGATCAATTACGAACGAATTTTGTTTGCCTTTCGTTGAAAAAGTTCCTTGATATATTCTAATGATTTTCTCATATTTTCGTTAAATTCGACATATCCTTGGTTTTCCTTGAAATCACGAGAATCGCTACGAGCCTAAACTCGTAAACGCTGCTAATGAAACTTCGTAACGTCACCCGTAACGTGTATAAATATATTGATAGAAAGTGTCTATGAGTGTTGGAATACTTCAACCAATCTGTACTACATTTTCCGACTTATCCTCCGGCGAAACACCTATCAGTATCAAATATTTGCGCGTTGGTGGCCGCATTTTTCCAATACCATCGATCTCAAACAACATTTCGACGGTTGTGCATCGAGCGTCAATCGAAATCTATTAAACACGAGGGCATCGATCGCGTCTAATGGATTCGGTATAGCCGGCAGTCAATTCTGGCGGCCGCGTTATTTGCTAATATCGCGATATCGAGTTTGACTTTCCGCCACGCTCGAACAGGAAGGATATGTTTACGAGCCGGCGATATTCGCCTGTAAATTATCAGCAAATTCTGTTTTTACTTTGTCGGCTGTACTCGATGGAGAGTCGGCGTGGATGATCGTAAAACGACGAAACGACAACCACCGCGTGATCGAGCCGATTTGCGAAATAATTGCCTCGTGGCCTCGCCACCCCTGTCCGATCGCTGGGAAAGCTTTTCGGAAATACACAGCTACATACCAGAGAGGGATATTGCGACGAGATATCGTGTGTCAAAAGTTGACAATGTGAGAGCGCAGTTTATTGCTTCGTTACTTTTTATAGGTGGAATTTGCGGGTTTTGCTACGTTCGTCTATTTGCGCGGCAACTGCAGCGGCAATAATTGGAAATTTTAAGTGAGATATCAAGAGTTTAGAGTAGATTTCTCTGCCTTTTTCTAATATTTTGTTTTAGGGGCGAAGGAAATGATCATAGCAATTAAGAAAGATAGATTTTCGTTAAATTTGGAAGAAGCTTCATCCTGTTTGAGAGAAATATTCAAAGTCCCAAAGTCAATCAATTCTGGTATCTATACGAAAAATCAATAATTATCATCCAATTTCAATTAGTACAGTTTTATTCGTAATAATTAGCGTTATCTAAATTTTTTTACGTTACATTACAAGATTACATTAAATAGTATTAAATTATGTGGTAACAATTTCAATATGAACTGTAAAAAATTACTAGAATTTTAATGAAACAAAGAGAAGATGAGAATAGTTTACTGCAAACGCGCATAGAGAAATCTTTTTCTCGCCGCGTAAAACGACCAGGAAAAAGCAGTGTAAAACAAATCCTTATCAAAAGAGAGCCTTAAATCTACCAGCGAAATCCTCCACCTCGCAGCTCGTACTCGAAAGCGGGCAACAAATAAAAGCAATTCTAATCAAAGTTAGCGAAGAACAGAACAGCGTACGAGTAGATCGACTGTGTTCACGCCGTCACAAAGCGCGTCGACGTTCAAAGAGCGCGGCAGCGAGTTCAACCCTTTGACACGTTTTAATTCTTGCGCCAGCGCACACTCGAGAACCACCGCGTCAAAGTTGCTCGCGCCACACGTTCGATTTGAACGGGGGTTCAGGAAGGGCGCACGTGTCGATTTCGAAGCGTCTTGTTAGACGGGGCCGTCGTCAAAAACGCGAACGCGTGCTCGAGCAGAAAAGTTCGAAGGAGACGGTGGCGGTTAATGGACGTCTGCTTTGTACGACTACGGCACTGGGAACAGCTCGGTTTGTTTTACAACGATGCTTGCGCAGAATGCTTCGTGCAAGTAATATGATTAAGAGAAACATTTTTAAATTTACGTTTCATTCTTTTTTCGATTCCACGAAATCTACGAGCCGTAAATATAACTACGGTTCCAAGGATCGAGAACGTAATAAAATGTGAAACACAATACGATAGATGATGAAATCTCCGAACATTCGCTTCGTTTATTGTAATTAAGAAAATAAACGATATCGAGTTTCAGGATTAAATTGTTCAGTTATTTTAATGCAATTGATATTAAATGAAATTCCCATAAAATTCAACGCGTTAAAAATAAAAAAAAAAAAAATAAAAAGACGAAGAAAAATGTATCTTTTCTCTTGGTTCTGCAATGCGTGTGATCAATTTCACGATTTCGGTCGACGATCGATTTCAAGGTAAGTCGATGATCGTTCTCTATCGACGTAGTTTCATGGTTCGTTGTTGCAACAATAATTTAACGAGAATAATTCGAGCGAGATTGGGTCAGTGGCGGCTAACAGCGGCTGCAACGCGATCCCTCTCGCCCCTGGCAAATAATTACGATCTCGAGGAGCCTGGTTTTTAAGAAACCAGATAACGTCATTCTTAATATTTCACGTTTATCTTCGCCATTAGCCGTATAAAGTCGAGGTAATGCCACGAGCAGAAGCAAGATTTATTTTATCTCGTAAAGAGCCCTGCTCGGACGTAGTAACTCAATATTTAGAATAACGCGAAACGTTGCTGAATACCGGCGCGTAGTGTACACTGTGGTAAGAAAAATGTATAATTCAAGAAAAACATTCTTAACGATGTTTTCCTTTGAAACGCCGGCTTTAAAAGAGAATGAAAATGGAGAACTTCAATTTGATATGTTACCATTAACTTTGGATATATTCGGTACCTACGTTTCTTCCGGTGAACAATCCACGCTACATCCGCTATTATTTAAACCGTTGCTTTAAATAATAAACTAGTGAGATGAAGAAAATTAAAGAAAAACAAGATCGTTTTTTTTTTCTTTTTTTTATCATTGACTAGTAAAAAGTCGAAGTGTAAAAGAATTACGTTACGCTTGAATATAGCAAATTTTTGTTTCTCCCACCGGTAAATTCCATATCATTATGATCGACTATTTGTACATAATCCTTCGCGTACAACGAACGAAAGTAATGGACAAGAGACGGATAAACAGAGGAATGAAAAAGAAGGAAAAGACGCGCCTGTGGCTCTCTATGACGAATTTCACGACGAAATCCCGTAATGGGACACCCTACGACGAACGAAATGAATCGAGGCCAGGATGATTCCGATTCGACGGCGTAAAGTCAGATTTCATCGCGACGCGAGCGTGATTGAACGCGGTAAACCGTTACCATCGCCATTTTTTCCTGATCTCTGGTTTGCACGTTCGTTGTCGCGGATTGCGCCGCGGCGAGTCCAGCTGCCCAAAACGACCGAAACGTAAATGGTTGAAAGTTAATCTGCCGTGGAAGGTAAGTGAAGTTTTTCGAAAGCTCGCCGGTGTTCCAGTTCTTATTAGTGGACATTTTTTTCATAGGATACGATCTCCGACGAGGACGATGAAAACGATGACAGAGTTGTGCAATTTCTATCGTTAGACGCGATAAAATTATTTTCTACGATTCGAATTATGTTTCGAGTACCCGAGATCGTTCCCGTTGAAATAAAATTTAAAATCGCTGTTTTTAACGATTCCATTAACGTTTCAAGTATTAATCATTTCGACTTAAACCGGACATCCTGTACGGTAAAACATCGAGCCACCTATACATATATAATCCGTGACAATCGCAGCACACGAACGTTCGCTCCACCGAACGAAAACGACAAGAGACAAAAGCCACGAATAGTACTGTTACTCATAATCATTTCAGCCATCGAAGCACGCGATATGTAAAGGGTAGACTAGTTCCTTTTCCGGGTGGAATATCACGCAGGTCGCAGAGCTACGTCAGCCGGTAAAAGCGGCGATATTTCAACGTGGCCCACCTATAATGACTCACAGGAAGTCACGTGTCGCTTCAGTCGGTATACTATATCGCGAAGCATTACGCTTAAAACGTGGCGCCAAAAGTCTTCAGGGACCAAGAGAGCACTTTGCCAACGCGCACACCGCCAATTAAGTGCTACCGATACTTTAAACTAACAGCTTAGCCGAAGCATCGCTCTCCTCCGCAATGTGGGCTACGTTCGTTCGATGTTTTCGAGAAGCCGAAGCAAAACGACGAATATCGTATTTTTTTTTGACAAGGAACGACGTAGAAATTTGCCTCTTCGTTTTAGTCCCTCAACGATCGTGATCGAGTGTGAAGCACGCTCGGTCAATCATTTTTTATATCGATGTATTTGTGAGAATACAATCGCTTTCGTTCACTTCCCATTTTGTGTTCTGCATTATTTTGAATGCGGTACAGGCAAGAGACAATTTCGCTAAGACAAAAATTGTGTATCGTCGGCTAAGTGGAATGAGATTGTACGCGTCGAGCGGTTAAACCGTTGAGACGTTATGCGAAGTTTATATCAAGTGTGCTAATATTTGCGAAGAAAATTGCAAATTTTTGGAATAAAAATATTCTAGAAGTTATTACAAAGAATTATAGAATTATAGTTCTCATAATTCAAAAATTTAATTAACAGTTGAAATCCCGATTGGGCGGCGAATTTTCAACGAGGTATGGCGAAAGAGGTTCATCGCCGAGAAAATGAATGGTTTGTTAGTACATTTGATGAGAATTGAGCGTGGAAAATGAGAGAAATTAAAGCTACCAGTTCCGAGAACTAATCTTGGTAATTGTACGTCCGAAGATAGATTACCGTTGTTAGAAGTTTCGTCTTAGAATTTACTGATTTCTTCTTTACTTTTTTCTTCCACTATATACATATGTATGTTACTGTGGAAAAATTAATTGAAACGCAATGGAAGCGGAAGAATTTTCAATATCGTAACCGAGGATTTCTTAAATCGTGAAATATTTCTTATAAAATTCTATCGACAATTTTTCGTTCAATTTTTTGTATCACTATCTTTTTATATATTTTACACTTCTTCGTTTTATATTAATTCGTTTCCAATTATCTCATAGTGAGAGATACCCGCGTGACAGAGATGTGCACAAATCTTATTTTAATAAATCGTCGACTGGCTTCACGAACGATAAAAAACAGGACAAAATACAATAATTGCGTCATCGATGCTGCTAACGATCAAAACCTAACAGTGAACAAGGTAATTGAATCGATGCAATGTACGCGTGCGTAAAAGCGAATTTATCGAACGTATCAAAGCTAAAGTGTCTTATTACTCGAATTTGACACAAGCATAAATTCTACGACTATCAAAAATAAGTCTTCGTATTTTTTATACATAAAACATAATCCTACTATTGCGAATAATTACCATGGCCCGATTCGAAACTCGTATATTCATCATTTTCATCCGAAAGATGAAACTGTCGGTCATATATCGAGCTTGCGAATTCAAACACGGTGTGCACGTGTGCATTTTAAATTACAATATTGACTTCAGCCAACGTGGAACCGAACGTTTTCCGCTAACGCGCACAATGACTCGTGAATCGATCTCGGCCACGAGATGAACCCGATTCGCGTCCCACCAATAATCGGTCGCAATAATCGAATCGTTTCGGCGTTTCTCCGTTAATGAATAAAAATCAGCGAAACCGAGTGAACCGAATAATGAACAAAAATGATTTATCGGACGGCAATTGATTTTTCACGGTAGAACGATCTGCAACCCACTGCACCGGCCCGTTTGACCAGCTTTTAATTAAGGATTACTCAGTCGAGAACCGTGGTTCGCGAATGTGTTTAACGTGTTTATCCGAAAAATTAAGGATTATATTGGATTATCAGTAGGGTCTCAATTATAGAAATTAATCATTTACGGGATAATTTAATTATGGAAAGGTAATTCCCTCTGTATTGGTAGAACTTTTTACATAATCGAATGGATAAAGTCGTGATATTCTTTAATTTTTCTTTTAAGAATGTAAATCAAATTTTCCAAGTATATGCGTGGCAAGAACAGAATCGTAGAAAATACAAAGCGAGTTTAATAAAACAACGAGTTTATTTTAAAAAATTTAAAGATACAATATACCGATTCTTATATCGAGAAAATTCTACCGACAATTATGTTATTTTATCTCACTTTTGTATAGAAAATTCATTGTCCGTATAAAAAGAAATTGGAGAATCTATTTCGCTTCTAATTGGATCGCGGTTTCAGCTTCAACGAGGAAATTTAGGATTCGTTAGTGCCTACTAGAAACTTTCATGCACTTTCGTATAATTTTTTTGCTTTTTATTCTTTGTAATGTCGCGTATTACATGTATTTGTAAGTACAGAATTTATTGACGATACGTGGTTCGATGGTCGTGATTAAAATAAACCGTACTAGTTTCGAACAACATTGAACGCCAGAGAGCCCTTTTCCTGGTAGTTTTAAAATCCACTTGACACAAGTTAATCCGTACCACCTGCGTCCCAATTAGTTGGAAATTCTGATTAAACGTCCCAGACGCAGTTTCACTGACCTGACAATGACTTCTTTAGAAACCGAGCTACATAGACGGTGTATTACTGTTTCGAAGCAAGATATCTCAAAACTTTTCGTAAATTTGATCGGTAACTTTTCTGAAAATTTGTTTGATCGGCTAATTTACCCGATTACTAATTTCTATATTTAACTTTAACACGATCAGGATCATCGCTTCTATTATTACCCGTTCTTTTTATCCTATAAAAATAAAATATATGATCTGCTTTCAACTTATTAAAATTACGTACGTGTGTAAATTATCGTCAAAAAATAACACGATGTAAAAGCCATACTAAGGAAGCATAACTCGTGTATTTAGAAATCTTCGAGCTCCTTCCGATCCAGTGAAAATTCATCACGGTTTCGGTGTATTTTCGCGAGATCCAACTGGTTGAAAAATAATGTCCGGCAAATAGGGGTTGAACGCATGGGAGCAGTGTCGTTCCACTCCACCCTTTCGCCTCCCTTTTCTCGTTCGCTCCGAAGCTGGCTCAAGGGACGACAAATTTCCCTCTCGTCGACACTTGGCCAGCGGTATACGTAGGCAGAGACATAAATCATTCATCGACGCGGCGGGCCGAGAAGCGGGATCAGAAAAGGTCTGTTTGCCACGGAACGGCCGATAAGCCACGCCATTTACAGCGCTTGCACCATCGCGACACGCTTTCGTTTGTACAAGCGCTGATGGTCCCATGAATTCTACGGCGAATTCGAACTGGAGCATGTTGAAAGATGGTCGAGTATAAGGAATCCTGAGGAACGAGTCGCTATGACGAATATGCTAAGGATATATTCTTGTATGTGGTAGAATCCCTATATAGATAGGGATCGATGTGGTTGACTGTATACGATGATCGATGTAGTAGGCTCGATATAATAGTGAACATAGGAAATTTAATATGATGATTTACGGTAGCTGAAAAAAGTATAGCCAATATTCAACACGCCAAACTCTCAAAATAATAGATAGCATATTGTATTTAATATAATAGTTAATCTAGTAGATTCATTGTCGGATTCATCGTAACGTTTAATATGATTCGATGTAGCATTGAAATTATACTCAGTAAACTATGTAGTAGACTTAATAATCAACATGGTTCATTTGGCACAACTATTAACATGTTATTACCACTCTCGATGTAATGGTTAATACAATGGCGAATATGACCCATTTCACATAATCATGAACATGTCGTTCAATATTAATAGACGCGATAGAATTTAACATAAACCAACAGGGTACCAAAACTTTAATGTTAAAAATTGAATATGATACCTGGTGTAATAAATCTAACATAATAAACGGCATAATAAATTCAATTCAATGAATTCACAAATAGAACAATAGTAATATAACAGGCAACATAATGCCGCCAATATATTAGCTGAGGTTATTCTTATGTAATTTGTTTCTATAGATAATTTGTTTCGATGATAAAACGTGTAATAAGAACCTATGACAATTAAAGAACTGATCTTTACTTGTAACGTTATAAATTATAAATTATAAATTATCTCGCCGTTCGAATATAACTATAGATGATTATATATCGTTTATCATATCTTCCGTTCTATTAACAATATTAACAATGAAACGATGATAAGCTTAAAATTCATGAAAATCGCGCGCAATCGTTGCTTCATGACACTGACTTCCGAACATTTATTTAGCCATGAAATCTCCACGCAATCGTTGTTTGTTATCGTCGTTATCAATGTAGTAGTATACCTACTGCAATTTTAATAACATTTTCGAAGAATTTGTTTCATAATAATTCCCTATATGTATTTTCGTCGGAAGATTAAAGCAACCGATCGAATGTCCATGAAAATCGAACATCATCAGTTTATGAATAATCATGAACGCAGAATGCCACGTGAACGCTTCATCATTTACATCATTCGATGTGTCCGACGTTCTTCCATGATTTACGTTTGATCGAACACAATGACGTACGTTACGCCAACAGAAACGAACCGAGCGTTTTCGTTTTCATTTCATTGTTTTGCTACCTTTTTTTTTTTTTCCTTGTTTTATTGACGGTGATTATTACGTGCTATTTTCTGGATCGTTCGTAACAAATGGCGAGTTGAACGGCAAAATGGCGCGTGATTGGACGTTTAAAATGGACGTTACGAAGGAGCTCCATCTTTCATTCGTCCCGAGCTGATTGCATCCCCCGCTGACACATTCTTTATTTAAATGAATCGATCGCGAGGATGTTATGCGAGACCTTGGAGGCAGCGTCGATTTATTGCTCCATCGATTCCCCATAATTCGATCGATTTTATGGTGATCGGGTTGTAAATTCGACGTCGTGTCGTGATTAAGGCGCTGAGGAACGTGTTGTGCAAGAAGATATATGGAACATCACTGGTATGTACGGTCATCAATGGAATAGTAATTGCACGTAGAAAGACACGTACTGATAATAGCAATAATACAGAACTTGTAATAGGAGAAATACCATAGTATTTGATACAGTAGAAATTTGAATAGCAGAATATTTAGCAGAATATCGAGAGATATCGAATAAGTTAAAATCTAGTACCATAAAAAGTCAGTCATTAAAAAGAAAAAGAAAAAAAAAAAGAAAAGAAGATTCATTTACGTTATGATCGGTGAAACGTTCTTTTTATTCCCATCCAATTCCCTGTTACTTACATTTTTGTGGTGTGTCCTACGCTTCCCAAGGAACGAGAGAACAACGTGTAAAAAAGGAAAAATGAAACAAGTATGGAAACATCGTGGTAAAAGTTTTATTATTGAAAAATTACGAGATTCGTAGGATGTCTCTGGTTCTCGAAGTAATACGGATGGCCGTGAGTTTTTCCTCTCGTTTCTGGTTCTTTGTAACAGGTTTGAAAGTTTCCTTGGCGGAATGCTTTCCAGGGTGCTCCTTGTGCCCCTTTGTGTCACGAAAGTCAGAATGGTTTCTTTTCCAGTGTACAACAAAGCATTGTTTCATCGCCATAAATGTTTCAGCCGTAATGGTGGTGCTCTGACGACAGTTCTCTTAGATTTGTCGAAAAGTTTCACAATATCTTTCCCGAAATTTTGCTCACAGATAAATGATTCAGAGAGCTAGACAATATGTATACCGTTTGAATAAAAGGTGTATTTGGCATTTCGAATATTTAAAATTAATAAATAAGCGTAAGTCGTTCGAATTCGAATGTATTTTAATTATTAATAATTTTACCACATATTGGAAAGTCGATTAATTCTGTCGCATAAAAATATATTAATTTTATATATTATTTTGCAGCGAATATTTTGCGAACAGTAATTTTAAGCGCAGCGAGACCGGGCAACTTCTTAATCTCTTAAAATGTTTGCCGTGCGCGTTTTTCAATTTTTTATTTCGTCTTGATTTATGTTGTTTAATTTTAAAGCGTACTTGGAATAACAGACTTCGTTCTTATTACTGCCACCGCAGAGAATTCCTTACTTTTTTAAACATCCCCCGGGAACGTATCTTTTTATCCTATTTATTCTTTTTTTTTCTCTCTCTCTCTCTCTACTAAGAGTAACTGCACGTATACCGAGAGTTTTAATTCCTTTGAATCATATTCCTCCCAGGCGAAGCCAAGAATCTTCCAGCTAAGCATCTGCACCCGGTCATTGATTAATCGTTTTGTTATTCAACGAAAATTCCAAGAGGAGCAACTTCCACAGGGTTACCGGCATCACGACGCTTTTAACTCACACGATATATTTACTTTAAAACACGGTTAAAAATTGTTCACAGTTTCCAATTACATTCGTTCCCGGAATTATTTTCCCCTGCGCTCGGCGAACATTCACGCGAAATCCTCTTTCAATTCTTCTCTCGTACAAGTCGTATTAAATCATATCGACCGATACAAATCTTCTTACCAATTAATTACATTCAACCTTCGATCTACCAATGATACCCAAAACACGATATTTTACTCGCCGCTATTACTATCAGCGAATCTTTCATTACTATAATTCTCTATACACGGTACTTGATTCGAAATGCAAAACCACAACGCAATTCAGAAAACTTACTACCCGTGTGAAGCGCGAAATGCAGTCGAAACCAACTATCGTTCAAAGGGAGCTTCGGTCAACAACGTGTCTATATCGCGAATTCGGTAATATCAAATTCAGCCACGCAAACCACCCTTGAAGGATCGTTCGAAGCGGCTGATAACGGGCGTAGGATCGTCCATCGAACGATCGGCTCGTAAAGCGGCTTATCGCGAACCAGGCAAGACACAAAGATACACTTTGCCATAAAGCAGCTCGATTGAATATATAGCAGAGGTAGGTTGAAATTGGTCCGATAAGCGTACCTGATTTCACTCCGACCGACCATAGAATTTCACGTTTTTACGATCAAACGCTTTACGACAGCCAACCTGGCTAGAAGTGGCATAAAGAAGCCGAAGGAAGGGACGTGCTGGCTGGTGGATTTGTAAATAATTACCGCATCCCATGGTCGAACGAATGGCATTAATATTTACGGAAACCGCACAGAGACCATCGTCGCGTTGGAAAGAGCGACGAGAAACAGAGGGAGTTGCTGGAATTCCGGAACAAGTTCCGGGACACACGTAATTCCGCGTAATTTTATGCCGCCAGGGATGCTCGGCTTTTTTGTACTTCTATTTCTTCGTCGTTTTTTCTTCCCTACACCGCAGCCACGGTGTCCCCTTTATTCGTTTTCCCTCTCCTTTTCCTTTCCTACTTTCTATTTTCTTGCGTTCTCCGCCACTTTTTCCCCTCTCAACCTTTACGAGCGGCTGTAAAACCGCGTTTTAGCAACGGAGATTCTTTCTCATGCAAATTGAATTCTTTTTGATTCTTAGCGGTAGAAGGATGGAAAGATGGATCGAAACGAGCGGATGTAACATGAAAAATTTCCGCGAACCGGTGACCAACGGGAAGTTGATGGGTCCGCGGGTAAAGCGATGTACGAAACAATTAAAAATATAACGGGAATAAATTTAGGACTGTGGTGTCCGCGTGGTTTCCACCTCGTTCGCCGATTTTTATTTTTCCACGTTTTTAGTTCACGTATTTGCTTGTACGAGGATTGCCAGGGTTTTCTGGAATTTGTCAAACGGATATCAGATGAGAATATCACGTTAAATTATTATTATTCGTGCTTTCCACGGGAACAATCCTGAAATTCAATGCGTTGCCAACGAATCCTATATTAATCGCAAAATTCTCTTTTCGCTCGATGTTCGGGTCAAATATACGTTTTTTCCTTTTGAATATTTCAAAGGTATCGACCGTCTACGACGTGTCGCTTACGATGTTGATTCTTTGCTATGTTTTGTATTTAATAATTGAAAAAAGCATATATCGTTCTTATAAAATAAACATGGTTCGATACTGTATCGATTCCAGAGAAAATGTTCTATCGCTAATCCTATCGAAAATGTCCTTCGTATCTCGCTTCGATAACAAGAGACGATAACATCATGCTCGCTGATACATAAAAAGTAGTATAATTTATTGAAAGTTTGACCTGCCGTAAATTATCAGTGAGAAGAAGATCTTCGTTGCAATTGAAAATGCAAACAAAATAATTAGAGGATTAATTAAATCGTGTGATACACTGTCCAACCATTTGGCAAACAAATTCGTCACACGTCAGAACATGGACCTTTCAAAAAGCTTGGTAATTTAACTGCTAAATTTTGAAAAATAGGAGAACGTCGAGCGTTGAACGGGAAATGAAAGTTGCACGATGGACTACCGATACACGTGAAATCGAATCGAACACGAGAAACAACTCGCAGTCCATTCCGCTTGGATTTATTACTTTGCAGTCGCGTTTCGTAAAAAATGTTCACCGTTAACGACCACCAATAACGATTTACCGCAAGAATTACGCGTATTAAACGAGAGAGAAAAAAAAATCGAGAAACGAGAAGAAATACAAACAAAGTAACGAAATTCGGACAGAGTTTTTAAACGAAATCGGTGCGCAAGAACGAATATGGATTTGTTTACACGTCAGCAGACCATTTTCTGGTTGCGTGTGTGCTTGGAAATTGCGAAACTGCACAGAATATTACCTCGATCGAGGAAATTAGCTTTTTAACGATTCGTTTTGCCTTTCGTTTTTCCAGTTATGAGTCGATCGACGGTGTTTTTTCCAGTAAATAGACAACGGAAAAGGTTGAAAATACTGGCAAAATTGTTTAAATCGCACATTCCATCTGTATGTCAGCCATTTGTTTCGAAAGTCCATTTTTCTTCGTTTTGAAATATTGAAGTGTTTGCGTTTATCGATTAAAAAATCCTGATAACGTCTACTCTGTTTGTTCGCTTCTCTGTGTATTTAAGCAGATTAAATTCATCGTATAAATAGCATTGAATTATAACAATTTCATTTGATTGTAATAATAATAATTTAATAAATGTAATAATTTGCCAGTATGTTGCTGAATGGTATTTAAGCAATTTGTTCGCATCCGTGTATGCGATGTTATGTCAGTTACAAAAGTTAAGATCGTATTGGCTATCATTTGCTTTTAATTATCGATGCCTCGACTGTTTGGCCAGGCTACAGATTACAGCAAGTGGACTTACACCGCTTCCAAAATAAATGATCATGTAATTCCATTTATCAAGGAAATTTCAAGCGAATAAACAAGCGTATATTTTAAGGTTCGAATTACAAATCGTTTGGAAATAAAAGGTTCGGATTGAGGTAAATTTTTCGTTTTCTCAATTTTTTCAAAATATGAACTTATGCTACTAGCAAAAGAAAAAAGAACGGCCCATATAATCCATATGTCATTCGTAAACATTAAACATATTCATAAAATGTTTCGTTTAATTTTTATCGATTTTTTTTTTTAACAGCAAAAATTATTATATTTTTATTGGAAGAACGTTAATCCATTTTCATGAAAATCTGCATGTACAAACTTCGAGCAATTTTATGAAATATGGATAAACCGACATGTTGACTTTTGACATTATAACAAAAACAATTTATTATATTTTACGTATTTTTATATCTGCGCAGAGATTCATAAGTGGCAATGCCGATGTCTATGTAAATTCGCATTTCTATTAACACAACTAAAAGAGCGAAATCAAATCAGAGATTTGTAGCGATATATCCGTTTTTGTTTTAGATGCTTGACGGATCTTCGTATATTATATACGCCATCCAAATTTCTCATAAGTATCTTCAGTTTTACAACGAATATGAGCGTAAAACGATTGATTTACAGTCAGCTTTATCGCTTAACTAAATGCTGAAAAATGTTGAAAAACCTAAAAGTTGGTTAAATTATGCTTATAACGAGGAAAGTTAAAACAGAATATGGTCGATTAATCTAGAAAGAGAGTCTGCGAAACCTGGCAGACACGAATGCGCGAGTTGAAGAGAATCTCAACTAGAAAAGAAGCGGAGAGCAGCTTGAAAAGGAAAAATGCATGAAGTCTGGTTTATGGAAAGGAAAATATATTCATTGCTTCTTTTTTTCTTCTGAAAGAAACTTCCGTGGTGGCTTATTCTGACGAAATCGCAAGACTTTTACACGATGTCGCGTTTTTTCAATTTGTCTTTTACGCGTCCGTCACCTTGAAAAATTGATGCTGCTTCTTAAAAACGGCCAGAAACACAATCAAACCAGTAGATTGAGCAGAGTGGGGAAAAAATAGAATTAAACATCACGTTAAGTACACTGAACACTTGACTGCAGATTATTCGTTGCTGAGAAATTGGTAAAATTAATTTATTATTTCTGCTTTAAAAACAAATTTCTCATTTTAATTGGCGGTATCGAATAAAACGGTAAATAATCTAGAATGTTATATACCGTATATCTATGTACAGCATTAATTACATTTCGTACTCTATCGATCTTTATAGCGTGGTAATATAATAAATAAAATTATTAAGTAATCTGAAGTATTAAGCGTTTATGATGATAATAAGAAAAGTTACAGCCGCGTATAATTAAACTCGTACGAAATATTTATCAAGGAAAATACGTAACGCATTTTCCACGTCGAATCCGTGTATCGAAAAACGAAAACGAGAGGAAAGAACCGAGATAAGAGGTCTAAAGCAGCACGCGATCTAATTTGCTTGGTAAGCGAAAGTTGCGCGCTTGTTAGGTTAAAAACAAAAAAGGGCAGAAAAATAAATAAAGGAACAGGAAATAAAACAAGCGGAAGAAAGAGTAATGATTTTAACGAGCTCGGGAAAAAAGGAAGTCTGCGCCAGCGCGTGGCTACCTTTCTTTATTGGAATATTCGTGGACGCGTGAGAGAATATTTAAAAACGAAAAATATCTTACACGGCCTATCTCGATTAATCCGACAGACACTTTGTCCCGTAGAATGTTTTCCTTTTTTTCTTCGTCGTGGCGCTCTATTAAAAAGTCCTTAGCCTTCTTTGCGCGATAGTCGAAACTTCCGACCCGTCCTTTGACACCGTCAGAAGCGGAAGTTTCGCGCACAAGCTGCGCAAAAGCTCTCTTTGAACGGGCCAGACCGTTCCGATAATGAAACGAGAGTATAAGTTAAATTGAGAAGACTCCTGTACCGTTTCGTTCGTCTGCCTGCCATCTCGTTTTCTACGATAATTATCGTTGTGTCTTTGAAAAGCTCTTTGATATTTATACTTCTCATAAAACGGCTCTTGTTCGTGCTCGCCTTTTTTTGGTAAAAGCAGAAGCAAAGTGGTATAACGCATGCAGAAAAGCACGTCTTTTTTTCGTAATCGAAGAGTTGTAATATTTTACGTATAATATTTAAAAATGAAGTAACGTAGGTATATATATATATATATATCTGTGATTGGTTCGTAAAGTGATAATGATAATTGAAGAAGCACAATAGGTATTATTTTTCTCTTATTTTTCTCTTTGGAGAGTTTCTATACTACGGTAGTGAAAGTAATAATTTATTCTCGAAAGAGTACGAGAAGAGATGGAAAATTGAGGTAATTGGTAAATAGAAAGATGTTCCGTGTTTTGTTTCGAGAATTTTCAAGCTATTAACGAGGCAGCAATTGATTCTTGAAAGGTTATAAGGGAAGACTGGAAATTGTAAAACGATGGCTTGAAAATTAATAATAGATCGCGTTTCGTTCCGGATATTTCGCAACCTGTAAGACTAAAGTAAGTGGTTATTAAATAGTTACAATATCAATAGGAATTAATAACCGAAAAAATTGAAAAAATACACATTCATTTGACGTTTACATTTGACGTTTAAAGATATATTCATGTGTCTGATATACACCTACATTAAAAAAGAAATATTAAAAATTACACAAAGGTATTTTTCTCTTTTTGGTATTTAAATTGCATCGACTGTTTGGTTATTATTCAGTGAAACGGAAAAAGATTACTGGATGGATAATATCAAACAAATGGGATTTAAAAAACAGCATAGGCAGGCACTTCCCTATAAACGCAGTACGTGTATGAAATTCGTATTCGTGCACGATAGGCGTACATACAAAGTACAATAAACGTCCTGAACTTGGCGAATGAAAAGAAAGGAATCGTAACCATATGTCGTACGTAGAAGTGCCATAAATCGTCGGATCTTGGGCTCGGCTCAGCTTCAATCCAAGTCCCCATAAAGCCACTGGAATTATGCTTATATGCATCCGTCACATTACAAAGTGAAGTTGGAAATTTTATAAAATATCGCCAATGAATTCAACCTCGTTCCAGTATTCATGGCTACACCAATGTGCTTTCCTAGACATATTTTTTAAACCACCGTGCAGTTCTTAAGATTCGATGTATTTTTATCGCGCGTGGCATTATTAATTCGACAAAACGATCGGCTGTTTTATTCTACCGATTGCCAATCATTTATTAGCCGTAAATACGTCAGGTGCAAAATACTATGCACTATGTATCCGTACATCAAGTATTAGGTTATCGAATGGAAGAATTGAATAAACTCTAGAGTATTTAATAAATTGAATAAACTTGCTAATCATTTATTAGTTGTAGATACGTCAGATGTAAAACACTATGCACCATATATCCGTACATCAGGTAGTACGTTATTGAATGGAAGAATTGAATAAACTTGCCAACCATTTGTTAGTCGTGAATACGTCAGATGTAAAATACTGTACCATATATCCGTACATCAGGTAGTACGTTATTGAATGGAAGAATTGAATAAACTTGCCAATCATTTATTCGTTGTAAATACGTCAAATGTAAAATACTATGCATTATATATCCGTACATCAAGTATTACGTTATTGAATGGAAGAATTGAATAAACTCTAGAGTATTTAATAAATTGAATTTAATTTAAGAATTTAACAAATTCAAATTTCAGTTAAACTTACGAAAGTCTATGAGATTTATATATATTAAAAAACAAAGTTCGTTAAGACTCATTTGAATGATAATCTCAAACCTACCTAACATTAAAAATATTAAACTACAATTGCCAGCATAATCTACGTAACTCGTTATTTCGTCTAACAGATTCTTTTCTCCAGAAAACTTCTCGCATTCTTTAGAAGTGAAAAAGAACGAGTAGAATTTTCGTATAGATCTGATAAATATTACCAGCTATTATCCTTAAAATGTGAAAAGCTATCATAAATTTCCCCTAAACGTGCTCCATCTGCCGGCATCGTAAACAAATACGTTTCAGCCCATATCGAAGAACTCTCTCGTTACCTTTGACTCCGTCACATCCCCACAAATGCCAAACACGTAGCATTATGTACACACTACGGTATCGTTTCTCAAAGAGCCGTTCCCAAAACCTATTTTCATAAAGGTCGAACGTTGCTTCGTCGTCGTTATTCGTGCTTAGGGCTGCATCTTTCGTTGGTAAACGAAACGGTTAAACAGAGGATGACGAAAGAAGAAAAAAAAAAGACTGGAAAGGGAAAATAAAAGTTGAAGGGGAATCGAACCAGGGGACGAAACGACAAGTCGCGTGCCCCCTGTAAAATAATCCGCAAACAGAGCGATCACGATGGCACGCGCGTGGTTCTGATCCCTACCCTATATCGGCGATCACGGAGGGTTAATTCCTTGCCCTTGAATTACGAACGCGTTTTCGACGGTGACCGGAAGATTTACGCGCTCGTAAAAGGCATAGAAACTATCCATTTTCGGAGGATCGGTCGAACAACCGTCACGAAGTCGAGCATTACGGTGCGGAATGTAAACGAGACTGCTTAAAAGATTCACGAAGCAACGTTTCCACCCTGCAAGATATACGAATCTCCCTTGTGTGTCCCTTTCTCTGTTGCAGACGTTGTCTAGGTTTTGTTTTTATGTTTAATGAACCCGCTGCTTTGTATCGATGCACTTTTGTTCCGAGACCATAGTCTGAGAGCTTACGCCACTGAATGTCTTTTTAACGATGGCTGTGGATGTTTAACGAAGTAAGAGACGAAATAAGTTACATTAGCGAGGCGTAAATGTTACATTTATAGATTAAACTAATAAATTATATGGAGAATGTGTTCAACTTGAAATTTTATCGTAGGGCAGAATTCTCTTCGTACACTCGACTCTGAATAATTAAATGACAAATATTTGAAACCCCTTTGAAATTCTTTCTCGAATTTCCTGTTAAAATTGAACGTTCGTACACGTGAATTTATGAAAATCTGGTTATTGAGTTTTCCTGCCTGTCGATGAGCCCTGTCACTTATGCATGATTTATCAAAACTGTCGTTTTTAGAGTGTTTTTTCCGAGCAAACCCCTTCATCCGGACCAGTTCTCATTCATTAGCTTACACGTTTGCTGTTTATTAACAACGCGTGCATTATAGCCGTTTCGACAAATATTTACAAGCCCGTCGTTGACAAATGGAACATCATTTCGAGCGTCCATTACGCGAAATGAAACATTCTGATTTTAAGCGTGACTTTAATAAATTTCCCGTGTGGAAAGCTCGTTGCATGCTCGCTTGTACAAATATACTACATGAGTTACACATATAGACGCAGGAACACCATTAATGTAATTCGATTAAGCTGCCCATTTTTTTTCGTAGCAATTTCCAAAATTTCCGCTGTGTCGTTGTCAGGTAAATCGAAATTGTGGAAACTTCTCCTTGTCTGACGTTTGTCTAAAATCGACGCTGAATTTCTTGAAAATGTTTCAATTACGCTGCTGTGATAACATTTTTACTTGTAAATAAAACCAAAAGATTCAACGTATAAGAAAGCGGAAAATTAAAAATGTTCTAGTACAATGAACGATGAAACAATACGTGCATTAGTATAACGAATCAAATGACTCCAAATTTTCCAAACGAGGTAATCAATTTTGAAACAACTGAAAGACAAGTCGAAAATATTCGAAGGTTTTCTTGATTCTTTACTTACATCGCCAAAGAGTTCCCCACAGATACGAATAAAATTAGCAAACTAATCGCATCGAAAACAAAGAATCAATCAACAAAATTCTACGTCGATACGCTCGAACGAGTGCCAAATAAACTGGGTAAAAGGAATTCTCGTTTCAAACGAGCACCCCCGCAACCATCCTCGGAAGAAAGAAAAGCCTCACCTCTGTCGAGTTTCGCATTGTTCGTGTAAAAAGCAAAACAAAACCCGATCGAGCGGACAGAAGACGAAGAAGCGAGGAAAACAGAACATTTTCACCCTCGCTGTTACGCAAGAGCATAATCAGCTCGAACAACGAACGAGCTCTCGTTTGCGAGGGAAGTCAAAATGCAGCGGACACGCATCTCTCTGTAGAGAAAGAGAGAGAGAGAGAGAGAGAAAAGTAGAGAACAAAATAAAATAAAACATGAAAAAACACAGACAGAGAGGTTCCGTGGCGGTATGGTAGTTCCTGGCGAGAATAGGCGTCCGGCCGTGTCCCTGTATGACGTAATCCGTTCCATTTATTAAGAGGCGATCCCCCATTGTTTCACGGTGAGTCGCGAGGCGACACAATGCGTCTCGATGCGAGCCACATGGCATCGTCGATCGGCTTACACGCAGTTTTCTGTGTGTACGAGTGCTTGCATACGCCACACGATCTCGTGGGAAATACGCATTCCCTCTCTTTTCGCCTCTTGTCTGTCTGCGTTCGGCTGCGAAACGCGCGAAAGGGTTGAGACAAGTCGGTTGCCGAGAGGGTCGAACGATTCCAGCGGACGTTAAGCGGGATCCGCTCGAGAATTCGGACTTTTTCGACGGAAAAACAATGTACCGAGAACCGTTTTTGTATACACACGGTAGATACAGTGTGTACGTTCAGAAAAGGGTTGAAAGAGGATAGCGAAGCGTCGCGTCGCGACGCACACCCGGGACGCTGCCCTCCATGGGACACGTTGTAAATCCTCCGACAGTCGCGGTCGTTAATAATTGAAATGGGAAAACTGGCGAGTGTCGACCGAAAAATCGAACCGAACGAAGGAACGAAGAGAAGAGAAACGTAGCGATGGAATACCGAGGGTTTAACGAGAGATTTCTAAGTTTCAATGGGGTGAGCGTTGCTTTAATCGTTATAGAAAGAAGTTTCGATGGATAATTATAGCGAAATGTGAATAACTGCGTTTTTGCAATTTTGTTTCTTTCAAACAACTGCGTTTTATTTATTCCGTGCTTACGACATATTTCAAACGAAAGATCGATCATTGTGCCACGCGATATAGTGGTGCATGGTGAGGTTGACTGATAGAGGAACGAGTGGATGAATTTGTAATAGAAAAATATAAATAAGTATAGGTATAAGTACAGGTGTAGTGTATGCTGATTCAAATCTTCACCCTTTCAGTGTCACAATACAATAGAAAGGACGATAGGGAGCACGTTCATATATTTATAGCAAAGGACATTACCAAAAAGTTAACCTTGATGTGTAGCTCTAGCTGAAGGCTACAAGAAACAGCAATAGAAATCTACTTATAACTCTTTCGTTTCTAGACCTCGTAACCCAAAACAAAATTTATATTCAAGGGCGCAATAATATGCACCTCTCCTTGTTTTGTATTTTTGTTTAACTAAATTCTATTCTCTTCGTAACTTTCGATCTCCGGGTCACGAATATACAAAAGGAAAGGTGTAGAGTTTTTCAATTACATTTACAGCAAAGGACATTACCAAAAAGTTAACCTTGGTGTGTAGCTCTAGCTGAAGGCTACAAGAAACAGCAATAGAAATCTACTTATAACTCTTTCGTTTCTAGACCTCGTAACCCAAAACAAAATATATATTCAAGGGCGCAATAATATGCACCTCTCCTTATTTTGAATTCTTTTTTACTAAATTCTATTCTCTTGATAAAAGAAAAGGCGTAGAGTTTTCTCGAAGTAATTACTTCAACACTGCAGAATAACTCGATATAGTGGCTCGTTCCTAATAGAGTTTTATTAATCGGTTTAGGCGATCGATTTGAAAAAGAATATTTCGATCCCCCATGGTATTCGTGACGTTCGAAAACATTTTCCTTTCAACGATGACCAAACTCTGGGATAACCGTAGGAGCGTAGGTAATAACGATCGCTAAAGAATCGTGGCTTTTTGCGTTCTGGACCGGTTTCAATAACACCTCGACCACGCACGCGATAAACGGGATGGCAATGTTACTCGATGATCGAGATCTGAATTTCAAATCCACTGGAAGACTCCTACCACGGTATCGAAGATGATAATGACACCTGGGATCGCGAGAATGAAATTATTCGAGGGCTACGTGACACGATGGCGTGGCAACATCGGCCAAATGGGAACGTTTCAACGGCATTGCGATTCCATTGTTCCTCTACTCTGGATCATATTAGAAACTGATAGTTCTTTTTTCTTCAGGAACGGTTATTTCTTATTTTGTATCGATTCGAAGATACAATTCCAAAGGTCAGTTTCGTACGGTTGTGTCTTGAATGATAAAATTTTTAATTTTCCTAGAGATCCGCGAATTTTTATAAGAATTTCTATAAGACAACCGTAAGAAAGTTTTCCCCAGTTTTGTATTTTTATTTCAGTTATATATTTATTTCGTCAAAGACATCTAATTCATTTTCAAAAACAATAAAAAAAAGGAAGTTATGGATGTTTTAACAGAAGACTTTTTTTTAGATGATACCCATGCTAATTAATCACCGAAGATACTAATGATACGTCGAATAGCAGATATTTATGAAAATATTTGAATTCCGTCGTAAAGCTGAGAACATATTTAACAGCGTCAGAAAACCGTGAAATTTCAGTTACAATATTGTACAAATATTGAATTTTCTGGATGGAAATATTGAGAGTTTGCACGAACTTGCGTTGCCAAACGTGTTTTATTTTTTAATTAACGTTGCTATTTTGTTTTCAAATACACGTAATTTAAACGAGCCTTTATCCACGAGACGCAAAATAACCCGGAGTTGATCGATCAGTTATTTGCTTGGTTAATGTAGAATAAAAAGTATCGCGTAATTTTAGTCACGTTTGATTGGAATTTTTTCTATGAAAAAATAAAATCTCAAACGCCATGAAAAGGGTAGTTTCTCGAACCTTTTCCAATCACGAACAACATTTCCAGCGTAAGAAAAATGCGAGAGAAACAATAAAATCGTGGGTACATTAAACATAAGTATCCAATAAACGGATCTTACTTTCTGTCGCCACGAAATCGATCTAGCTTTCGTATTTTTTCTACGATTCACGTAAAAATCAATGATTCGTATTACGAATTTCTGAACTGAAATTTGTATCGCCCCCTTCGAGCAATTAATAAAATTCAAACTCTCCAAAATGATGAAATTTAAGTAAGATATTGTGGAACAATCGAGCAAAATTTAGTATAAAACTAACAGCAGAAAATTCTCTTCCTACGTCTGATGATTTTCCATAAGTTGCAAAAAGCTTTGAAAATCTGCCAAACCTCCAACGCTTAATTATCCGAAATCTACACTGATCTATGATGAAATCCTCGAATCGATGGCTGGAAAATCGTGCAAACAGTTGCGAAGCCTGGCGATCAACAACGAAGTTACCGGCGTCGTTCCGTAGAATCGTTTTAAATTAATTTATTTTCAAAAATAAACACATCGCCGCGAGTCAACGCGATTAATCACCGAATTAACGCCAGAGACCCGCGCTCCGTTCGTTGCGGCTTCGTTTCAATTTAGATGGACCTGCCAACGTTCGACTAGTTCAGCTTGCGTTCTTTTGGCGCGTCGAAAACGCAGCGGACCGCGTTAGAAGTACTCGAAACATGCAGGAAACGTAAATTATTTCTCCTGGACAAAAATTCGACGAATCGACCTTCGATTATTGTGCATATCTCGGTTAAACCAGCGTATTTTGTTTGACAGAGGATAAAACGAAAGGAAGAAGAACGTATAAACAAACAAAGAGGGGATTCGCGTTTGCTTTTTTTTTTTTTATGACAAGGGATCGTACTGAGAGGTGGAAAATATTATATTTGGCATTGTTTAATTTATTTGGTAAAACTTTTGCTCGAGACAATTCTAAATAATTTTTACTGCCGGTATCGAAAGTTTAAAGTTTGAAATTGGCGATTAATTCATCGGAGAAATGTCTTTTGCCTGAAATTGAAGTGTTTAAATTTTCCATCGACGTTGTCACTTGTAAAACGCAAAGGAAGGGGAAAATTTGACGAGTTTCGAAACGTTCAATTAAAAGCTGAAACGCGCCGTGTCAAGACCCCTTTAAACTCCACCACGAGGTATGCAGACCGCGTTTTAAAGAGCCGCGATTTATAGCGACGATTCGATTTATCGCGACGAAACAATGCGCGTCTGCCTCGTCTTGCTCCCTTTTATTTGTTAACAAATGGGCTGGGCCAGGCTTATGCGTTGACAAACGCGTTTCATGTGTTCCTGCGGTTTTTTGATACGAATTCACGGATGCATTGAATCGACACTGGCATTAAACAAAAAAACAATAATCCCAAAAATTGCACTTCGTTGAAAGTCACTTATTCTACCTATAGAAATTTTTAATCAAAATATTAAACAGTTATAGCAAATTTGATATCTGCAAGCTGCCCAATCGAAGGATAATTGTTCGATGGAATTAAAAAATATTTACAATTACAATACGCGAATGAGATAGATTTTCGAACGGAGAATGTTTCGCGTTTAACATTTTCAACGTTACAGTGCAAACAAAATCGAACAATTCATATTTATTCGCTTTTCATTTCAGTTTTATTAATTTACTACGACGAATATTAAAACTTAAGTTTATAATAACAAGCTGAATTTTCAAATGCACCTTATGGTAAAAAATATTTAACATCGCAGTTTGTTTCATATCATACGAAAATTAAGGGAGAGATTAAACTTGCCATAAGTTCCGGTTACTATACATGTTTATTAATTCACCACCAATACTAAGATTTTAGAATACAAACGTTGTAAAGAAGATTAATCAACCACAAACTGCATCCTGCTAGACCGCAAGGATTCAACCGATGACCTATTCTCTCTTCACAACCTTCCCATTTCCCTACTTTTCAATACATCAATACCTTCGTCTATCCATCAACCACCCAACAACAATATCCCCCACAACTCACCCTCGCATCACTTCACCCTCCTCGACGTCCACTTTTATCTAGCTCACTGCTTCGGTATATATTAGACCAACGAAACCACCACGCTCAGGTAACCTCGTTAAACTCTGCTTGATCCTTTTCTAACAATAACGTAACCAGACTGGCTCAAAAAAAGGGGTAGAAGACGCATCTGGTCGGATTAGAATCTGACCTTCGTAATCGCTTTAAAACCAACGGTTAATTTATTCGCGGCGTTCCTGGGCCTGAGGGTTCGGCGGCCGCTCTTCCGGTAGAAAAATCATCAAGTTCTTCAAATCAGCCGAGCCTTATGAATATTTAGTTGTAGCTGAGAAGTATGAATATTTCAATTGCCGATTCGTCTGCAGCTGAATGAAGTAATATATTCGCAACTAATTTAATTATTTCCGATTTTCGCTCAGAGAGTATTTTTATTTCCAAATAATTGACACCAAGAACAGGTGCTGTCACACCTTAAAAATCACAGAAACCTTCAACTTTCAACAACCACCGAAAACATCCACAATTTTCATCGACGAATATCATCGTTCTTTGCGTATCTCCTGTAGATCCAACGATTTGCCGAATATCCTCCTACCCTAATCTATCCACTCAAGCCCAGAAATCTCTCTTACTCGTCCATTCATATGGAATTAACAAATCCGCAAGCTGTGCTATCGATTCATCCGTTGGGTCCGCATCTCGAACGTCGGCCATCCGACACGCAGGAGCTTCCTGTGGACGCGATCGACCGTAATATCAGCGACATGATAATTTCTGCCGCCTCCTCGGAGGAGTTGCCCCAGATGACTAGGCGAAGAACGAAACGACCGGCCAAACGAAGGAAAAGGAACGCACTCATCGAGATTCAAGTGGTCTCGTCGCAGCTCGAGTATCACGACGCCTCGATCGATATTCCCTTGGCGGCGTACGCCAACCGCAAATTTCTAACGTACGATCACCGTGTAAGTGGAAAGATAAGAATTGGAAGTGATCATGGCGTGAATAATCTATTTTTTTTACACGATTGCGAAGCGGATGGGGTATACGAATTTTTTACATTAGTCGAAACTGTTATATCGGTAGAATCAGCGTATGAGCGGAAAAGCGAGAAATTTGGTAACCGATAGTCTGATCGATCATAGCGTAATAGGTCTGTCTATTTTCTTTCATACAACCGCGAAGACAGGCTACAGCAATTTGTCTTTAACGGCAGCAACTGTAATGTAAATACGATGACGGTTTTTCTCGACTATTCTTCGCAAAAGTATCTTAAAAATATCAATTTTCTGTCGTGAAAAGTTTGTAAACTAATATCTTCCAAAAATTGTATCGCTTTAAAGGAACGCTTCTTCTCCGAAGGAAAATTTTAAGAGGAGAAGATTCTGATATTTTTCTGTGGAATTTCAAAGATTTCGATGTGACCAGGATATTCTAGCGTGTAAAGGCTAGCTTGAGCGTACCACTGTAGTTGACAGAGCCTCATTTCTCTTTCTGATTCACCCCTTGCTTCGCTGTTTCGACGATTGATGGATGATTTTCGAACAGGTCAAGCTAAAGCGCATCATTCGATGGCTAAAAATCGATCGCTGATCATGACAGCTCGAAATTCAGCCGAGCAAAGAGAAACTATCCCGCCGATTGTTTCCCCTGTCAAGGAAAACTATCTGAAAATCGAGAGGGAAACGGTTTTCCTGTACTTTTTGTTCCGTGCTGTCGGAAAAGGCGATCAAACACATGTGGCAGGAAAAATCAACGTGAAAACGCATTGAAAAATTTCCTCGATCCTGAAATATTCAGCGCAGTGGTATTTACCGAAGCTTAAGATTGATCGATTATAATTTTAATGCAAAAACCATTACATTCTATTATTTTTTCCTACTACTCTATTTAGTTTATTTCCAATTGAAAAATCGTAAGTTTGTTTCAGGATTTCTAAATGTATTTCAGAATTTTGATCGACCGTAATTTTAACAGCGATGGTGTTTTACAATTATAACGCTACGTCTACGTATTTTATTCCATGTTGCATTTTATACGAAAGATTTCACATATATCGTTCCATCTTTTACTTCGTTTTCCTATGATTTTTATACCTTTTGTGCTTTTTACTTGCTTTAGATATTTTTTACAGAGTACACAAAGTCGAATAATAAATAACGATGGATGAGTGAACACGCTTCAAATGGAAATTTTTACCACGAGCATAAGTGACTTTCACGATGGTAGTCCCTCGATGTTGATCATTTTTCCGCGATCGGTTAAGGGTAGTGTCCCGTGATCGAGAGTTTGATATAAGCTAATGACGCGCTTGACGAACGATCATCCATCTCGTTTTAATCGATATCGTTCATGGAGACAGCGACGAGCAACGACGCTATTGCATTAACACATTAAAATGTCAACCTGTCAATAAGATGGAGCGTATAAACTTTTGATCAATCTAAGAGACACGTTCAACGAACGACGCCGATGAATTGAATCCTGTTAAAGTAATAATATATAACGTTTCATTAAATACAAAATTTATATGTAACAGAATAACTTGAAGTATTAACGTACATCGCCCTATTCTCTTATACATCTCAAACAACAACGAATTTGTTTTATTGCACATTTATTCATTCAACGCATACACGATGCGCTCGTCTCGTGGTGTTTTCCTTTTGTCTTCCTCTCTTTCATTCACCGCTCGTACAATACAGACGTACACACATTTATTTTCTAACAAAACCAACTATTAAAAAATTCTCGAGAAATAGCTAACATCCTTTAACATCTTTTTAATATCATGCACTGGGAAAATGGTGGACTTATGATGTAGGAGATAAAAACGACTAGATTACAAAAGACGATGGAAGAAGGTAGTATTCGAAATTTGTTGAACAGACTAGCTGTTGATCCACCTTCGATCGATCTGAGTAGGTTCGATATACAAAAATTTCAAAAATAATTCGTAAAACTAAAATTCTTGATAAGATAATTTCGTATCATAATAATATAGCACAATATAAAATCCTATTGAAGTGGATATAATTAAAAATATTTGATAAACGAAAATGTTGAAAACAACGTGCATGAGATAAAATATTTGAATATGGTGCGATGTAATACATATAATACAAGCACCTGTAACATATCATTACAATATAAAAATCTAATTTAAACGTTGAAGAATATTCAACAGACAGACGTCGCAAAAGTAATCGACAAAAGTCAATTTAATAATACCACGGCAAAAACGTAATACAGCTTTCTTAATTCTTTCTCAGCGCAATAACCACCTGCAATCGAGGTAATTAGTATACGATAGCGATCACAATCCAACAAACGAAATCGGTTCACGCGCTCGCTTTATCTAACCTACCATAAAAATTCAGCCTCCACCATCACCGTACCGCAAACCATCCCACCAATTCTTCCAACCCCGTGATACACACGCGCGTCATTTCTAAGAGGAACGGTCGACGCTACGTTCGTTTCGTCGAATCGCATCCCTCGATCGCTACCCCTGGATCGCATCGCGTTCCAATTAGCGCGCTCGAATCGCGCCACCAGCGCGAAAGCGAAGCGGAGACTGCACGCGCACCCGGTAGGCAGAAAAACACGGCGTGTCCCTAGACGAAACAACAATGGTCCGTTGATTTTGCATTCGCTGCGGAGAGGGTTTGCCTCGACCCCATCGTACGTCTGCACCCTTTCCACTAAACTAAACCCTCCCCTCCGTCATCGGTCCCTCTACGGTTTTCTTCTCTATTTCTACGTTCATTGTGATCGTGGCCGGTGATTCCTAGCGTCGATGTTTTGACGTAATCCCATAAAGCGCGTTATTCTTGTGTAAATAGCCGTTCGGCCACTGAGGGTTGGTAACCGATACGCGGTCCACAGACAGGGGTGCGTCCGGCCAGTTAATTGCCAAAACGTTGCCACGCACCGACACCGGTGGGAACGAGTTCTGTATCTGGCTGCATGGGATCCCGTTCTTCTACGTTCACGCGACGTTTCCATTCTGTTTATGGGACTCATGGAAATTGTACGATATCGTAGACTTTCGTTTTTCCTTTTTGTTTAATCTTTTCTTTATTCTTCCTTCTTTTTTTTTTTTTTTAGTCTGGGTTTCGCGTGGATGTGCGAGTGAAGGTTGAAGTATTGGTACAACGTTGAGAGTGGTGGAATTGCGCGTTGATTTTGGTATCGATGGAATTTGTATGTTTAGATGGTGAAGATGTGAGATGTTCGAGATGCAGGAACTTCCATTTGCAGGGGGTTCTGTGAACCGAGCGGAGAAATATTCGGAACGGTATAAAATTTGTCGGAATTCAATGTATTTAATCTTTTGCGTTTTGTACTTTTTAATGGGTTAATGGTTAGCGAAAGTTTGTAAATATCGGTGACTAATTAATCGTTGAAATTCTTTGCGCAAGAGAAAGGTTCCGATCGCTTTGAGGAGTGCGATTACTTTTAGGAATGCCGAAAACTCTCCGAGATCTTGAAATCATCTGCTGGCCTTGAATTAGAAAAGCCAAGAACCCGAGAGTTGCGAAAGTTCTTGAGCATTGCAATCGCTTAAGATCCTCGAATAGTTCGTTAACTATCCCAATGAATTTAAAAGGCCTCCAACTTTCCTTCAGAGCCTTGAAAATTTTCGTGTAACCGTGGAACGTTAGAATGTCAGAAGAACTTGAACAAAAACCATCAAATCAGACATTTCAAATCTACGTTTCAAACTACCCCTAACGTCCCGCTATTTAATCCTTCTAATTAAATTGAAAACTTAATTTTCAAAACCTGCTTCGACGCGTGTCACACAAATTTCTTAGTCTGTAAAATTTCCTTCAAAATAAAATTCCCACGCCATTTCTTGCCTCCATTCGTCCCTGAAATCATCTAAATACTATTTCAACGCATGGTTTATGCAATGTATTTTATAATAATCCCTCGAACGATATAACCAGCCTACATAATATATGGTGAGAAAGGCTTAACGAACCCGTGGAATGGCTCATGGAGGATCGCCGATGCTTTATGTGTTTGTTTGATTCGATGGAGGAGTGGGGGCAGATTTTCGGAGGCTGGATGGGTTGCTTAATCCCCGTTTCGATGGAATCGAGGGCTGGCGGGGGTCTATTGTAAATAAATTATCGAGATTGAACGAGTCGTCCGAGAGATTTCGTGACTGGGATCGATGTCCCGCACCTTCTTCTCCCCCTTCTCAATGGCGAAACTATAGTCGAGGGTTTGTGGCGTTTTGTATCGTCTCCTGGGGGGTGGATTCTCTGGTAACTGTGAAACCGGTACTTGTTTGACTTGTACGCCATTTATTAAATATATCGGCAAAAATTCCAAACATTTCACCGTTAAATTTTTTAGCCCTTATTTTTTAAACCTTATCATCCGTTATGGTATTTCACTATGTACATATTTAAAATACTCTGTACTGCATTCTATTAGGTTATCGGAAAAGTTTCTCTCGTTTCATAAAGTGATAATAGACGAACAACAATTTTTGTTTTATATTATTTTATTGAATTAGTTATGATCCATTTCATTGATCAATTCAATAAACTAATATAAAACAAAAAACATGGTGCGTCTACTATTTCCTTATAAAACGAAAGCAACTTTTCGGACAACCTAATAAACTCGACATAAGAATATCTAAACGTACGATACGTTTCGTTCGATCGTGAGAAATATTTAGCAAGGGAAGATTTTATCTCACTGTAGATGCATAATTTTCAGAAGGCTGTAATATGGTGCTTTGGGTATTACAGTAATTCGATAGGACACGATGTAACGTATCACGTTTAAAGATAAGGGGTTGAAGATAAGAAGCAGAAGATAAGGTTAGATAAGAAGTTGAAGATCCTATTATAAGTTTTTTTATACTTAATACCGCTTATCTTTCGAAAAAAAAACTTCGTAATTATTCCAATACGGTGACGCGAAATTATTCATCGACCTAAAGCGATTCTTTTAACAAAAACGCAAACCACATCGCCACTTTTTTTTCTTTCTTCTTTGTATTTTTGCGGCACGTCCTGAATTCTTATTGACGTTTTCGGTGCATTCAGATATATTCTATTCTCCCATTCGAACTTTCATTCATTGTTCCGCTCGAGGATCGTTTCGATTTCAAGCGGGAAACAATTGCGCATTAATTGACGTCTCTGCAAATTTTTGCCCCTTTTTAAAAAGAAACGAGCATGCATTCACTAGACAGCTATATAATGATGAATATAATATTCTTAAACTCTATTGTGCGTATTGTTATAACGATATTACAAGATTTGAAATACCGTGGATACAGTTTTATTTACTAAGAATTTATCGTGCTGAATGGTCTGTGCGATAACCTTTTTGTCAAAAAGCTTCATTCGTAGATTTTTATTGAAGAAATTTATCACTGTTAGAAACTGGTGACCAAAGAATCTGATAGCTACTGATAGAAGAAAATTCCTCTACATTTTTTATTCACCCCTTTTTTAAGATATTACAATCATATCAAAGAGGCGACTTTTATCTTGCTAAAAGTTGCCTAAAATATTAAATAATTTTCAGTATAAATACGAGAAACGTGCAGCACAAATTTCGCACGATTTTGTTCCCTTTTGTTCCCTTCAAAACGCTTCAAACATAGTTGTCGTCCGTAACGACGACGAACTGCAAAAATGTCTGAAGTAATTGTTTGTTGCGTCGAAAACAACGAATTTCAGAACTCTGAAAATCTGGAGAAGAACTTGTAAATAACGACGAAAAATATGTAAATGTAAATAATTCGACTGTGGATTTTTATACATTTGCATATTGTTATAGACGTAACTAAAGAAATGCCGTCTCAATAGAAAGTTTCATCGAAATATTATAATAGACACTATTTCGGATATTTTATGTCCTTTTGAATACTGTACGTATCGTGTGCACTTCTGCGTCTTCAAATTTCCTGTGCGTAAAAATTTGCGGTCTGTAAATAATTACGAAAAAACAAACTGCACGAACGTAAAATATCGCTAAATGGAAGCTTCCATCGTTGGATGTAAAAATCATCGAAATTGACTTCCTTTGTCGATTAACCGTACTGATTCGCTCGATCCTCTGTCACATTCGCTACTTAATCCTTATCAGTTTGTGTACGTAAGTGTCTGAGATAGCGTTAGCGTGTTTTATCCGTCACATCGTAAGTAACGAGCGGAAAAAGGAAACAACGTTGGACCTCTTGTTTGATCTTCTGCTTACTAAATTTCCGCACCGTGACCCGTTCTCTCCGGGAATTTCGCCGGGAAGATATATCCTGTGCAACGCTGCGAAGATTTACGGAGTGCAGCAGCCTTTCTGGTTGCTACCGTTGCTCTTGTTCTTGCGGAAAGCGTTAAGTTAAAAGATTAGGCTGAATTGTGTGCTATGGCGCGGGATTATCCGAGACTTTGGCTTGGCGTTTTGTAAGTAATTAGTACAGGGTTAAATTTTTTACGAGAAATTGACTATCAAGAAGTTTCAGAATGAAATTGAGATGAATTAATGTTCTAACAAGGAGAGGCTAATCTTTAGCCGAGTTAGAAACATTTTGAAAGTAACGTTTTATTTAACATAGGTCATAGGTTAATTTTAATACATCGTTAGATTTGTATTAAAAGTACGTTGTATCGTAGGATTATGTAAAAATAGTTGAACGAAAATGAAACAGACATACGTATAAAACTGTGTTTTTTGTAACAATAGAGGTTAATAATAATTTCTTTTATTATTCTCTCCTTTCGTCTGTTTAATTTATCGTATTATAATATAAGAAAGATACAATGTACAAAATAATATTCTTGTATAATATTAAATCGTTTAACTGAATAGTAAATATTAGACATTAAATGCTACCACTATATTTAACATTCGTCTAGCAAAAATATTCCATAGCATTTAATTACAAAATTTTAATATACATGAACGATCAAAATCCAACACAGGAAGAACAGGCAGATGTTATATAATATTTAAAGAGTAGTATCATTTAACATTAAATCCTGCAGTTAAACAGGAAACATTAAATATTAACAAATTATTAAATTATAATCAGTATCTCTATTTTAAACATTCACACGCAACTTGCACCAAACACGAAAGAAACAGAAAGCTCTTTCTAATCTCACTGAAAGAACGATTCACTTGAAGTTTCAAATCATCTTGCACGTTTCACCAAAACTTTCTAATATTACCACAATCTTACCAGATTATCCATCATCAACCCTTGTAACGATCACGAATCCTAGATTCATCTTTCGGCAAATTTCTGTCGAAAAACCGAAGGAATCCGGGATAGAAAAATCGTGATTCGGTGCCATTTGTCCGCGGGAATCTGGTCACGAGCTACACGTTTTAACGGAAGGCGGATAAAGATAAATCGGCGAGAGCAGGTTTTATCGACTCGACAAGGCGTCTAAAACGGAAGTCTACGAGTTGCGAGAAGCCTTGCTGCTACGGGTTTTATTCAGTTTCGTCTGGCATGGTTTGGCGCGACGCTACTTCCTTCCGCCAAGCGAACCACCGGTGGGGATGACCACGTTGATTTATCGTCGATTTATTTCGAGCTACCGACGACAACGAAAAAGGAATCGTCGTCCCGTTAGCAAGACGCGCCTGCTCGATGTTTCTTCTAGGCGAAATCCGTGCCATCGGGTACGATACAAGCGCGTAAATCGCGTACGTCTTCGCACCATTCTTGTCGAATTTTCAGCAACGTGACGACCAAGAGGCGTTGCATATCGTACAGCGGATACGCCGCTCTTGCGAATAAATCACCGATGACACGGCCACTTGATTTTCGTTATTTTATTGCTGATCGTATTAATCAACGTTCCGAATTGAAACGAACGAACTGATTAAATTGGCAGAGAACGAAGGATTATAAATGGCGCGATCGTTCGATAATAACTGCACGATTATTTCATCGGATAATTCTCTTGGTCTGAAAAAAACTGTCGCGGAGAGAATTTCGTTGCAAAGGTCCTTTCAATTTACTCTGACACGCTGATCGATGCAGATGCATCGCGCGTCGAGCGCGATCGACGTCTGGACACGCGACACGCGTGTCACCATGGATATTACGTTCCATTTGAATACGTCATATTACGTCCGACCAGACGGCCACGTTACGTTCCTGTTACGGATTATTATCGAGAGAGAAATTTCGGTTGCGGAGCGACGCTGAAAATTCGCAAAATTACCATCCATTGTATAATATTAATCGATATTGTTAGTTACGTCTACTGCACGCGATTTACAATTGTTTATTTCCGACCATGGCTGTCCCATAAATCGAGAAAACATGTCCCTTCGATCTATTATTCGCTGTTGTACAAAATTCATCCATCGCAGCTCGTTTATCCGCATCTTGTAAAATCTTAAAAGGACATCTCCGGGTCGATGTACGACCTCCACTTCCGCGGATCGTGCAACGCTGAATTACGACTAGCGCTTGGTTTCTCCTGCGCCACTCGTCCAACTTCTTCACGCTTGTCGTCCGTGGAATTTACGCGAGTCCGTAAAAATGTACATAAACGATAGAGCGAGGGCTCCGGTTTTCTTTTATCGTTCGTTACGAAGGGATTCGTTCGGTTGCAGGCTATTAGCGAGCGGCTTTAAGGGATGTTTGCACGGCCGCTTATCGCCACTGGATGCGAGATAGACATCTCGTACTCGAAGAAACGCACGCGAGCCAAAGCTCGTAAAAAGCGTGCCGGTAATACGCCCGGACGTAGATAACTCAATTCAGCGTTCTACTTTCACTTTGTGACAATTTAATTTTATGCCACTGCGTGTGTGGTATTGTAAACGGTGAAATTTTCTTTCTAAACGAAAGAAGGTAAAGAATTTCTTTCCGTAGCAGACGATAAGCTTTCGAAAGCTTTAAAGATACAGAAATACGAATGGAGGTCAGCAGAAATTCTGCAAATTCTATCGATACTGGTCGAAGAGCACGAAACTTTTGCCGGTGGAACGTATACAGATTGTATCTCGATCGAGCAGGTGAATCTCGAAAGAGCGTCGAGTGGAGAAGCGAAAGGACCGCGACGGGTGTCTGGCTGGAATTCAATTTGATCGTTCCATTCGTCTTTGCATCGGCGTCGGGACACCACACACAACCCTCGTGACGGGACATCGACCCCCTGTTTCTCGATTTATCCGCCTCTTTGTGCCAAAGGGGCCGCGCCATCGACCACGCGTAAACGTTTATTAATGCGCGTAAATCAAAACGGTGCTCGATTACGACGAGCCTCCTCGAAAGTGGTGCGCGTGGAAACCAGAAGTTGCTGGACGATGGAATAACGATTTTCTCGCTCGTATATCGATTACTTGGCTGCGAGTAATCGTGCAAATTCTTATTTCTACGAACGCGACTAAATAGAAATTTCGTTTGGATGTGAGTTCAAGTATCGCAACGTAGATTTAAATATCATCAATGTTGTGATATCGCAAGTAGATTCAAACGTTAAACGTAACGAATTGGTACACGCGATGTTATCAAAAAATCTTTTCCGACATCTTCCACTATATTCGCGCATCGATTTTGTTCATCGAAAGAACGTAGTTTCGCGCCAATACGTTCATTTGATTAACTCGTGAAAATTATAATTAACAGGCTACTAGAAATTCTTGCTTTCACGATTGCTTAAAATAATCGACAATGCGTTTGCATCGGATAATGCAATTCCGTGATCAACCACGTACGAATCATGCGAACGATTCGTAGAAATTTCCAAAGTACGTTTCGTTCTTCGCCGAGACGTAAAAGATGAAAGTTCGTACAATTAAACGACTGCTCGGCAGTCTGGCAAGTTTAGAAATGCTCACAGATAATCGTAGACAGGCTTCGTGTGTCGAACCGAGAAACTTGAAACTTTCGAAGCTCGATATAATTTGTTAGGTATTTGAATACTTGCAAGTTCCGACTTCACTTGCAAGCGTTAGAAGAGCCTGCGTAATAAATATTCCAAGGATTGACGATTGTCTGTACGCTGAAACGTGTGCGTTTAAACGTAAATCGAATAAGATTTACAGATCGTTGTATTTTGCAATTTTACAATGAAATTATACGTTTAGATTTCCTTTATACTCGGTTATATTATTCCATTTATAACTTATTGTTAGTAAAAATCGTTACGATTATATTTAACGGAAGAATTTTACGACGATAAGTAAAATGATGGGATTAAAAACAGAAAATGTACATAGGGGAAAGTAATAAATCAAAATATTCGATTCACGTCAGTTAATATTTACGCTCCATTGATCAAACCCTATAGGACTGTGAGGTTCAGCCAATAAACCATTAAACACCCTAAAAGAGCTCGTCCAGAGTATCACAAATATCCGCAGAAACATCCTTCTTCCACTCAAATAGAAGCACGCGCCGAAATAATCGGATGACAACCGCCTCTCTGCCGCCGGTACAGCATTAATCATCGTTCTTGCAAAACGAATCAGTTCGCCCTACACAATCGCGCCATAGACCTCATTAACGCGCGTGAATCGCATTACCACTCGATGTGACGACCCCCTATCGAGATTAGGAGGGGTCAGAACTTTGTCCAAACTGTCCCCCTTGGCCCCTCGTTTCCTGCCTTCTTCCACCTTTCCATTCATGCGTACGTTCCACAGAAATATTACATCTATCGCGGGTCGAAAGTTTCCGATCGCCATGTGTTTCGCGAGAAAAGAATGAATTGATAAGAACGACGAAAAGATATAATGGATCGATAAGAAGGTGAATTAAAGCGGAGGAATTCCGCAAAGGCTACTTTTACCACGCAGATGCTACGAACCTCCTATCACACTGACATCGTTTTCTTTCAGACCCGACACAAAAGAACGCAAATAAATCCTGTCGAGGTTGAGGTTGACTGATCGAAGAACGAGTGGATGAATTTGTAATAGAAAAGTATATTGAAATAATTAAAGATATAAGTATAAGTATAATGTATAAGTTTATACTAATTCAGATCCTTACTCTCTTAGTGTTACTAGACAATGGAATGATTGGGAGCACGTTCATATTTTTATAGCAAAAGGACATCACCAAGAAAGTTAAACTTATAGCTTGGGCTAGAGGCTACAGGGAACATAAACAGAAATCTGTTTATTAGTTCCTTTGTTGCTAGACCTTGCAACCCAAAACATAATGTGTATTCAAGGGTACGATAATATGCACCGCTCCTTATTTAGAATATTTCTGCGTAATAGCAGTCTCCAGGTCACGGATATATATAAATGAAGATGTAGAGTTTTTCTCGAAGTAATTACTTCAACAAATACCACTGAGGTTTTATATCTCGGAATAGAGAGAGCAAACGCGTGGATGAACTGTTAGAAATGTTAGAAATTAGGATTTCCAGTGGTTTCTATCCTATGTGATAACGTATTGATAGATGGATTTATTACAGCGAATTAAACAGAAAACGATGATTATTTAATTTGAACTTAACGCAGTAGTGTGATATGACGACTCTCGATTAACAGCTCTTCACTCTCCGGCGGCTAACTGACGATCAACGGCTGCGGTGCCGAAATATATTGATGGCCGTTAGGCCTACCGAAGTTTTCCGACTCTTTCGGCTTGTCGGCATTTGCGTTTTATCGCCGACATTGTCTGTAAGTCGGCGATCTTTCCGCGATACTATAATAGAAAGCAAAGAAGCCGCTGAAAAGAGCATCCCCAAGAGTTGTGGCAAAAACTAAACACTAGAGAAGATGTAGAGCTTTCCTTGAAGCGAGACCCACTTCGACGAATACCACTGAACGAATCAATCCCTCGAAACTTTCTCCGAGCTTCGCATTCTTTCGCCCACGTGCACGGTATACTCGATTAATCACTAACAAGCAACCATATTCACAGATCACCCTCTTTAAAAAGCTGAAATACCTTGGTAGGTGAACGCAGGATGCCATGTACGTAAAAGCATCCAACGCACGCACGCAATTATTCTCCGTCGTTATTATTACTACGCGTCTCACCCTCTTCTTCTCTCCCTTTTCCACCCCTTTGCCTTTCCTCGCGGCCCCGTTGGTCAGCGCATAATATTTTCAGAGGCACGCGACTCTCCGGCGATGACCTAAAAATTCTAATGGCCCCGGCCACGCTGTGATTAGAGCCGTTTGCGTTCACCGGGCCTACAGAGAAAAGGAGTGACCCTCTGGCCGCACTAACGGAGAAGTTAATTGCTGGCAATTCGCTTGGTATCGCGCGGGGAGCCACCTTAATGGCCCGTTTTCCTTTCCTTTCCTTTCCTCCCTTGCCGCCAAATTAATTACCG
Source organism: Bombus flavifrons (assembly GCF_040668555.2). Lineage (NCBI taxonomy): Eukaryota > Metazoa > Arthropoda > Insecta > Hymenoptera > Apidae > Bombus > Bombus flavifrons. Next base: position 13,222,600 of record NC_138450.1, read on the forward strand.
GGAGCCCGCGTTCAGGGAACACGTTCGTTTATTCTTTCCTGGAACTTTCGTTTTCTCCCGTTTGTTTGTCTTTCGGGGGTTGCACGGCGAATCGAGAGGGAAATCGTAACTGCTAGACGAGCGAGGAACCTTTAGAGGGCGGGACTGGAAACTGAGATTTTGGAACGTTTTGGAATGAAAATTTTTGAAAGGTCGAGCTCACCGTTTCCACCTGTGGACTCGTGGAGTCCATTTGACACGGTCCCGTGGTTCGTTTAACGAGTAAGCGAGATTAATTTTCACATCTTTTTGTGCGAATAAACCGTACATTCAACGAAAACGTTATCCATTCCAAACGTGTGCCATCTTCGATGTTCTTGTCTCCGGCTGTTTACCTATTTACGTTCTTAATAAAAATTCCTCGGATGGAAAACCAACATTTTTCGGATTGTGAACTTACGCGATGATCGTGTGACATATTCGTGCTTGTCGAGTAAATACGTGTGGTATATTACGTCAATCGTATCAAACTACTAACGATATTTATCGATATTTACATCAATATGTATGTACAATATAGATACGCGGATTATTACCTGGAGAATGTAGACTAACACATGCTGCGCTTCTAATCCGCCGATGCAAATTATATTCGCCGCATGTTTATTGATAATAGTGGTTAGTAATTTCATCTCGCATATAAAAGCAGCCGTTAAGCGGTGAGTTTAAAAAATAGACCTACGTAGTCTGATAGGGAAATGCGACAATAAACCAGTCCACGTAAATTACCAAAAGATAGTTACTTTACGTTCACGTGGAAAACAACAAAAATAGTTGGTCAGAATTTGATGAAAAATTAAATATTAGTTTACGGATACCCGTAAACGGTACAATACTAAAATATTCCAGCAAAACGAAATAATATTTTTTTGATCAATGAAACATGAATACATTTCGTTAATTACTTTTATAGTATTACTTTCACACACACACATACGCTATTAATACATTGCGTGTATTGAATTAAAATCTAAACACGATTGTTCTTGAAAAGCAACTTCCTAAAAGGAATCTCAGCTTCGAACTTTTTCTCCTTTATCAGCCATCCCTCAAACGTTACCCTCACAAAGCCGAAGAGAAAGAAATTAACATTGAAACGAGAATTAATCTCGTATAATTGACACGTAGATCACGGGTACGACCTCTCGAATTATTTTCGACACCGTATCCCCACGGCAATTTCAAATAAGGAACGCGTATGCGCAAACACAGATACGAATATATGTATATACTGGAAGAGGGGGTGAAAGAGAAAGCTACCTTTTGAGCTACGCTGCCATAAATCGAGCCACCCTGCACGCCAGCATTTCGACGTGGCCGTGGGGTAATAATTCCATGATTATTTCACGAACAGAAAACACAGAGCAGAGGGTAGTCGGAAACAAGCAAGGAGATGTGTAAAGAGGAACGGAGAGAGGGTAGGAAGAAAGTAAAAGCAACACGCGTACAATACTGGTCAAAAGTATGGAATCGAATAATTCAAAAGCAACACTCCACATAGCATTCTGTTACGTTGCACAAGTTTTTAGAGAAATATCCATCCAAGTAATGGAAAGCTAATTTTAAATTATTCGTTCGTACAGTTACGTCTATCTAAAACGACGAAATATCTATGTACGTAACGAAAAACTATGAATATCATGAAAAGTCAGTTTCCAAATAAAACGACGAATCGCGTATAGGATTTGAGAAATGTCGAACGAAATAAAAATATTATTTATTCATTAGCTATTTATATATCGTGAGTTCCGTAGCAGTACAGGAATTATTTAGCAAGTTTTTTTACAATTATCAGACACATTGTATAGGTACAAATGGTAAGATAAACGAGAAAGAACGAGACCAAAGATGTTCCGTCTCTCTCTGTGAATATGCATGCGTCGAAATTTATAGCCGGCCAGAGGGCAAATCGTAATTGTAGAGCCGGCACGGGCTTCGAGGGGCCGCGACGCACGTTATAATGGAACCAAAACATCCCTTAGGCCGGCCACCGCCGAACCTTTAATTATATTTCGACTCCCCATCACGAAGGTACACAGACCGGGGTTCTGCTAATAACCAGAAAGCGCTGTTGCGGCCATCCTGCTTTTTTTTCATTCGCTTTCTTCCAGTTACCGCGTCTCGCGCCCAACGCCGCAGGATTCTCGGGGCATACGTGCGTTTTCCAGCGGATTCTGCACGCTCCGCGGGAAGAACACAGTCGAGAGGGAAACGGAGGGGTTCTATAGAGCTGCTTACACCCTCGGGCTACCGTCGCATCGTTTTCAAACCGGCCAGGTTTCGATTTGAACGACGTGTATTTTCGTATGGGTTCGGAGGAATTGTTCGTATTCGGCGCTTACTTGGTATCGCGTTACAGAGTTTTCGACATTAAGATTCGAATAGTTGCAATCGATAATTCTGGATTTTATCATTGGCAGAGCGTAGCTTTTAGCGACAATTAGTTGTTTCTGTTGAGAATTGTGGATCTTTGAAGCAGAAAAAATGTTATAGGAACACTAAATTTACACTAACGATTCATATTAGAATAGCAATATATTTATTTCATGGACGATTCCTTATATATTCATCGATACATACTTGCACGCGTCTCAGCACTTTCTTCCATACCCGACTCTTAACCGACTGACTAGTTTACAGTCATCTGTTTTTCGGGACGCCGCGCACACACATACCTCCACACACCGACACTTACATACAAGCATCTCTACTACGCATTTAACTCAGTCCAGCACAGAAAATTATACATATCTCAACAGTTTCAATGTACGCAATGTAATGGGTTGGCAACTAAGTGATCGAGGATTTTGTCATTACCATCTAACGACGTATAATCATTACCACCTAATGACAAAATGTCAAAATCCGAGGGTGCAAACGTATAAATCCGTTAAATTTACGAGGAGATGTCGAAGAACGAACACGACTGGAGAAAAATTGACAATATCCTGAATAAACTTTCGTCCAAGGATACACAGCTTTTTGACAATTATAATAATTCAGAGTCAACAATATACCGATAGAGAACGATAGAAATATTCAAACGCTCGCGAAATAGAATTCGACGTATCGGCTGTTAAAATATTAACCTGCTAAATATTCCAAAGATACGTCAGATATTTGATTATACACCCGTAAACTGTCTGTTGCGTCAATAATAAATTATCCAATTCAATCTTGATGATAGATAACGTAATTTGATAGTCTGCGACTCTTGAAACGCAAACAGCTTGACTCAGAGTTTTCTATTATTTAATCAAAAACTCCCCCAACGTTGAGAGAATAACACGTTCCGTCGACTGTATCAACAAGGATGGTGCAGCAAGTTTCTTTCCCTCTCGTCGGTTCAAGCAGATGCGATCTGTAAGAAATTCGAGATTCCCGCTCTGTAACCGTATCTACGTTGTGTATGCAAAGAGGGCACTGACAATGGACCGTCGGTATGATATTTCATATATTTGTCAATTTATTAAAGTGCTTTTAATGGATTACAACGAGGGCGCAGTCCGTGTCGTGCGTAATCGCCGTGAATCACCCTAGCGAGTTACAACTTGGAGAAAAAGGGAAACGGGTCGGTCGCCATGGGACCTACAATTCTTATTTCCAACGCAAAACTGTCGAGATATATTCGCATCCTTACGGTAAAATTGCAGTTTCCTCGCGATTCTGATATTATAAATACGCTACAATTTCGATATTGTCCTCCGACTGACGTCCCTTTCAAAATTCGCGAGAACAACGATTTTTAACCATTTTATCCAATTCCTCCCTGACCTTCCATCAAAAGTTTCTTCCGTCATAGAACTTGCACGATTTTTTAATCCTCCAGTACGAAATATATCTACGATCTCTTGAACCAGGCAAACTCTGTACCTACCCCACCCATAAAAATTAACGAAACTGGATTCTACCTAGAATAACTAAGATAAAAATTGTTTCCAACAAATTCCACCCGGTGACTTAATACTCGTGCTGTTTGTACGTTAGAAAATTAGCAAAAAGTACGGATAACTGTATTGTAGAGGGTAAGTAAGGGCCAAGATACAGGGTCGTGATGGTAATATAAATTATCGAAAGGCCACATCGATCATCCCTTAGAGATATGTAGAAGAAAAATGAGTAGATAATACAATACCTCGCTGTGTTGTTTCAAAGTTAAACGAATAAATTCAGTAACTCGAAGAAAAGCAAAGGTTGATCAGACTCCTCGAAAACTCGTAACAACATTAATCAACGGCTTCGTAAAGAAAGCAGAGAAACCGGTTGAAACTAACACCCACCCCACGCAACGTACAGGCGTTGGAAAATATCTTTCCGCCTCGAACAACGAGAAACATCAGGAACAATGTCGTCGAAGACAGGATGATGAAAAATAGTAGTTGCAGCTATTTAACAAAATCCTATCCCACCCGTGGCAGTCCTCGAAGCTCACCTCGAGCGAAGCCAGAGAAAAGGGCTTTATCATCGCCAATGACGCGCGCGATACACGAGAACGAATAGCGTCGGTCGACTACACGGGACAAACACATAAATTACGCCCCGTGGCCTTTGTACTTTTGTCGTCGATCATTCTCGCCCTGTACACGCCGCCAGAAGAAAGTTCGGACTAGCTGTTCGCCCGGCGGGGGACGTTTTGTCAGAGCGCCGATCGCGCTACTGGACCAACCCGGTAAGCTCTGGAAGGGGTTGCACGACTTTATGTTGATCTTTCGATCGAGTTTCGAAGGGTAGAATAGAGGCTTTAAGGGTGCAACGGGGATGCAGTGTACAGAGTGGCGTAAAAGAGGCTGGTTTCTTAGGAACTTTAACGATTTGAAATTTTTTACGAAGCTCGAGTTGATTTGGACGTTTTTAGAATTTTTAGGATAATTTAGAATTTTTTAACAATTGCAAGTTAATTTGGGATTTTTTTTTTTTTTTTATAGATCTTATAACCATTCGATTGGAATATTTCAGCGATTTTCGGATAACGTACGGAATAATTTTTCAAAGCAATTAATTCCTCCTCTGCGAAGCGAAAAATTGAACGGTTTTCCGTATGATTTTCCAGCAGACATCGGGGCCGAATTTCGAATCCGTAAAAACATTAATAAATGCGACAAGGGCAAAATTGGCCATTATTTAACGCGACATCGTCTGGATTTCGACTGTGGGATCGAGCGGCATCGAGCGGCTTTTTAATTCCATTAAACGGAAATTTCGCCGAGAGAGAGCCGGCTCCGAATTTACGAGGACATTTTTGTATCGACTGTGGAAAACGTTTTCAATCGGGTTGGGGAATTAAAATATTTGTTACAATGTTTCTGGTCGAACCCACGATCGAGGTTCTATGGCTCTCAAATTGTTTCGAACGTGGAAAGGGGAAAGACAGGGTAAACGTGTATTACGATTCTCTGGCACGATTATTTTTTATTACCTTCGTCGTGTTTAATAATAAAATTTTACTGCTTGTCGCGAACATTTAATGTTCGATGCAGGTCTAATTTTATGCTTTGCGAATGTAAATTATTTTTGTCTCCTTTGTTACGTTTCTCAGTGAGGAAACGCTCGCTCGTAAATTTAACTAAACGTATTTTTTTTCTATAATATTTTTAATATAACATTCAAAAACACATTTGTTCTATTTTGAAGCCTCGCAAGCGTCAAACAGCTTGCAAATTTTCGCTTGAATTAATAATCATGAAATAAATTAAATCAAATTCCAATTGGAGAAATTCTAATTAAAGAGATACTATAGCATTGTATTCGGAATTTATTTTTATTTCAGCTATTTCGAAAAGATGGTAATTCTTTCCTATTTATGCTCTCCGTTAGTCTTCTGGTATGAAAAGGCAGAATAAGTTTGAACTTGTTTGAAGTTTCAAGTGTATGTTAATACTAGAACTACAGACGAATAAAATCTAACTTGTACCAAAGAAATTAAAATGGAAGGTACATGAAAAAATGTACAATACAACGAGAGAATCTAGTTTTTATACAGAATGTACCGAAAATCGTGGTACACGCTAAAAAAGGGTGATTCCTATGTAAAAGTAAATGGGAAATGTGGTATGACAATTTTTGATACAAGGATTTTTTTCCAGAAAATCGTCGGTAAAGTTCCGTCAAATACGCGTGCACTTGAGAGGTAACGACAATCTATCGAACGAATTTCCCCGCGCTTAGGCGCTCTGTTCGGTGGTACAGGTCGAATGGCTGCGATTTCCCGTACAGTGGAAGTGGAAAATGTAGAATAACAATTTTTGATATTAGTCTGTCATCATAAAATCCCTGCGTGTCGAGAAACGCGACTTCTTTCAATTTTAAAACACGTGCTAATTTATTAGTACGTGCATGAGAAAACGATATATCATACTAGAGATATATTGTTTCCTCGATGTATACGATCATCGATAGATCATGGAGAAAAGTAAAAAAGATTGGAAGAATGAAAAGGAAAGCCAACATCGCACGAAGTTCCCAAACGAGTACATTCAGCACGGTATGAACGTTGGCTAAGGTAGTTAGTTTTGTTATTCGACGTTGTTTTACAGAAAAATACTAAAACAGGACATACGAATGTGTATGGAAGTGAACGGTATTCGTATACGTGCGTTCGGATTTGTAAAAATTTTGCCCGGCCTCGTTTTCAAGAAAATGGATCACGAAATTCGATCGTACAGGTACGCGAGTACTTGGGAAGTAAATTAATTGATTTTCTCGAAAGCAAAATCTTGTATCAATAACTGTCATTCTACATTTTCGACTTGCTTTCGCATAGGCGATTTTGCAATCGCCCGCAATTGTACAACAATCTTTGGTACACCCTTAGCACGAGATTGTAAATGTATAAGATTTCTGTGAAAAATTAGATTATCGATCACTTTGTATCTACCTACAAATATTCGCAAATGATTTTAGTTCAAGAAATCATTAAATATGGAAAGAAAATTATTGTATAAGAATGCTATTTTATATCCTTCTATTCATGCGTTTATTAAATGCTCTTTCCCTTTATTTTCATAACGCACCTAGTTATTTATCGCGTACTAATTACCGATAGTCGTTGTAAAATATTATTCTTGAACGATTGGAACAATAAGAATTAAACTTGCAGCAAGTATAGTCAGAAAATATGGTTTATCAAACTCCTCCAATAATACTTCACTGATTAACAACGGAATATGCAATAACTATTTACTTAGCCTCCGAAAATATTTTATTCCCTGCTTTCAGCATTGAAATTGCAAACAGAAATTATCAAAATTGAATCGATCGAAGAGAAAAGATACTATGTGTACTGGACTTTCATGTATTTGTATTATTAGAATTATTAAAATCACTAAAAAGGAGTTAATACAATTATTTTGGAAAAATTGAAAATTTTCTGAACATTAATCGACGCGAGGAAAATTTAAAAAATCAACCGATTAATTAACTAATTTAAAGCAACAATTAGACGAATATAGAAAGAGAACGTAAAGAAAGAAGCGTAATGAACGCTAAACGAAGTCATAAAACAAAGTGAAATACCATAGAGCGATAACTAAAACAAGCAGAATAATATAAAATAGAAAGAATTTTTAAAAATGATGAAAATTGTAAAATTATATCGGCGGAAAAAAATTAATCGCGATAACGATATTAAAAAATGAGATAAATTTCTCATTTAAAACTAGAGAGGATGTTAGTTGCGCTATTAATGAGAAACGATCTCCGACAGTCATTATTATTACATTCGAGCTAAAAATATTAAATCCTGTCAGATATTCGCGAACCTGGCTTAATGAAATTGCGATTGTGATCTTAAAATTTGATGAGCTCGCAAGTCTGCCGGCAATCTGTCTAATTGCATTGATCCTGTATCCCCTACGCTTAACGGAAATCAACGGCTACGTTCGTTAATTAATTAATCGCCGTGTTCCCGTTCGCTTTTTCCAACCTTTTCGCGAACGCCACGCGCTCATACGCGAAAACAAAGGATGAATTTACAGAACGCGTTACTCGACGATCGATTTTTCGACAATGCGTGGCGGCTTGAAAAATTACATTTCCCGCAGGACTGAAATATTCCACGAAATTTTCGGAGGGACTACGAGTCAATTGTTCTTTCGATTCTATTAACTAGACGGTGCTCGGATCTTCTCACTCTCCTCGTTTCTCGTTTCTGTAATTCCAAAATTCATGCAATTTTCAACTTGAAATTCTACCCTGCAAAGATTCTTAAACAATGCCTGTACACCCTGTGCAACTTCTAAGAACTCTTGCAACGAAAAGCGTACGTTATGACGTTTGCATAATTTCCACCGTTGAACCTTGAATTCCACTATCTGCTATAACACGATCGCGCTACCTAAAACAACCGGAGAATTCTTTCTAACAATCAGTCGAAGACACACGAAATTTTACAATACGAATCTTACTTCGCCAAATCTCAATCGTTAGAAAATAAAATTTTCCATCCGATTCTCGATGCACGCAATTATAAATAACACCCATAATCTCGTTCCATCACCTAATCTAATCAAATTCATCGATATATTTCACGATCGACAACACCTGATTCCAAAACCTAATTAACTTTCCCGCAGCAAAATCGTACATCTTCTTAGCTCGTTAGAGACAAAAAATCCTCCTCTTCAAAACCGTTTTTACCTCGTGTCGATACGATGTACCGTTCTCGAGATATCGTCGTTCGAAGGGAACGTTAATTTTCGTTATCTCTGTCTTTGTCGCACGCTCGCACCTTTCTCCCTCCCTCTGTCCCTCCTTCTCTCTCGCACGTTCGTTCACTGACCTACCTCGAGTGCGGTGGTCAGTGACAGCCGCTGAGTCAGCGCTTTTTTACTATCGTCGCGTCGCCCGCAACGTACGCATTTCCAGGAAAAAAAGTGGGTCACGGCGTTTCCGGGAATTTTGGCCACCATTCACTATGCTTCGCGCTTCGACGCTATATTCAAACGACCGTATCTCGAGAACCGATCGCGATATGGGGATAAAACAAAGTGGAGTCTCCAGGGTACGCTTCCTTCTATCTTTTGAAGGGCTCTGCATGAAATTTTCTCGAATATCTTGTCTGTAACGCGTACACGGAGATCCGTATATTTGTTTCTCCAATATTTCGTGGATGTAATTCTTCTCTAATATTCCATCGCATAGTTTTTGAGATCACAGTGAGATTTGTTTATATGGTGTGTGTATATATATGTCGGAGATGAAAGAACATCGGGGCCTTTCATTTGGAATTTTTGGGAAGATCCCCGATACTTTAGTCTAAACTTTTTATTACAGCTGTACTTAAATAATAAAACTTAGAAGTAGTTGTTTATGATTCAATTGGATTATGTTTGCCCGCGACTTGTGTGGGCTCGAGGTGACGCAACTGGTCGCTAAACGTAGCCACGGTCACGGTGTAACGCCAATACACATCAGAGACCAGGCCACACACCGCGGACAGGATGGCACCCAGATGTCTGCACATCCTTGGCGCGTACTCTCAATAGTCCTAAGTACCCACCAGGGGTCTTGGAATTTTCATAGTTAAGGTCCTTCAGACCAAGCGAGTATCTCTTATCTTAGATTTCCTTTTACGATTATTGTTTACCATCGCATACAGCAAAACCGGTCAAGGAAACGATCGAAGCGTTCAGTTGGGAAATACTTTGGCACGCGGCTTACTCACCAGACTTGGCTCCGTCCGATTACTATTTATTTGCATCGATGGGACACGCACTTTCTGACCAGCACTTCGCTTCTTACGAAAATGTACGAAAATGGCTCGATGACTGGTTTGCCTCGAAAGAGCGGCAGTTTTTTTGGCGTGGCATCCACCAATTGCCAGACAGGTGGGAAAGATGTATAGCTAGCGATGGGTAATACTTGGAATAAAATATTTTTAATCATTTTCATACAATAAACGTGTATTTTCTATACAAAAATTTCGGTTTCATATTTACATACCTGGTATTAATCTTAATTCCGAGATTAAATTCTAACAATATCGATGGTACATTAGGCCTGTCGGCCTTACGCTTTGAAGGTATAGCGCTTTGTGTCGCGAAGCCGTCGGAAATTTCCGTGGTCGAGTGCCGTCACAAATAATTGCATCGAGTAATTGTTTACTGAATGTGTACATCGAATAATCGTTATTGGGGCTCATATTGTTTGTACAGCCAACAATAAAATATAGTGAAAGCGAAAGAACTCTATTTCGAGAACGCTTCTTGGTGTTGTAATATGGTAAGAGATCTTGATGCTTGAAACGAACATAAAGATAGAGAAGTTTATTTTTCGTTATTAACTTGGAGTAATTGATTCGGTATTAAACCGGATTCACAGGATAAAAACGAACATAATTAAGGAAAGGATAATAGCGAAATTTTTTTATCAGGACGTAATATAGCTTTATCATCTTTTCTCATTTTCCGATAGTTATCGTTTCTACGAACGCAATTCGCCACTGGATGCTGACTTAAAGATAAATAAAACCGGCCGCGGCTTATTATATGTACAGAGGCAGGCTTTAAGGATGGAAATATGATTCTGGGGATTTTAATTTCTCGCCGGGCTAGTGGAAAATGATACAGTTTATCTGGCGAATCCTCGCGGATTAGATAGCCCGGCGCTGCGCTGGATGGAACGGAGACTGTAATTAATATTTGTTGGATATATAAAAACGAAGTACACGGTCGAAACGGAAAAAGAATGGCGAAAAGGATATGATTGAAATATGATATAACGGGGAAAGCATTTTCAGGATGGATCAAAATAAATAGAAGTTATATTCCCGAAATATGTCCTGAATATTTGAATATCCTGTAACCAGGAGAAACGAAATTCGAAGAAACAAATTCTAGAAAAAAATTGCTTACTCTTCGTTAGATCGTATTTTTTTATGAGTAAATTCAATAATTATATAACGCAATTCTCTAAATTTTAATCTAATTCCATTTATATGAAAACAACGTACGCGTCCATCGTCACAAAAAAAAAAAAAAAAAGAAAAAGGAGAAAAGAAAAAGAACAAAATCACGGCAGCGAGAAGGGCATCAATCCGAGTTCTCGTGGGCATCGTTTGCATAACCGAGAAATAGAGCAACAGCGTGACGAGAGCAGCTAGGGAATGAAATCGCGTTGGATCAAGTTGTCTTCGAAGGGCGGTGATCCCGGAAGGAACGAAGCTTTGCCTGAACAGGAAGAGGCCAAAACGATATTTCATCCTCTTCGTTTCACAGCTGTCAATGGCCGCCACTTTTATACGCGAACAGGGTAACCGTGAATTATGCAAAGCACGAGAGCAAAAACCGGTGGTTGGAGTGTGGAACTTGAGGAGAAAATTACAAGCGCCTGGCGAGGAAAGAGGACGTCTGCTCTCTGTTTCTCTCTGATAGGAAAAGGTAGAACGTAAAAGAGACAAGAGACTGACAAGTAATTTCCAAGTGACACTTTTAGGTCAAACGAATCGATCACAGGTCCATTTTCTATTACATCATACTGATTTCGAAGGGACTCTCGTCTGTCTTCTATTGACTTCTATCGACATCGAGTGAAGCGGAGTTAGTTGGATGATTCGGCGAAAGAGTTGAGAATTTTTGTTTGGCAAGAAAAAGAATCGACAGAGAATGAATAGAGAAAGAATGTCGCTAATTTCAAAGAAAATAGAATTTCTGTTCTTACGTCGCTAGTTTTTATTTCGTGTTTGTACAAATCCATATTTTTAATAATTTAACACAGCTGAAAAGATAAAATCTAACCACAAATTCTTTCTTCTACTATAAATCGTCTAGATTCTTCCTTTTCTTGTTTATTTCTCTGTCTAATGTATTTGCTCGTTTAAATTGTTTTTGTCTCTTTACTGATATCATCTGCGATCGAAAGCATTATTTTCCTCTCTTTTCTTCGACGTATCCTGTGACCTGAATAATTCTTTATCTCCTGCCTAATTTTTAAATCCGTATCATTCTTTCCAGTAATAGATTCTGAAACTCAGACCATTCTTTATCTGAATTTTAACAGACACTGTAACCGAATCGTGCTTCTTCGTTCCACCGAGTCGATATCACAGCTTCATTCTGCTTCTTCGTACGGCTTGAATCTGACCGTTAGCGCGAATTAAAATTCTTTTATGAACCCGTATAATCTTATCCCGTCCTTTTACGCTTCAACTTGCACCAGCCGCGGTTTCAAAATGCAACACGTAAAAAAGTTACAGCGAATTTACCTCGGAGTTGCTACGTTATTTTGCCTAAGAAAAAAAATGCAAAATAATCACGCAGCTCGATGCTAGAGACGAGAAGAGACGTCAAACGTTTTTCGTGCCATTTTTCTTTATTTACACAGCATAAAGTTACGTTTCTTGTGCCTCTGACTTTTCACTCTATCAAGTTAACGTTCAGAATCTATGTCTATCAAAGTTGCTCTATTTTAACGAAACACGGAGTTTAATCGATCTTCGTCAATTTATTTTGAATTATTTAAGCACGAAAATAAAATATTCTTACGACGTTAAATAAATGTACAGAATTCAACTTATAGAAGTACTTACGGAGCACAGATTTGCACATTTTTATGAATTTATATATTTATACACTGTTCTACTTAATAGAAAATTATTATCTCCAGAGGAAACTCCTTTATTTTAAGCAAGTACGAGATTTAGTAAATATTCATCGACTTATTCTGGATCGTCGAAGCATGAAAATTAAAAATAACGTAGAATTTTAATTTTATTAACCGTGATAAAGTAGCGAAACGTGGAGAGGCAGAGATTGTCTTTTCACCCGGAGACTATATTTCCGGACGATAAAGTTTCCAGAAGCAGAGAGTGGCCATGAATTCGGCGAACTTAAAACATTCCCGGGAAATGAATCTAACGCGACGTAAAGATTTAAGATGGAAATATTTCACGCTTAGCCAACAAATAAAGATACATTATCACGCCTGGACGAATCCGCATCACCGCGTAGAATAAAATGTCCGAATATTCGTGAAATATGTAAATTAAGGAACGAAAACTTGTCGTAGAGTGTTATACATATATCACTCGTATAATGTTTTTTATGGAAATTTATTATACGCTTCGGTGCGAAACAAAATTACTGGATAATTTCCAAATCTAAATTATTCGTGGCCCTGCGTGAAAATCTACCGTTCATCAAAGAACAGACTTATTTGTCACTCAAACACGAATGGAACAACGAACATCTTTTGTAGGATACTCGCGAGAACCAGACTCGTAGAAATGACGAGCTCGAACAAGATGACTCTAAACGAAGTTTTCAGTGTTACACAACTTCGAATTTCTTCCGACTCGTCGAAATTCCAACAGAATCGGCGCCGATTCAGAAAAATGAGAAAAAATCGACAGGATTTCTAACGTGGTTCGGGGATATCGAGGATTAAACCGTCGTTCTTTCGCGATGCTCGTTCTCTTAACGAGGCTCATTACGCGAAAGGGGCGAGCCGTGCTGAATCGCAAGTACGTAAAACACGGAGAAGAGTGGCGTTGGCGAGACGCGACGACGATGAGTTCCGCCGGAAGACTTCCGGGAGACGTAGTGGAATCGCGTGTCTGCTGGCGCTCGCTGGCTGAGAGCTTGCAATCTTCGATCGAAAAACGAGCAAATCCTCGATGAAAAAGTAACGCGTGAAACGAGGAGAAAAAGAAACGACGACGCGACGACTTTATTAATATCGCGTCGAACGTTTCTTTTTCCTTTTCTTCTTCTTCTATTTTCCCTTTGACATCGTCGGTTTCAATTTGCCGCTAATGCACGTGCGCGAAAACTCTCTCTCCCTCTCCCTCTCTCTCTCTCTCCGTGTCTATGCTTTGTTCATTCGTTTTTCCATCCTGCAACCCGCATTTTTCGATTGACTGCGTGCATTCCGAGGAAATATACGGATTATTCACCGAATCATTGGTTTCGTCGTTTTCTTAGTTTCTTTTTGCCAGATGGCAAAGATGGCCAGCAAAGAATTAAAAAAAAAAAAGAAAGATGTCGTGTCATCGATCGAACACGCCGGAGGATTCGCGTGGGGAAAAATGGTTGTCATCGACCGAGCGAGATTGTTCTGTCTTGTTTCGGAATTTGAAGCACGGTGTGGCTTTGAAATTGGGGATCAGAGTTTGAAACGTGAAATATTTGTAGAGAATCTGGGTAACGATATTAACGCGCTTATTCTGTAACGACAGAATTGCATTGCGGTACCGTGGGTCGTTGGAATAATTTATTTTTAACATTTAGAGATCGAAACGATATAAGTATTCTCTATATATCGATTATAGCACAGTAGAAGAGAAAACAATACGAATCTCATCTACAATAATCCATGCTTCAGAGAGTACAATGTGCACGATCTCCAATCGTACAATTCTCCACGGATCGATATGTAGATTCAGCCTAAAGCATATACGCGCCTTTATGATACTATATCACTCTGTTCGTCCAGTCTATATCATCGTATAGATTGTCAACTTAGGAATTTCAAGCCACGCGGTATTACACCGTACCATTCTATTATGATCTTGTAGAATCTACAGTATAAACAGTATTGTTTCTGTAATTTTCCATTCTTATCTTTTCCTTCCAATTTTGAAATCCCTTCTTCTAACACAAGGCTGTAGCCCCACCACCGCGATCTTTCTCGCGACACTGTCCTTTCGTCCACGATACTACATATACATTTTTTTTTTCTAAATAAATAAAAAATTTATATTAATTTACAAAACACCGTTATTTACCTGAAAGATAACTTCACGCTGCCTCAACGATTTTTATTTTACAAGTAACTTCGTAGCAGCTTAACAAATCTTTCGCGAGAAACAGCTAAAAGAGCCTTCCGGTCTAGCACACGGCCACGTTTCGACACAATAGCCCCGTAGAATCTTCAAAACTCCGACGAAAGAATCTTCCAACCGATTCAACATCGCCCCCTATTTCCAAACACCGAGACCAAACCACGCTTCTACCCTTCCTACTTTCTTTTCACCGGCACACGCTACTCATAACTCAGCCCTCGGTCGAACGCTTTTGCACGTATTTTCACCAACAGATTTCACCACGACGCGGTGCAACGAATTTCGACTCGCATTTTCCATCTACTCCATCAGCGTCGCCGCAGAAACTGTACTTTCCCTGGCCAGCAATTATGCAAAGTGCCTTCGTTACCATTGGCTTAATTATTTCCGGTTCCATTTTTCGCGATCACCGCGCCTCTTCGCCCGATATCTCGCGAAACAAATACCAACCGCTACTCTTCGTCGCTGAAACGAACGGTCGAAACAGAGAGAGTAGCAGTTACGTCGGTTAAACGAACAAGAAAGAGCTTCTTTATGTTTGAGATATTCCGATGGGATTGAACGCGTTGTATGGCCAGCACCTCCTAGACGATGTTACTAGAAGCTGTGGGGGTACGTTCCTCGTAGAGCAGCTTCTTCGATTTTGCGAAGATTGCTCGGTCTGTTTCTCGTTACCCTTTCGCTACTGGAAGTGAATGGGTTTTTGTAGCTTCCAAGGTTTCTTGCCACCGTGAAGCAGGCTTTTGTGGAATATTACATTATGGCGATCTTTTTCTCTCTCTTTTTCTTTTTTTTTTTTTTTTATAAAGAACGTTTAAGGCTGAAATTGTATAAGAAACGAAATATTGCATTAAATTAAACGTTAGAAAGAGAGAGTTGAATGTATATTTACGAAGCGATTGAGCCGAAGCCTTTGTAGGATTGTAATTGATTAAAGTCGTATTTTAGCGTTAGAGAGAGATCGATAAAAGCGAGTAGGAAAATGATAAGCAGTTCAAGTTGGAAACTTCATCGGGTTTTAAAAATTGTAATCTTCCAATGTATTGGAGTATTATTATATTTCGATACGAATATGAGATTAATTATGGAAATTTAGTACACGATATTTTAATTGGCTGTACATATTTCTGGTTTACTTTTGTAGCGGTACATATTAATAACATTACCGCATTATTATAGTTTAAACGATTCTATCTAGTCGGTAAATTTCAAAGTAAATATTCATGTTTGGCGAAGAAATTGAATTAACCCAAAGTGAGGATAAACGATGATACATTATGAAAAAATTAAAACACCATAATTGATACATATCGCAGTGGAAATTGATCGTTTAATTAATCAATCTCCCAGCGAAATTAATTAAGCATTTGCACGATGAATATCCTGCAAAAATAATACTGAAGATCTTGGAAAGTACGGAGTATATGTGTTCCACGTGCATAGTTTACATTATTCAACGTGTAATTCTTAACATCAACGTCCATTGTTCACGAAATATCAGAAAGATCATGAATCATACAAGTATTAATTATCCGACAAATTAGTGCTATCGTTGAAATTAATTAGTCGCGTTATAGCTGTTCGTGAATACTGATGTGAAAACTTTGAACCATCGAAATTCATTCGTTTCGATAATAAATCACTGTTAAACGAAAAGGAACGTTTTATCAGAGGAAACACGCACAGTTTTCTGTAAACCTCACCACGATTCTTATTACCTGTCTCTTTTCTAAACGCATGGTTGAAATAATTTCTACGAATCTTCTGTTTAAAAGTACTCGTTCTCGCTTTCCTTTTATTACGATCAAAGTGACTCGAATGCTGTGTTGCTTTTAATGAAATTATATTAAGAGAGGTGTTCACGAGAATAACCCATTTTTGTGTTCTACGTTGAATACGTTAATTAAATTACCACGGGCGTAGATACGCTGCAATTAACTTGCCAAGAGGTAAAGCAGTTTTTTATTTTAAATTGCACCTCTGCTTCGTTATTTCAAAATATTAAATTAAGACGAAACTCATATCGAGTATTAAGTATATCAAATGGAGAAGTCACATCAGGTAATTGAACAAATTATATTCATGCGTATGTATGCCACGGTCACTCGATATTCAGACACCATAATTTTCGAGATATATAGAATATATAATGGTTCTAAATAACGTCATAAAAGCAAAAGGAAAGGCTGGTGGGCGAAAAGCCAACGTTGCGCCAAGTTCGGATATATTAGACTGTCCGGAAAGTGTCTTTCTTTCGCAAATATGTTTTTTAGAACAATGCACCTTCGTACAAACGTGAAACCAAGTCTGTGAAATATCTCAACAGAACAAAATGGATCGTACGCAATTCGACAAAATAATATAAACCGAAAAAACGTTGTGCGTCTATTATTTGCTCATAAAACGAAAGAAACTTTTCGTACAACCTAATATATTCGCGATCTCTCATCAAGAAGAATAAAAAATGAAAACGGGCGATGAGGCCAAGGACACAGTCCATGAGTAAACTAAAAAGAATTGTAGATTAAAAAGAAAACACCTCACTGAAGAAATAAAATAGTCAAACTCGAAGATGGTATCCCGCTGGAGGTAGCCATCCACATGTTATTTAGCAGTTAAGCTAGAAAATTTACCAAATGTCCAGCTAGACAAATTGTGAAGTACAAGTTAAATAATAAAAAGAAAACCTCACTGAAGAAATAAAATAGTCAAACTCGAAGATGGTATCCCGCTGGAGGTAGCCATCCACATGTTATTTAGCAGTTAAGCTAGAAAATTTACCAAATGTCCAGCTGGACAAATTGTGAAGTACAAGTTAAATAATAAAAAGAAAACCTCACTGAAGAAATAAAATAGTCAAACTCGAAGACGGTATTCCGCTGGAAGTAGCCATCCACATGTTATTTAGCAGTTAAGCTAGAAAATTTACCAAATGTCCAGCTGGACAAATTGTAAAGTACAAATTAAATAATAAAAAGAAAAAAAGGAAAACTAAGAAGAATGTGACAGGTACGTGTATTCGTCGAAGTTCCCCTGATTTCTCGTACACGCATCGCCGCTTTTCACGTCGTTAAAAAATATCAATGGCGAGTCGATTCGATATTATCAGGACGAGTTTATGGTTTTATAAACAGAAGAATTTTTAGCAATATTCTCAAACCATTCTAACTCGAGAAATTGCCCCATTCACGCTGATCTGCACCCTGAAATTCAAATCAAGCTCAAATCAAATTCCACCCAGTTAGAGGGAAACAGACGGTCAGAGGAAAATTCGTCTTTTTACGACGATGTAATTTACTGTTGAAACAGAATGACTTCTTTGAAGAGCTTCTTCCTAATTTCACAAACTCATAGACGATTCGTCGAAGGAACTTTGTCACGACAGTCCTCGATACGGCGAGTTTCACCTTGTCCATCGTGGTTTGCCGCCTCTTGGCGAACATGTTTGGTAAAGATAACTTGGAAAATGCAAATCAGAACAGCCAAGAGATATACATGTATATGTGGAATATATGTAAAAGAGGAAGAGGGGGCGAGAGCAACCAAGGAGCATCGCCTCAAGGTAGAAGATGGTGTATCTTCATCGTTCCAAAGTGAGCTAGCTACGACCCTCGTCAGCCGATTCGGGGAATCCCTTTGTGCCGCGAAATTGGTCGAGTTCACTGGCTTGTCTACTATAAACAAAGCTGGTTCTGGCCGCTGTGCTGGAAACTGTCGAGCGTCCATTTCGTCTTGCAAACGAAGCAAAATCCACGTCGTTCGATCGAAGGAACGATGGTACACGATGCCGAGAAGGCTGCCGCCTAGAAACGGTCGCGCTATTGCTTAGTTGCACGGTAATTTCTAAGAGGAAGGACAAACAAACGATCAACATCGAAATTTCGTACAGACAATTACAAATTTTTAGCGACAAGTTTAGCGGTCAAAGGTTTTACGACGAAGGAAGATACCTTGAAATTTGATAATTTCAACGTCAACAAGAACGTTAGAGGACATTGTATCTTGTCATTGTAAACTGTCAATTGCCAATTTTGACGAAACTTCTAATCGGAATAGTGTTCTGAAAAATATTTGGTCAATATTTTTCTTTGTCGATCGTTTGCCATTTTAAATAGCAAAAATAGCCCTCGATGTTACGGACGAAAAAAATGTTTCTTCCGATATATTGAAAACTATCCGGACTAGAAAAAAAAAATTACTTTCAATATTTTGTCAAAAAATATTTTTCCGCAAAAGTTTCGTCAAAAACTGTTTTCATCGATGTTTCACGTATCGTTTAGAAAACTGTAATACTTTGTTCGAAAGTTTCATCAACAGTTGTTTAAGCAGAAGTTGTGCATTTTTGAAATAACAGATTCGCGTAGCTGCGATATTTCCCCGTAAATTAATTTCGCTAAAACGTTCACCAAGAAGTTTGAGCAGAAATTTCTCCCTGTGTATTTTTTTTTTCTTTTTTTTAATAACGGTATCACGTAGTTGCAATATTTCGCCTAAATGGCCAATAATAATTAGGAAAGCCCTCTTGTAAGATTCATAAAAATCCAAACCGACCTACGAAACATTTATTCGCAATGATCGACTAAGTTCCCATCGATTGAAAGCGTTACTAACCAAGAAATGACGAAACACCGATTCGCAAGCTGTAACCCATCAACATTGCCATAATTCTTCGTCTCGATCCGTAGCAAAAATTGAAGCAGCAAAGTTATTCTTAAAGACCATGGCACAAGATCCGGGACAGACGTCACGCGATGAGACTAGGAGACGTTTTTGCGCGATCTGTCGCGAAGATTCATCCGCGTCGAGAAATTCGGTCGAGAGAAATTCATAAAGGTCCATTTTTCTTACACGATGCCGCTCTTAATATCTTCCGCAAGCTTCTCTTTTATTTCAAAGGGGACCAGGTAAGTCGAGAGAGGATGGCAGAAGGACGGATGGAACGAGGGATGGAAGTCGGAAGGAAATAAAACGCGCGCAGGATTGCGACTCGTAACCGAGTTTGCCTTTCAGACCAGCGAGTTTTAGGCAACGGGGGCTGAATAACGTATCAGACGAGTGACAGGAGATTGCTACGAGGTTACAGGCTGGTTTATTTAAGAGATGACGCGCCCTTTCAGTCGGAGGAAGACGGTTATAAAAAGATTACTATTTGAAAAATCGATAAATAAATCGATGATATACTTTTAAATATACAGGTGATCCGCGAGTCGCTTTTCCTTTTAAAAATTACACAACTTTTTTCTATCGCATATCTCCTCGAAACGTTTGCCTCCGATTTTTAGTTCGTTTCTGGGAAATTTACAATGGAAAAATTCACAGCTGACAACGAGCAGCGATATTTATAAAAGAGAATATCGCGTTTCTATCCGTTTGCTTGGTACTGATATCTATAAAATAAAGAAACTACTTGCTATTTATGAGACAAAGAATAAAATCCGAAAAAAATGATGTTCTCTGCTGTGAAGTTGAAGTCACGCACGATTAATTCTGATAATTAAGATTCTACTGTACTTTTAACGCTATAATAATCTGTTTTTCTTTAAATCACGAAAACTTGGTTACGATATTCTTCTATGCAGGTTCTATTAATTTTGTACATTTTTCGTACCACGATAAAACAATATCTAATTTACTCTTTCTATGTTTCTTTATATTTTTTGCGTTTGTACGGTATTGCAACTTGTACGAATTGTTTCGCTGGTGGATCTTTAATGGGTTAATGGAAAACGGGTCGATGCGTGAAGATTGTTCTACGGGATAGATGTTGCTGTTGGATGATTTGTATTATCGGCCACGAGGACGCGTTCGTTGGGATGATTGTCTCGGCGACGAGCTCATTAACGCTTCGAAGAGGGACGCCCATTGAACCGATGGAAAAATTGGATGCAATGCGGTGGTGTGCATCCTGCATAGCTGCTTCACGTAGTAATTTTGAAGTACAAAAGAGAATATTGCCATGTCTTGACACAGTAATTGCGATAGATAGAAGTCTCATGATAGAAGTATGTAATTTAACAAAAAATTAGTACATGCGTTTACGATGAAATAAGAATTGTGATATTGTAAATGGGAAATTACAAATTTTTACTTTAATATCGCTTTTTGACTCTCAAGCGTATCATTCGTTTAGTTAATTCTTTTAGGCTCGAACTTTTTTTAATCTGTAAGAAAAACTGTCTTCTATCGATCATTGGGATAAATTGTTTAAATATTTATATACAACCCTGTCTTAAAATTTTATTGACTCGTATTTGCTCTATGATTAAACATTTCTGAATACTCTGGCTGTTTAAAGCTTCTTTAAGTGGCATTAAAAAACTTTCAATGACATAAAATTAGATTTTTCTTGGCGACAAATGACATGGGTTTTCTTTCATAATGTATACTGTATCAAACACGATACATCAAACGCTGTAGCATCGTTGCGAATTGATATCAATACTTTTATCGATCTTCTCGACAATTCGTCATTCTTCGCCGCTCATATTGAAAATTCCTGCAACAGTGATACAATATGGCAAACGATGCTGAAATATCCAACGCAAAGCCACTCTGTTTGCAAAAACGAAGCAAAGAAATTCATGTTTAGACGATATTCAATGAAATGATTAATCGATATCTCCTCTATTAACCCTAAACTTACTCTTCTTCTTTCTCAACGAATAATTAATGATACAGCGGCAAGATACGAGAACGAAATAAATTAAAACGTAGAAATTTAATTCCCTCGCCGATTATTAATTACCAAATAATTAGCAAGCAGATAAAATAATTAGTATCAATTAGTTTAAAATCCGGAGAAAACGTATCGAACTTTATCGAATATGTATTTTCATAAGGAATGTTGTTTTAATAGCCGCTATGGTGTCGTCTAAATACAAAGTATGCGTTTAACTGAAAATTTTGTTCAGAGAGAAAGCGAGAGAGGATAATTGCACTTGTTGCATCTTTTGAACGAGGCAAATGGTCACTTCTCGACGTTTAAACAAATCGTTAGCCATTTGGTACACGCGTTTTAATTTGCTGTATGTGTAACATCGTGAAATCGTGCCTCGCGATTTTCATTTAAAGCGGCAAAGGAATTCAACTGTGGTGGAATACTGGACAGAACGCTTTTCGATAGTCGTAATTACCTCGAGCTTTAATAACTTTTCAAGCTGATGTTTCGCAATTTGTATTTTACATTTGTTTGTACTTATACGCGAAATACTTGAAATATTTCTCATACAAAAATGTTGCCTTCTATGATTATTCCAGAACGTATCTTATTTCCAAAATCATCGTAGAAGGTGATAAATCTCTTGGACAATATCAACTTCCTTATCTCTAATTATAATTCCGCGATAACGTTATCCCAAATTATTCGATATCCCTCCGATAAATTATAGTGTTGAACGTAATTATAAAGCTTTTCAATTACTGTTATTTCGACGAGAAAGGAACACTGGAAAAATTTCAAACGAGACGATAATTTCGAAGATGGAGCTGGAAAATTCAATGAAACGAAAAGCGTACAGCGTTTTAAACGCAGGTTCCTCTTTATTTACCTCAACCGAGATATCCACGGATGAAAATACTATGATAGCATTATTGTCATCGATAATAACTATATCGGGAAGCTCATTAGCAGGCCATGGGTGCCGAGCTATTATTATCCTCGTCGAAAATCACCGCTCGTTTTCGGATAACGATCACTGGGCCGGTGATCGTAAAATAAGATACGCTTGTTCGAGCATCCGTTCCACTGGTTTTATTGGCGACGCTGCATGCGTTACAAGAGTGAAACATAAACGTAATCGACTGCGGATGAATTATGGGAGAATTGATATAGGAACCTCGAATTTGGTTCGATTAATAATGGGATAGCACGTTAATTGAAAATTTTCGCACGATGTTGTTTGAACTTGAAAACATCGCGAAAGTTAAAATTTGCAAGATCTTTTTGGGTATAACAAAAAGTTATGAAATGTAAAAGAACTACGATAATAATTAATAACGGGAAAATGATATAGATGAATAATATTATTTGGAAATCGAAAATATATATTATAAAATGGTCAGATTTCGAATTAAAAACGTCTTAATGCGAAGAAGAAACAACCAACTATAATTATCGTAATGTTATTTAAAATTTCAAGAAATTTTTTAATTTCATTCTTTCTTATTTTTCGATTTAATTATTTAAAACGTGAATAAATTATAATTTCGAACGGAGATATAAACGGTCTTTTTCCTCTTTGCGTTGTTTAATTAATCAACGACCAGGAGAGACATTGTTCGTTATTTCGTATTACATGTCCTTATTTTAATACAAACATTACTTTAATTATAACAAAATATTATATGTTTTTGAACATAATAACTCATAATACCGATATGATATTAAATTATTCAATTAACGATATATAGAAAGAAGTTAATTAAAATCGCCGCAATCGGATCGTAAACTCTTCGAAAAAGTATCCGGAAATATTATAATATTAAACGAGCACAGTACTAATTGGAAAATTGGCCGATTTAATTATCTCAAGAGAAATGATCGTAATCATTTATAAACTTCCGCTCGTGAATCCGATAATGATTACTGATAAAATCTCATTAGAAAACAATAAAACAAGGTATATCATTACTTTGTAATTATATATTTGCAGATTCATTATTTCCATATTCATGACAGAAGAGTAATTATACTTCTTGCGTATTATGACCAAAGCTTTCAGAAATTTTCTGAAATAAATTGAGAGTGAAACCAACAGCCTCGAAATATTCCAGAGAGTTAATTCCATATTTTAAAAATAATTAGTACGTGAATCTGCATTTAGATTTTAATTTTCCTTACGTTCTAGAAACTTTTTCACTCCTTAAACTTTATCTACTATATTCGTTTCGTACGTTCCATTTTTAATGCTCAAATAGTCTATTCAATTTCCTTTGTTCTAAAACATTTGACAAATTTACTTTGCAAAATTACGATATTCGTATATCCTAGTACGAACTTAAGAACGATTTGAACATACTTTATCGTTTAAACTCCATTTCGCAATACTATACTATAAAATAATATTTGCAAATACAGGATGGAACGAAAGTTATCTCTTAATCAAATTTCATTTTAATTTTGTCGAAAACAAACTAAAGCATGTACTCATCGAAGATCATAGAACCCATAATATTCATAAAACGTTGTAACATGAAATATAATTTTTAATTCACCATTCCGATTCTTAAATGATCGGAACTTCCAAAACGCGTATGACTCATTCGTAAGCCAAATCGATCGACTCTGGTTCCTGAAAAATTCTTAATTTTAGTATCAACCTGACGTCTGTAGAAACGTTCATTTTCCAGATAAAAAGTCATCTCTTTTATTACGATCGATCGGTTCTCATTTTCTGTATGGTCCACGTAAGAGTATTTTTGGATCGATCGGTTAGCAAAACTCTCCAAAAAAAAAAAAAAAAGAAAAAAGAATTTCCCAAAAACCGTTTGAACTCAAACCACCATTGGTGTCTCCAAATCGTGGCAAGAACATAGAACTGGAAATTCCCCGAACCAAACGCAGAGGACAAGCTCTCTCCCACGAGGAAGAACAGCTGGAAAATCGTGAGAGCGTGCATTTACAAAACTAAAACTCGGACGCAATTTGTGGTTTGCGGATGGTGTTTCGCGGACGCCAAATCGCGGCGAAAACGGAAACGAGGGACGACCGAAACGGCCGTTTCGTCGACTAATTTTAATCACTGCTGATTTCGTGGTTCGCTCGGCTGTTTGTCGAGCAAATTGTTCCCTGGAAATCGGCGAAAGCGTCGAGACCTCGAATCCACCACGCATTCAAATCACCGCCGCCACTCCCGTTTAACCGTATGCTGATTGCTCGGCCACCGAATTGTTTGTGTTTTTTCCCAAACATCCTTCTTCCGTATTTTTATTTTTTTATTTTTTTTACTCTCTTCATGCTCTTGTATAAATTTTTAACGCGTTCCAGCATTCCATCGATCCCCCGTATAGGATACCTTCCTTTTTCCATTCTAGTTCGACTTGTTCTTTTTTTTCTTCTCTTTTCGTCGATTCTTTTCTCCTTGTGCTCTCGTTCGGTAACGAACAACGGAGCTGTGGAAGTCGAGCAAAAAACGTGTAAGTTTGGAAGCTGGTCTTTATTGGATGGAGAAAGAGTTTCGATGGGATGAGGCAGCCGTGAGAAAGAGAGCAACGGATAATCGATGGAGGGCGAAGTGGCTGGCTGGCTGCCTATGCAGATTGGGATTGGTTTGCAAGAATGTGGAAAAGTTGCTCTTGATTTCGCGAAAATACGGGAACAGTGAGAGCGGATTTATGTATTGCGCGATAAGAGCGTTTTCTTATTGTTTTCGCTGCTTGAAACATCATATGAGAAAATCTTATTTCACATCTTTGATCTGCTTTTTCACATTGAATCGCCTCGTTGGCGATTGTATCATCAATGCTAAGACACCCTATGTAGGTATGTAGAAAACAGCGAGCAACGATGTTAAAACAAACGTTATTAATATAATTGATACTGGTTGTTAACATGTTTGTGTTTGTAAGTAAACTACCCTTTGTTTTATCATTTTTCTACGCTATACTTAAAATGTTATTAAGCTGGAATATTTTAGAAATTGTACCATACACCCAACAGGATACGCACTTTGTCGTACACTATTAATAATTAGTTTGCTGCTCCTTTATTTGCCCTACACACGAACGAATAAACAACAATCGGATTTGCTAAATGCAGAAAGATAAAACGGGTCGATGAATTTTTTAGACCACATATTTACTTGCATACCCTGTATATTGACAATCTAAGAATATTTCGTTCCATTACTTGACATATCAGTTCCTATAAATTAGTTACGACACTCCATATTTTTTGCTGGTGTTAGAATTTAATCTCGAAGTTAAGATAAATAATCTGTGGAAGACGCAATGTTTATATTTGTTAGGAAGATGATACATTTACACTGTACATGAGAGTGTGTGTGTAAGGGTCAGAGGGCGTCCAGGGCTTAGTTGAGACAAAATACTGCCGTTGAAAGATTCTACAGAGTCGGTTGGCGACAAGCGTGCGTGCAAGACGTTCTTCAGAGTGTAATATAAATGTATAGCTGTTGTGTGTGAAATAAAGTCAGTTATTTGTATTTCCAAATCCTCTGATTTCCTTAACAATATTGAAATAATATTAGGTGATATTTATTAAACAGAATTACAGACCTAAATGTATTTAAAATATAAGTGAGTGATATGGTATAATTAACAAAGTGTGCAGGTAAAGAATTCATGGATTGTCGACAGTTGGCCAGTTACTCTCAGACTGACTGTACGTAGTGACCCATGGTCCCATAAAAGAATTTCAACCCCACTCTCTATACAGTAGCGAGTATGACCTGTGTAAGTGTTCCGTTCAAATGCCTGTGCAGGTGTCTGTTTAAGACTATTTGTGTCTATGTGTGTAATATCGTTGTATTCCAACAGCTGGTAACAACAAATATACAAAGAGATCTGCTTACTCAAGATACATACATCAAGTACAATTTTTTCGAGCTAATGTTCAACGTTAAATGAATTCCGTCACGCGACACGTTTCCACTTACAATCGACGAGAATGCGGTAGACGCGAGTTACAAGTAGAGTCAGAAAAGAGAGTAGGCCAGCTTTGTCGGTTTGGAAAACCGCGAAGGAGGCCGGGTTTCCGTGTTTCGTTCGAACGGGAAAAGTTACAAAGGATTTCAAAACAGAACCCGATCCCGTTGCATAACGACGCCGATTCGAAATAGAAAAATGAGAAAGCAGCGTTTCGCGAAAGGTAATACGCGTTGGTCTTGCAAATTTCTCTTTGACGATCGACATTCGACCAGCACCTGTGTCACGACCGATGTGATTCACTGGGATGACGAGAATTTGGGAGGAAAAATAACCTTTCGGCTTCGTTAGAGAATCCGGGACATTGCAACAGCTGTACGAACTAAATCTTTGTCACTTCATTCCTATATTTTGGAATAATCGAACTTCCCATTGAAATTTTCGAGTTTCTTCAAGTTGTTTTAATTGCTCGATAATCTTCACGATTGTTGCGCGATTCCGTGTTTGAAAATGCATTAAAACGCACTTGAAGTTACTAAAACTTCGAATTTAACGTTTCAGAAATTCGAATTAATTCGATTGCGCATTTTCGAGTCTGCGATCAAACTGCGAGGTGTTATCGAAATAAAATGCGATAATGGAAATAAAGAGAAACAAAGGAAAGAGAGCAATTGAATTCGAACTGTACTTGGTGGCAAATATTTGAACGATTTAGTGAACAATATAAAACGCACGATGGATGCGTGGTCAGGTGACGGAAGGAAATAATGAAATTTTCGAACTACGCTTTTGTTTGACGTTCGTGCATCGAACAAAGCGTACTGTAAATAACGATATATTTTGCGCGATACTAGGTACGCGATTCGTAGTTAAGATGAAACGGTACAACATCAAACATTGCAACTTGCATTGAACATCCAATCCATTAAAAGGAACTGAAATGGAAAAACTAAGTTTAATCGAGCGTAGTAATTTTCGTCGACGCGAGTATAAAAATTGTAACGCGGCAGATACTTGTTTCATGTTCGATTTCTGCTAATTTAATATTCGCAATTATTTCGAATAAGTATTAAATCATTCAGAAGATTGAATCGTTCTAATTATATCAACTTAATTATATTAAACGTGTACTCGTGAAAGAAACAAAGTGCTTTCAATTACATAGATGAATAAATATAGATACGCACAGCAACAAATATAAATATACTTTCATTAAAAAAGTAAAAAGGACGAAAAATAACCTAAGTTTGTATTAACACTAGCTGGTCGCCCGCACAGCTTTTATAACAATTTACGTTTATTAGCCTCTGTTCGAACACCGTTTATATGTTGAATTTAAAAAAAAAAAAAAAAACACTCGAACAAGCGTTTGTTTATTTTTAATTAGGAGTCCATACGC
Source organism: Bombus flavifrons (assembly GCF_040668555.2). Taxonomy (NCBI): domain Eukaryota; kingdom Metazoa; phylum Arthropoda; class Insecta; order Hymenoptera; family Apidae; genus Bombus; species Bombus flavifrons. The sequence continues at coordinate 13,250,415 of NC_138450.1, forward strand.
TGAATTTCACAGCCCCAACTTCAGCAACTCGTCGAATATGGCTAACTCTTAAAAAAAATTGCACCCCTTCCGTTTTACGCCTCACGACTATCCCATAAAAAGTAGCATACTATCCATACTTCACGATTTTACGTACAGCCGTTTAGGCTGAGCGTTGATAAGTATACCAGTCGCTTTTGCATTTTATGTACATTTTATACACGATTTTCAAACTGAATCTCCCCGAAAACTAAGCCTCGGCCGAGAAAATTATACTTTATATTTTCTTCTTATTTTTTCACAGGAAATCGCTTCCTACTCGTTTGACATATTATTCGGTCGCGCTATGTATACATGTTGAGGTTATTTGATGTGTAAACAGAGAAACTCGTGGATAAATTGTAAGGTAGAAAATATATTTAAATAGAAGCGTAATTACAAGTAAGAATAAAATTTGAGCTGGTCCAGATCCGCACGCTAGCTGTGTCACCCACTAACTGAAAACCCCGAAGCCAACGTCGCCTGTCTACTGTTTATGGTTTGTCTTCGTCGCAGTCTTTTGTCTACGCGCTGTCGATGGCTTCAGTGCTTGAGAAAACTAAAAAGACCGGATGTAGAGTTCCACTTCAACAATACACGTTGTATTAAAATAATATAGGTGTATTACAATTGTTGTTATTTCTGTATTTAGAGATAGAATCACGATAACTATTATTTTATTCTTTGGATAAATCTATCACACCGTTCTGGGCCGAGAAATCTTTATTGCACTTTTTTACATGGACTAGGTATAAAAAAAGAGAATATCTTAAACCTATCGATTAAATCCATCGATCATATCTAGAACTATCTATTCTAGTTACTATTTGTTGCAACTAGCGCATCTGCATATGCATAGCGAGCGCGAACTCACGTTGTCATTTTCAACAACAATCTTGTCATATAAATACATTAAAAGCGTCCTTATGAAACGTCCGTTTTGTCTCCTTTCGCTTTTAGTTAGAATATCCAGTGTCCACGTCGTGTAAATCTCGTCGACGTTCAATCAATTCATACCCTCGCGCAGTTATTGAACCGAATCGGATTTGCGGGGACAATCGTCATCAGACAATCGGTGCTTTGTACCGGGCGCAAGTTTGATCGGTGGCGACTGTGTTGTCCCAACTATCAGTCAACGACCATTTAACTTCGATGTGTGTAAATTGCATAAGAGAAAACGCGGTCGATAATAGCTCGTTTCAGTGAAAAATTCACCGTATAAATTTGAATAAAACCTATACATTCAAATATGCGTTGATAAATGTTACATGAATTTTTACAACCAACAACGCGTGCAATTTTTAACCGGGAATGAACATTTTTAAAGTGACAGTTCGCTCGAGCAGACGATATATAAAGAGAAAGAAGGTCACATTCTTGCCTTTTCGTACGAAGATCGCAATGGAGAAACGTAATACGTCGCATTTTTCATATTTTATGGAGCAACGATATTAAAATTAGTACTTGTGCTGTCAAGCTATCTTACATTATCAATTTTTGTTCTTTTATTTAACTTCGTCTCGACTTATCACAGTATTCGTTCGTCACGAAACTTTGTACATTCGTCAGCTATTTCTAAAAGGTTCGTATCTTTGAATTTAACAAAAGTTTTCTTCCCAACTGCGCAACTATTCCAAAATACTCTCTTCTACACACCTAGTAGAATGAAAATTAAAAAACCAACAAAAATGGATTTATATATCATGCATTTCATCTTCATATAAATATAAATTCAATCTTCATATAAAATCGCGATCAATCCACGATGCGTTTACGTCGGAAATTACACGTCGAAGAAAATTGCAATTGACGGAACATTAATCGAGGACAACTCGATCCCACTGCGATAAAATTTAACGATCAATTCAAGGAAACCACTTTGGGAAAATTAAGAAACTCTAGAATCAATTTGTTCCTTTGCAGTGAAATTAAAAATTCTGCTATGTGTATGTTATAAGTGTACGTATAAATTAGGAGGAATTATATAAATTAAAGCGATAGACGAGAAGCGGATCGTAAAAAGTCCTTCGCTGAATTACGGACCGGATGGTCGAACAAGGATCGAGTATTAGCGCTTTTATTTAATGAGCTGGCGAAAATGACCGTCTCGACGCGCTCGCTGAATTTACGCGTTGTTAACTTGACAACCATAAATTAAGATAGAGACGAAAGCCAGCGAAGGCAGACACGTGCTGAAAGCTACTCATTGTCAAAGTGAAACATGTTACGAGAATTATAATAAATCGCGTTCCCATGCGAGCCAAAGAAGCCCGTAAATAATGAGATTATCGTAGATCAGCATCTCGGAATAATGACGTAAAAGTTTCGACGAGTTGATTTATGCAGCTTTCGATACGTCACTGCTGCGACTCGCAACATTGAATTATAGCTAATGCCTCGAGATGTGTTTTCCACTAATGTCCCCTCATATACGAAGATCGATTTAGTTTGCATAGACGGACGAATAGCAGACGAGGAAATCGACAGAGAAATTTATACGAATGAACCTGATTCTTTCGATGCTCTTCTTGCATCTAACGATACAATTGACAGTGAAAAAATGATCGTTTTACGACTGAGAATATCTTCCGCTCTACTTATCCAAGTCGAGAGGTATTTCCCTCTAATTCGATAATTTTTAAGCAAAAATAAAATTCCTCGTTGCCATTTCTATTCTGCGCTAGCTTTCTGCGACTTTTCCTTTTTGTTTCGTACAGCGAGTCGTTGAAAGAACACTGTTTTAAAGCAATGGAAGAAATAAAAGGAAGTTGATCTAAAATCGATTCCTAAAAGTACCTATAAGGAAAGGAGAGCTTTCAGAGGTGGAAAAGGCGAATGGCAACGGTGCATAGCTACCGAATGGGGCTACTTTAAAAGCAACCGTTACAATGTAAAATAATTTCGTATAAATAACAGTAGGTATAAAAAGACAGGTACATAACGGTAAGATTTTTATACATGTATGCGAATGTTAGGAATTTTATTGCGTTTTATAATTTATATTACATGTCGTAGAGAAACTATGATTTAATGACAAATAGCAAACATAGAAAAGTTTAAACGACGTGTTTATCGAAATTTCGAATGCTCGAAGAAGCGTAATATCTTTGATATTTCATAGAATCTATACACAGGTTTTGCATATTTCATAGAATCTCTGGTAGAATCTTGTATATTCTATGGAGTTTCGAACATTTGGTAATTCCTGGATCTCCCGTAGAATTTTAACATTCTATTGAATTTTTCATAAAATATTTCGTAACGATATTTAATAATATTTAATAGAATATTTCATAAAACTTCGCACGATCGAACGAATTTTCCCGGGAAAAAAAATAAAAACTTCTAACAAATTGAGAATTCTGTCAGCATCCTGACATCGTTTAACCATAGAGAAAAGGAGAAAATCGCTAGATGCTGCGTGCAATTATTTGTCCATTGTCCTCGTAGAAACGAGAAAGCAGAATCGCGCCGGTGAAAATATTGCGCCCGGGCAAGGCCATCGGATAGAAATCACCGCTGCGCGACGAGATAATCGTCGAGGCTCGTCACATATCTCTTCAAAGCGAAATTGTTGCCCGGTCGAGGGATGAATCCAGGCGAAGCTCTAAACGAAGTCTGGGTGCCACGCAAATGCGACGGGACAATTCCGCGAATTCGAATCGCGCCTCGCGATTTCAACCATTTCAGAGAGTAGGGAACGGCCGAACGTACCCAATTTTATCTACTTTTCCACGCTGGAACGCGAAATAAATGGCACTTTTCTATTGTTCCCACGTTGGTTTCGGTGTTTTGCGTAGAACCAGCGTGTCTGTACGCTTTTCTGTTTTTACCTGCTCTCGTCGCTGTTTCCCGCCAATTGCATTTATATGCTTCGATCGAAGTACCATGAACAAAATGGAAATGTTTTTGAAATTGGAAAGCTCAGTGTACTGTTTCCATCGATTTCTTCTAATTTTACTCAAACGCCTAAGGGATTACGAGTAATTCTACTTTGTTTCGCTGAATTTAAATTGCTTCTTACAACGCAACACTGTCATCTCCGATACTTTCTCCTTATCAACGTGTTAATTTCCAGAGCAACGAACGAACGAATCACGAATCGAACGTCGAATTACCTCGAAAAAATACTCATCATCGGCATGAGATTTCTTAGATCGATTAACGCGGCCGTACAAAGTCTCAGAATCTCAGAAACGACTTATCGAAACGGCGGAGATCTTCGTTTCGTTCACGGCCGAATTCCCACGAATTCAAATTACGATTCTAAATTCGAGGCAGCCGCGGTCTCGCCAACTTAAATGTAATGGGAACTTTCATTGTTATCGCGACCGGGAATGGAACGGGGGGCACCATGTTCTCCAAAGACTCGGGGAATCACGAGCGAATAATCGAGCCGTGCTCGTTTCACGGCTGTTGGCGAGTTCTCTAGGTCTGGCTGCTTCTTAATTAAGAAGAGTATTTCAGACGACTCGGAAACGACCTGTTAAGCGAGTCTGCCCGAGTCGAACTTCCGTTGGAAAAAATTTGCGAAACAACGGCCGAAGATGCTGCTGAAATTTTCGCGACAATTGAATGCAACAACTTGCTCAGTTCGAACGTTCCCCAAGAATTGTTCGCATTTATCTCAATTTTCTTAGCAGCCGTGCGCCCATTGAGTCCCTGATTAATTCAGTTACGGTGTTTGCTACGAGTTGAGATATTTCTTTCAAAACGACGAACTTTACATCTGGTTCCTCTTGTGCGATAATTTACCGATTAAACTGTCTTTGACAGTGTAGTAAAACGCAAAAGAGTAAAACATATTATCAATATGTACGATACATGATATGTAGGATTTTATTTATTCAGAAATATTAGAAATTAGGGCTTCCAATGATTACTATCCCATATGATAAGTTTATCGATAGATAGATCTATTTACGATGGATTAAACGGGAAACGATAGTTATTTAACGTGAACTAAATACACTAACGTGCTATAACTAAGACAGCTAAATAGATAATTCACAACTCACAACTAATAATTTACAACTCAACGACTCGACAACTCGACTCTTAATTGACGACTCCTCACAACTCGACTCTTAGTCGACGACTCCCTGTTATTTCGTTCTTCTCCAGCCTTAGTTTCAGTATCGACAACGATAGTTTTGACTATTTCACGTAGTGCCCATTCTTTTTTGAACATGTCCTACACATTCTTTTTTCACTATTGAAAAATCATCACCATAAGGTTTAGAATTCACTAACCCGGAGTAAGCTTTAGAGTCACCGTCGGGTAGGTATTAAAATCCGACATGTATAAAAATACTCGTAACTTCGTCAATTTTGCTCCAATCGACTTGAAATTTTGACACGATATTCTTAAGATATTATGCATTCAATTAAAAAAATAAAAAAAATGCAAAAAAAAAATTTTAATACTTTACCCCCCCCCCCCTTAAACATCCTTTTGTCTTTTCTCATAACCCCACCACGTACGCGTTCCGCACTCGTCCACGGCCATGGTCACATAGACCTTTCTTCCGCGTAGCTATTCGATCGAAGAACCAACGACACATCGATGGGTCGCTCGGCCCATTGAAGTTTGCAGACCCTTTTGGCCTGTCCGCACTTAGGCTTTGTCGCAACATTGTTTATGGTTCACCCGATATTTCTTAGGCAATCTGTCCACGATACTACATATATATTATAATACATACGACTGAAATCATGTAAGGGGATCACGGATGCAAATTCATATTTTTATGAACAATATCAAAAAATAGCTTTTTCTGCGAATCGCATTAGAACCCCAAACGAAAAGTTATGGAAATCGGCGATCGATGCAAAGTTCTGACAATTTTCATCGTCGAAAGAAACAAAGACGGTATTTTTGCAAAATGTTTCCCGATATGGGCTATCGATTTCCGTGTTGGAAACGCTTGGAGGCGAGTACCGGGCTAAGCAAAGGAGCGCAAAAGGAGCAGCAAACAAAAGGCACCGGATGAAACGCGGGAACCACCACTTTCCAACGCTTTCTTTCCAAATATCGTTCTTGCTCCTTCGGGGATACCAAAGGATGCGTCGCGCTGAATAATTGAGAACCCAATTTCCTCGTTGAAAAAGCGGCGTATCGGCCCGAGACACGTTTCCCCTTGCCCTTTCATCCTCGTCCTATAGACTACTACGGAATACCATTAATTCGTGACTTGGAACTATCTTCGCGACCTCGTTTAGGTACACGGTACGTGGCGAACAGTGTATATTGTATCGAATATTTTACTTAGAAAAGAACGAAAACAGAAACTTTTTATCTTTTATCAAGACTGTATTTTTCTCTTTAATGGTTAACCTCGATAGCCATGATCACGTAGATTTCTCCTTGGAGAGAGTATTTAAATGTTCTTTCTTTCGTAACTGGCTGGCAAAGTTAGCTTAAAGTATCATAATATGAAGTATAGAAATAATAGAAGCTAACGTAAAATTTCGTGTTTTGTTTTATCGCAATTTACTGTTACTTTTTCCGTTAAAATATACCAGTACGACAGGAATTTTACGAAACAAAAGAAAACACAATTTTAATTTCAAATGTTCTCCGTAAATCATTTATCGTGTTTTGTCATATATCGAATGGGAGTTTTCCAAAGTTAAATCTTTATTTTTCCTCAATTTACAAAGTACCATATATCGGAGTTTGTTTAAAGGAACAACGAAACAGAAGAAGAATAAAATAATATAGCAGCAAAGTATCGTTATTCGATATCGAAGAACAAATTTAATTACGTCATATAACGAACCCCAGTCGGCTGTGTACCTCAGATTTTTATTGTTATTACTAACCATTGAAAAATAAACGTAACTTTAATTTCCTATAGAAATTTTAATCTCCCATGTTTCTCAAGCTACCGTGTATTCTTGCTACATTTTCTACGATTTTTAATTAACAATCAACGAAATACGAATTTCATAGGTGTAAGAATTAAACGTTGAAAGACTAGAGATTTTCCTGTAGATTTTTTCAAGACAAACCAAAGGATATACGCAATAACGCGCTTTACATCGAGTTACGTTGCTTGGTTTCCCGCTTAACGAGTTGAACATGGTTCGTTAGTTTGATGCATACGCGGTTGATTTAAAGGGGATGAGGGACTCTGTCACAGAGACGGTACTCATTGTAATTGGAACATTTTTGGACACGTTGTTCGGCAGGAAGTTTGGTAACTTTCTAACCAAACTAACGTTCCTCCTTTTTCGTCCGTGTCCGTCTACGTGTGTGTTTTCGTTCTTTTTGGAATTTCCCGAGGACGGATTAACGACCCACGATTTTGTGAAACGTTGCAATTGAATTTAAGCCTGCGAGAACACGGATCGTTCGAAGGGAAGTTTCTTAATTAAACGGATTCTGAACTCGTATGCAACGTTCTGCTCGAGTAATCGTGGTTTCTAGTTAAGCTGAAAAGTACATTTTCAAGTACCGTTACAACTTTTCTACGACCGTATGATGATAAAAGAATTGGCTCGCGAATGGCGATAGTAAGTTCGAACGAGCTTTGTAACGTATTGGAATGTCAGCTGGTTCGTTGCCTGAAATTCAGGTGCAGATTTTTACCAGAAATATAGCAACATAGTTTTTCGTTCATTCGCACGATCTATCAAACGTCCCAATAATCTTCTATTAAGCCGATAACTTGATACGTAAATACCGATTTTAATTCTTCGTTAGGGTAAATTAAATTCGCCATTAAGAATTATTTTTGTGGCGGTACTCGACAACGAATACCGTCACTCGACGCTAACTACAACCGGACGACGGTAGCGCAGTGGTTAGCAAGCTACGGCTGCCCAATCTGGTACAACATATCAGCCTCCCAAATGGAAAAAATTAGCATATTCGAAAGAAAATGCATCAGAGCTTGCTTGAGTACTTACAGATCCGAACACAGCGGATTCAAAAAATATGTAAAAAACAAAATAATCTACGACCTAGCCAACATTCACCGCATAGACTGTCACATCTTAAAACTAATAAGAAACCACTTCGCGCAAGCTGCAAAGATAAAAGAAAACAGCTTAATCTTCAGTTGCTTATTTCCAAACGACGCATATTACAAAAACACACTGACAACAGGCTACATCCCCCCAGAAGCTTTCCTATACCTAGACGAAAAAAACTACCTCCAAGACCAAAATAATATCCGAATAATCTATCACATAAAAAGAAAAATAGGGATCAAAACTACACTCTACGAAGAAAACTTAAATGGACGGACCGCAGACACTAGGTGGAGATACAACATGGCCCTCCCTCTGAAAGACACTAAAGACAAGCACAGAAAAAACACAAGAAAATATTGGTGGATACCGAATCCATAATAAAATAATAGAGAAAATCATTAAACCGACAGAACTCAATTCTGCCCCTGTATAACACAGGTGTAAACATTGTAAATACTGTAAATTTTGTAAATAATCCTATTTAACATCCCCCTCCCCCTCCCTCTCATCCCGCCCCTCCCCAAAGTTACACAGCACCCAAAAAGTAGACTACCGAAGCGTCCTATTTTGCGACCAAGTTTTCAGGACAGAAAAAAACAACTAAAAACGAAATCACATAAAAGCTCCGCTCCCCAGCGGCTTAAATCCAAAGAATATATTAAAACACAAAAAATGTAAAACGCCGACACATAACATAGTATGGCTACGTCGTACCGTCGCGTATCGGTACTTTTGCCTAACACATCTTATCAAAATTCATAGTTTATTGTGAATATCCAAATGTATTAAAATATATCTTGATCTAATAAACGTTATTTAAAAAAAAAAAAAAAAAGCGCAGTGGTTAGCGTCTTAGGTTACGAACGTTCGGGACCCAGGATCGAATCCCGGCGCCCGTAGTCCTATTTTTCTTCCACGCATCTAAATTAGAAGAGAAATAGCAGTACCCCAGCAGCGATATCTACAGCCAGCAGCTACAAGTATCATCACGGTCAACACATACACCTCATTTTCATATATTTGCACGTATTTTAACTTACCCCTGAAGCTACTATATTACCATTCCATCGCGCTAAAACTATCAAAGTATCGCACGATCGGAATCTCGAAAGCAGAATAATCCCGCACTACCGTAATTCCACTACGAACGAATCATAAATCCACGAGGAATGTCGCCGATTGTCGCGAAATCCTGAAACCTATGCGGAAACGTCTCTTAACGCGTGTCTAATGCCATGCAGGGATCTTTCGTCATGAATCGTCCCCGTGACGTTGAACAGAGTTGAACGTGTCTCATTAAGGCGGTATCGATTTCGCGAGGAAGAGCTCGCAATTACCAGCAGTCCCGGATCACGCTACCTTGTAATTTCACCATGCTATAATTATACGTATCACCGCGGGGCTGTTGCTCGGCTGCGCCGCTCCTATAATAAAGACGTCCGCTTTTCCCCTCTCTTCCCGCCGCCATGGCCAGGCAGTCGACGAAATTGGAGCCAGTGACCGTGAAAATTTTCAGCCACGGATTTTCACGGAGGGCGTCTCGACCCTTCTTCCTTCCAGCGTACGAAAAACACGGCGAAGGGGTGGAAAAAAACCAGGCAACGAGCGAGGGTGGTTTGAACGTGGCGGAGGGGAATGCAATGGAATCGTTGAAAGTGAGAGCCCGTACGAAAGTGAGAGGAACATCGAAAGCGAATATGGAGCGAGCCAGGGGGGTTGCAAATGGAAATAGAGGGGCGCGAAACTCCTCGCCGGTAGGCGTGTCTCTGTATTAGGTTTTAATCATTCAGGGGATGAAATTTTAGGCGCGTAGGCGTGGTAGTCTGCTCTTCTGCCGGGTACAACCCCCTTTCTGCAGACTCATCGTCAAATTCGTCGCGAACGTATCCGCATTTCGACGCACTCTCCGCAGAACGGAGGTTAGTTTGAGGGGCGAAAATCGAGGGTTAAGGGAGACATCGCGTGTGCAGCGACTCGACTCTGTGCCTCATTTTGCAGCGTTTTTCGCTCCGAATAAACTGCAATCTATTCGAACTTCTTCGCTTTAAAATGGAAACTGAAATTCTTGCTCGTATATAGTAGGAATGGACACATCTCGACATCGAAACTTTCTTTCGTCCGAGTTCCCTTTAACCACTTGCAGCAAGTGTTTAGACCGGTTAGCGAGCGATAGAATACTTTCAGAGGTTCCCGTTTCACGAGTTCCTAGAACTTTGTCTGTCAGCTGTTATCGAGAATCGTGCGGCCAACATCCTAGTAACATACGGCGTACTGTTCTTTCCTTCCGAACCATTCTTTTCGTTTAGAGCGTTGTAAGAAAATATTTCGAACGTATCTTGTATTTTTCGATTCTCTCTGGCTTCCGATATTTGACTATTTGCCATCGTCGTGACGCTTGTTTTCTGATCTCGTTGTAGCTTTTGCATTTTTTCAATTAATTAGTTTATGACCGTAGGTAATTGCTAGCTTCCTGACTTTATTCGTAATTTCGGATGGAAACGTATTTTAGCGTTTCGTAACGTTCAAATTATTGGAACGAACGAAATGGGTAGAGTTTCGTATTTCGGTGGTGCGCTTTGTGTACCTATCACATTATTAATTCATTTAGTTGATTACGCGAATGCATTCTGTATAATCAAACTAACAAAGTTAAATTGAACGTTATAATTTTACGCGGCGTCGCATATAAAATGGTAATAACGTCCATCACAAATCTTCATCGCGAACCAATCGTATAAAATGGATTAAAAAGACAATTGAAATCTACGATGGACGAAATTTGGAGCCACGAAAATTCACGAAAGACGAAACACAAAGTATTTATGGTACGCTATATCCACGACTAGTGTCCAAAATTGACTTTCGATCGATTGTATCCAATTGATATCGTGATATTAGGTCGTCCGAAAAGTTTCTTTCGTTTTATAAGGAAACAGTGGATGGACGATCACAACGTTCGACAGATTAGGTTTCACGTTTGTACAAAGATGCGTCGTTGTAAAAGACGTGTCTGTAAAAGAAAGACACTTTCCGGACAACCTAATACAACAATTATTACTATAGCAGTCATCTCCGGAAGTAAACACGAGCTCGTAGCTCGTCGCGAAGTACAATACAAAGACGGCCGAACATTGAAAAAAGTCTGTAATGCTGCAAGTTGCATGTAATCTGCAGTAAATTTCTGCACAGTGCGATGGTTCCGCACGACTATCTAAGCCGCTCCATGGATTCGCGTTATCTCGCGATCTCTCTCTACGATTTATAATCTGAAAATTTCCTCAAAATTTACACGGAAACGCCAATTCGACCGTAGAAGATGCGCGACGTTGAGACTCGACTCTTCGATAGAATTTCTTGGTCGCCAGTTCGATATCTTTGATTTTGTCATATGTACGTGTTGCTTCGTACAGAGAAATTTAAAGTGGAATTTGGAATTGATGGAATGGAAGGTTTCGCTCGAGTGGAATTTTATTCCAATGGAATTAGAATGGCTCAGAGTGTTAATAATAACACTTAGAACATTATTAACGTTAATCGATAGTTTGATTACTACTAATTATTACTGCTAATATCATTAATATTATTAACATTTCATGATTTTAGTAGACCGTGCACGTTTATGCATTTATGAGAACTTTGATATTGAGTTATATTTTATATGCTAAAATATACAGAATGCACATAATATGCAAATATATAGAGGAAATATCCAAAATAAAATAACTAAAATTATAATATTCAAGGAACGGAACAAATTTCCATTTACGTTTCGTTTAATCAATGGTATTCGTAAAAGTCTTCGTAAAAGAATTTGCATAAATATTCGCAGTCTAATTATTAAATATGCATAGAATGTTTAGAAAGTGGTATAATATCGATACATTGAAAAACATCGACAGAGCTCGGAATAAAGTGTTCTTGCTTAAAAATTCGTATATTATACAATAGAGGTACGATAATACTTTGCAGGAAATGGGCGTTCTCCGTTCTGGCTATTTCGCTGTCCTTTGTTTCGTTCGACACAATTCGGCAGTGGACTTCGATTTGCGTCACCAACGAAATAATACGTGCAGCAGCTGCGACAATGGGAGTTCGCGTAGCAAGAAGCCTGTCGCGTTAAGTTATGGTCCGACTGACAAAGTGCATAGACTACTGGTGCACGACGCCAGACGTCGCGGCCAATGAGGCGTCTCTGCCGATCCTCTGTTGCATCTTCGATCTATTTCAATGCATTTTCTGGCTCGATAACGCTATCGTCGAATCGCTCGCGAAATGACTTCCTTTCGGATACTCGGTCGACTTATACACAGCGCATCGTTCGACAAGATTTTACGGTTATTTGATTCTTATCGTCATTGGAAATTGTTAGTTCGATAATAACGATCGAATATCTGTCTGGCCATCTTTAAAACGACGTTTATCTTCTGTGTCAATGAAAATATAGTTTAAACGTAATTTAAAAGGAAGAGCGAAAAAAGGTCACCTAACGATTGAGCTCTTCCAGAACTCGTTAATTTCTACAGTGAAAAATTAATTCGGTAATTATTGTACGAGCTCGAGGAAAATTTGAAATATTAATTAAGGCAAACTTACAGGATCCCATGAGACAAACACTTAAACCTTGAACTACCCCTTCTTAGCGTCGGATATCCTTCTCAGGAGTTTAGTACGAGAGATTTCAGTAACAAAACGCGAGACCGTCTTACGGGAACGTCTAACATAACCCTCCTTCAGTATTCGCACGAACTTGCCGGGTAAATTGAAATTCTGGATTTAAGAGGGACCGCCTGACGCAAAGTTACATTCGCCGCGACAGGACGCTCGTCTTCAAACGTTGTTCTACCATCGTCCAACGGACGGACGGTACTTCGCATTTATACAAGCTTTCGAGAAATTCAACATTTCCCTCCATAATGCATTCTTTTTTTGCGAACAGACAAGGAAGAACGAATCGTTTCTTCGCCTTTAAAATAGCTACGGCTGCGAGTGTTCGTCGTTTACGTACCGGTGCATTAGGTTTTACGTGCGCTAAGAAAACACGACGACGAAACGCGGAAATGCCGATATGATTATTTAACACGTAACGAAGTTTCTTCCATTTTTCTACGATATATTTAATAATACCACATACTTTTATGTCTGAGATTGTTTTCTAATCAGGCACGGTAGTTATACGCATTAATAAATACACGAGACACATTCGCAGAATTGCTTCTAAATACCGAAACAGATGCCAGAAGTTGATATACAAAAATATCGTTTCAAACTTATTTTCCAACTTATAAGCAAGTAGTACAAATTCATTTATTTTCTAGTCTTTGAAATTCTACCTAAAGAATTCTAATTAAAATCGAAATTAATCTCGAAAAGGGCAAATCCAAATACGACAAACTACCAATAAAATTCGGAATTTAATCAGCCAGTACGAGAATTTGCCTAAATATAAAAAAGAAAACGAAACGCCAACGTGATCAGCGCTATAATTTAGTCCGATATGATAAAACGCCACAATGATATTCAATCATGGAATTGTGCAATTTGCCAATCAACCATAACCGAGGAAGAAGTATAAAACAACTGGTTGAAAGTCAGTTTATCAATTCATCGATTCGAAGCGTTCCTCGACTTGCCAATTTCCGCCATCGACGACAAATTTCCTCGAGAACCTTCCGGCTCTCCGTCGACACTACCGATCCCGATCGTCCATTTTCGATTAATTAAACAGGCGTGAAAGCCCGGTGACCCAGGCCGAGAGTGCGCGTGACTGGCGGCGACCCGGAGGATGGCGCTCAACTTCCGGAAGTTTGGCCACCGTTAAATCCTCGTTACCGCGAGGATTAATACGTCCCGGTGTTTGTGCGAGATCCAGAGAACTCTTAGCGCGTAGCAGGACCTGTAATATGTACGATTCATCAAAATGCAATTATTAATTTCTAGCGCTGAACCGCGAATATCTTGCATTTACTCGAAAGTTGAGGAGAAACGTGATCCGTCCAGTGCTAGTTCGTACCGTGACCGGTTCATCGAAGTCGGAACGAGTTTACTGTATGAAATTTAAGTTGTTCACTTGTTGTTGTTGTTGTTGTTCTTGTTGTTGTTGTTGTTGTTGATATATGGGTGAGAACTTGCATAGCCAGAGATAATTCCTCCGAACAATTTGATAGGAGTTTCGAAGCTGATCAGAAAGTTGTATCGGTCCGATGTTCGTCATAGATTCTGGATATTTGTCTACGAGGTTTCCAGTATGTCATATTACTACGACAAAAAGGAAATGGTAACTGCGCAAAAATTGTATGCGAAGATCGGATCTTTTGGTTTTTAACGTCGCTGTATCTGTGATCGAACTGCTGAGAATTTCGATACAACTGAATCGAAGATGAAAAGGACTTGTTAGATTGAAAGACGCGTCTTTTAAAAATGAACGATACCGATCAAGTTTGAGAACCGACTTTCTTCGTGCAGATCGTTCAAACGAAAGGAAAGGAAAAAGAAGCGATAAATCGTGTTTTACGAATCGAAGTTCCCGGCGGCCAAATTGCAACGTAACTTGAGTTTTTAACATCGAAATACGAAGAAGTAGGACAGTAAGGGAACGGAAACTTAAATTATAAATCTAACTTCATTTTCCATGGACCACAATGAAGTTCTCTTTTGAACTTAAATAACTCATCAAACTCTAAGAACAAACCAACAAATTCCATTTGTATTGGTTCAAAGATTGTCTACTATAAAAAGAAAGGTTTTATTCCTTCATCGAGCCAACGGTAAAAGTTTATTTAATTGCAAATTATCGTACTGTCGGACACCATTTACATTCGTCCAACATCCCGTTTCTCGTCGCAATTTCCATCCTCCTTCGAGAGGATGACAAGGGCCACTGATCTAACGTCAAATATTTTCGTTTCATTTGCTCTAAAATCCTTCGATCGCTTACTTGAACCGGACAGAAGGAAAAAAATAGATTGCGGTTGCCCGTTGAGGGAATAAGGAAGCGCGGTGAAAGCGTACGACGAATGAAAGTATCGCCTTCGACTTTCGCCAGCACGCGAAAACTGAAATCCGCGGGATGCGGCGAGTTGAATCAACTAAAATGTTGCCGCGGATTAAACAAACTGAAACATCCCCGTGGTACACGCTTCAACTTCGCGCCGCATCGGCGCAAGTGACTCTGGAAATTCGATAAAATAAAACAGCGCGCTGTTATTCCGTCGAGGCGCTGCATCAAAACTAAAAGGTAAAAAGTTTCGAATTAAAAACCGGTCTGCTCTGTCAGAAATCTAATAAAAAGTAGCTTCTAACCGGTTGGTAAGCGACCGCGGTGGAAAGTTTCTTTTCGCGACGATATAATTATCCTCTTGCCTTCTCTTCGATCGTTTTATTCGCCAGGCGCTCTATGGCAAATTCTTTTTAAATCGAGTTCGCTAATTGCAAGATGTTTGCGTGAAATTTCAAGGATTTCGACGCTTCTTTATTATACGCGATACCATGCGTATACTTAGTCTCTTTCGTACTATCGCAGAGAATAAAGCGACAAATTCAACCATAACGGTAGAATAGCTCGGAACAAGGATATTTCGGTATTTCCATTTAAATACACCGAAATCTCGTATTAAAATAAGATTAGAATTATACGATGTAAAGCCACGTAATCCACAAGAATTACGAAAGTTCCATTGAAATTCTTCCTTCACGATGACTCGTACATTTTACTGGAAACTTTGCTAGAGGAAATCGGGTGACTCGAGTTTCAACTTTAATGCGGCTGCGAAGAAACGTTCGAGGGCCAACTAATTCCTCCACTTTACGCGACGGTGGTGGTTACATGAAACGCGGATAAGGTATACCCTCGCTTCGACGGTGCACACTCGCGTGAAATATCTGTCTGCAGCGCGTGCCGTAGCAATATTTCGCGATATCACGCAACAGGGCTAGCCACCACGAGCCTTATCGATTTAGTTGTCTCCCTTTCGTCGGCCTGCTCGTTCGTCCGCGATAAAAATGTGCAAATGTTTTAACATCGTCTTCGAGCCGCAAAGAAACGAAGTGGACGAAAGGAAAAAAGAGAGAAAAAGACGAGCCGCAAGGAGAAAGGAGAGGATCGATGTAAGCAGAACGAGAAATGGCAAAGGAAGAGGGTGAATGAACCGTTTTATAGATTTTCATTTGCTTTCGCAATTTCTTTTCTTTGCTTTTTTCTCTTCTAGGATAGAATTTCCGAACAATTAGTTCGCGATACATTATTTTATCGTTGGATTTAATAAATCTATCGATTAGATCAATTGCACGATTTTATTTGAATATCTTTTATTATATTTATTAATTTAGAAAATTTTTTTATTTGAGATAGTATGGAGATTTCGTGATATTGCTGGAGGGTAATAGAAAATAATTGAAGAATATTTCAAGGAATAATTTTAGAAGATAACGAAGAAAGAAAGCAATTTAGAAGGAATAATTAAGAAAGTAGAAGTTTCGTATAATTCAGTTTGAATAAAAAATTGAATCGGTATCTTAGTGTCTTAGTGTACACAGTATGCCAGAAGTTAATGTAAATTGTTGTAACAAGAACTAGCGAAATGCCGTAAAAGAAAGGAGAGCTAAATAAATAAAAGAAGGGAAATGTAGCGAGACGAGGAAGGGAATTAAATGAAGCAAAGAGCTAAATGAGTGTATGTAGGAACAAAGAACGTGAGAAAGAAACTCGATTGAGACAAAAGGGAAAAAAAAGAAGAAGAAAAGAATGAAAAACCAAGAGGTGGCGAGGAAGGAATACAAGGGGAGCGTAAATTAAGGCAATGAAAGAAAGTCCAACATACTATAAATAGGATAAAAAAATAAAAGAAGAAACCACGCTAAGACTCGAAGTTTCCCTTTCCTTAAACAATAAGAAAGGTCGAACGTAAAAAGTACAACGGACTAGAAAAAGGAAACTTTCGATATATTCCTGGGAAAAAAGTACTAATGACAAGCAATTAAAAGAAACGAGTCGCAGGAAACTCCGCAAAAAAAAAACTGAAAACAATTGAAAACAAAAGAAGAGAAAAAGAAACGTACAGAAAGATATAAAAATTGCCCGAGAAAAGGAAGTGAAATATAAGGAAGAAAAACAAAAAGTATAAAGAGACAAGAAACGAATCAAAGTATATTTTACGAGAACCTGAAAATAATTGTAAGAGGAAACGAATAAAAATATGGCGGAAAGGAAGAGAATAATTATTCTCGATCAATTGATGGAAAAGAAGTTGAATATAGAAAGAAGAAACGAGGTAATGCAAAGAAATACGGAACGCGTGGAGTAAATGTAGATGACGAGAGAAAAAAAGAGGAGTATATCGAATTAATGAGCAAGGGCCAGTAAAAGCAGCTCATACGGAGGGAAAAAGAGGGAAAAAAACAGGAGTTGGAGGGGTGAGAAAGGGAGATGGGGGACAAAGTAACGACCAGAAGAGTGGAAAAACAAGTGAAACGGAAGGAAGAAAAAAAGCGAGGACGGGTGAAAGACAGGCGGAAGAGAGATATAAATAAAGGAGAAACAAGACGGATCAAAGTAACGATCGAAGTAAAAAACGAGTGGAAAGGGATGAACTACATAGTCGGAACAAAAGTTGAGAGAAAGATAAGAAAGGAATGGTGAATAGGTACAAGAGAGGAACGGAATAAAGGAGAACCGAGGATAATAAGAAAAATACCAGAAGACCATTTATTTGTACGCCTCGCGTGGCGCTATATCTTTTTTAAATCTTTATCAACGAACTACGTGTTATAAACGTTACGATGCGATATTTTTATAAAGACGAAGAATATATAGACAAATTTCATTCGCAAGAATAATAAATTTTAACATACGGTGCAATAAGCTTCCAAGATACGTATTTAAATCAAATTTCATTTTTATTCTTCTTTTCACAAAATTCCTTTAACAACTAGAGATAGAGATTCCCGAAGGAATAGTTGAAAAAGATGAAGAATTTTTCAAGAAGAGCTTTTCGCGTTTAAAAAATTAAACTTTTACGATTTACGAAATTATCCTATAATTTCTGTTGTTATTTCTATACTCAGAGGTAGGATCACAATAGTTATTATTTTATCGAATGGATAAATCTAGCACACCGCTCTGAGCCAAAAGCTAGGGATAAAAACAAAAAAACATTTTAAATCTATGGATTGTAATTAGGATTACGTTCTAGTTACTATTTCTTATAACTAACGCATCTACATATGGATGCCGAGCACGAACTCACGTTGTCATTTTCAACAGTTTCCTATAATTAGAAAAATTTTTGGAAAATCAGAAAGCCACTATGGAGTTTGAGAATTTCTCCCGAACTTCCTCCCAGAACAAAGAATGCGTAGAACTTTTTCCGACCTCAAAAACCACCAAATCCCATGAAACGGGGAACCAGAAAAAGCTCAGCTCGCCTCGCTCAAAAGAAGAAAATGATTTGCGACGACATTCCATCGGCAGAATATTCGCTTACGTCAAAGCGGAGTACCGGATTAAAATTCGATACGGATATCGCGTTGCCCTGCTGCCAATACTATCTCTCCACCATACGACAGGAAATACCGATCGTTAAATAATTCTTGGCGGGCGGAAATCGTCGACGAGTCGTAGCGCAAAAACCTGTCTTTCTCCCGATCTCTATCTCCTATCCACACGGTTCTCCGCATGCTGGAACGACAAACGAAAGGACGTGTAAGAGAAATAGACGGAGGTGGAGGGAAATCGAAGCTGCCAGCTCGGTCAAGGGTATCGTTTCTGGCGGGAAGCGAGTCGATCCCATTACCAATATCGGCGATCAAAGAGGAAACGGGTTTCCAGGCATCCGGTGTCCTAACACGCGGACCACGTATTCAATTTTTCCGGCGAGCACGCGTTCACGATATCGCGCCGTCTACGTTGTCTTCTGCAAGCACCGAGCCGAAACCTCTGACGGCACTCGAATAGCTGACTGACCTGCCAATAGGGCTTGCTTTGTGAAACGCAGTAGGTTTCGAGGCTGCAGTCGAATATACGTCGCTCTCTGCAACGTGGATGAGGCGTTGTTCATCTCGAAACGAAGGCACAGGTTTCAAGTTTAAATGGAAGTTTGATTGAAAGTTGCCGGGCTATGCAGGATACGCTGTGGGGGCTGAGCGCTTGGTTATTCTTGTTTTCGTGGGCAAATTTATCGCCAATTCTCTTGTCTGGCGTATAGTGTTGGATATTTGCAATTTTGTCGTAAGCTGTAGAATTTCTATCGTTGTCGTTGGTAATTTTTGATACAAAGTTTCTACTTGATAATTTTGGAAACCGGGTACGTTTGTATAGAAGCCAGGTAACATCGGAAAAATTGGAAAGAATAAAAATTTGTTCGATCGAAGGAATCTGGATGAACGTTAGTCTTCAGCTGCGAATTTTTCGAACTGATTTACAGAGAAAATTAACCGCGCGAATAATATAAATTTTCCGTTCTGTAAGTGATGCCTTTGAAATATAGCGACATCGATAACAGGCTGAAATATGTGACACGAATATGGGCAACAACGGTTTAAATAATTTAAATTTTTTCAAATTCTCTGACGGTCGTATAATGCACAGCAAGTGTAACTGAAATTCAGGTCGATCGATTTTCGATATTTACACGTGATACAGGCTTCGTGGATTCTTGAACGATTCGTTTTTACGACGCTTGTCATAGAGTGTACGCGTGAGCATGAATACGGACCTGCATGTTCCTTGTTGCAAAAATTGTCCCTCAAGGTATCGAAAGTATCGGTTTTACCGAAACAAACTCGCCGTTTGTAGGCGGCACATTGCATCTATGGTTTCTAACGAAAAGGTAATGCAAGAGTATTAACGAAAAATGAGACATAAAGCCGCGAAACAAGTAGATAATAAAATAGAAAAGTAAGTAGATAAAATTTCAAAGGAAATAGAAATCACTCGCAGGTTGCGTGAAAAAAAACAGAATAAATTAAACTTTCTTGGGTTTTTTATTTTAATGTCACTCGATGACCGAAAGGGAATGTTTTAATTTTTAATAACGCGGGCAGGTGAAAATAAAAATAAATAAAAATATTGCAGAAAATCATAATCATTTGATTGAAAGCTATATGAAAAAGCCACGAAACTCCCTCCACTTTCTCCTTTTATTTTAATGTCGCTTGGTGACTAAAAAGGAATATTTTAATACCAGATACTTGAAGGAGCGAAGCATCTATGAAATTCAAGAATCCTTTAAATCTTTTATTAGAGCGTAATAAATCCACGATGTTCCATAAAAAGCCAATGGAACACGGAATAGCCATTTTTGTGACGATTGATGTTTTTAATTAAATACACAACGTTATAGCGAAAATACGTGCTTCATTCGAAATCCAAATAAAAAGATAATTTCTATAATATAAAATGATTGACAGTGTATTAAATTTTTCAATTTCTTCGTTACAAAATAGGGAAAATATGGGAAATATGGTTGACCACGTTTACTGAACTGGAGCGATGGTTGCATAATGGACATCTTCGACAGACGAAAGATTTCGATAAATACAATATTCGTTTGAATAATGAAATTTTTCAATCAACGTGAAAACTATTTCAATAGTGAAAATTTTCTCGATTATATAATCGTACAACTTTATATAAACGTAAGTTTGATAAATCATACAAATTTGTTGGTCGTTGATTCTTCTTACTTTGGTTAAATGATTTAAACTTTTAGAAGAAAAAGAAATACGCTGAAGCCTCTCCTGTATAAAACGATATACAAATTAAAAATTGTCAAATATTTTAAGATTTTAGAATTAGTGAAACGAAACGATATTTAATATTTAAGAATCTTGTGAAACTTATTTAAACTAATCAAATATAATTTTGATTAAATTTCGATTTACCAGAAAATCCAAAAAAAAAGTTTTCCAAAAATTTATTTCAAAAACATAAATAGACAAATAGAGGAAAAATGAAGAATTTCAAGGACTCGTTCTTCGAATAATCTGAACAAGAAAGAGACAGCTGATAATATCCTGCTACACGACAATTATTACCGTAACACAGAAACAACGCGAACAATACGAAAGGAAACACGAGGGAGGTGCGTTGTTATTACAGTAGACTCGTCCAGGAGATATTCTTATGAAAGGGGAACTCCTCTCGAGGAATCTTGTACCGCTCGTATTCTCTGCACGCGGGTATGTTTCCCCTAATAACAAACGAAAAGCCGACACGCCTTCGAGTAAATATGGTTACTACGGTCTCCCCGTTTTTCTTATCCTCTTTTTTCTCTCAATTTTCAATTAATAAAATATAGCGACAAATAAACTTGTCTCCTTCAACATGTTAGAATTTTCAGTAAAGTAATGTTAATATGTATTCGATCCGAATAAAAGCTACAGTATTAATTTTTCCAAAAGCTCGCGTATAATAGCAGGTATATTACGTAAGAAAGAGAAAAACTGAGTCTCGACATCTTTATGGATATGTTAGTTGCAGCGTAAAATCTTGTTTTCGATCGTACGTGATTTTGTTTCGAGCACGATGCGAACTGTTTCTTTGCTTGCGCTATATTTAAAAAGGTCGTACGTAAGAAAGCGAATTTTAGAAGCACACAGTTTACTACTTTTTATAAAATGTTGTCACGATACAAAGAGATTCGACGTATTAGGTTGTCCCAAAAGTTCCTTTCGTTTTATAAAGAAGTAGTAGATGCACAACAATTTTTGTTTTATATTATTTTATTGAATTACGTTTGATCCGTTTTATTCCATTACTACAAAATGGATCATACATAAATCCGTAAAATAATATAAAATAAAGAATCTTGTGCATCTATTATTTCACTTACGAAACGAGAGAAACTATTGGGCAACCTAATATCAAACCAGGATCACGATTTTCCAGCCTGAGATTCAAGACGCTGCGTAAAATTCGCTCGATCCTGGATCTGGCTAAATCAACCGATGTGGAACAATGTCCCAATGAGAAACTTCTCGCTATGTGTCTTTCACCAGAAATATTTAAACTAAGATAGAAAATTCGTTTGAAATAGCTCCGTTTCTATTTTCCGGAGTATAATCGTTTCTCTTGTCTGGCGGATCCATTAGCCCAGAGAACCGACCGACAATCCGAAACCGGTCAAGATTCATTTTATTAATCTATTTTCCCTGTCGCTGGTCCGATATCGACGTCGACCATCGCTAATTCCCGAATTAATCCGCGTCCGTGCAAGCTGCGTAGTTTACGCGCGCTACTCGCAACTTTCCATTCGTTGTCGTGCACCCTGCGTTTTGTTTCATCGCCTCGAACACTTTGTACACGAGACCGATAATGGAGAAACCGATGCAACTGGGGGTATAACGAAGAGAAAACAGGGAACAGAGCGCCGATGAAATTTCGGGAGTTTCAATCGAGGATTCCCCAACGGTTCGCATTTCCTATTTCGATTTTCTTTTCGTTTGGTCGCTTTTTCTTCCCACTATTTTCCTTTCCCATTTATTGGAACGTTGCATTGTCCACGAATCTTCTCTTGAATCGTTAGGTTCATTTGCAGACTCGATTTGCAGTATCTCCAGATACGAGCGCGTGTCAACGTTGTGCGAAGATTTGGTTACTACTTTTCCGATTTCTTTTTTGCGGCCAACAAATCCATCGATACGTTTTCGCTACGTGAAATTGTTTCTGGAGATAAGCCGCAAATATGTAAAATACTTAAAGAACGCAAATAAAAAAAAAAGATGTAATTCGCAGTACGCCGTGACGATTAAGAGATCGTTCGTCGAAAAGACGATATTCTCGACGATATTATATAAAATTGTGAAGCCTTGAAGCCACGAGGCCATGGAATAAAAATCATCACGGCGTAATCTAATTTTTGTATTTTATTCATTAGTCGAGTTATTTCGAAGCTTCAACGAAACCAGAATTGAAACAATTGTCGCAAACTGAGTCATCGTTAACGATTCATCTCGGCCAGCTGAGCAAGCTGTTTAATTGTTTAATTGATACTATCCAACACCGCTGGAAGCACGAAGAAGGGCACACGAGTATCGTAAAACAAAGAAAAGCTGCTGAAAAGAATTGGAAGAGAGAGTGGCTGGAGGCACTGAGAGACAGATACAAAGAGAGAGAGAGAGAGCGAGGGCACTTTGAAGGAGCACGGAGAACATTCACGATTCATGGCGTGCAAATGTCCCAAAGTATGTAGAAAGATCTTCTCGAACCATTCGACATCTCGGGCCTATCGCTGTTTGCTTCTGTAAATTTTTCATCTTGGAAACTCGCGGCCTGAAACAGTGAATTAATGTGTGCCTGTAGCGAATGGAAGTAGAAATATTCATGGGATGAGATCTCTACGAACAAAACGTATTTTTAGTTCCTTTGTCCAATTCTAATGAATTTTTTGCTACTTTTAGTAAAAAAGAAAAAGAAAAGAAACCTGTATAAAAGATTCCATGAAATCAAAAGCAAAGAATATTCGTAATCCAATAAAATCGAGAAATATCGTATTTCGATTCGTTTGAAATAAGCAATCACGCGTTAACGTCGTTCCTCGTTCGAGGAAACAGTAATTTAATGGGGAATAAGAATAAAAATACGAGTAAAAAAAAAGAGGAAGTACGTGGAGAAACAGAGAATACACCCCTTTCGATAAATATTCAAGGCGCGAACAACGTACATGGCTAGACTTTAATTCTGAAATTAACGAACGTTTTGTCGAAGTTGACACGATTAACCCTCGTTAGCCGACGCCGAGCGCGATTATTTCGCAAAAATAGGATTCGTTCAACTTTAATAAACACCGTTGCGTCGTTGGCCGAAATTTATGGACTAGCAGCCCGGAACGAAAGCTGTTCACCCTGCAATCACAATTATTCCACTTAGCTGTTGTACCATCCGGCTGAAATACAACGGTGCCTGTAATTACGCGAACAGAAATCGCTGGACGTCGATGTAACGGCGATTGGTCTCGACCATTCAGCTTCCATGGATTTACGTTTTTATATGGGTCGATATCCCAGTTCTATTTCGGATTTTCGTGATTGTAATGGGGTGATAAAGTAGGGTATAACTTAATGGGGGAAATTAAAGTCACTCGAAGTGCAAAAGAGGCAACTACTAACGACGAATTCGGAAAGAAATATTACGAAATAAATATTATACGATAAAAATTTCTTGGCTTTCGTAAATTTCGCGATCTTACGAATTATCTACCTTGAGGCAATAATTTTATTCTTCCAAAATTGCTCAACTTATTCGCTCGTTATTTTGTATTTTTACCACGTTCCAATCTCAAGGAACAGCTTAACATTCCAATTTAATCTGCCACCAACGATTACTCGTAGCGAAATCCACTGAATTTATTTATTATTATCCTCGAATGATCTAATCGTCGTTAAAAATGGAAGGCAATTTTTAAGTAAACCGCTCTAAAGATGTCCTTTCTCTTTTGCTAGTGTGAACGTTAGAACATTCACGATTGGAAGAATATTTGCGAGAAAGAAGCCCGGAATTAGATTCCACCTCTGCTAACCGAAAGCCTCAAAGGAAACACACGGAACCAGCCGGCAAACGAAATCATCCGCCATCGTTCCCTCTGTTCGAGCCTAGCCGTTTCTCTGTTCCAGTCTGACCCAGAACCTCCACAGATCTTCGAAAAACGCCCGACGAAACCAACCAGAAGAAAGAGGAAAAAACAACGAAAAAGGAGACGAAGTAGAAGATAGGAGAAAGAGAGATGACAGAGAGGAGAAACGAGAATCGTGCAATAAAGAGGGATCCGGTTAAAGATTCGCTGGACGTACGTAGATGAAAATTCCAAAGTCAAGAGAGGAACGACCGAGGATAAGGAGAGCCAGCCTGAAAGGGTGAATCGAAGGGAAGAAGTGAAACGTTTCCCTCCTTTCTCTATTTCCCTCCGCGAGCAGAGGACTCTTTGCCGTTTTTCATTCCGGAAGATCGATCCTCGATGCCTTCTGCCTGGCCTGGAAGGATCAAAAGGTCCACGAAGAGCTCTGGAAAGAAAGGAAAACGAAGAAGGAGCGTATCACCGTTGAGCGAAGAGATGAGACGACGAGACGTGTTCTCCAAGATGGTGTGCGTAACAATAATCAAATACCGCGGGGAGAGACTCTCCCCGTGGGAAATAAAGTTCGACAGAAACGGAAAGCGGGGATTTCATACGGCGAAAGCGATCAGGAGATACAAACGTAAGCGTAAAACGTTTGCTTATGCTTGTTAGCGGTAAAGCGTGCTAAGATGATTTATTCTCGATGTTTGACGAGGGTTTTGACGAGTTCGTTCGTTAAAATCTCTTCGGTGCTAGAGGCGTTGAATGGACACGATTAGTCTTTGTTCTTCGTTTCTTAGAAAAATCACAGCGATGAGCGAACGGTAAATGACAGATCGCCTTTAAAAATAATTACTTTGGCTGGAACCTTCAACGAAGAACCATATTTAACATATAAATTCTTTAGAAAGGATCGATATCGCGTTCCCTTTCACCAAATAAAACCCAATTTAAAAGTGAAATTAATCATTGGTAAAAAGCGAAATCATAGTAGCGAAAGGGCTACTAATTTATACGAATACGTTCGCTTTGCATCGAATAAACGTACCTTTGATACGATGCTAATGAACTGAACGACAGACGATGTATTCGTTTTCGATAAAACCGATCTGAAATCTTAATATATTATATTTCCTTTATAAAACAAAATTTTATCGATAAATTCTTTTTGCGGGATAAAAAGTATTGGTCTTCGAAGAGTTAATCACTTCGCATTTTCCATACGATACTCGAATGGATAACCCAAAAACACGAAACGAATGCGATTAGTTGTACTATGTTGTAACATACAGTTCTCTCTCTTAACACGTCGCAAACCATTTTGAGCTTGCCAAGTGGCAACTGAACAGGAAGTCATTAAGAATCCCGGATTAACATCGCCGTTATAATTGAAGTTAGTTCGCTGTAGTTTATAGACCTCCGCGCTCGTGTTAAACGTGCCAGTATCAGGTGCAAAGTATATAATAGAGTCGCAGTCATTATTATCCAGATACTGCAACTGAAGTTTCCCAAATCCCTTATCCTCTCCTGACCTTATATCGAATCCGAAGGAAGTAAATGCACGCAAGGACCGGATATTACCCGATTCACAAAAGTTACCATTCCAGGAGCAACTTTTCACATGAATCGTACGATGCTATATTTTTCAAGTTTTCATCTAATATCCATTTAATTTCATTTTATTTGTCCTACTACTTTTACCGTTACTTTACTTTACCATTTACTTAGTTTACTGGCTAGACTTTTGCTTCAATTTACTATTTACCTTACTAAATAGCTTTAGTTTTACTTCATTTTACTATTCGCTTTACAAGTTTCTAATCTTCGCGTCTCGCTACAATCTTTTTGATCTCTACTTTCGTCTCATAGATCATTTCGATCATTTTCCATTTTGCAATTTTATCAATTTCCAATTATTCGTTATCCTTCTTCAACGTTTTTTATCATTTCTCATTTTTTAATCTTATAGTTTCTAATCGCCAGGTATATTCCCTTTTGAATTTTCTCCGAGTTTGGAATATTCTTCGCTTTACAATTTTTTACTCTCGTTCGCTTGTTCCTTTTATTCTTTGCTTTACACTTGCCATTCGTTGGTGCTCTTGCGACTCTTTCAGAACACCAAGAGCCAATCATTTTTCAGTCTATAATTTCGTAACTTTCGGTTCTTCTTTACTCTTTCCACAATTTTCCCATAATTGTAATCACTTTTTACTCCGATACTCCATACTTTGCGATAACTCGTCCAATTTCGTTCACAATTTTAATCGCTTTTATATATAATTTCATCATTTTTCTACTCCCCGGGGGTATATCGAATTTTCTCACGATTTTAATCATTTTCAATTATATAACATTTTCAAAGTTCGCCACGTCGAAACGAAAGAGGTGGAACGGTACTGTTAATTCTCTTTGAAGAACAAGTTGCTCGTGGTTTCTCCCGCAACTCTGATAATAATCTTTACGCGAAAACTCGGCGATCGGTTTGACGATCGTTTGTTCCGTCTCATCGCAGCGCGGATCGCTCGAAGGCTTTCACTAGATCATCCGTAAGAACTATCTTTCCCAGAACCGTGTCTGCTCACGGCAGTTTCATCCGCCAACTAGAAATCAAAATCTGATTGAAATCCTGTGCACCGTCAAAGTTCTTGCCGTGTATCAAAGAGAGGTCGTAACGCGTTCTTTATAATCGCAACGAGCTACGAGCTTTTCCGAACATCTTTTGTGAACCGAGTTTTCATCAGCTTGAAACACGTTGATTGATTACCGCCGGTGAAACGTCTCTGATCTTTCGTTCCGCTTTCGATAATTCTGCACGCGTACAAATTTTCATCACGAAACGTGAATCTTAACCACGACATTGGTAAAAGAAATATAGAAAACGACTAAAGTAAATTTTATTTAGAAAAACAGCTCTGAGAATAATTGCTGCTTTATTCTTACTGGTGCGCGAATATTTATGCGTTTTTGGGAAATTTGAAGCTGTAGAAAGGCGTATAATATACAAAAATACATAAAATATCCGATTGTTTGCCGGAAAAGTGTCTTTCTTTTGCAGACACGTCTTTTACAACAACGCATCTTTATACAAACATGAAATCTAATCTGTGAAACGTTGCGATCTTTAACTTGATAGAACAGAATGGATCATACGTAATTCGATAAAATAATATAAAATGGAAAATACTATGTATCCATTATTTCCTTATAAAACGAAAGAAACTTTTCAGACGATCTAATAGAATCAGACCAAAGTATAATTATTAGAAGATTGCTAAGAGTTTAAGACCGATCTTGCGCTAGTCGTTCAAGTAATTAATCCATAGTTCACGCGATGAAGAGTAAAGAGCGAGCTTGGATGGAATAAATGTAAGGAAAGCAGATGTATAAAATTTGGATGAAGTTACGTGGAAAATAGGAAGCTTCGTGAAGCCGACACGCAAGCGATAATAAATACAAATATAATATAAATTATCCAAAGTAAAATACTGCTTTAATATTTAGCGAAGGAAGCAAATCTCTGGTATAACTTCCACTTCTTTAATCGCGTTAGCGAAAGAAACGAGCTGGCATAAAAATCCATCGTTTAATTATTACAATATCCGTGAGAAAAATTCTTCTATAACCCATATAACTTTTCGCTGTACTTGGCGCGAGCACGTTCTTCCAAGATAGAGGGAGGAGTATTCATTCGCTTTCATCTCGATAGAATCGACGATCGGTTCTCGATATTGCCCTCTATCTCAATCGGGCAAGACTGCGATGAGAAAACACTCGTAGCACGCTCGAAAAAGGGAAACGCTGCTCGCTCGCCTTGTCTTCTCTTTCTCTATGGCATCTTGCGTAGTGGAAGACTCTTCTCCTGGATGATATCGCTGATTGAAAGCGGTTTGTGCCGTTCGATGCACTACAAAACCGTCTAGAACGAACACAAGCATTGGCAAGTAAAGATTCAAGCTAAAGTAAAGTACACCGAAACGAATAAAAGCATGGAAGAATCGCAGATCTTAGGAAAATCTCAACGATATTCTCCGTTTCTTTTGTTTCTCTGTTTTCTTTGATTTTTAATACGTTTATGAATTCCGTATTTCGCCGTTTGATCAATGAGAATTTCTAGCGGGCACAGAAAGATTTCAAAGGTTTTTCGCAATAGCTTTAGAATTACTTTTGGAGATGTTTTCAGCAGCGAAGAGTTTATTGGGATTTTGTCGGATCGGTAGGACTTTTAAAAGAATTTTTCGAACGGTTCGCAGGTGCTACTGAAAGAAGTAATTTTCTGAGTAGTAGCTTTGTTTGTTCCATTTCCTTTCCTTTTTTTTTTTTTTTTTTTTTTTTAGACATGCTTTATCTTGTGGGGTTATCGAGTCAATGTTTCAAAGTTGCTTTTAGAAATACACCTGTTTGGAAATGGTTTACAAGATTGAAGTTTAATCTTTTGAACAATTGACATTTGAACATGAAATGCTGTCAGGTATTCGCCCAGTCTTACGAATAATTTTTCAATAAGCCACTCATTTTCTCCGGTTTCTTTTTCCGCTTATCTTGTCTACGCCTATCGAGTGAGAAAATACACACAACTCACGGAGAAAATATTTGTGACAGTTCACAGGAGGAAAAAGTAGCTACGGAACACTCTGCACCCTTTTGATCCTTCACCACTCGTCTTAGAATTTCGTCCGGACATTGTCAACTCGATTGAAAATAATTGCAAAGTTCTCGTTCTCGTCGAACATCGCTCGAACAGCGGATGAAAGAATTCTAAGAAGTCGCTAGAAATTATCCGTTGTCTTTCACGCAATAACGAAAGAATTCGCGCAGCTCGTCGAAAATTGTCACCCTTTTTCCCTCTTTTCCCTTTTCATTCGAACGATTTCCGGCGAAAATGTTCGCCTTAAATAAGTAAAAATAGCAGAGGACGCGCGTCGTTTCTCTCTAATTTTTTCCCAATTTGAAAATTCGAACGATGATTCGAGCATAATTGGACTCTGTATGCGAACCAAGCGAAAACGTTGAAAATCGGAAGATTGACTCGTTTGATATCGTAAATTTCCTGTATATAATCGACGCGGCTTCCGACGGAAAATTATTCGATAGGCATGCTGTTAAATGTCGCTATTAAATCTGCGTGCAACGATGAAGTGGTCGCGTTCAAACGGCTATCCTGTTTCATTTTCGGCTCGTTTGAAACCGTTGAATAAATTTTGATTGCAACGTCTCGGTATGAAACGCGTGGCTACCGATAATCGCCGATGAAACGATTCGACAGAATTTTCCTCTTCACCGACAAAGCAAATTGAGAAGAACGCGTACCGGATTTTGAAATATTAGAAAAATTCAACTTGGATTTCTTGCTTGCCGATTCGGATTTTAATAAAATTTAATAATTTGAATAAAATCTGGCCGACGCTCCAAACTAAGCACACAGAATAAAATTACCCTGTATAGGACCGTAATAAAACTTGTCTGGACCTACGGAATCCAACTATGGGGAACAGCAAGTAACTCCAACATTGAAATACTTCGACGCTTCCAATCAGAAACGCTAAGATCCATTATAAATGCACCCTGGTATGTCACCAACGAACTAATACATCGCGAGCTCAAGATACCAACAGTCAAGGAGGAAATAGCAAAATATAGCGAAAGATATAGCAAAAGAGTCGACAAACATCGAAACCCCTTAATTACTGGTCTACTTGATACGTCGGACTAGATTCGCAGACCGAAGAGACACTACCCGCTAGACCTAAACGCTAGATTCAATTAGTTATCTAAATTAAGTAATATTTACTTATTTATAATACTTACTTATAAATTACACTCATCTATAATAAGTATTAACTTATTGTAAATAATTAGCCATGTCACTGCCCTACGCCAGAAAAAATTACTGAAAATTCTCAATGCGAGAATTGATAGTAAATTTTAATAAATAAAAAAAAAATTTGAATAAAAGGAAATGTTGAGCGCGGCGAAAAAAGACTGATTACGAAGGTGATAAAATAACGTACGATACGAATATTTACGAGAAAAACTAAAAACTATCTCTCTTCGTCCTTAATAAATTCTTCGCACAAAAGGCGAATCTACACTGTAGCAATTTCATCGGCAGTGCACAACAGACAAATCACGGGAAAAATACTTAGAATGCAGGCAATAACCGTCAAGCAGAGAAGCAACGTTGCCCGTACGAAGGAAACACGAAAACGAGCCACGAGATTTAACCCTATACAAGTTCATGCTCGAAGGGAGACAACTTATTCAATTTTGTCGCTCATCCGGAAACAGCACGTCCCTATTCTGACCTGTATTTTCCTTGATTCCGCGATGAATCAGGCAGGATCGCGTTCCAGCAAACGAGATCCGTCCTCCAGATCTCTTTATATTATTTCGTTATTCTTTCACGAGTCGAGCCCACGAGACCGCTTTCTTCGCCAGGTTGGTCTTTCAATTTTCAGCGCACTATCCCGCTAACACAACGCGAGGTACTAGAAAATGTCGGCCATGAAAGATGCAGGAAGAACGAGTAGAGAGCAACGAGCTCTGTCGTTCTACCGCTCGTTTGTAACTCGTCGCTGGACGAGCCAACGGAAGCAATCAGCGACGATAATATCATTTCACCTGCCTCGAGACGAATTTCTATGCTAATTCCCCCTCCATCCAGCGAATTTCGATCGCTTGTATTTTTTAAACGTTCCTAGACGCGCTGTTTTCTTGGTATTGTCAGTTTTTTCTATAGTTTTCTTGATCTTGTCTCTTCTTCAATTTATGTTCTTTGTGGAAGATACGAAACATTTGAAAGTTACAGTTCTTTTTTCGTTTC
Source organism: Bombus flavifrons (assembly GCF_040668555.2). NCBI lineage: Eukaryota > Metazoa > Arthropoda > Insecta > Hymenoptera > Apidae > Bombus > Bombus flavifrons. The sequence continues at coordinate 13,281,780 of NC_138450.1, forward strand.
CGATCGTTTTCATTCGTGAAAAATTCTTATTTCCTAAGTATAGAAAAGGTATAAAGCCTCTTAAGGGTCGTTATAATTGTCAATTCAAAGGTTGCCGATATTGAAATAGCGAAATTAGAATTTTCACCATTTTATCTTCTTATATAGCCTTTTCACAGCAAGGTTCTCTATACTTGACGATCGAACCGTTTTACCAATTAATGAAAATATTTCTATTCGTTTTTTCTATTTGTTAAAAGATCTTATTTAAATACGGCGCTTGTTTCACCGTGGAAGGTAAGGTTCGTTTGCGTAAGACTCTACGTAAATCATTCTTTCGTTTACAGAATCTTGATAAATAGGTTCGAAGCTGTGCCTCTTTGAACACTTTATTTTCATGGAATCCTTAACTTTTTTATTTACGAGATTGCCTTCTTTATTTCGACGAGCTCGTGGACATTGTAAATTTAGCGAACGTTCTGTTTTCTTAGGAGTTTTACCTTTTTCCTTGAAAGTTATCTCTTTGTAGAAAATTTCAGAAACCTGCGGAAAACGTTCATGGGAATATGAAAAAATGGAATATTGCTGAGAAATAAATTTTATAGTATTCGTAGCAAATAAAGACAACCGATTCTAATACTTTGATTTTTCAATGCGCTAAAAAATTGCGATCCGATCGCGTTACGATAATTTTCACGCGTGTACTTAAATCTCTGGGAAAAATTTCCACAAAAAACGGGAGTCGGTGAAAAATTTGCAAAAAATTTCCATTTTTTTCACGATTCCATTATTTTGATCTGTGAAAAAGTAATCCAGAGGAACGAGACTTTAATAAAAAGTGCAAAATTTCCTACCATTTCCTCGTCGCAATTCCATCATTCTAATTCCCTGTACAAAAATAAGCGAAATGAACGAAATAAACAAAAAGCCTGGTAAAAGATTAGAAAACTCTTATTTTCTATCCTACAACTTCGCTGTTCTCTCTGACTTTCTGAAAAAATTGCATCATAACGTTTCTTTTTTTTTTTTTTTTTCACTCTTACAGGTACCAATACATCTCGTAGCGTGTGAAATTTGTAAAAATCTGATAGACAACAAACGATAGTTTCATCTTTCTCCTCTTACTCTGGTTTCGTCGTTCCAAAAAACGAGATTCGATGATTTCTACTGTTGTCTCCTTAAAAGAGTAGCTAGCGAGGTTCGAGACACGTGAATTTAAACGGATGTATCGCGAGACCGAGCCGCGTAACAATGAAAGCACGATAAATGGAGATTGAAGGGACAGAGACGGTTGTCTTGGTTCGTCTTCAGTCACCGCTTCTGCTGTTATTATGAGTCATTATGAGCTTCAAAGCTGGAATATGGAACAACTTACTATATACACGACTCGCTCTCATTGTTTCGAGGGCCGCTTTAAAATAATTGCTAAGCGCCATTGTCCACGCAACAATCGCCACGCTCGTATCCATTACATTCACAGAAGCGAGGTGTTGTCTTGCGCTAATCCTTCTTCACTGAATTCGAAAATGAAACGACTAACTTTAATAGCATTCTTTCTTTCTTCGCTCTTCGCCATCGCGGTGGGGAGAGGAGAAGAACAAAAAAAAAAAAAAGCGGAGAAGAAAAGATATCAACGCTACTTTCCCGTAAATGACAATGAATTTTCTGTAATTTTGTAGCTGCTCTCCGGGGAATCGCGTATTCTGTGCGTTTCACGGGTGGAGGTACAGAATGTCCGAAAAATTAATCCCTTCCTTTGTTTTTTAATAACTTGTAACGTTGTATTGGGAATTTGTTACGATGTTATTCTATACAGATGCACTGGAGATTTGATATTTCTCGCGTGTATATTTTTCGCATCGGACATTTTTCCATTGTATTTATCAAAATCGAGAAATCAATAGGTACACGAAAGGGAACAAAATGGAAAATAAAAGGTAAAAAAATGAGATGAAAACTGTATTCGAAGCTCGTATTTTTCCCAGGATTATTTTCATCCGAGGATTTTGTTATCTCTTAATTTCATATAAATTTCATGGCTGTCCGAATCGGCAAAGTTTTCTCGCGATTCTCAGACAACACGAAAGCATTCCCAACGCTCGTGGGAGCGAAAACAAATAGAACTTATTAAAATGGGCCGAGGGAATCGCGTGTAATCGGCGAAACTCCTGGCGAGCCGAACTTCGCTATGGAAATTCCACAAGAGTGGCGAACATAAAGAAGCTCTTAGAGGTAGAACGCGTGCAAAGTCGAAAAGCCGGTCTCTAGTCGGCTTTTCGTTCCTCGTGTCCGGTTGTATATGGACGACACACCGCAATCGCATGAATTTCTGAGGACCACAGGGGACAAAATTCTGGAGAAGCTTCCCCTCTGCTAGGAATGTATTATTAAACAATTAATTACAATGGTCAGCACGCGGTCTCCCATCCCTTGTAGCCCAGCCAGATCATTCTTGAATTATTTCAGTGCAGACAGTTGCAACTCTTCGTCGCTGAATTACGGTGTTGCTACGTATTCGAATTAACATAGCAACGAACGGTATTTTCGCCGAGAATATTTTGTTTCGTTTCATTTCTTGAGTATCCTCTTGAAAGGGAAAAGTATACATAAATTTTACACCTAAATTAACTGTTACTTGCAATTCGATGGATCTAATAGGATTCTTCGAGTTTTTAGAATTAACGTAGTATTCATTTTTCAAAAAGGACTACACCAACTGTAATTTGCAACTAAGAAAACTAACAAGATTCTCGGGTGCTTGTATTTTCTGATAGTATCGATATACCTTCGATTTGTTGTATTTTTTTTTTTCATCTGAAATCTTGAACCTTTCCATTCCACTGGATACTGTTGAATTGGCAACTAAGTGATCGCGGATTTTGTCAATACCACCTAATGACAAAATCCGCGATCACTTAATTGCCAACCCAATATATATTTGAAAAGTTTCTTTCGTTTTATAAGACGCACAATGTTTTTTGTCTTATATCAGTTTATCGAATTACGCACGACCATGATAATAGAAATACAACGAAATGGATGATACCTAATTCAGTAAAATAATATAAAACAGAAATTGTTGTTCGTCTATTATCACCTTACGAAACGAAAGAAACTTTTCGGACAACCTAATACAATTACCAAAGATAGGATAATTGTGAAAGCTCGTTGGTAATATTATTAAATTTCTAAATGTAATCCGAGTATTCCCGAACTTCCTCTAGCATTGCTGCGTCCTTTTCCAATGAACGACAGCGTGGAAACACGTTAAGACGAGGGTCCATCTAATCAAACATCCACCGGCGGTGTCTCGGTTTCAGGCAATAAACTGATCTGCGACTGCAAGCTGGCATGGATCTGGGGCCTGAGGAACGAGACGAAGAACGTAAAGCTGCGGGAGTCCCTGGAGGAGCTCACTTGCTTCCTGGAGAGCAATAACGCAACGCTGAAGATCAACAACGACGACCTCGAATGGAACGAAGCGCTCGAAATTGCACGGAACTCAGGTAGGTTCAAGGTGCTTACACGCTTTTCGTTTCTACTGTCTGCCCGTTCAATTTTCTTGGACATTCTGCTAGCCAGATTTTCGTCTTAGACCCACTTGTTCTGTAAAATTATGTAACAGCGTTGATGAAGTTTTACGACGTTGCGAGTCACGCGTTCATGGTATTAATGCAGATATTCGGTAATAGCGAAACAAGAAAGTGAGAAGTTTGTAATAAAATAGCGAGTAATAAAGCAAAGTAACGAAATGAAGGAAACGTTGAAGAGGTGAGTTTTACGAATCGCGAGTCGCCTGATAAATTAGATAAGATGTTGCGAGTAAATTGTATAAAGTCGATGCAAGTTGAGGTGAAGTCGAGTAAATTTGTAAAAGAAAAGTCCATAACCTATGCATTTTGTAAATGTAACGGTGAGCTTTTTCTCGGATAGTAGCACGAAAATGAAACGCGTAGCGTAATTAAAAACCGTGAACACGCGTGAATCGCGCTTTATGATCCCGTTATTCGTATTCCGATGTTAATCTTTCATCATTCAAAATATTATCTTTCAACGTGAACAAAAACGCATTGAGGACAGTGGGCTGAATTCGTCCAAGTGCATTTCCGTCATTGTAACGAATGAATAAGACTTGCTTCTTGGGATCTTTCATTGTCCGCTAGGATGGCTCCTTTCCCTACATTGTTTTCGCAGTTCATGGTAAACGTTACTTCGTACCGAATGTTTGGATCGAATTCTGATTGTCTGAGATACGGAAGAATAGACATTTTATCCATCTCGTTGGCCGAATTTATTTCGATTTACCAAAAATTAAAAGGAAAAACTTTGACTAATTATTCGTAGTAAAAATTCATCTACTCGAATCTAGTTTCGTGGATTAAAGCGTACAATATTTTTATCGTTAAACGGAGAAAAGGAAATATTATTTTACGAAGCTATCGGAACGCGATATGTGTACCGTGTATAGATGGATTTTTAATCGATACATTTGAAAAGAAAAAAAAATCGTTTCTGTTTATTAGCCACTTTGTGCAAAACTGAATCGCAGGAACACCTGTTTCACGTTACAGTTTCTTTCAATCGGTACAAAGTCTGCCGGAATATTAACTTTTATAACGACCAGCCATAACGTAAATCACGAATCCATTAAATTCATTTATTTTGCTGGTGCGTTACGTTTGCTATTACTGTCAGATACGAATAAAGGCTCGAAAAATGAAATGAAATACAAAAAAAAAAAAACCCGAACACCGCTTGGAGACAAAGGAGCTTTCGTTTCATTGTAAACCATATCGACAAATAATATTATATTAAATTTGGTTCCATTGTTTCGTTGCACCTAGTGCCCGCATTACATCCCAGAGGATAAAATTTCATAAAACAAATATTTCGTAATAATTCCCTGTGTCTCAGCGATATCATCTAAAGGGTAAAAATTAGTTGAATTAATCGAATTAATGACAAAATTTAATGTCCAGGGCATAAAATTGCGGCTGAAAGCGAACGCTAAACAAATTAATTAACGTTCGAGATATGGAGGGAAATTTTGCAGTTTCGTTGTTCGTCCCTGCAAACTAATTTTTCAGAATTAAATCACAACGTTTTCCGTTCGATGATCAAATTCACCGTCGTACGAAATCTTTAATAATCCAGCCGATGCTTGAACTTACCGATATCTAGAACGTTTAATCAGTACCCGACCAATAAAATAGAATTTCCGATATTCCACTCGTTGTTAGAGACCTTCGGTATTTCGAATTTCAAATTCTCTGTTCGATAATCGAATCCTTCAAAAGGAATATTTGGTATCGGTTTAATTGATCGATATTCCTCGAGAGCATTTCAATTTCCTAGCAATCGGTTACAAATGAAAATGTAGTTATTCTCTTTAAAAGCTGACAGGCAAATTATACGTCGCTTAAACTGAAAATACAGAAAATTAACGTAACAGTAGGCGTACATAAATTAAAAGAGAAAAAAAGATATCGCGGATATCGAAATTTTCGTATTTCTAATAAGTAGACGACTTTTTCACAATGAGAACCATTAATTTTCCTTTAATTTTCATTTTACTCTACACTTTCAACGACATTCCATTTTACTAAAATAATCAAAGAAAGGGATCCTAAGATTCTCGCGACGACGGTTATGCGGACCACGTTGTACGTCCTTTTTTAAACAAAAATTTCCGTTTTATTTGGCTTTATCTACGACATGTCAAGCCCTTTTCTCCTCTCTATTTCATTTCGCGATATAGAAGACCAAGGAAGGAAACAGCAACAATCTAGAACGCATTTTCGACGACTGCTCGATATGCATTTTGTTCGAATTTTCGATTCTCTGCTGTTACAGAGGAATATCGCACCGGGAGCTTGAGAGACGGCAGCATCGAGGACGACGACGCCTACTTGGGCGACGAATACGAGAGCAAAGATGGATACGAGGATTCTTCCTCGAATTCCGATTTTCAGCCGAAGGTAAGATATACGTTTACCTTCTATATTTTTCTTCCTGCCATCGAAGGGAACGGGATCAATTTCGCCCCAATTCCATCACCACGTTTCTTCGAATCTGTCGCTGAATTAAGGGACGAATAACCTGTCGCCATTATATTTTATGTTACGTTCATCGTGTCTGGTATAATAATATCAAATATCACGCAATATTTGTCTACAATTTCTACAACGTCTTTTTTCTTCTTTCTTCGTGAACAAGTTTGATATTCGCGAATATTTCCCTGTCGATACCCAGTATTAGGTCGTCCGGAAAGTGTCTTTCTTTCGCAAACGTATTTTTTACAACAATGCACCTTCGTACAAACGTGAAACCAAGTTTGTGAAATGTTTATCTCAACAGAACGAAATGGATCGCACGTAATTCGACCAAATAATATAAAACAAAAAACGTTGTACGTCTATTTTCTCATAAAACGAAAGAAACTTTTCGGACAAGCTAATATTTTAAGGAAATGTTCGATTTTACACCACACCGTTTACCGATCGTGCATTTAAGCGAACAAAGTGTCACGTTGATCCAATGTCGAATTTCAGTAACCTGATTTTATTTTTATTTTATTTTATATTATTTTATGTACGAACAGATATCTATACTGTAAGCAAAGCGTATACATCGTGCAAGCGTCGCGAGAGAAGATTTTCAAATTGTTTTAATCGCATATCCAAATGTCATCGCGATAAAATGTATCGGACGTTCAAGAGACGCGCGACCGAATTAAAACACGTAGAAAAATCGTCTGGAATTTGACGAAACGCTGCATACCGCTGACATGAACGCGAAACACTGTCTGGTTATGAAACGCTGTTATAAAGTTCCTTATCACGAAGGGACCTTTGGTTTCGCCGGTTTTTTCCACGTGCTCGGGATTTCTCGGAGACTATTTTTTATTTAAATGTCCAACGGAAGCATAGGGTGCGGATAAGCTGACCAGGCACGACGATATTTCGGAAAAACCACAAGTAAAATCAACACTTTATTCGATATAGCGTAACTTATTTCTCTACGTGACGAAAGGCATTTATTTATTCGTACTGCTCTTCTTTTTATCTTTTAATAAAAACGTATGGCGCCAGAAAAGTTTCAAGCGAGCAATTTAACAAACTGTGAAATTTGTTTAACGAAACGCCGCATTCTATTTTTATATACAATTAAAACCGGCCAAAGCACTCGGCCACGTTTTTCGCCCCTCGATTTATTCTCAAAATACGTACGCATCGACTCACTTGTCAAAATAATGCAGCGACTAAAGTTTTAATTCGTCCGTTCGTTTTCAGCGGACAAAAAATTCGAACCATCGAATGTTTCTGGTACTGCGTTTAATTGCGCCCGAAATGAAGAAAGCTTTATGAATCGTGAACGGAGGTTAAACGTGCGGTGTGTATCAGCGTTCCACGTATAAACTTAATGTCTAATAAGATTCGGAAAGAAGTATCGAAATATCATTTATTCGCGTGTTTATAAAATAAGCAAAAAGTAAAAAAGGAAGAGCAAGAAGCGGCGAAAGTTTTATCAATAGCGCCAACTTTCTCGATACCAGTCTCTTGCATAGTTCCCAGCAATCCTTTCGAAGAAGGTGAGAAACTACAACCAACATCGTTCGAATTCCATACAGACGTAAGGAAATGTTATCTATACAAATAGAAATTCTAACACTGTCGTAGGAATTTTATTTTTATTTTATTATTAGTAGACTGAATTGTCTAATCGTAAGAATATCCCTCAAAAAAAAAACAAAAAATAAAGTAAGAAAACGTTGATCAGAAGAAGATACGTTCGCAAAAACCGCAACTTGGATAATTCTTTCGTCAAGATGGGATAACTTGATCTCGCGGAACGCTTAGAACAAGTTCGCGGAGCACCGGTTACTGAACCACTGGCATATAGCAACGCGTGACGGTGAGCGATAGAGAGCGCTAATTCCCTTACCCAGTGTCGTCTCGCTAATCATCTTTCCAGCTCTGCACAGTGCTTTAATTTAAGCTTACAAGAATGTCACTTCACCCTGGAACCGCAACCATTCCTGACTAAAACATCCTTCTTCGTGCATACTGTTACAGGTGCAGATGGTGGAGGGTAAACTGTGCTACGTGAAGAACCTATTCGACTTGAAACTAGAAGAGCTGCCGTGCCCGGAGCCCTCGAGGGAGGATTTAATGGCGTCCGAACAACCTTCGAGTCGCCATGAGAATGCTCGTGTCGGCTCCTCGGGTTCCATATGGTTTTCGTCTTCGTCTGACCTCGTTCGCCTCGACCTGTCCGTCCTCCTATGCTCTCTGCTCCTGTTTCTGTCGGTTCTGTTCACGTAGAAGCGGCTATGTTCGCCGGACGGCCCAGCAAACAGATCGGAAAGACGGCCCGTGCACGAGGACGAGGACGGTTCTCGCTATTCCGAAACATAAGAGCGTGCATAATCGAATCGCGCGAGGTGTGTATGTGTGTGTATCGTCGCGTGCGTTCTCACCGGTGTTCTTCAAGGTTTGACGCGTCTCGAACGATCCTTCTTGCCGAGGAATTTTTATTTTCTCACTTCGAACAAGCTTTCTCCGCCGTTGTCTCTTGGCAAGATAGATTTTATGGATATTCGCAGAGTATTTGGTATTCTTCCGGTGAAAGGAATTCGTTGTAGCAAGGATCGTGGGCCAAGGGGTACTATCTCGCCGAATTTGAGCTTTGGCGCGAGATCAAGCGACGTATCGAGTTTCTGGAATTTTTAACGATGGGAATAATCTGGTTGACAACGTTTCTCGATGAGACGAAGCGAGTTCCAAGCCTTGGGAAATTTATGGCCAACGAAGGAGCAATCGATGCGACGTTTTAATCTACGAGTTTAGGAATTACGCGTTCCAACGTTCTTCGAGTTTCCGTTTCAAGAAGCTTTTATGTTTCTAAATTGCAACAAAGGCTCGGACAACTCCATGATTCATAGTCTTCTTCTAAACACGAAAAATCAATCGATCTGGCATGCCAAACGTTGCGTATCTCGATCGATCTCTTCTATCCACCGCTATCCGCAAATCTAACTAAACCAATGAAACTTACAAGCTTGAGAACTTGAACACGATGAAACGAACGACTCGAGAAACGTCGATCGTCGGTTTCAGCCAACAAGAAGCCGAGGTGAGTGATAGGAATTCCGAGGCGACGACGAGCGAAACATCGATTTGGCTCTTCTCGCAAATGAAGAAGCGTTCAAGTCGCGTCAAAACCGTCCCGGAGCGTTCGACGGATCGTTCGCGAGGCTGAATTCCACCTACGCACGGTGAGGAGAATTTTGAAGCGCGTGCTGTCGGACGTCGACGAGACTCGAATCGGATTTATCGAGCGCGATCTCGCGAGATGACACGGAGTACGCTTGGAATATAATATATGTATCTTCGAGGGGAAAAACACGTTCGATTCACGTTTTTCTACGCACGGACTCGTTATCGCCGCGTACGTTTACAGGCTGCTTAACCAGCTGGCACTTTTCAGTGACCATTTTGTATTATTGACTTTTCGACGTACTTTTATTCTCCATAATGGAGTCCCTTTTTCGAACGATCGATTATTAAATATAAACTCGTGTTTTTCGCGCGACTTTTTCATTAGCTCGCTCGATTATAGAGAACGTTTGTACATAATTGGTCGGGAATAGTCTTCGTGTGCTTTATGGCCGATCTTTCGTATCCTTTCCTCGGTTTTTTACACGTGTCAAGATTTATTATCGGTCGGCAAGGTGTCGGGAAAATCGAGGGATTCGAAGGAAAATTGGTACAGGTGATAAAACGCCCTCAACCGATAAGAAAACCCTTTCGAGGCTCGATGTTTCGTGGGTCGTAGAAAGAAGTTCTTTTTAATAATTGATATAACAGTAGATATAAATTTTGTCTAGAATTTATGTAAGTAGAACATAGGATTAGTATCGATGATTATATTACGATTTAGTTAATTAACATTTTTAGCGATTTTACTCCGTTTACTGTTCTTTTTTTTTTCTACGTGTTTACCGCGGAAGGAACAGCCTTTCTCAGGAAGAATGGGAAAAATGTCTTCGAAAAGTATCAATAAGTAAATTACAGACTGGATTATCGATTACGTAGATATCTAATTTCGACTAATTTCCATCGGATGATCAATCAGCGATAACTTAACAACATTAATTGGATATAAATTCGCAAATGGAAATGGGAATCCGATCTGGTTGCAATCGACGAAATTACAGCCTCTGATGAACTTCCACTGATACCTGTTCATTTTATCAATCACAGAGTACCCCTTACTAATTAATTCAATTACATATCATCAAAGAATTCGAAACTGCCTCTTTCAATTCTGTCGTACTTTCAGATTTTCACCGAAAGCTCTTTTACGATTAAAATCCACGAAAATCGTTTTATCCGCGATGCAATCTTTTCTATATTAGATCCTAACAGGATAAAAAACAAAAAAGAACAAGAGGAAGTAAGAAATATCGATAGCACGTAATTTCCAATTAACCAAATATATCGAACGTATCTAAAATCGCCGATATCTCCAATCGCTTAAAATATTACCACAAATATTCTCAAGCTAAACTTTTTAAATATATCGCGAACGTTTATGATATTTGTATGTATTTTTCGATTCGCACGAAGACTATTTCAACCGAGTCTGATTCATCGTTGCTTAAATCTACATACACATATACGTGCGCACACAGAGACACATGTACACATGTAAGATTGTTTCCACGAGTTGGCAATTTCTGGCCAGCCGCGTCCTCGCGAGGCTCTCGGAAGTTCGACGGGAACGGAAGTTGACCGAGGAGACGATCCACCCGAAGCTTAGTCAATTCCCCGTGCAATCGCGCCGGTTTTATCGTTGTGGATCAGTCTCCACTCTCTTACCCCCCCCCCCACTCTCTCCCTATCTCTCTCTCTCTGTAAACGCACAAAATCCCCTGGAAAACCGCAACGGTAGATCCATCTCGATATGTAGAAACGATTATCGAACACTGTTAACGTTTCTCTGAATTGCTTCAGAGATAGTTTTAGCGACACTGACGCTAGTATCGATAGCTTTGGACTTTGATGTAAAATTGTAACGACGCTGGAGGAGGAATGGGAGCAATCTGATCTCGTAATTGTCTCACAAATTCATTTGCGATAAATGTGAAATTTTCTCTTTTTATTTTTAGTAGCGAGATACGTCTGAAATAGGGTGAGAATTGATATTTGCTTGAAATTTAGGTCTATAGAAATGCTGACGCTAATTAAAACGTCATTGGCTATAATATGGAATTTGCAAGCTGCAAGAAAAAGGACGATTGAAATTCGACCATTTTTTGGAAATGCTGAAATAGGTTTCGAATAGGAGATGAAAGATATTTGTTGGAAATTGAAACATAGATTTACAGAGAAGTTAATTAAAACAGCATTGGTTGTGGTATGAAATTACAAACGATACTGGAGGAAGACTAGAAAAGAGTGGATCGTGACTGGAAAATTTATTTCTGGCATAAAGATGGAATACAATTGCGACGGCTGGTTTATAGATCACGCGGTCAAATCAGCGTAGAAAAGGAGAAAAACAGATGTTTGATCGTTAATTTCTTTCATAATCGATTTAAGAGTTGTACGATGTAACAGAAGTAAAAACACTTGTCCGATTATTTTAATCTATTGTACAATATTAGCGAAATTACGAATAGTAATGGAGGTTTTGGTGGAGATTTAGGTGCGAGTTTCTAACCACCTGTTTCGGATTAACCGAAGCTGACCCGGAAAATGAGATTTCGCTATCGATTTATCACCTCTACCCCAAAACTAAACCTAACACAGACTTAATTTAAACCTCATTCATTAACCTGCGTTTCACCAAAGTGAAATACGAACTAGCTTTTTAATAACTTCCAACCTGTCTCTCGAATTTAAGATATATTAATCTATTGTTTACTAAAAAAAAAAAAAAAAGTCGACGATGAAAGCTAATAAAGTAATTCGTATCTCTGAAAAATTCGGTGTGGAATACTCGGCAATCGAAAAACTTCGTCATACGTTTCCAAACAGGTCGCAGTCTGTGAAAACTTTCGAGCGGAAATCCGCCCATCTGGAAACATCGGTTCCTCGCGATATAGCTAAAAATCTCGCGCTCGAGGACGCGTATTCCTCCTCCAGCTGCATAATTCGCAGCAGCAAGGACGAATCGAATTCCCCAAGTGAATCGTGTTTCGAGAGCTTCGCGCGGTTTCGCGACATCCAATGAATAAATTAGCACAGTCTCGAGTTATCACAGGGCAGAGGATGATCCGGCAAATCCTTCGTCTCCGTAGCTAGCTTAATTACGCCGCTAATTGAACGTCAGACAATCGAGAGAAAGAAGGAAGGAGCGAGTGAACTGATCGTTCGCGACGATATCACACAGCGAATCGTCTTTTCTTTTCTTTTAGAGCCGCGGAGAGCAAACGAGACGATAAAAGAAGGAAACGCGCGACGGTCGAAAGAAACGGCTATAGTTTCTTATTGTACGATAGAGAAGCTGTGTTCTAGATTGGACGAGTAGGTACCTGTGTTTTGCTTCTCGGCCGACCCCTCAGTGCCATCCCTTAGCTGTTAACTTATTATTCGTAGAGATTAGGTTTTATCGAGGTTCGAACGAGCAGGATAGTTCGGTTAGGATTTTATCAGTAAGTTTCTGCGTTTTGGGAAAATTGCAGGGAAATTGGTGGCAGTGGAGTTTCGATCATCCCGCGTTTCGAATTATAAATTCTTGGAAAGTTGTGAGTTTCGGAGAAGCAGCGAAATACTGAAATCGTCGAAGGAACGAACGAACGTTAAACGATAATTTATCTTTGCATTTCTGGAGATAAAAATCGCTGAGATTGAAATTTTCGTCGTCCTTGCTTTCGAATGAAACTTTTCTAGAGATTTACGTTGCGAAAGAGGGAAATAACGCGGTGAAATCGTTCGAGCGAATGTTTGACAACTTATCTCGCTGTTATTTTAATACTTTATTTATTTAGCTGCATGTTTTTAGCGTTTGTGAAAATTATTATTAACAGACGATGTTGGTAGCTTAACCGCGTTAATAAAATATCAGCGTGAAATTCTATATGAATAAAGTTACGTAAGTAAACAATCATGGTATCGAAAATTTGAGTCACGCGCGTTGCACTTTGTCAACGGATTAATCGGCTTTGCGTAACGGCAGCCAGCTCACACAATCGACATTGTTTACCCAATCCATATTCGTTGGATCGATGGTCTTTTTCGCTTTGTTCTAAAAAGAAAAGCCGGACGAACAATTTTATATCGCAACCTATAAAAGTAGTCACTCGATAAAACCTGCAAAAGCTTCCATATTTACGAAATACCGTTTCGGAAGGTTCGACCATACAATTTACTTCCTTCGATCGCTCAAATAAACAACGAAAGATAAAAATATCGTACTCATCTACCATCTACTCATTTATTATCGTACGATCGTAAAAACTCTCCAGACAGAAATTAAAATCTAATCTTTAATTCTTAATTCTATTCGAATAATAATTCGATCCTACGAAACTCTGCATCTCCGAGCAAAAATTTCTCCCATCGATATATGTTTGCTGCATTGTTAAGAAAACACAAAACTAAGGACGACAGGTGACAAACAAATGTCGAAACTCGATTCTCCCGCCAGTTGATCTCAACGACTTTCCCAAAAAATGCGGAAGAATCGCCTGATACGGTATAATAAGCGTACGTCTAAGTTCTCCTTCTAATCATACGTTTACGTTAATTTAAAGCGTCTGTCTACCAAAAAACAAACGAGAAAGTCGAGGATTTACGCGCACGAATGAAACGAAATTGAAAGGAAACGTAAAGCTTCGTATTGTGCTTTATCTTTCATTTTTTCCCCCTAAAGGTAGCCCGCGCGTCGCTTTTATCGTAACGCGAAACGATCGAAGATGAAATGGCGTGTAGGGTCGAAAGGAACAATCGAAACGATGAGCACCCCTTGATAACGGCGGACGAACGATTGATAACGTGGAGTATCGCTTGCCCCGCGCGATCTAGAGAAAGAAAGTAGAAAAATGGAGAATTATCGATGATGTTGAGATTGTTTGTCATAGTATATGCGTTATCATATATATAGTATCGCGATATATAGTATATGAATGGTCGGACTGCAAAATGACCTTGGCTGCAGAGGATGGGATTGGTGAGTTGATGGAGAAAATTCGATTATAGCGCGCACTGAAAACGAGCCTCGATCCATTAAGGGACAACGTTGCATTTACACAACGTCGTTTTTCCGTCAGTTTACGTTGTTGCGTTCCGGTGTTTTCAACATTGAAGTTGCGAACCGAGATACCAAAAATTTATTTCGTCCTATCTACGATGAAATATGTAGGCCATACAACCTTACGAGGGTCGAGGAAGTCAGAAATCTTCCCGACTTACGTACAGAGATCCGATTTTCGTACTTTTACGAATTATCTATCATTGTAATACGCTTCTCTGTCTATGTCAGACGAAGTGTTTAAATTATTCGACGATTATTTCAAGATTCGATTATTTCAACGTCTCATTCGATATTATTCCTTAATCGATGTTGATCCTTAATCGGTTGATCGAGCAACGTGTAGAAAACGGAACGTAGATTCTGAAGGAACAACCATTTTTTCTATTCTTCTTCTATTTCCCGGTATTATAAAAGAGGGAAAATGGAGCGCGAGACGAGATGAGAAAATTTGGGGAACGTTCTTTCCTTTTCTCTTTTACTCTTCCTCCTTCTTTTCCATTTTTCTCTTTCTTTTTGTTTTTTGCAGACTTAGAAGAAAATAATTTAAGACAAATGATTTAGATGAAAAAGTTTGAGGTAGGCGAACTGGATTCTTCTGCTAGGGACGATCTTGAGATTGGGACGAGCGAGCGAAGCTTCTGGGTAACGAAAGGATTGGGGGATTTGAGCGACTAAGATCGAATGAAAAATACGTTTTCTCGGAGATTTCTTGAGATAGAGATTCGGTAGAATTCAAGGCGACCCTGAGGACAACACGTAGCATCGAGCGAATCAAAATTTAACAACGGCGAGTCAAATCTTTAGACGTTAGAAGATAATTAAAATTGGGAAACGTGAACGAGAGCAAACAGTAGAAGTGGCGGTATCTGTGAAACGAAACTGATCGCTCTATTCGATATTTTCGATCAATCTCAAGATCCTCTTGCCAACGTAGCATCAGTCACAAGAGCTAAGAGTACGAAGTTCCATAAACGAGTCCCCTGGTTTCTCATCTTCGACCACGTCGTCTTACCCTAATCCAATTCTTTCTCATTGTCATTGTTCTTCGCCGACTTCATTGTATATCGTCATCCATGCGTCCTGCACGATGGCATTTTGTGGCACGACGTCTGTTGTCGATGGAGACGCACGCACGCGTACGAAGGGAGACAAAAGAGATACAACAAAACGAAGCTAAAACAAAAGTAAACGAAAATGAAAAACGAAGGGACGAATAAAATTGTGTACCAAAAGGGGTTGTCGCGTGCGCCACGTTATTTCAAAAAAAAAAAAAAGAAAGAAACGAAAAGAAAGGAGCTACCAACTATTAAAGATTGCGGATATTTATGCAAATCCATATTTTTATTCGCCCGATTGAAGATGAATTATTAACGGGATTTGTTTCGCTTAGTAATTACGTATTAAAAATTACGTTACGTATTACTATTATCATCAATCGACCGTGAATATTTGATATATTTGCTCATGTTTACGCGGTTTTTATATAATTTTATATTTTCCATAAATGCATAAAAATCCGCAGTTTACTAGAAACGAGAAAGTTAAAGGAAAATCCCATGAACGCACCGATAGCCGATTTCCCATGTTTCACGTGTGCGTGGAGCGTTCTCGCTCGAATCGAGGATATAAAAGATGTTCTAGAAAACGTTCCGAGTTTTTTCAATGATTCTCGATGAGCATAGGATATAAAAGAAAAGGAAAAAAACGATATCTTCTAAGCTAGGCTTAAGTACGATTCTGTCTAAAAGAAAAATAACAAAAAGGTCTGTCTATCTGTCTCTCTCTCTCTCTCTCTCTCTCTCTCTCTCTCTCTCTCTCTCTCTCTCCCTCTCCCCCTCTCTCGCTCTCTTTCACACGAATATAAGACACACATACAAACATACATATACATCCATACGTTACACACAGTCACAAAACATACGAATTCTCTGGAAAAAAAATATTAAGCTCGTAGGTAAACCAAAGATAAGGAAAGTTCGGTGTTAGTCGTTAGGAAAGCTCATTAACACAACCGGATATTCATCGTCCGCCTTTGATCGATCACGTCTTTTAAAAGCAGAATTAATACTCGAGTCATTACCGAGGAGCTGCAGAGCGAACCGCTCTAAAATCGCTCGGATCAGAGAGAAAAGAAAAAAAATGTGAAAGATATAAGAGAATATAGTATAAGCACGTTCGATTCTTGTATTGTATTTAAATGAGAGGAGGGGCCATTTTAAACGTCGTCGAGCGAACGACGACGACGCGGTCCCCCGTTTTTTAGCCGTAAGATCGTACGAATCTTGTTTCCGTTTCGTATTACTAAGAAAGAAAAGAAAATATTATTCGACGAAACACAGCGAAACTTTACGATTCGTGATCGAAATCGTGTGAATTTCGGTTTTCGTATTATCAACACGGAAGAAAGAAATTATTCGACGACGAGATATAGCGTGATCGTGCGAGTTTCGTTTAGTTTCGTATTGTGTAAAAATAAAAAAAATAAAAAAAGAAGAAAAGAAAGGAAAAAGAAAACTGTTTAACGAGAAACACAGCGAAATTTTCTGACTTCCGTATTTTTTCTTTTTTCTTTTTTCTTTCGTTACGCGTAAGTAATTACGGTGATTGTCGTTGTTTCTATTTACAAAGAGGATAAAACGCGGAGACGATCAGACGCCGAATTCTCACAAATCGTGTCGTACGTGTGTATGTATACGGCACACGAGATTGTCATCGATACTTTTGCCGTCATGTGTACTATCATCATATACACCTGTCCAAGGAGAGTAAGTACGCACGTACGTATGGGTTCTTTCTCACACCGAGTGATTCTAATTTTTAAGCTAACACACGAGCGTGAGTGCGCTACGATATAAGTTCTAAGGTTTTGAATATTGTACTACTTATGAATTCACTGTCAAGCCGTAATATGTATTATATGTTCTTTTGTAAGATCTAAACGATAAATAAATAAATCGTCGAGAAAGAAGAACGTTGCGAAATGTATATCTTTGCCTGCTGGAATATCGATTACCTTCGAGAATGAGGAAATCATTTCCAAAAACATGTTTCGATAACTTTTCCAGTTATTATCCTTCGTCCGTCTATCTATGGACTTTACTTACTACCTTGCTACTTATGGCCGAAGCAAAATATTATTTTTACCTTTTCTACCGTATCTTTGCTTGCCTTTGTTATCTCGACAAAATTTCATTTCATTAGAAAGTCTCGAACAAGAGGGACATCGACGTTTCTCGTTTTTATTTATAATTGAGAAAGCTTTATAGATACACATGTATATTATAAAATATTACGATACGGTAGAATCGATTTTTAAAGCTTAACGCGCAACAGCAAAATCAGTTGTTCGCGAAATTCTATTAACCTACGCGCTTTTAAATTTACTATTAACTTGTACATTTATACATTGTTGCTCTAAATTGACAAAGATGTCTGGATTCTTAAGAGCTTTACTTTTCCTGGTTATTGCATCTCCTGCTTTGTAATTTCCTTTTTTAAGATCGAGCAAATATTAAACGGAAGCAATTTAACGAGATCAAAGGTCGTCAGTGGTTTGATAAGAATCGAAGCGGAAAACTGGAATACCAGACGACCATGGGATGCGTCTCTTCCTTTTTCATTGCCATTTCAGATGCGTTAGAAAGCAAATAAATAATAAAATTAGTAAATCGTACGTGATTCTATAGTCTGTTTATCCTACGACGAACGTGCATTCGCTAATTCCATGTCTGATGCGCGTTTAAGTGGCATATTTATTCCGTGAATCACGCGACTAATTTCGTAATAATGCTAACACATTAAATCTACAGCATTTTTGTTTAACCTCGTTAAAATATCTTAAAAATACTTATCTATTACTATTTTTGTTCCCTTGGTTTTTTAATCGCTACATAATGTTTGTACTTTTATTTAAATACCTATGTATTACACGCGACTTTTTATCGGTTAAAAAGACATTTTGGCTCTAACTTGGCAAACTCTGAAACACGCGATAATCGACTTCCTGCGACTCGAGCGAAGCTGTCCTGATTTTAGCTGTTCGTCGCAATACATAATCGTCTGGGTATACACGATCACCCATCGATTCGTGTTCCAACGCAAATCGATCGCGTGTCATCCGTCGGCATTGAACGACTGTTTGCTCCGAGTACGTGCTTGTCCGTCTTCGAGAGAACAAGCGAACGATTTCGTGCGATACCATCGATCTTGGCGAAAGTTTCTCCAGAAAAAGTACACCTTGATTTACCCGAATTTTTCAACTTATTCTCCCTCATAAATCTATTTTATCGTTCCCTTCTCTCATCTTTCTGACTTCTCCTTCGTTGTTTTAATTTTAATTCGACAAAATTTGCCAATTCTAATTGTTCGTAACTATAATTGATGAAACTGGCCGAGGCATCGATTCGCGAGTGGCAAACGAACGACCGGTTTTAGCGTGAATTTAGAGCGAACGAGAAGTAGCCGATATGACGGCATAAATTACTACGGAGTGGCTCACTTCCATCCGAGGCTTTTCTACAGAGACACGGTAAGCACGCTGGGAAATGTGTTCCCGTAAGTAGCTCATAAATATAATAAATATCTCCGTGTTCGATTACCGGGCCAACGATGTCGCGAATTTATGGATCTACATCGATCAACTCCGCTGAATTGCCTGTTTTCCGCTTCATAGAGAGAGAGCAAGGGAGAAATTCTATCACCTATAGCTCTACGGTTACAATCCATGAAGCAATTCTATGGATCTTAAAACTCACTAGTGGGAAACCTGGGAAATTTTCTATGGACGGTGACGTTTCTCACGCGGAACTAATATTATTCCGGTATCGACGACTCCACAGAAACCTATTCTATATCAGTTCTTCGAGCTCTCAACGAGAACTCTAGAAAATTCTATAGACGTTGAAATTCCTCCTTGGTGGGAAAAATACTTGAAGATCGTACCAATAAAATTCCAATATTTGTAATCCTTAAATCTTGAATCGGATTTCCCTCGCTCGATCGACTAGAAGCTTCGTTAAACTGTAAATTACGAAATCTCGAAATTCGTTGCTCGTCGTATTGGAGAAAAAACAAGATAGCAAGTACTATGAAATTTACAAGAATTATACTTTTACTCGATATATTACATCGTCGTGATTTGCTTAACTCGAAATTCCTTAAGTTCGTTATTTACACGCTAAATCGTTATGCTAAGTTTCTATCGCAAGTAGAATTAAATCTTTATATTTCGTAACAACGACGTAAAAGAAGATCGTATTGGAAAAGAAACAAGATAGTAAGATGAAATTTACAAAAATTATACTTTTACTCGATATATTACATCGTCGTGATTTGCTTAACTCGAAAGTTCCAATAAATTTCCACTGTAATCGGATTTGAATTAAAAATCTCTTACGTCTCGGTCATCGGAATTACACCGTTACGTTATGTATCGTGTGGTTCTGGTTTGTCTAACTTGAAATCCACCTAAATCGTAAATGTACCTCCATATAACAGGAGATCTTTAACCCCATTACTCGTGGACCAGACTGTGCACGCATCGAGCGCTACGGAGATTAAGTGAAACCAGACTCTCGAAAGCATCAACACGCAGAACGTCGGCTGTAAATTACAGCGAGTTATACAGGAGGGAGCTAAAGCCGCGGTAATTGGTACGCATTTACAGATTCGATTTAATTTATCTCAGCTGCGCATATCGATCTCCCCTGCTCAATTAACGATACAAGTATAATACCCCGAAACTAACCGTATCGAAATCGCAATCATCGACTGCAAACCAGACGTTTCCACGTCGTAACGATCTTCACCTCCTAAATGAATCGTAACTCTGTTAGCGACGTTGTAACGTTGTTTTCGATATCGCGCGTTATTACGAATAACCGTTGCGTTCAAAATTTCCATGCTCATAGAAATTCAGAAGATTTCGTAGAATTATCGTTTAGCGAGTTAACGTTTGCGAATTGACTCGAGGAATATTTGATATGTCGTTGGAAATATGGTAAAAATTTCATGAAATTTTGTGCGCCAATGGATAACGAAGGACACGAAGTACTTGATGTCGGAGTTTCTGAAATTCAGAAACGTTAGATTCGACGTGTAGTTTATGATAAATATGTAAAAAGCCATCGTCGTGCAAGTATCTTGCAACGGTATTCTTTCGCCTCGAGAATTTCTCCGTCTCGCAGCAAGAAACCTTTTCACTTGCAATCATTCTTGGAAGGATTTCTCGCAACACGCGCAATGCAACTCCATTCTTCTCGGCCACTTGTTAAAAGCGTCTAAAAGGGCCCTTTTATAATTCACCTATTCCCAATGGCGCTGCAGTTAGAAAAGCATTCTGCGTCGCTAAGAATTTCATTAATTTCCTTCCCCCTTTTTTTCTTTTCCAACCAAACCTTCTTTTACGATGGAGAAATCGAGCTTCCATTTCGTTTCTCTTGGAAACGAAACGATGTAACTTCTTCAGAAACGGAAATTTATCGAGGCAACGGATGAAGATAATTATTTGCCGCTTTTTTTTTTTAGAAAATCAACAACGCAACGAGATACAAAGCGAAGAATTATTGTAGAGAAATAATTACAACTATCAGCGAGGTAAACCGACGCGTCGATATAGAGAGTGTAAAAAATATTCTCAACAGATATTTGAACAAAAATTTGGAAAAATTTGATCATACTGGAAACAAAAAATGTGCTTACACGTACCACCTGCGCCTGTTTAAACAGAGCTTATAATTTTTATCTTGGAAATTTTCTTCCATCTGCAATTTCCGATTCGGTAAATATATGTATATCGCGTGACTAATCTTGTATAGCGTAGTATAACCATTGAATTTATCTTAACGAACAACATATTGCGTTATAAATAAAATTGTATAAAAAACCTCGTGATTCCACGAAATTCCACTTAAGAGGATTAATATTACGAGTAAAATTGTATAGTACTACGTTCGACATATTTAAAAGAACCGTGAATACTTAAAAATCTTTTCGTCAACTTCATTTAGAAGCACAAAAATTATTTAAACCGCACGGTATTCTTTTTCGTATCAAGAAACTCGTATTACCTGTAATAATTCTTTCTTATATTTTCGACCATTTACGACGTGCTTTCAGTATATCTAGTTACAAAAGAAACACCCTGTGTAGAACGAGATTGAAGAACGCGATTACGATAGAGACATCTGGCACGGAGGAAACAAAATGAAAAATATCGAGTAACGGCGTTCACCTTTTTCATTTCGAGGCTCGTTGACAAACGTCGAAAACACTCTCCCGTTGAATCGCTGCATTTGAAGTCGCGGTTCGAATATAATTAGCCACGAACGATTCGTGGATGAAAGACCGATGGATTCGACCGATGGCGACCGCTCGATTGCCTCGATTCAATCTCACTTCCGGTAAATCGTGCCACGACTGCGGATCCGTGGAGAGAATTTAAAAAAAAAAAAAAAGATATGGACCGCGAAAAAATGTCATTTGACAATTTTTGACAGCGACTTTTTCCTGTGTTTGTTATAATGCAAGAAATTTAAGGAGAATTAGAAAGATAATTTTGAAAATGGCATCACGAACGATCCTTGGAACGTTACAATTTGAAGAAGTCGTTGGAATGTTAGAATTTCGAAAAATCCTTCAAGTATGGAAATTTTGAGAAAATTGGAAAATTGTTCGTAATGAAGGAAATGGAAATACGATGCTAATAAGGTGCGTTCGGGCCAAAGGAAAATAATTCTGTCGTGAAAACCACGTATTATTTCAAGAAATCAACTTACGTAAATAATAACAAACGTAATAAACGAAATTACATGAATTCACATGCAAAATAAATCTCGTGATATTACTGTAATAAAACATAATAAATATAATATAAGTGTACAAGGTTACAGATAAAAAAAGACAAATTCTAAAGAAGGTTGAATAAGGAAGATTCAAAGGACGTTAAATATTTCGTTTCGAAAGTTTCACGATCTCCTATTTACAGGAATGAAAGTTGCATTAACGAGCGAACGCGAGCTTCACAGGAAAGAAAAGCAAAAGAAATAACATAGCGCAAAGGAAATCGTTAGGTGAAAGAGCGATTAGCCAATTAATTTATCATTGAACGATCAGTCGTCGAACGCTAGTCGAAAAATCCCCAAAAGGTATAAATTCGAGTGCATCTAGCATTCGTAGCTTCGACATCCACGTTCTCGATCAAGAAAGAAATCTTCCTCTTGAGCGAAAAATCTTCTCGTCCTGAACTTCCATCTCGACTTCGTCCATGTTATTTCCACCATGTCCATCGTCTCGTCGTCTCGTTGACCTTCCCTCACCGTTACATGCGTAACACAGCGAACCAACCACTCGTCTTGCGCGTCATTAGCGTCCAGAGGACTGGACACAATAAATCCTCATTCTTAGCCGGCCTACTTTCAATTAGTAAGGCTAATTGTCGGCGATGATACAGTCGCCCGAGTGGTATCGCGTTTCAACTTGAGAAATTCAACGCAACGTCGTGGGATCCTTGCCACCCGCCTATTTCTGGAGAACTAAACTGCCTCCGCATGGTCATCCACGCAGAATTATGTAAAAGGACCAATTATCGCTAATTCACGGAGTTTATATAAACCTGTTGTACGTTCTTGTCGGATTACTGTCGTGTTTTCTGCTGTTTTGTGCGTGGAAATCGTGTTCTCTTTTCTTTTTTCTTCTCTTGTTTGTGTCTAGGGAAGATCGGCGGAGATTCCTTGACGAGGCGACTCGAGGTTCGAGATTAGTAGACTGCGGCTGTTGACGCGTTTATGGGAAATTTGATCGTGTAAAAACGTGGAGAGTGTAAAGAACGAAAGGGGAAATAAGAATATTGTAAAGTTTAACTTTAAGAGCGTTTTTCCCTTAGAGCGTGAAATTTCTATTTAAATTCTATTTCTTTAACTGCGTCCGTTAATGCAAATATACAGAAAAGCCCGCAATCTATCGATTACGTTGGACAACGTGGATTTGACGGTTTGGTCGAAAGGGTAGAAACAAAGTGGATAACGAAAGAACCGATCGGTAGTTTGGACGTTTGGCAGAAGAAGTTTATTTGATTAAACGTAAAGAACGATTGACCGGATAAGTTAATGACCGAATAAGGGCAGATTACTGTGTATTTTGTTCTCAGTCAGTTGCGTATCGTAGATTTTTCAAGGTAAATTTCAGGCTAAATTTTTTCCCCTCTAAATTGAGATTTATTTTGTCGTTAGTTACATTAATGAGAAGGTATTTGGAACAAGGTAGCTGTACGAAACGCTCCATAAAAGGAAATTAAGCGTTGTAAACGTTTTTCTGACAGACAAGGAACGGGATTAAAATGCAATTTCTTTCCTAGCTTTCTGTATTCTATTTCTGCAATGAAATTTTCCACTCTTTAGGGTCATGCTTTATGGCAACTGTAAAGTGTATCATAACCTATCGTAGCATCATAGTGTCAGTCATAATATGCTACACCGTTTCAAATAATCTTCAAATATCTTACTTGTAAAAGTTTCTTACCAGCAGAGAGAAAGCAAACTGATTTAGATAAATACAAATAATCAACGGCGTAATACGCGAAAGTGAATACGAGAAGAAGAAGAGGGATGACGATAAATCGAATGATTTAAACGAGTCCGTGCGGTCGTTCAATGAAAAGGAAATCCGATTTCTTCGCTGTGCGGTCAAGGAAATATCTCGTGTGAGCCGAGAGGTTCGTAGAGAAGCAAATTGATTTTCGTGTACCTTATCCAACCCTTGCGAAGACACGGAACGGTCCTGGTTCGCGAAAAATAGGGGCGAAAAAATGAAGAAAGAAGGGCGGCGGATGCTAGTTACTCGAGCTCATCGTTATTCTAAAAAAGCATCCGCGAGCTCTAAGATAAATCGCATAATTTATGAAAGCAGCTTCCGTATAATTCTCTGCAGTGTCTGCAGCCGTGATTTGCTTCTGTTTCCATCGGAAACTCATTCCACTGGCAGAGTTTTCCACGTGGAAATAATTGTGCCGCTCACAAATCAAGCCCTACCCTCCTTTCGCCATAAAGGAACGACGATTGAGACAAAGGGATTGGCTTGTTTCTTTCACGTGTTAGCAGCTACTCGCTGTGCAAAACGAGGAACACAGATAATTTTGTGTTTCTTCGGTGTTGGTTCCTTTGATACTAATTTTCGTATCGAATATCCTTGAAGTACCTGCTGCGGTATTTCAAGAACACGGAAGAACGATTAATTTGAGAAATTTGTAAATGAGAGCATTAACGATGGAACTAACAGAGTAGTCGGAATAATCGAATGATTTCGATGAGAATTTTTCATGATCCGAATGACTTTTTGGAAAGTATACGGATAATAGTTTGTTTTCTTCTTTTGCATCATATATCTTATCGTGTGTTTTTCATTTTGATTTGACACAAACTTTTTACTTAGAATTCTAATGTTAATAGAGAATTGTTTTTAGCGCTGATTAGGGTAAAGAGATTGGTTTGGTTCGTTTGTTATGCGAATCGACGGAGGAAATTTCTTTTTCCATCGATGCTAGTTCCCCCAACGCTAATTTCGATACTGGATATCTTTGAAATATCAACGCGTTTGATGGACTTAGGTAAAGAATGGTATAAATAACAAGTATGTTCGATTTGAGAAATTCTTGAGTTCCGAGTCTCGTTATTTCGGCTGTTAGAGTGGTGAAAATTACGAGTTTATAATTTTTCCACAACGATTAATTTCTGCAGATCTCCCTGTCCGTGTCGACTTTTTGGTTTCCATCGTTATAATTGTAAAATGATTTAATATTTTTAACATCTGCGCAACAGCAGAATATTTCTGGAAGAGTACACAGATAGAATAACATTTTTTCATGCTTTCTAGGCGTGGAATTTTTTGTAGTACGTTGTAAAAAAATATAAAAGATAGGAAAAAATAATTTTTAGAAAAAGGGGGACAATTTAATCAAGAGTTGGCGAGTTCCTTTATTCTATTCGACATACAGCAACGTAATACCTGTTTTTGTCGGGTATTGATTTTTATGCGATTTAAAAAGAAAGGAACAACAGAAGAGAGAAAGCAAAATGGTAATAGCAAGAGAAAAAGGAATGTTTTGGGTAAAGGTTTGAGTTACGAGTTCCATATTTTTCCGGCGGGCCGGAATCACGCAAGTTTTTCAGCCTCTCCAGTCGATTTTCCATTGAATTCGAGAGCTTCCTCGCATACAGATATCGATATTTTTCTTTTCTCCCTATTTATTTTTTGTTTGTTTTTTCCGCATTGTACGAACGATCGAAGGAGGACAGTATCTAACGTTTCGCTTCTGAGCGCCATTAAAATCTTCTATACAGTAAAAGCATTTAAATAATGAGAATTCAAACGATAGAAGTTCTTATTATACTTTTAATAAAAATAGGTCGCAATATCTTCTTTTGTCCTTGTTTCAACCCATTAGGGATTGAGCAATAAAATAATACAGAGAAATTGATTAAACATGATATTATCGAACGAACAACGAGCGACGAAGCTCTAAGTGTTCGACAATTAAAACATTTTTTAAATAAGGAAATTAAAAAATTGGCCAGTTGGAAGAATAGTTAAAATTAATTGATCGATAAGAATATCATCAATTAAAAATTATTTCTACAAAGTTATAATTATTATCGTTCGGTCCGTTCACCGTTGCGTTACAAAAATTAAACAGACGAGATACGTTAGTTTTTAACTATAAAATATTCGATTGCGACGAGTTAAATCGTGGTGTTGTTTTCAGAAAATTACAAAGAAATCTATCATCTCTTTTCGTTATTCCGTATGAAGTTGTTCACATGGGATCGTTCAGTCACGATTTCATTCCTAATACATTCGATTGCTATTTCGTTTGACGCTCGCGTGACACTTTTTGCATCGTCGACGAGAAACCGCCTCTCGAATCGTCGACGAACAATCGAACGTTAGTTTGCGGTTACGAGTTAATCGCGTAATAACAATAGCCGATTGACTTTCCGTTTTATTGATTGTTCGCTCGCCGAACGAAAACAATATCGTGCGATTTAAAACAGAGAAACGTGAAAAAGGTTGGCAGGAAAAGAATAAAGTGAATTAAAATTCAAGAATCTTTGCAGAAAGAATTTAATAGCAAGTTTTACGATACTCTACATTTTTTAAATATGAAGTTTCCGATTTTCCCAAAGTATTTGAATCCGCGCAAACACTCGCAGTTCACATTCCAACTAAGATTTAATTCGATCAAATTTCAGTCTTAAGCGACTTAAAGGAGAATTAACGCTAATTCCACTACTCATTGCGCGTTAATTAATCACTGGAACTGCTAGTACGCGGCACGAACAACACGTTCGAGAAATCGTTTGCCGGCCAAACGTGCCACGATGAAATATTAGGCGTGAACGTTTTCAACGATCCTTTCCCACTGAACTGTACGAGAAATCGATTAACACCAGGCAAGACTGGATAATAACGTTTCTGTCGAACGGATCGCCTCCGTTGAAAAACGCTATACGTTAGCTTCGCGACACTGTTCGCGCGTCAAACGTGTCGGCATTAAGGGAATGGCGTATATCCGTTGGGGAGATTTAGACGACGAGGTCAATCAGGATCAATCGTGTTGTAATTGGATCGTCCATCGTAGAAACGGATAAACAATATCGGGAACGAGCCGATATATCGGCCGAGAATCGTTGATTTCACGACAGATACTTTTGCCCCTCTGTGTGTGATTCTTCTACAAACCGCTTGGTATATCGCGAAACTGTCGTTCGTGTGTTTATTGGAAAATAGGTTTTGATGGGTTACCGATACCAAACCAATGTATTTTTAGGTTGTTACAGTAATAAGCGTCGTTTCGGAACAAATGGTATCGATAGAGGTGTAATTTGTCTTAAAATAAATAGTTTTATTCAAAGAAAAAATCTTAATTGGAACTTCTTTTTGCGATTGTGTTAGGTTGTATTCTTGCCAAATAAAGAATCCGTAGATATTTATCTTCTTAATTTTCATTTCTTTATTTTTCTAAATTTAGAACTTGATAAAATTGACGATAGTATTGTATTATAGAATATTAAGTATTATAAAATTATTGTGATATAAGATATAAGCCTTAAATAATGTAACGAAAAATTGAGAAATCTATCCTTTCTCCAAACCGTTCGGAGTGATTCACAACCTCGAAAGACAAGAATTTATTCGAACGACCAAAGAGTCCTTTTCAACGCGCGCGCCCAACGATCATCGTTACGTCGTTTACAGTCATCGTTGCATCGATCTTTGCCCCGGCACAGTCATTCGTCAACGTCGTTCGAATTAAGATAGCCTCGTCGGGGAACACGATCTGCTCCATTTAGACGAACAGTTCTTGGCGAAACGAAATTGTGAAACAATAAAAAATCTGTCGCGTCAGGCGAGAACTATGAGTTGATCGACGGCCAGTGAAGGGTGAAACGAGCTTTTTGCAACCGGCCGCAAGTTACAAAGCTATCTAAATCAAAATGGTAAAAATATTGCCTGAACGATGTCGCCGCGAACGACGCTGCCATCGTGAAATTTGGATACGAATCGCTTGGGTGCATGATCGCAGCTTACGATCGATTTGTTCTTCGTTAATCAGTCTTTTTCCAAGCATGTGCACAACGTGATATTACGCGTAAAGTTACGTGATAAAAGTGGAATGAAGTTTCTTCGTGGGAAAGCCTTCTTCTTAGGAGAATTTAAATTAAGAAATTATCTTCATCGCGAGATATCCAGAAGAACAAGTAATTCAAGGATCGAGTTAACTCGTCCTCTTTGGTTAACAGGTTATTCGTCGAGCGATTTCGAAATCGAAAAGTCGACGAATTTCTGTTTACAATTTCCTCCATATAGAGCAAGATACGAGTATTGGAGTCGGCGAGTAAAATAAACAACGAAATAACTTCGAAAAATAGAACAATTGTACGATAAAATATCATATAGCCGTCATAGAGCTATACTCATTTCCTCGTTCTCGATATTTTTTCTCGCTAAACCTAAAATATTAGGTTGTCCGAAAAGTGTCTTTCTTCTACAGACACGTTTTTTACATCGATGCATCTTTATACAAACATGAGACCTAATCTGTCGAACGTTGTGATCCTTATTTTGATAGAACAAAATGGATCACACGTAATTCGATAAAATAATATAAAATGGAAAATATTGTGCATCCATTATTTCCTTATGAAACGAAAGAAACTTTTCGGACGACCTAATACAAATCATTTCCTCGTTCTTCCATTATTGCATCAAAGATTAATAGTATAATCTCATAATACGCACCGAGTTTGGTTATTCCGTGCAAAGTTCAGGACCGAATCCTAAAACGTAGAAACTCGATCGACTCGAGTAGCTGTATCTTAGCTCAGAGAGGCGAAAAACCTGAAGCAGAGCGAAATCGTCGATGAAATAACGTCTGCGTGTACGTATCGGGTTCATTAATTTCATTCTTGCTGGTTGCGCGTTTCCCGCTTGCAATTATCGGTGGAAAATCAGCATCGAAAGATAAAACGATGAAAACGGATGGAGAGTGACACAACTGGGAGCGACGCGACTGAAATTTTAGCTTTAACATTATATGATATCATTAAACCGAGCAACATCTACCTGCATCGCTCACGTGCACGCAATTTGCCTTACAAATATTATCTCTGTAAACGATTAACGAATTATCGAGTTTTCCATCGTACCGCGCTTGCGATTTTTCTGCTTAAACCTTCGAATAATTGCAAGCATTATTTCCTCCTTTTCGTCCTAGAACATTTTATATTTATAACGCCGACTATGTGCAATCTCACGAACCGTTGTATATTTCCTGACGATTATTAAGAACAGATTATGAGAAAATTTCGATCGGTTATTGCATGTACAGCTGCGATACGTGTAACGGTTTGAGATTGTCGAGGATATGGCATTTGCTTATTGGAATTTCTGTTTATATCTATATTTGCTAATTAATTTGGTCGTAATATAATAGTGTAAATATGTTTATGGAATGTATTTGCTGTCTTGTATCGGAACTTCGCTATTAGATTATAATTGATACGCAGAATGTGTAGTATGATTGCGATATTGAATTATCGAATGATTCGTATTGAACGGATTAATAAAAGATAGAGAATGACATTTGTTTGAAGTAGAACTTTGCTGGAAGGATCGATTTCAAAAACGTATAGTACGAAACTGTAAATATTTTCACGAACAGATAGTTAAAAATGTACTTACAGTCGCTTATCAACGTCTCTGCCATCGTATTAGATATAATCGTAATAATTAGTCATTAGTCATAATATTATTCGTGAATTATGTCCGGAACTTTCCTGCAAGCCTTCGCAATTATACTACTCGCATCCTCTCTTCTCTTCTCTTCTCTTCTCTCTCTCTCTGTCTCTCTCTCTCTGTCTCTCTCTCTCTCTCTCTCATTTAATTACCTTCATACAATCCCTCTACTATTTGCCACATCTATAATACCGTGTGGCTTATAGGAAATAATTTCGCGACTCGAAGAAATGTAACGAATGCTTCATAACAGTAGACGCAGAACACTATTTTACACAGCAGCACGATCTACACCACTCGCATTCTCAGCTCTACATATGACAACGGGACTGCAAAATGTTTATGCACTTACGACAAATTTGAAGATACAGGAACATACTCGAACGCAACGTAACAAACGAAAAACATGGTATACAAAGTTATATAAAATATCTGAAATAAATAAATAAAAGGTTTTAATCGAATTAAGTTGCCTGTATCGAAGTTACATAGATATTCGCGGTCTGATAATAATAGCAAGTGTTGCTTGTTCCACGTAGCTAAGCGATCTACGGTAAATAACATTAATCGCTTTAACGATGGTACATTTATTCATAAAAAAAGGTCAGATTTAAAAAACGCTTAGACACGTGCCCGGCCAATAACGTTCAGCTTACAAAAGACGTCTTAAGACGTCTAAAGCCGGTTATTAAAGCTAATGTTAATAAACATTTATCCGGTTTCCACTAAATCCTTGCTTCTTTCATTAGGGAATGTTCTCCGTGAGTGAAAAGCAACAAGTATGCCAGCTGTTCTTCGTCCAAATCATCCTAATCGTCCTAATGGGCGCGTTGATGACGTACGGACCCGAGGCGGACGCTAATTCGCTAAAAAATCACGGACAGACAGGTCTGTATGAGTTCCATAAGAGAGTGCATACGAGCGACGAGTTATACTTTATACCATGTAACCTATCACAACGGCCAGCACGCCGTTATTATCGTTGAATATGTATCTCGTGACGTCGCGTCGAAAAATATACACGCTCATTGTACATTAATTTTGGAAAATTTTCATCCGTGATTCTCTTTACGATCCAATGATCACGACGCGAATAAATCTTGCGCAACAACGAGAATACGCAAATAAATGCGAATAACCTGGTTTTTCTAGCACATGACGTTCGTAAATGTTAATGGAATTGATAATACACGTGGAATTTGAATAATTTTTTTTGGTCCTTTACGAAGCTTTTTTACCCATAATGATCGAAACGTCGATCAAACGTAAAGAAATCGATAAAAGTTGGCGGTTGGAGGTTAAATAACGTAGAAAATTTTGTGATACGTAAAAAGAGGTAACACGGAATGTTCGCTTTTAGTGATTTTATTGAATAGCGTATTTTGTTGGTGGCAAATTGATCGTGAAACTGCAGAACCATCGTATCGCAAAGGGTTACAATTACCACTTTTTATCATTTACATAGGCAAAAATTTGATACTTCCAGTCCAATGACTTTCCTTTGTAAGCGTTAAGTATAGAAGGTAATTAAATATAAACGGTAGTACACGGTTTCCTTTATCGGTCTAATTTTGTCTCGGTGAAGGAAGAAGGAAAGCATCCCAAGACGAAGAAACTGTCGCTTCTTCCTTCCTCCCTTACCATCAATCTACCATTATCTCTAGGCAAATTACAAGACACACCGGGTGAAATCAAACGAAGAAAGGAAAAGACAAACGAACAAGATCCAGGAAGCAAACAATTACTCACTCTCGTCTCTGTTTCTCTTTACTTTCCTTTTTTTATTCCTTTACTCGGTCGCGAATAAAGTTGCACCGTGTCGTGTCGCGATAAATTGAGAAGGAAACGATCTTTGCGTCGTATTTTCCTTAAATATTGTTTCGTATATTTCGTATATAATTCTAAATGACTGGACTCATTTTCTTTTCTCGGTCGCAGTCGCAAAAAATAAATAGATCGAATTTTCATAAATATCCACAGTTGAACGACGAGTCGAAATATTAATGGAACTTGTACGTCGAATATCATACAGTTCGCGTTCCATCGGTCTAAATCAAAGTGTCACGAGAAATATACTGTTCTAAAGATCGTTAAAGTAACTTCTCTTGGAAGCATCGTTATCCTCTGGCAACGTTAACGTAGACCACCTTGAGCTACGTATCTTGAGCAACGTTCGAAGAGCATCGAAGGAGGAAAAGCGAAGAACGTTTCCGTCGTTCCCGACGAAGGGAAAGTAACGAGAAAAGAAAGATGTCCTCCGGCATGGATCCGGTGGATATTCATAAAATTTCCACACCGTCGTGGCGTGCATATAACTGAAGGAGTAATTAAACTTTCAGGCGACCACGGCCGGAAGCACGTCAAGAAACCGGATACAGACCCGTTACGAGTTTATCCGAGTGAGTATCCGAACGAATTTACTTAATTCCATATTTATATTCGCCCCGTGAGAAACGAATCCCGGAGAGCTCTGTCTTTGCCTTAACGAGAACGAACCTCGGCCTCGACTTTGAAGTCTAGCTTGTAACAAGTTCGGGGTTTATGGCTCCTCCACCTGTATACGCTATACTTTGGCAAACGGAGAATATGCAGAATGTTAGAATTATGTTACCAGCCCCGTAGCATACGATCTTCTTTCATAAAAATGCTGATCTCGGTTTTATATGCAGCTTTTGCGTTCTTTGATTTATAACGCAGAAGTTTCTGATTAGTTTCTGTATAATTATTAAGAAATTATGAAAACTGAAATGCAAGTACTATCCTCTTAAATCTGCTTTTCTACCAAGAAAACTACTTGATGTTTGATGTTTGAAATGGCTCTCGAGTTCTTTCTGATTTTCGTTATTTACAAAATAATTATATACGGTCGCAAATATCCACGTACGATATTTCAAATAAAAAAGACACCAACGAGTATGTGAATTTAATCGTAAACGAAAGTATATAACGTCGTTTAAAAAGAGAAGGGGTAACCTTGAGCTTAAAAGAAATAAGGTTCTGTTGTTGGGATCTACTCCGTCTATCTGAATTATCTAAATTGCATGAGAATAATTAATAACATATTCTCGTATAATAATTCTTCGCTTGAAACAATATTAACTCGGGTAATCGT
Organism: Bombus flavifrons; assembly: GCF_040668555.2. NCBI lineage: Eukaryota > Metazoa > Arthropoda > Insecta > Hymenoptera > Apidae > Bombus > Bombus flavifrons. Next base: position 13,314,421 of record NC_138450.1, read on the forward strand.
TTCCTGCAAATCTCAAAAATCCGACTAACGCGTCGCAGAATTTCGACGTCGATAGACCAAACTGGTTGTCTGCTTAATAATAAATCCAATCCGGTCATATTCTTTCGCGAGCTCTATTAATTTAATTCACTCTTTGACTCTGACCGGACGTTTATTCGAGGTCGGCCCGAATAATCCGTATGAATTCGTCCATTTACTTTGTCGCTTGGAGAATTTGAATAATGCCACGTTGATTTCATAGCTAATGTCCCCGTGAATAATTTTATCGAAGATATAAAACGCGATGAATTATCGAACGAGATCAAAACCAACCGATGAAGAGAGACTTGGAAATCGAAATTTGGATTTTATTGAAATATTTTAATTAACGTCGAGATCGTCGAAATATTCTCCATCTAAATATAAAACTCCACGTACTTGCTTACTTCGTGACGACAATAAAAACGATGCCGTATAAAACAATTTATCGTGTGAATTTGTGTTTGATAGTTATGCGTAAAATAAGTAATTTATTAATTGCAATTTGTCTTGAAATTTCCGACGTGTCTTCATTTAGAAGGAACGCTAAGATTCGAAATAAAGAGAAAGCAGTTGCGATTAAAAAGATTCTAAAAACAATTAACTTGCGCTAAAGAGCAAAAGATTTCACACTATAATTTCAACAAAGTTCACGAGAATCGTTTCACACCGATCTCTCCACCAGTCTGGTTTAACAGATATAAGAAGAAAATATAAAAGAAGACAACATGTAAAACACGTTCTAACCGGAAATATTCGCAACATATGAAACTCGTGAAAATGGTAGCAGAGGCAACTCGCGTCGCGAAATAATAGAATTTGCGAGACTAGGATCGTGGTAGAGGCCGTTTAATTGGAGGCTGGGTACCAAAACGTAAGCACAGCCGGAAGTTAACAACCGCGCCGGCATTATCCGGCGAAGAACGACAGTGACTGGCGAGAACTTTCCAGGATCCGCTTTCACGCGCAGCGAAACGCGTAAAACGCGAGTTTAGGTGTTCACCAGTGCCGTTTAGTCTTATAATTAGATTTTTCTTTGCTCGTAAATAATAAAAGTTGTATTAATATTTCGGAATCTAGAGTAAGAAACAGTTACATACCGATAACTCTACAAGATAGCGTGAAAAGTATTTTCTTTTGGAAAACACGTAATCAGCCACGGTAGTCTTTGTACGTTATATTTCTACTGAAACCAAATTCTATTAATTTAAAGAATTGGTGCATATTACGTCAAGAAAATCAACGAAGAATTACTTTGAAAACGGAAGAGCAAGCTCAAAATGTAACAAAATCTATAGCTCGAAAGTTGCGGATCGCAAACTTCTCTTTCGCAATTTTATAACTTTACGTTAAATAGCATGATTTGTAAACTTCCGATTTGTATAATTTATGAATTTCTGATAGAACTGTAGTATCGGGGATGAAAGGCCTAAGAGTATCGGGTGAACCATAAACATTTTTTTTTTCTTTTTTATTTGGTTGACTATTTACGATCAATTCTCATTGAGAATTATAAGTAAATTCTTTTGGCGTGGTACTGTAACTTGGATTATAATAGCTTATAGTATGTTTGATTCTAGTTGAATCTAATGCTTCAATCTAAAGGGTATTGTCTTTTTAGTCTGCGGATCTGATCCGTCGTGTCAAGTAGTTGGGTAGCTAATGGGTTTTGGTGATTGTTAACTCTTATATTACATCTGTTTCTGAACTCGTATATTTCTTCTTTAACCGTGGGTAGCCATAAACATTGTCGCGAGAGAGCCGAGGTATCGACAGGCCCATCAATGTGTCGTAGGTCCTTCGATCGAATAGTTTCATAGAAAATCCCTACGTGAGCCTGGCCACGTGCGGATGCGGGACACGTGCGTGGTGGGCCTAAGAAAAGACAAAGGAATGCTAGGACAGGCAGTGTCAGTGGAGAAGCCAGACAGTGTGAATCGAGAAGTCAGGGAGTGCGAGTTGCGTCGTCGAGATAGTGTTGCTAGCGTTGTCGAGAGAGTGTGGTCCGCGTGAGAGAGAGAGAGAAAGAGAGCGTTGGATCCGTGGTGACGAGAGTCGCAAATTAACTATTGAGTTGTCTAAATTATAGTACGTTATTGCGATTAGTTCACGTTAAACAGCCATCGTTTCCTGTTCAATCAACATCTGTACAATCCATTCATTGCAAATAAATCATAATTATTATTTACAATACTACAGAACTTTATTGCTAGTCGTTTAATTACTCAACGAACGAAGCCAATTTACTCGTAGATCTATAGTTTTACTAATATGTTGATTTCACCTTCGATAGTACGACCAACTGACTTGCGATCTACAAAATTTTCTTCTGAAAAATTTGCTTTTATAATCGAACTGTATTGTTCCTTAACTAACTACAGTTACTTGATTCGACTAACTTACTTGCAGAACTTCAATCTTCTCGATATGAGCGTCGACTAAAGTAAACAATGCTCTACGCAGTCGCTCTCCTTAATCTCATTAATAATATTGCTTCAACTATACAAAAAAAGAGCTCATTTACCAACGTTTCAATTCTACCAATTGCTAGCAAAAACGTCGTCTCACCAAACTGAAACTACAAATTACCAATATACCAAGATATATCGAACGACACGTAAGCCCACACATAAACTCGCATATTAGGTCGTCCGAAAAGTTTCTTTCGTTCCATAAAGTGATAATAGACGAACAATTTCTGTTTTATATTATTTTACCGAATTAGGTGTGATTCATTTCGTTCTATTTCTATTATTACATTCGCGCATAATTTGATAAACTAATATAAAACAAAAAACATTGTGCGTCTATTATTTCCGTCTAAAACGACAGAAACATTTCGGACAACCTAATACGTATCTTTGATAATAGCACCGCGAATGGAGCCAGGCAATCGCATATTAAGCAAGATGTGCACTCGAGACTTCGTGGCGATCGAACTTCCATAAAAACAGAAGGAGCACGCGTTTCTTCCTCGTTGTTCTTTCCCGTCGTCTGGAATCGAATTCATTGGAATGTTTAGTCGATAGGTGATACAAGTTCGCGACGCACCGAGACGAAAGCGAAGAAAGAGGCCATAGGTTTCAACTCCCTCATTGATTTACAAAATGCCACCGATTTTTATCGGGTTTATTCAAAAGACCGTGGTTCTCCTGCGTAGCTCGTATATGCACTGTGGCATACCAGAACCCCGTGGATGCGCTACGGATCGAGTATCGTAAGAGTTACCAGATAGAATTCCGATAAACAGTGAACAGAAGAGGTGGTCGGTTACCCAACGTCCTCCTTTGCAACGAGAATCGACGGTTAAGCGAATTCGACGTGCGTTAACGAAGGGGAAAAAGCTGGATACCATTTCAATAGGTTTGTTTCTCTTTATTTTTGCGCGAAATCGATACAGCTCGCGTGTCTTCGTTCCTTTCCCTTTTTGTCTTGTTGCTTCTTCTTTTTCTTTTTTTTTTCTTTTTAATTCTTCCACTATCGTACCGTATTTTATTACGAGGCAAAAGAATAAAAACTTGATTAATACGTTCGGTGATTTATTAAGTTAAAAGTGTTCTAACTGGAAGGAAAGTACTCTATCGTTGTGAAAGAAGTGACAGCTATCTATCCAAAGTTCAGCGTGATCTATCAAAGCAGCGTTCAAACGTTACCGTTGTATTATTCGTCGTCTACCAAGAGATTCGTCTAAACTAAAGGACTCGCGAACGACGAAGAAAGGAAATTCTATCGAATCTGACTTTCCTCCCTTTTCAAAAGAGATTCGCGTCGTTCGAAGAGCTTAACGTTGAATCGAAACGCGTGATCCAAGTGACGAAGATCCATCGTGACTCGCAGCCGGAGAATTAACCCTTTGCACTCCTATGTGACACGACATCAGTTTTTATCTCAGGAGCTCCTTTGTCGAGTCCCACTCGATATTTTTTCAATCCCACCCTTCTTTTGTGCAACGCGCGAAAGAAAACCAGGATTGCATCCTGGAAATTGTTTCAAGATATATGATACGCTTAAAAATGACAAAATACAACAATAGTGTGAATAAAACTGGTATTTAAGTGAATTTCTTTCTTCCTTTATTTATTTAAATCGTCTTATTCCTTAGTTAAAGTAAATTTCAAATAAAACACTTAAAAGCGTTGAGAGTTGCTGGTAACGAAATTGAAATAAAATTCAGAGTGCAAAAGGTTAGAAAACCCGCTGGAAAAGATAACAAAACCTCGGCAACTCGATTCTTCTTGAACTGCGTCGTGAGAAAAGGAATGCAAAAATCCTTACCTACCCTAGTATCGTCCGATACTAATCAAGCATCCTCGCAACCAATCAACCCTTGAAACCCTCTAAAAACCGAGAAGAAGTTGGATATAATACCGTGGAAACGATAACTCCCAGGGGACGTTGAACGAACGAGCTGGAATCGTGGTTCGACTCATAGATCCGATTCATAGATTCGATTCATAGAAACGAGAAATGGTTAAACCGTGGCTGTGGCAGGTGACGAGGCTACGCGGAGAGGAAAAATCACCCCCTGGGTGCCAGAGAGTGCCGTGGTAATTTCGCGGCCAGCGTTGCCCGCGAAGAAAAGCTTTCTCACGAGGGTAAAGGGAAAGCGGAGGAAAGGATGACGACGTCGAACAGCCTATGGAACGCTATCGTGCTCCTCTTTATCGAGGGCTTTCTCCTATGCGGTTTTTTGGCTACGTTCGATTACGCCCCCGAGGCGGACGCCGGTAACAGGCAGAACAGCTACTCGCCTCATCTAAATGGAAAACCAAGCTCTTTGCCGGTCACGTACACACGTAAGTCCTACGATCTCGGTCTCTCTCGATGGGGACCTCCCACGGCTTTCTACCCTTATTCGTCTTCCTCTTTTGTATTTTTATTCCCTTTTCCCTCCCTCTTTCTCATTTTTCTTCTTTTACCTGGTTCAACGTATTTGTGGTGGTTAGTTGGTGGAAGTAGAACGTTCGTAATAAAACACGATCTTTCTCTTATATTTCTGAATAATACTGGATTAGTTACATGGTGCTGTAAATACACGATCATCCGTGTAAGCGTTGAAACGCCCACGGCACGTCCACGGTAATTAAGCGTGAGACGAAAATTAAAGATACCAGAACTACTTTGAAAACTTCCGTTTCGCGAAAACTCGTCGAACCAGATATCCTTATCCGTCGTCTCGAATAATCAAAGAAAGCCGAAGCTCCTATCGTTTTCTTTGTGCCGTCTCTGTTCCCGTGCTTTAAATTTCAAATATTTAATCGTATTTCGCTTTCGTAAATATTTAGCCATTATACCTGTACAACGTAATTTTACATAAAAGATAAAAATCCACCAGGCGCCTCAAATATGTATTTATATCTTGAGAAACGAACAAATGCCAGACAGAATATTTGAACTAAAGACGGTTTCTTCTTCAAACGCGGTTTTCTTATTCCTGATTTTTGCCTTATTTCGAACCGCGGAATCTCGCCGAGCACGCTTCAACCACGAATTTCCACCCACTCTGCCGTATATACGTTTCCTTCTTCATTTTCTCGTTGCGATTTTTACCCCTCCAACGAGAAACTACGCGTTTTTCTTCGGTCTTCTTTCATCGTGCGGTTTCGTGAAAGATCACGAGCAACGAAAGACGGCGAGGAAATCGTAGCCAGTGAAAGATAACGAGAGGCAGGGAGACAGATACGCTTGCGTAATATTCCGTGGAACTCGTGTATACCCGTGGAAGGATGTAAAGAGTCGACGCCAGGGCTTAACTTTATCCATGGAGTCGGATAAAGTACGTATATTAACGTCGTACGGCTACACCAGAAACCTCTTTATAAGATATGGCCGGCACTGTGTTTCGCCAAATCGTCCTACGCCGTCGTTCGAAACGACCAACTCTCCACGATTACGAAATCGTTGGTTTCTTCGCTGACGATAATCGTCATGATTTCGTATAGGCTTCTTTTGTTTTCGTGTGCCGGCTGTTCGTCGAATTTTTTAATTCGATCGTCTCTCTTTCGCGAGACGTTCGTGTCGTTTCTGCGTACGTTTTCAAAGATTCCATATTTTGCGAATTAAACGCACCTGAAAATGCCGAATTCCTTGTTAAATTCAACGCTATCGAGACGCCTGCGATTCTGGCACGTTTGAAAGAATTTCAAGCTTCGAGGATCGTGTCGAATTTAACTTTAGTAAAATATTGTCAATTTTTTGCACGAATCTTTGTAGCCCTGGCGAGCCTTAAAAAATTTGAAGCTACGGTAAGCAGATAGAGTTGACGAAGTTCGTGTTGAATTTATTATGATTTTACTGAAATATTTACAACTCTTCTTCTGAATTCTGAGAGGCGCAAAATAGCTGTTTTTTATGGATTCTAAGAGATTCAAAGTATGAAGACCGTGAAAATCGGATGTGTTTGTAAATGGTTGATGAAGGAAGTTCTATCGAAGCTGAGATCGCGTTTGATCGTTGAGATGGGAGTTCGTGAAAAAAGAATGGAAACGAGGATGCTTGTTTTTTATGATAGACGCCTTTAGGGAAATGAAAGGAGAAGCTTCCAGTAGCATCCAGAGGTGGAAACGTGCCATTCCTTCAAAGCAAGAGTTTCATTGTTTATAAAGTCCGTTACTCAAACGTTCCGTTTCATTCATCTTAGACTGGCAATTTCCTCAAACGCGTACATTTAAATATTCGTTGAAAACTCGCAACTTGAGTCAAAAATCCTTCCACTTGGTCAAGAAAAGTATTTTTTGTTGAAAAATATTTCGAACGCTCGATCTAACGAATGATCGCGTGATTTAGTAGTCGTCTGTAAATGTTCTCTGTCCTTTTTAGGATCGTATTACGTAAAATAACAAACTACTCGTAACAAGCTACGTCCTTGTTCTTGACAAAAATGTCCTTTCTTCCTAAAGTTATAATTTCGAGGTATCTTTCCTCTCGCGTTTCTCCGTTAGAGACATGCGATCGAATGGAACAAAACGCTTTGAAAACGCGTAGAAAAATATAGATATTATAATCGAAGATTTTAATCTTAACACATTGACGTCGCCAGATGTGAATCCACGTCTTGAGTTTCTCGAGCGTCGCCGATGGCACACGTGGAAGGACGTTCTTTTTATTTTTTCCAACGTTTCCACATTTTCCATTTACATATTTACCCTGTAAAAATGTGCGGGTGGTGAGACTACGTGCACGCTGCAGCATACCGACGTCAAAACGTTAACATTGCAAGGAACAGTATCAACAAATTCTGCAACAATCCACCTATTAAAAATACCATTCGGTCCAAAAATTCCAACATTAAAATATCTTTCATCTTGCGTCGAGAAAAGTTCTACAAAAAGTTCCGATAAAAGTATAGGTCTAAAAGAACTGAATTCAAAGCGACGTATAAAGATACATATTGCAAATCAATATCTCTAATTTTAAACTCGCAAGGAACAGCAGCAGAACAATTTCTGTCGCAACGTGTACGTTAAAAATATCATTCCACAACGATTCCATCAAATACGGGATACGATTAGTTTAAGATATTCTTTGGAAAAGACAGTGTACGATAAACTTCGGGATAAATATGTAACGGGGAAATACAAAAATAAAAAGGTCTATAAGAGAGTTTGGCAAAGACGAGATTCGGATATAACTGTGACTCGACAATTTGGTGTAGATTCGCGAATTCCAGCAAACGATAATAACACGGTTAAGGAGGTTATTACACGCGTAAACGTAACAGGGACGCCAGTGTCTCTGGAATTTCGAAGGCGGAATAACGCGGATGAGCACGTGGTCAACACTTTATCCGGTGGAATCTGAATTTCAAAGTGATACTTTGCGTAGATTACGTAACTGGGTCTGCGGGCAGCGGCATAATTGGCGGGCTAATCTCGTTGCTTCTCAAAGATTATAAATTTTCAAACGTCTACGGCCAAGCCAGGCGCGTGTTTTCTCATGGAAATCGGTTTTCGCGCGCGCCACCAAATTTCCTTCTCATGGAAATCGCGACTGTTACGGAGGAAGGCTTGGGAATGGTCTGCGAACGATACGGAAATGTAGGCGTCCTATTGTCGTCGTCCGTTTGAATGCAACGTCGAGAAACAACGCTTTCTCTTCGACGAAACGTGGCAGAAAATGCGGTAAAAGAAATTTGTTTACTTATCGACTCGTCAACGTTACTTCTATCGTATTCAGAAACGTGGGCTAAAAAAACGAAAGAATAATTGGAAAGAAAAGTTACTTGGTATTTTCTGTTTCTGAAAGTTCCAGTTCCGAAAGATACGAGATTCGAGTTCATTTTTCACGAAGAAACGAAAGGTAATTCGAGGCTTGTTAAAAATCGATACGCATTTAGTAACGCGTGCCTTTGAATAATACGAGTAGCTAATAACGATCGGTAATTGAAATTCTGGCATTAATGTTTCATAAATGTTATTATCGATATTTCCAGCTGAATGATTTAAGTCTCTTTTTATAAATTCATTTGTAAGTTCACGTTTTTTATAGTGCGCTCTTAAACCAGCTTTATACCTCTATAAACCGGACCCGACAAAGGGTTCTTCCACCATAATTTCCTTCCAATAGGAACTCGTAACGAACAATTTCTTCCCCTTTCACCACTTTGTTATTCGTTCAGCGTACAAAACAGCGTACAATGTAAAAAGAAAGAGCAACGGTGCTCAGCAGGGCCGAATAAATTGCATTCTTTAAAATTGTACTACGTAATCGAGCGACGATTTTCCATTTTTCGTTTTCGCAACTCGCGATTTTTATTTATCCTATTTTTACAACCTACAATAAATTTCTTTCATACCGGTCTAATGAAATATGCGATAAAAAAATACTTCCACTTCCGTGAAAAAGAAACGTTACAACAACATCTAGCGTAATTAGTAAATACCAATATTCTCACCGAGGACCCTCTTTACACGGTTACGTGTTTAAATTAAATTTCGAAAAATAAAAGCATAAACGTATCTGGATATAAATGAGAAATATCTATGATGTTAACGATATCCACGGGTGAAATAAAGGGATCGTGCAAATGAAAACGACAAAACCAAATCTTTGTGGAAAAATGATGACAGATAAAAGCGTTCGTGTCGTCATTTTATTGCGAGAATTCGCGCGATATGGCAGAGATCGATCAGCTCGAATTAACGATAAAACGATCGATATTGCGAATTTTGAATACAATACGGGTTTCTCCATTGCAAGTGGATGGATCGCGAATCCTTTGTTTACACGTAAACGTATTAAATAAAGACGGTGTGGTTGAAATCGTGGTGGAAAATCGTTTCTCGTACGAAAAAGATACGCAGCGACGCGAAACGTGTGAAATTTGCCATTCCGGGAAAAACTTTTGCGCAATCCATGCGAAGCTGGACCAAGTTTGACACTATACGTACCTGTTTATATACAAGTTGCAGGCTTAAGTTTCGCCAACTTATACCAGCTGGATTATGCCACGCTGCACAACGCGCGTTGAAAGGTCACGGGTTTTGAAAAAAATCGGAACGTTGGCTGAGAGTTCAGCGAAGTCTAACGGAACGTTTGAATGAGAAAATATGGTGTTACGCGACAGTTTCGCGAAACTTCGTGATTATTAAACCGCAAAGCTTTCGGCGTAACCACCGTAGATAATATAAAATTATGAAAGCTAGCGAAAGAATCCTTGGATTAGCGAGAAAGTTATCAAATTAGCTAAAAGGGATATTCTGTTTTTTATTTTCTATTCAGAAAATACTATTTATCGGTATCTTCCCTTTTTTTTATAAGCGGCACAGGCGTATTATAGGGTGAAACTAACGATAAGAGTTTTGTTCATTTTTAATACTTTCTTTGCATTTCGTGTATTTTTGTTTAAACGCGTGCTTGAAAAGAAACGATATTATTAAAAATTCTTATCTTATCATTTGCATATCTCGTTCAATTAAAATTTAACGTTATAAAAATGATCCTAAGAAAATTGCGATATTATCAAAGTGGAAAGAAAAATAATAGCGAAAAAGGTGGAAATCAGGTAACTTTCGGACAAACAACTTTCGAGAAGAGAATTAGGTGATTTTAACTACTCATTCGAGGGAATAATCGAGTCACGTCGACGTCGGGGCCAATTATCTTTGGTTTGAAAGTCGGCTAATGCGATTCCGCTGCAACTTTATCGTCGTCGATTCCGTTTCCCTCGCTGGCTTTTCAAAATTACCGTTTGATGGATGCGAACGAGCAAAAAGAGAGGCCACCGTCGAACCTTCCTTTTCTCGCTCCCTCCCTCCCTTCCTCCCTCTCTCTCTCCCTCTCTCTCTCTCTCTCTCTCTCTCTCTCTCTCTCTCTCTCTCTTTCTCTCTCTGTTTCTCATAAAAGTCACGACAGCGACAGCGATGCTTCAAGTGATAAATAGATTATCCGGACGTGACTCGAATAATTTCCACCGGAAACCAATGGTTTTCTGCGGCGTAAACGCGTAACCAAGTCTTATCCCCTTCGTTTTCCTTTTTTCCCCTTTTTAGTCGAATTCGTGTTTTATATTTCGTCTCATACCTTCTCTTCTTTTTCGGTGGCTTCGAGTCGAATAAAAATATCGATGGTAATTCATCGCGCGTTTAAAGGACCGTGAGATCCAGGATTTTTATCAGAACGTCTTGTTTAGGGCGAGAAAGATTCGACGGATCGGCGAAAATGAGATGTCTTCGTTAGCGAAGGATATTTATCACGGAGTTTGAATTTTTCGTATTATCGTGATTTAATTGAATTTCATTTGTAAAATAAGAGAAAAAGGTAAAATAATCTCCAACTGGTAGAAAAGATCGAAAGAAGAGTTCTCATTAATTATTAACGATATCGATAGAATTCATATTTAAATTTTAAGATCGAGCGTCAAAAGTTATTCATATTTATTCTATTAATAATTCATATTTGTCCCTTTTCGTGTAGAAGCGCAGCTGCACATGTTTCGAAGCTTCTTAATCTTCGTTTTCTGGTGGCGTTCGCTATATCTGTGACGACGTCTCGATGTATCGATACGATGTATGCACACGCTCGACGAGAAACGAGACGCTCGAAGAAAAGCTCCGCCCTCTTATGAAATGTGCCTCCGACCCACTTGAATTTCGACTTGACTCCTCGATCATCGGTTATCCGCATATAAATTACACTGGTGACAGTGACACCGCAATACCTATGATAAATAAATAGATCACCAGTACCGGGAAAGTTTCCTCTTCTTTCATACCGCTCCACTTCCTAAGGAAATGTTGGAATAAGTTGTCCGCCATTCAGAAATTCTTGCACCGTTCACTCTCAGAAATACGTTCACCGAGAATATTATTAATCCTTTGACAACGCGATAAAGCTACGAAAAACGTCAAAACGAACGATTTACAAAGTAATTAACTAACGTCGTCTCTTCCTTTTTTCCGCTTCGAGTTTCCAAGATGAAACGAATCGCTAACTACCGAAATTTACATCTCGCGATTAAATTAATAATTAATATTAATAATTCTACCATTTTGTTAGCACTGCTTTATCAAAAGCGAGCAGATATCCAAATACGTTCAAGTAGCGATCTATCATTCGTCGAATAATCACCAATTCTTTCACGTCTTTGCCCGGCCAACAATGATCAATGACAGGCAAATCCAACTTCGAACTGCAACTTTCTTCGCGACGAAAATCGACGGAGGCCGATTTTCTTGCATCAACGGTGTTCGAAGGAATTACAAGGGAAAATTCGAATCCCGCCACCAGTCGCTATCGGCCGACTCGTTTCCCCAGCAAAAACGGTGACCCGGATCAGCGCGATTTTCCGGTTATTATGCATTCACGGTGAAGCAGCGACACCCGGTGATGGATGAGTCCCGGGGCGAAGCGCGAATTATCTGTTTCGAAGCGAATCCTAAGACGTCCGCCGGTTTCCCAATGATTTACGAACATATTTTACAGCGGAACGGCCGGCGTGTCGCCTCTTAATCCAGCCTCTTTTACGTGTTTGATTTATTCGCGCTTAATTTCGCCCACGGATGAAAATTCAAACCGGTGAAATCGATTACGTGCAGCGGCGAAGAGTTACAACCACGACCGTCTACGTCAGGGGATAGAACGTCCGGATATCTTTCGCGCGGAAGGTTCACGCGAACCGGAAGCACCAGGTTTTTATCGTGAAAATTAGTATCGATTTCTTGAGCGGCGACAACCGGTCGCCTTTTTATTTCGGTGTCTGTGTCACGTTTTAATTAAGAACGCGGGATAGAGGAGAATTATTGAAATTGATAATATTAGAAGAGTTTGTTATTTCTCGAAACATTGTATTGTATGAAACATTTTTGTTATTTGGAATTAGAAGAGATCTTGGATATCTATAAGAATCGTAGGAATAAATAACGTACGATACGATGGTTAAAAATTCTTTCGCAGGTAGAATTATAGAGAAAAGATTTAGGAATTTCGATTAGGAATTTTTCAAACGGCGTTGTATTCAGTTTTTCAAATGGAATGTCCAACTTTTCTGTAATAAGATTCCGTAGAATATAGCGAATTCTGAATATAAAAGTACGAAGACACGTTTATCTCAGAACGTTTATCTTAAAAAACACAATTGCCTGCAGACTTCTCTTTACGCTTTTACTTCCGGTAAAAGTTCCTACTGCGAATCAATCCAATTCCATCATTGCTTATATATATCGACGATTATCGATAATTTTAACAGCTAAATACATCGATATATGTAACAGTGTCAATTATGCGGAACGATTTTGATGTTCGTTAAACGACGGAGAATTAAATTATGGCAACGTGTCGGTTAATGTGTCACTCCACGTAGATCTCACTGATACATAATCAATCACGTTAAATCAATTCTTCGACGTAACCAACGAAGAATTGTCAACAAGTCAAAGTTACATAGCCAATTAACGCTTTTCATAGGAAATTCGGAAATGATACTTAAAAAGATTCCAAAAATAGATACTAAATATTTCTAAATGAAGACACGATAGAAATTTCAACGATTATTCTCTGGCAAATACGTAGAACGAACCGCGTTTCAGAAAACCAAAAAAGAGTCGCATCAAAGAATCAAATTTAATCGAAATCGCTCTTTGAGCTGTTTGAGCAATGACAAAAAAAACTCTATGAAAGGAACGTCAAATCTTCTTCCCTGCAAGAATGATTACCCTATTTACCGTACATAAAACCTTAAACATGTATTACATTACATTATTCACATAACCAAACGAACTCATCAATCAAACCATACTTCATACCGTTGGAAAAAGAAGCACATGGAAGCTTCAAGTCTCTTCTAGTATAAAAACCATTAAATTATCCTATCTGCTTTAAGTGATACCTTGAACGTGTATTACGTTTTATCCACTTAACTGAACCAGATTCCACCCTCAAAACACGTTCATCCGGCTTCTGAAAAAATTCCATCGCGAAAAGAAAAAGACCAACTTCTCTTTACCATTAAAAGAAGTCGTCCAATTAGTTCCAAATTTGTTGCATACTACTCGCCTATTAATATATCAGACATGGGAATTAACGATCGTCCGTCACGCGCAGGAAACTCACCCTCGTCCTCTCAAAAAATTGTATGAAAAAGACAAAAGTACCAAATGTCAATTCTTCTCTGCTACGAAAGAAAACACGCGATTCGCTTTGAATTTCTCACACCTTACGATTCGTCTATCAACGCGTTTCACCGACGAGTTATCCTCCATCCGGAAACATCGATGGATATACCTGGCGAAGAAAGCTCACACAGCCATCTTCGAATCGCCCCAGCCATTTCTGAGAAACCGCGTTCTTCCTCCGAACGGGCCACGTAATTACAACGATCAATTAACGAGCGATTAACACCGATCTCCGGCGAACAAACGAGCGAGCGAGCCAGGCTGATTAACCGCACGCGAGCTGTGCATGCGCCTACAAAGAGCTCTTTCTGTTTTCCCCTTGTGCACGCGTGCGATTTCGGGCCACCGTTAAAACGACTCAGTGTATCAAGATGTCCACGTGATGATCTGGATCGGATTCGGCTTCCTGATGACGTTTCTAAGAAGATACGGACAAAGCGCGATAGGACTGACGTTCCTACTCGGCGCTATTTTGATCCAGGTTGCCATGATCTGCGAGGGAGTGACGAATTTCCAGATAGACAACGCGTCTCCGTTGTCGTTAAAAAGGTTGGTGAGATTTTTATCACGATATTTATCGCAGTTTTATTTTAATTTCTCGTATTATTTCAGCAATATCGCGGTAATCAATTTCCTATTACGTTTATACGAATAATTTATATTTACATCTGTTATTTAACGTCGTGTCTAAAGTTCTGTAACACGACCAACCGTAGGAAATTACCGAAAAAACCGGATAGTCTAGCCGTAAATCGGAGAGCCTATGGTTAATCCCATGGAAAAGTTTTTCCAATGCATATGTAGCTGACGAAGCGTTCCATTAAAATAATTAAATGAAAACTTCCATCGTGGAACTCGTAGTTTTAAAAGTTTCAAACAAACCTCACGAATTATAGATCGTTTGGCTAAGCTTCGCTAATCCACGAGCTGCTTTCGAAATTTTGAATTACAAATTACACGGCTGATGGAATTATAAATGGTGATTGGTTCTCGCGCTTTGCAAATACATATATGTAATGGGAACGCTAACGAATTTGCATAACAATTTGCGAGGGGAGAAAAAGCACAGGAATACAACGGTTGAATAAAATTCACTGTAATTTTATTTAATTGTAAAACGTATTTTATTTAACTCGGCGATTCTTCGCGTTAACGTACAACGAATAAAAAATTTCCTGCGACTTGAATATTTTTCACGTCCAACATCCAAAACTAAAATATTTACAATAGCGGAAACTGTTATAAAAACGTGTATAGCAAATAATACAGTTAAAAGCTTTAAAACGGAAATATTCGTAAATAATAATTTTACGCAAGGAACAAAGCACAGGAAATTTTATTCTTTTTCGATCACAGCGCTGCTTCGTTTGTGATTCGTCGCGATGGAACGATAGAAACGTATTTCGGTTTTGGTTGAAGCATATTATTAATTAAGGATAATGTAAACGAGATTTTCAAAAATTTTAAGTCAAAGAAGATTCGAAATTACTGGGGGTGAGACTTTCGCAAGGATCACGGAAACGGAGAACGGTGCTTTGAGAGGCAGAAACTAACGAAAGCGAAAGTAATTACTCTCGCGGCTAATTATGTCGTCGCATTCACAATGAGGATATTCTGAATCGTTGAAAACTTCCTCGCTTGACCGGATTCCGAGTCGGAATTATCATGGAATTAAGGTTGTAAGCAAGCTAATTGAAACATATAATATTCATTACGCGACTTTTCTCAGAATTAAATTAACTCTTCCCGAGCATCCTTTTCATACACCAGCCCTTTCCATGATTTTACTTTAAAATCTTAGGAGACACGATATCACCTTTCCGTATACATTACGTCCATTAAATGGTAGACTTCATATTTTTCCAACATTCGTACTCTGGTTAACAAAAGTCTTATCAACTACTTTTCTCTTGTCTCGCTGTTAATAATATTTCGTTTTGACGAAGAATCTAACTTTCGATTTCACTCGGTTAGTCGCTGTTATTATTAGTAAAAAAGAAAAATAGAAAAGAAATTTCGACATATTTTTCCAAATAATCGGTATGTTATAGAAAACTTGAAAATATCGTCAGACACGTTCTGACAAATTCCACGGACTTTTAAATCATTGTTGCAACACTACGAACTTAACTGAAAGTTTTTCAAAGATGTCGCGATCTACAGATTTACTACAACAAAGTTACAAACTATCCTACAGTATTATGGATAGCCTATAATATTCAAGGGTATCGTAAAAATGTTTCCGAGTAACATAGCAATTCCCTAGAGAGGGAATTCCAATATGCAACTACGTTCCAAATTATTCCAAACTATTTCCAAAATGTTCTACGTATAAACCTGCTCTACTCTGTACTGTAATACTCCACAACAATCTACAAAGTCAAAATAATGGCGTGTATGGTGTAACATTGAAATTGTTTAGAAAGAGGAAAATACGATTTCGAAATACTCCAAACTGTTCTAAAACATTCTATAAACTTGTAAAGTACTCGATATTGTTTTAGAACGTTGTTGCAAATAGTCGCACGTGTAATATGGAAATGTTCCGCAGAATCTTTCCTACTTGCAACGATATTTCAAATTGACTCGGCTACATTTTAAAACGTTTTATAAACTTCCAATGCGTGGAAAAATTATTGCGTAACGTCGCGAGATTTTCTCACAACTTTCGTACGCTTTGATGCTACACAATCTTGCAAGAAAGTTGGAAATAATTTTAACGCGAATCTAACGCGTCACGCGAGACTCTAAATTGCAAGAACAATTTTGGAGTATACTGTACGGAGTCTGTTGCACGATGTTACATAAAGTTTCTTTAATCCAGCAAAGGTTTTCTGGGTATTCAACTTGAAGCATTCTTAGGGCCTAAAGCATCTAAGGCACCGCAACAATATCGCAGAATGTTATATAGCTTCCCTAAGTGGTTTCACGATCCACGATAGTGTTGAACAAAGTAACAAAGCGCGCAGTTGTTTGCCACAAGCTTCTAAAGCTCGCTGCTTAAGACAGATGTATTAATTCCATATTTCCTACCTTCCCCCGCACAATTTACAGATGCTTTTCCATTTGAATAATCTAACTAATTACGAAATACCATTGCACACTCCGATATTTCAAGTTACTTTCTTTTTGCAAAATATTCTCCAAGATTCGAAAGTAAAATTTCTCAATTTCAAGAATCAAGATATTTTTTAAAAGTAAGAAATTTCGACAAGAAATAGTTCAACGATGTAAAATAGCGCCGATCCTTCTCGATCGGCGCACGATATTACGAATCGTTAAATTTGATTTTAGAATAAAAAGAATAAAAAATAAATAAGAAGAAGGAAGTGTACATGTAATAGACTATCGGATAAAAAAACACTATATTTACAACTACTTATAAATAGCAATTTACAGGCTATTCGCTTTTATAAAAAAATTATCACGGAGAATATCTTCTGTTTGGAACTTCCACCGCTTCGATCGAGATTTTTACAAATATTCGCAAAATTAACATCATCGGGAAGAATTTTGGAAATTCTTGCGTAACACAAGGCCGAAGTTTGCTCCTCGTCTACGTCACTGTATTCGAAAAACGCATGGTACTCGTACATATATAGCTATTGGAAACAAATAAATTCGTATAGCAGTCCCGGTAATATACACATCAGGTTCCTATTGGCAGAAAAGTCCGAGGATATTTTTGTCGGATACTGCTGCAAAATATATTCGAACCGGCCGATGCACGATTGAATGCCAAAGCCAGCTTGTAGGATTGTGTTTACCTGATGCATGAATAGTTGATAAGCCGAAAAAGTGTGCAACGAATACTCTGTGTTTCGAGTCCTCTTTTTTCCCTTCGTCGAGCCTCGAATTCACGCTGGCCTATCGCAATAAGAGAAAAAGTCTACCTCGAATAACAGTCCGCTCGAATTTCCAAACGAAAAGTGATCATAAAGTGGAATATCGCTGTATCGCTGTTTGTTAGTGTAATTACTTTCGCAGTCTCTACGTTGTTCGTTCGTATCTGTTACAACGATTATTTACTCGTTTTAAGTAATTCGTACACAAATATGCGTAAAAGTGCATTGAAAAATATATAGAACGGGTAATGGAACGAGAGGATCGAGCGGAAATAAAAGAGACATTTTACATTGAATTTTTACACCGAGTGTTTGATCTGTGTTTAATCTGCGAATAAACTGTTTCTATTAAACACCAAATTCCTTGGGTTCTACGTTCATCAATATATGATACGAATAAAACGCTACAACACTGTAGACAAGTTCTTCAAAATGTATATATTCCCAGAGAATAATTACCGTTTGATAAATATCTATAGGTACAATGTTCTCCACCTACAAAATCTTCTACGATCTTATCCTTCGTATCACATTAATAATACATCGCATCATGGTAATTTCACATCACCTTGTTCACCGAATAGACTGGTAAATTCTTCGTTGGAATGGTTAATATTTCTCAATCACTCCCTTCAGCCAGGATTTTCCGTTTCTCGAACTCATCCAAAAGTTAAATTTATTCCCATCTCAAGTTTCGTTCTGCATATCTTTGCTTTCTAAATGCGGTGTTACGAAAAATCTTTCTCTACCTACATTCTTACCAACTATTGGGTTGGCGACCGCGGATTTTGTCATTAGGTGGCATTGACAAAATCCGCAATCACTTAGTTGCTAAGCCAATAACATCGGAAATTATCCACGCGCCACCTGGCCGCCTCTCGCTTGCCTCTCACTGACAACCGTTGTTCCAGTTATCTCGAACAGCGTTGAAAAAACAAGGATAAAGAGCATGGTGGCTGGGAAGCTTGTTCGAAAGAGGCAACGACCCATCTTGCATAATATTCTACAGGAATAGAAGTAGAAAACGAAACGAAAAATAAAACGTAGATTCACTCTGGTTGCCATACACGAGCCGCAGAAGCGCGAAGGAATGGTCGCGCTAGGTCCGCGAGAACGAACCACCAGGATATCACGTCCGTGTTCCGGTTCCGTGATCCGACCTGTTTGCATAACAGTCGAGATCGCGCATCCATGTTATGAATACTGATCTCCGGTTTTCGGGGCGACTAGCAGCCGGTTAATAACGCGCGTATCGATCAACCCACGTGGCAACTTTCAGCCTGCTGAACGCGGACGTTGCGGTGGCCACGCCGTTGATATCCATGGGTGCTTTGCTGGGTAAGACGACCTACATGCAGCTCGTGTTCATGGGCATTCTCGAGCTGATCATGTTCACCGTGAACAAGTACGTGGGAGAGCATCTGCTCATGGTAAGTCAACTCCTGCTTCTTCGGACGCGTTTACGAGCGTCACGCTCGATTTTCAAACGACCCGCCATCGAGAGCGCGAGTTTCCGCTCGATACCGGAAACGACCGGTTCAACGGCACGTAGAGAGGCTTTCCGCTAGGCGCGTTATCGGCTTCTGCGGAAGAAAATGATGGATATTGGGTGATGGATGGGGCGCAGAGATCGAAGAGGAATTTTTGCTAATAAAATGAGATTGTCAGGGGCGTGCTGGGTTGTTGGTTAATTTTCAAAGAATAGAGGCAGGAAATTTCTTGTAACGCGGAGAAGCTGTCAAGTGTATGTACAGGCTCGCTAGTCGATCTAAAAATATTTCAAATAATAGTTTTCGAAGAATAGCGGGAAGTTATTACGCGCGTGCTGTTCTATAATTATCGAATGCATCTTTAGAGAACAATTGAATATTTTACGTGTCATCGAGGATTCTTTATTTTTACTAAAGTTCGCGCATTTGAAACATTGATCTATGAAGTTAAATTTAAGACTTCTATATGATAAATTTTGAATAACGAAAACGGAAGAGAAGTTGGGAAAATAGGCTTTTTTAAATTGTCTTCCTTAAAGACAGTATGCTGCTCCTTTTCTTTTTTCTATTTCACAGAATAATCGATACATATATAAAAGTGAAACATCGCTGACATACGATCGAAACAGACATTTATATAGATTTCCTTCGATCTACTTCGATCTCTGTTCGTCCCAAAGTTTCAAAAAGTTTGATATTTTCAAAGGAGCAATCGCGTGCGGTATAATTTCGAAAGTTCCGTAAATTTCAAAGTTTTTAAACGACGCGACGTTGGGATAGGATTAGCGAATACTGATAATTAGAAAAGTTACGAAAAAGTATTCGAAGCAGTCGATTTTAAAAGACAAACTAAAGTCGACTATCGTGTAATCGATAGCCAAAAAAGTAGGACGAACACGTACTAATCAAATCGTTTCTCCTCCTTACTTTCGTTATTAAATTTCTTCGAATGTTCCGTTTTAAAAATTACTAGAACTTCGACCAACACACGTTGAAATCACTGTTGGCAGTGAATGTTCGAAAGAGTCGTAAGCACGATGTGTATTACCGGTGAACAAACATGTTTCCACAGTATTCCATATTGTCCTGGCGCATCGAACTTATTTACTTTCGCTATTATCGATTTTATTTTCAATTTACTTTGGGATTTTGCTCGAAACAGAAATGAAATCTCTACTGTGTTACGCGTGTTAACGTTTATCGATGAAAATATCGTTACTCTACGAAACAGAAATCTAAACAAAATGATTTAAAAAATAAAAATCATAACTACAGATCGAGGAACTCGTAATAAAAATGAGTCCTGCCAATTTTTCTTTTTTTCTCTTTTTTTTTTGTGTCAAATGAATTTTCATTTCGCAGGCCGTCGATGCAGGCGATAGCATGTTTGTCCATGCGTTCGGAGCATATTTTGGACTTGCAGTCAGTTTCGTATTTGGAATGAAGGACAAGCCTAAGAAACATAATCTCGAGGGAGCATCCTACAACTCTGACATTTTTGCGATGATTGGTCTGTTTCTCTAATTTTTTCTCCGCTTCACGATAGAGAAACATCGCTAATTTCGTCAAATTATACCTCTAACGTTAAATAATCGTTTAAGGTCGAAGAATCTTACGGAAGGATCATCGACTTATCGAGTCTTTGAATCTCTTTCGATCGATCGATACTATCAAATTCAATTTTTTAACACGGAGAAGACTATGAAAGGAAATTCCAAAGATTCGTTCGATATCTTCCTTTTTTTCTAGATTCTACAATTTTATGAA
Organism: Bombus flavifrons; assembly: GCF_040668555.2. NCBI lineage: Eukaryota > Metazoa > Arthropoda > Insecta > Hymenoptera > Apidae > Bombus > Bombus flavifrons. The sequence goes on from NC_138450.1 coordinate 13,335,151, forward strand.
ATTTAAAGTAATTGGAGTATTTATATCATTAGTGCACACGATATACCGTTGCTTGGTCTACGGTAGATTAACCATTTGCGCGATTGAAGTTAAACGAAATATTTCACGTATTATTAGGTTGTCCGAAAAGTACCTTTCTTTCGCGTGTTTTTTACAACAGTGCACCTTTATACAAACGTGAAACCAAGTCCGTGAAATGTCGCGGTGTTTATCTCAACAGAACAGAATGAATCCTACGTAATTGGACAAAATAATATCAAACAAAAAACATCGTGCGTCTATTATTTTCTCGTAAAACGAAAGAAACTCTTCGAACAACCTAATACAAACAGCATTGAATTTTGTTCGGAAGTTCATGCACGCGATAATCACGGACGAACGATTTATATCGTTTTAAAATGAAACTGCATTTCGCTAATAGCCGAAGTAACTTAACCACGCCTCTACGCTAAAAGCTACTATCAAAGATATAGCCATCTCTTCGAACATCGCGTCATTCCTCGTTGCACAAACTCACGTTCCACAAATTCGCGTATCGCAAGCAAATTCATCGTCGTCGAATACAAAGATAGTATCTTTGAGGGAAACGAAGGAAAGGAGAACATAGTTTGCTTCGACAGGCACCGTGTTCCTGTGGTTGTTCTGGCCATCGTTCAACAGCGCCGCTCTGCAAGGAGACGATCAGCAAAGGGCCATTATAAACACTCTTCTGTCCATCTCGTCCAGCTGTGTGATCGCGTTCGCGACCTCCGCCCTAGTCTCCAAGGATAGCAAATTCAACATGGTACACGTGCAGAATTCGACGTTGGCCGGCGGTGTAGCCATCGGCACAGCAGCAGGTACAAGACGATCTAATTAATCGAAGATTTACATTGGACGGTACTCGATCCGTGCGTCTAACCAGCCGACATTTTCTGAATAAATACAGGCATGATGTGCAAACCGGTGGGTGCTTTGGCCGTGGGTGCTCTAGCCGGGCTACTCAGCGTGTTAGGATACAAATATCTCACGGTAATTGGCTCCTTTCTTGCTTTAAACGCGTGTGAGAAGAACGGAGGAATCGGATGGATGATGAAAGTTTCGCTGGTAGTTGGAACGTTTGAGAAAAAAAGAAACGAGAATGCAGAATGTTTGAGATTGTGAGAAATAGACGTGCCTCGATCGATCGGAGACAAGCAGTGGTTGGATTGATTTTAGGATTCGCTGTTGGTAAAGGTAAGAATTATGAAACGTCAATTATTTTTAGAGGATCGATGTTAAAACGAAAGGATTTTTTGAAACTACGACAGCGTACAGGTAGCGAGGTTTCATGGAGATCTTAATTATTTCGAAACAGAAACGTGGTTACAGAACGACCATGATGATCACTGTACGTACGAGGATTGCAAGTCAGTTGGATATTTTTCACCGAACGATGTTCTACGTTTGTTATTTTAAATGATTCGATATTATTTTTGATATTATGAAAAGTCGCAGAGTGTGTAAAATTAAAATACCAACGACAATTAATAATTACACGATTCAAAACGTAAAGCTGTTGAGGTAAAATTAACTACAAAAGAATCAGAAGTGACAGTACGATGTGATATTATGTAATGAAGGTAAGTTTAAGTTCGAAAGGTGAGTGGTCCCGTTCGATATAATCATAGTAGAAGCTCCGTGTAAAGCGTTGACGAGGCCGACTGAAATTTTTAAGCTGCCAAAGTGGCGGGGAAAGTTCTCGCGAGGTTCATATACGTGGGCAACATAAATTTCGCGGAAAGTGGGTTTCGTCGATGAAACGACGTGCACGTGAAGCCCGGGAAACGATTATGAATCGCGAGCAAATTAAATTTACTGGCACGTGATCGGCTCTGACGTCGGTTATCCTCGATGGTTACCTCCAACAGCCTATATCACGTTACTTTCGTATTTCGTTACCGTCCAGTAGCCAGATTCTCGTTAATCTTGTGTCAATGCCGTGATTTCATATCGTAAAAGTTGCCACCGCGATTATATCTTTTTTCTCTAAATTAAATCGTAAAATACTTATTATCTTTTTTCTCTAAATTAAATCGTAAAATACTTTGCAAAAGAAGAAGAGAATTTTTCTTACTCGACATACTCCTCGCTAAATCCAGTTTTTCACTGAGTTAAAAACTTTTGTCTTCTCCGAAGTTGCACTTATTTTACGGATGTAGTAAATGCAAAAAACATATACAAATAAGCGTTGTAAATATAAAGAGATGCAATTCTCGTTAAAAATTCTTTAGACTTCGAAAATTTATGTTTTCTAATTCGATTAAGTTTCAAACATCCTCCTAATTGTCTACAAAACACAGAAAAACGATGTTACATTGACCTTTTAGATGGCGAAATTGCTTTAAAATACCAGTATCGCTAATAACGTTAGTATGAAACGGTTATATTTAGAATCTCGATAGCGTTTATAAATACTATACTCTTCGATGAAGTTTTGTGCTTGTCACGCATTGATAATCGTATTACTGCAATAATTATGCAACAATACGCGCTTTGTATAAATATTTGTAACGTTAAAAAATAACGTTTAAGATACTCTTAAAACATCCCAAAGAAGGATAGCACAAGGGGATAAAGAAAAGATCAATAAAAGATAAGAATAATGAAGAAAGAGTCAAACTATCGATACCACGTAATTTAACCAATTGTTCCTTAATTTGCGCGGAACACAGACTTTAAAATGTTTAAACCCTTTCCTTTCGCCCTGAGTCTCGACAACGGAATAGAGAAAACGCGCGATGGCGGTATTGACTTAGGAAGATCCGCGGAAGACGAATAATCATCGCGAAGAACTTTCGTCAGAAGTTCTTTTAATCATCCGCGCGATTCATGCGGCGAGGTTTCCTTCGCGGCTCGCTAATTCCATATTCTTTATGTACTTTGTTCTTCTGATTTCCGCGCCCTTTTCCTTCCGCGCTGGAACTTCCGAACACGTACGGATCAAACGCGGTTTAACCGTATTAATCAGCGATTTTTTTCGACAACGAAAATCTCCTCGTGTCTATGCTAAATTTCTTCGTCGAAAGTTCCCTGGAAATTAGTCTAGTTATTAGTAGAGTTACTGCTTTCGTGTGATATTACTAAGAAGAATTAAGAGAGGTAACAGAGGTCTGCGAAAACTCCAATTTATCGAAAATTATAATCCAGAAGAAATAATCTGGAAATTCTAACTTATACAAAACTAACAAGATATTTCTTCTAAAAAGTTGAAAGGGTTAAAGAGTCCAACTTTATCAAAGAGAAAATAATAATTTGTTACAAGCGGATCTTCTACCAAAAAATTATCAGAGTATTATACAGAGCGTTAAAAGATAACGAATAAAATTTAAAAGTAACAATGATAATATAAAACGAACATTTATCAATGGTAAAAAGAGACTAATGTCTTTGCAAGTAGAACGATAAAGCACATGGAAGTAATATTTTGTACGTGAAAGTCGTAATGACGAAAAAAAAAAAAGGGAGAAAAAATTAAAACTAAATTGTTTTCAACGTGGTACGCATCATCCACTTAGATTTTCCGGTTTTGTTATCTTTCGCCCGTTTAACGCTCGCGTAGATCTATGCTTTCCACAGAACAGTCAGTGGAAAGCATAACAGTAAATATAAGCATATCTGGGAAACGTGTAGGTAGTCGCGAATTTGCGTGAAATTTAGGAGGAACAATTATCGTACGTTTCGAATGCGTTATTATTATTATTAGCGTTAATAGCGATTAACAACGTATAATAAAATATAAAGGATAATTGAAAAAATATGTATGAAAAAATTAATAACCTTGATTACTCTAACGAAATGCATTTTAATTAAACGTTATTCAAATTGCCAACTTAAATTTTCATATTCTTCTCGAGAAAAAAATATAAATAGCACAGAGAAAGAAACAAGGGCGTAATAGCTACGATTCTTTTTAGTCTCTCACTTTGATTGAAAAAACGACGAGAACAACAAATATACGAATGCTACATTTTCGTACGAGATACATTTTTTTCCATCAACTTTTTCTCTCTTAGTTTGTCCTCCTAAATTTTGTAAAAATGAAAATTACGGCGAGAGTAACATTTTTCGACACAGTGCGCGCCCCATGTTCAAAGGAAACAGCGATATTAAGTAAAAAAAACTAAAACAAGGAACGGTAACAAAAAAAAGGGGGAAGCGTTCAGCTGATGCAGGAAACAAATTAACAAATTGGTTTTCCAATAAACTGAATGCATTTTATTCAGACATAACACACAGCAGAACGACAAACGAAAATCGAGGAAATGTAAGACCATTTAGTCAACCACTGTCAAATTGCTTCGAACAGTGACCATATAAAAAATATGTGCTAAATATATGTTTAGAATGACGTTCGAAATTTTATTCTAATAGCAGAAAAAAATCAAATTCTATTTTTAAACATCCATTGAAGAAGATCGACACAAGATGAAAGATGATGTTGAAAGAAATTGGAGAAGGATGATGAATGATCGTAAAAAGAAATTTAAAAAATAGATAAAAAGAAAACTGGAGAAACTTTCACGAAATTATAATCACTTTACAGAGAAGTAATTTTTTATATTAATAAAAAAAGTGAATAACAAACAGAAGTAAATGAAACAGTAACGAAACGGAGTAACATTTTTGCAGAGATAAAAAATTTACAGTGCGTGTCTCTTAAAAGACTATACGGCCAATTTGTCGCACCAAAAATTCACAAACTACTCTGTGAATCAGTTCAAACCCCCCACTTGTCCCCATTAGTGCCCAATCATTACCTCTCATCTACACCCATCATCAACCCCAATACCCTAATTATAGCCTCGACTTCATCCTTACTATCAACCCTCACGATTCTAACCGCCGTTCCCCGGAAGTCATCCACTTTAACTTCATCCTGCAATTTATCTTCTTAACCCTCGTTCGTTCTTCGCATTAATCTAATACGTTCGGATAAATATAAAAATACCGGCTGTATGCTTAATGCAATGTTCAATATTTCCAAAACCAAGCGATTGATTTCAAACTGGAATTGTTCACGGTTTGACTACTATATCACATATCTGTAAAAAAATATAAGCAATTTTGTGCTTGAATATATAAAAATCATACTTTTTCTCGTTATTTTTCGATAAAAGAATTTGCAAATTTAACATCTTGATTGTATCAGTTCTTTCAACTACTACATAACCTATTTACGAACAATACAACAAGCAATCTTATGCTTGAACATATACGAATTTTATCTTCTTTTCATGTGCGATAAAAGAACTTTCAAATTTACCTATTCATTATTATCTCATTGTATCAACTTTTACCATCGTGCCTTCGGTATCGGTAGAAAAATCAAATTGAAAAAAATAAGAAATGGCTTGACTCACCAGTTACAGCAATCTCCTTCAAACTTGCAATTTCCAGGCTTTTGGTCACGATTCTTCCACTTTTTCTTCCAGCCGCTGATCCAAAAACGTCTGAGGATTCATGACACGTGCGGCGTGCACAATCTCCACGGCATGCCCGGCGTTTTAGGTGGTATCTTTGGCGCACTGATGGCAGGCCTCGCCACTGAAGCCTCTTACGATTATTCCCTTTACGAGGTACGTAAGTTTCCTCTTCTTAACGAAGGATTAATTGGCGACTGGCTTTCGGGTAATTGAGTTCGCGGAAGGACACTAAATACGCGACTAGCCGGTGAATAGCGGCCAACTTCTGTCCATTCTACGAGGACGAAAAGCCTCAGAGATCGCTTAATCTATCGGTCGTGAAACGGATATCCCGGTAGGTGAACGTAAGAAACTCGTGGCTGTTGTTGTTCGCTGGCCAACGTAACTTTAGTCTTTCGACCTAAATCCTAGGGGACGATTGCAGTGATCTTTGTTCTATATTCTCTGTGTCGATGAATCTTGGTATCTTCTACCAAAATGTTAGGAGAGGTTAGAAATGATTTTTAACATTTCGATCTATGCTTCCCTTTTCTTTTGGTATATTGGAAATTTTTGATGTTAGGATATGGAATACTGCGTGACCGAATCACTGCAAGCCTGTATAAAGACCGTATGCAAGCCGTATACATATGTGTCGGAAGTTCTGAAGTAAGCGCTATACTCTGTGCTGTACCAGAGGGCACCATTACGTTCTCCATTCCGTGACTAGCTATTCTAGGAACAATATTCCTATTTCTCAAGATACATTACTTGTCGGTATTCCTATTTCTCAACACAATCATTACTTGCCATATAAATTCTCTCGTTATAAGCAATCATACACTCGATACCCGATAGCTACGTGACTTCAAGTTACTATATAGATATCGTCTGATGTCTACACATTCTCACTCACATTTTCACTGGCTAAACGTACGATCTAAATATCTGTTATAACTCAGCTCGAGGTACTGATCGATTTTTTATACGATCGGCATATTTTTCTGATGACACTATTAATTAGTCGAAGCATTAAATATTTAAAGCCGTCATACTGCCGCCATCCGACTTTGAAGACAAATTTTAAATTTCTCTTCAAAGATGAATGTCGCTACAGTAGCGACATTTGAAATTTGTCTTCAAAGTCAGATGGCGGCAAACATCTAAAAAATAATACGTCGTTATCATGAAGTGTACGTTGAAGGCTTTTGAATGATTTTGATAAAAATGATATTGTATAAAATATGATTTACGTATGTAAGTTTATCGTTATTACTGAAAGATTCAGAATTATACAATTTACTTGCAATTTACTTTCGCAATTTACCTGCTGAAAATCACGAGTGATCTTCAATTCGCATATTATTTCATAGAAAATTTATCTCGCTTCTTCTTGTTAGATCTTCCCCGCGCGAGCACCAAACTCTGAAGCAAAGTTGGCCGAGATGAGAGACAATTATGGTATATCAGCTGGCTTTAACAGAACAGCAGGGGAACAGGCTGGCTATCAATTATTAGTACTAGTAATTACAGTGGGAATAGCCATCGTTTCAGGATTAGTAACAGGTAATCATTTCTCATTGATAATCCAGATGACATTTTGAAAATAATAAATTGCACAACTCCTCGTTGGATCTTTCTCGAATTAAAAGAAGGAACATAAACAGTTATTAGAATATTAATCGGCATCTAAATATTTACTCAATTTCACAGAATCAACAATGCAAATTTATAGAAATTTCTAAATTTCTTTTCTTTCAATTTTAATTGTAATCACATTCTCTAGGACATTGTACGTTATTCTCCTTTTTTTTTATTTCTTTCTTCTTCTGGAAGAGGATACGCAGAAAAGAAATGTAAATTTATACATAGCTCGCTTTAAAATCATATCGATATCGCACTGGGACAAATAAATTCTTGCGTAGGTTTAATGATGCGGATGTCGATCTGCGGTTCGATTTCCGAGGAGCAAAAATTCGACGATGAAGCCAATTGGGAATTGGAAGAGGAAGCCACGCAGGAGTCGAAAATCAAGGAAGGCAACAGCTATGGCAGCGACCAATTACCGATGGCCCATATCTGAGACGAGTCCTTGTTATCAACAACAGCAAAAGTATTACGCTTGCACGTGAATGCAAATAAATGACAAAAATAGAACCCTGAACTTAGGAAAACTTGTAAAATTTATTAAACAATTTGTTAAACATTACATATACGACGCATTTTCACTGGTGCAACAATATTCTTGCAAGAAGAACAGTCAATTTATATGCTACGTATTCAACAAGTGACAAGAAAGTGAAAAATCAATATTACAGACAGAGCATACAAAATAAAATAATTGTTGAAAGAAAAGCGAAGCATACGAAGAATGTATGGCATTCCATCTTCTTTTTTTAATCACATTATTTATATTTCTTAGAAAACACCATAAATTTATATCATAAATCATTTATAACGAATTCGAGCGATTCTAGGAATAGCAGTATTTACCGAGTCGTTTAAACGCTAGCGTATTAAAAAATTTATCATAAGAGCAATATAAATTGATGAAAGATAATCAAAAATAATACATATGTATTTAAACACGATAATATATATATTATTAATATATATATAATATATATTCTTGCTAAACTTTTTGTATATAATTGTAATTATTATTATAATAGAGATAATTAATTCCACGAAATAATTGATAACAATCCATTGAAATTTTAATTAATTTTTTATATAATAATTTTAATATCGTCTTTTATTATTCAAATCAACAATTACTTCATTAATGCATGTACCACAGCTTTTGCGTTTAATGACTTCAAATCAGTATAAGTTTGCCCTGTCCCAACAAAAACGATGGGTTGTCCAGTAATATACGTCATAGAAATTGCCGCGCCTACCTGAAAACCAATAACAATAAACAGTATAATAATATATCGTGATAAATATTTAATTATATCCTGTTGATAGATTCTATTCACCTTATCATCGATTGTATCAAATTTAGTTAACACGATGCCATCAATGATATGAGGATTGGTGGATTGACTATGATCGGCTAGTGCTTGATTAAATTTTACCAATTGGTCAACAGCTTCGTTTCCAACAAGAGCTTCGCCAACAAAGAGTACTAAATCTGGTTCGTTTACTTTGATCAACTTAGTCAAGGCTCTCATTAATGGTTCGTTATCTTGCATTCTGCCCGCGGTATCCACCAAAACTACATCGATTTTCAGATCCTTAGCAAAACGGATCGCTTCCATGGCAATACCAGCAGCATCTTTCCCATAACCTTTTTCATACAATTGAACCATAGATTGATTTTCATGCTTCTCTGGCGGATGAAGAGCATTTAAATGGCGCATATGAGTTCTCAATTGTTCAACTGCACCAGCTCTGAAATGAAATTATTTGAAAATACAACACGTCTATATTAAAATAAAAAATTAATGAAATAGGAACTGTGGTAAATAAATAAGGCACCTAAATGTATCACACGCTGCAATTAACACACGAAAATTATTCTCTATAAGCCAAAAACAAATTTTCGCTAGATTTGTGGATTTTCCCACCCCATTTACGCCGCAGAAAGTCATAACATAAGGTCTGTTATTTTTTTTTGCTTCCATTGCGTCTCGCAGAATATCCACACGTCTCTTTGGAGACAGTATTTGCACCAATGCGTCGGTCAGCGTGGCTTTGACGGTACTAGTCACGCTATCGAACGTACCAAGTACTTTTCCTTCGAGCTTTACACCGACAGAATCGCACAATTTTTGAGCAATATCAGCTGCTACGTTTTTCGAAATCAAGTGATCTTTTAATTTTTCCAAAACTGGAGCCATATCCTCGTGTTTCAAAGACTTGTTACCAACCAAACTCTTGAACATTGAAAACATACTGTTGCTTTTCTTTTGTACTTGGGGTTTGGGATTCTCCATTTCTTCGTCAGACTCATCCTCGGAATCACTTTCAACTACTATATCACGAATGCCACCTTTCATCTGGCCTACTAACTAAAAAGATAATTTTGAAAATTCCATTCTTTAATTATGAATAAATTATTAAACAATTATTTAATTAAAAATAAATAATTTATACTGTTTTATCAGCTCCCACATAATCGCCACTTTCTTCTGGTTTATCTTTGGTGCGTTCCAAAGCAGCAAGATCTTTGATAGTTCCACCTAATTCCCACACACGGGGTTTCTTGCCAGCTTTCTCAGGTTTTTGGCTTTTTCTATGAAACATAAATATTGTATATAGCATATTATTTCATACAGTACAAAATTTATTGTTTCTAAATGTAAGAAACTCACTGTTTATCAACTTTTTTCTTTTGATTATTCATTTTTTGAGCCAATTTCATACGGTTTGCGATTAAAACTTCTTCATCCATTTCTCCGTTATGATTTACTTGATTGTTTGACAAATCCTGTTTAGGGACCTCTTGAATTTTCACTGTGGAATTAAATAAAGGTCAGAACATAAAAGACTAAAAATTACTAGAAAGAAAAAGGAAAATAGACGAACTGTTACAGACATTTAATTATCTTTTTAAAATTTAATAATTCATTATTGGGAATATTTAACTTATATCATAACATGGAAGATATTAATTCTCTCATAGACCCAGTCACTGTTAATATTGTTAATCCATAGCAGTAACATATAATTCATCTATGCAGCAGATTACGTGTGTATGTAAAATCCAAAATCACTTACTTTGATCATCTCTATTAGTACTAACTCCCGTCTTCCTTTTACCTAGAAGCGAAGATCCCCATTTCCTGTTAGTGATACCCACATTGGAAAGGACATATTACTACCTAAATGAAAATTGCTTGTGATTCTATATTAAATCCTAGACAAATATCCTCAGCAGCTTAAAATACTCAACAGTAAAAAATAAATGAAAAGGCTAATAAAAAGTAATTCTAGATTACTTCAAAAAACCATTGGCACTGTTATAATCATAAATAATAGAACTACTTGTATTATATAAAGAATTATACCTAAACCATTTTAAGCCTTCCAATATAAAAAAGAAATAATAATGTAAAAAGAATATACAGATAGTGTTAAGCTACAGAAACAAAGTAATTAGTAATATCTTAAGCTTACTAAAGGCAAAGCATTTGAACTAAATAAAAGAGACATTGAATAAAATCTCCAAATTACATTCATTACATACCCTGCTTTTTATTATCTTTGTCATCTTTCCGTTCAATCATACTGGCAACAGTCTTTTTTGATTTTTGACTTTCATCAAAAGTACGCATTTGTTTAGGTATCTTAGCCTGAGTTCGTGCCCATTGTTCAGCCATAGCAAGTACATGTTCATAATTATTTTGAAATTCGAAATTGTAAAACCACTTAGAGTTCTCCAATTCATTTTTGAATCTATCTCTAAATTCTAAATGGATGTCGTTTAAAAATTTGTCTACATACGACAATTGTAGTATCTTTTGATATGCAACAACAAACACTAGCTCAAACTCGTTATCGAGTTTATACTGCAAGCGTAAAGAATCGTATTCAAAAGTATGATTTCCCGTACGTTCCTGCAAAAAAAAACATACAAAATGTCATTATGATAAATATTAGTTGTTTAATTGATCGATTATTTAAATATGGAAGCTACTCCTTTTTTTGAATTTAATCCCTCTTCAACATTAAGATCAAACTTTTAATAGTATTCCATATGGACGTAACGAAATTCAAAAAAATAAATATCATTGACAGCAACACTTACTTGCAATATGACACTTCGTATTAGAGCGTTAACACTAGGAGCAAATATTTGCGAGGTGCTTTGGAAACACCATAGAACAATACCACCTTTACTGAATATAGTAAATAAGTCGAGCATGATTATACGATTTCTTAGTAATAAAAAAATGTTTGATTTGATGTTACAATCTAACCTACTGGTGATCGTGCACTTTGATTTTTGTACACGTCAGACAGACACTGGAAGAAACCTTAGAGCAAAAACTATAAGATACGATGAAACGTAAACATCGAGAAGTTTTAAGGCAACTGTACATTGTAACGGAATGCCATGTTAGTGCCACAAAAAGGCGCCACACGCAAACCCGCATATTTTAAGTGCATATATGAAATTTTAGATGTACTAAAATTTAGAATACTAAAAATTCTCAATCTTGATTATGTAATATTGTTAAATGCACAATAATATGAAATATATTATACTACTACTAAATATTAATAAGTATTATTATTATTAATAAACATTATACTATTATAATACATAAAAGATACATAAAATTATTCATTATTACTTTTACATTGCTTCATTCCTTACAAAAATAATTCAAATACGATATTATATATGTATATATATATATATATACATACAAAAAAAAGATTAATTTAACATTTTTGTCCAAAATACTGATTTAAAAAGTATGATTGAAAAGTATCATAATTATATATATACATATGTATATGTTTGTACATATTTTTTTTCTATTAAATATTCAACATCGTACAAATTTGTAAGTAAACATTTTTCTATTTTCGAAAAACAAATCTAATGTAATTATAATAATAATTATAAAGTATTAAACAATTTTCTACAATTTATTATTCTCTTTTTTTACTTTATCGATATAATTATTCTTTGAATCGAATAATGAGTATATCTTCATAATGCTACAATCCTGAACGGGCAGTGTACGATTATCACGTATATTTAAGCTTTCAGTGTATCTTATACATTATTATTATTATGCATGAAGTAAACATAGAAATGTATCGTGAAAACAATTTCATTAATATTATGTACAATAATTACAGCATGCTTTACATAAATTAACAAGATTTACACTAGCCTAGATTTTCTATAAGGCTATATTAGAACCATACATCATCTGAAGAATTTGAAAGTTTGAAGACATCTCGTGTTCACTTCTGTACACTACTGTAGTCGAATAAAAATATGTCATTATGATAGTGAGAAAAACCTGCAATATAATAATGATCATATAAGGCATTGAATATTTAATATCTGTATAAAGATATATATTAAAAAAAAAATACTTATAGTAACAACGAAACTCTAAATGCTTAGAATAAAACAACATCCATGATTTTAGGAAATTTTTATATAATTAAAAAAAATTAGATCAGAAAAAATACTGTTCATGTATAAATGTACAAAAAGATCTTTTACATTTGTAAAAATACACATTATAGACTATAGGAAAGTTAAAATGATGCTCATACATCACCTTATACGCAATCTCTAAAATGAAATTTGAATATTCTTTTCCGAAAAGGAAAAGAAAAAAGAAAAATTTATGGAAACATATACAAACATATATGTAATTACATAGATACAAACGTAATGCTTTGTCATTGTATATGTTTTTCATTGAAACAAATTGTTGTCAATACAATAATGTAAGATTTGCCCAATTTTAGGAGTATTTCTTTGCAAAGATATCACAACATTAACAGATTCGTAGGAAATTTTATAAAATTGTAACATTTAATTGCAACATTTAATTTAATTATGCTAAAAGAACAGTCTTTATACGATATCAATAATACTGTAACATAAACACTCTTTCTGATGTTACGTAATGCAACTTTTTACATAAGCTTTAATTAATTGTAAATTCTATAAATCCACTTTTACATACATCTTATTTCTAAATACGAAGTATTCTTCGTTCTTTGTAAAAATGCAAAAAGATTCGTTCTTTCGGGTCTTAATAAATAATCGTGTAAATTTGTAGACTAGAACTTACACGCGAATAATATCAATCTTTGTAATTTTTTCTAGATAACCTAGAGGTAAAGTTAAATCATATATACTTTGTGCGTGTTAAGGCGCTTCCTCCTTTTGTGGGATCCATCATACGATCCCAATTTGTATGACCGACTACAAATCCTACAGCGCGCATTTTTTCTTGTTCTTTCCGTTCTTCCAAATCTGCCCAACGTACCTATCAAATCCAACAGTTCATGATAAATTTACCTGTATATTTTATCGATAAATCAAACAAAAATATACTTACACGTTTTTTGCCAGGAGTATCTTCCATATTATAATAGTCAGGAACTTGAAGGAAATCTTTCATAGTTTGCATCTTCCCTTCATTTTTCTTTTTTGCAAGCCCATCCAAACGATCTATTTTAAATTGATATAATTAATAACGTTAGACAAGATATAGATTGTTTGTAAGATATATTAATATCTTCTAAAGTATATAATAAAGTACCTAATTTGTCCTCTGCTTCCATACGTTCCCACTTGCTAACCCCCTATAAATGGATAACAGTATATATATATATATATCATGAACCTAATATTTATAAAAATATATATGTATGAAATTGGTAAATTACAATAGTATCTTGAGTATCATCTTGACTATCTTGACTATCTTCATTTTGTTGTGGAGATTTCTCCTGGGTTTCTTCAGTGTCTTCCATATGAACCTAAAATCAGGTAAATAATTAATATGAATCTGAAAAGATAAATATACAACCTAATAAAAACAAATATACTTCTTCAATTGCTTGTTCCTGTAACATAGAGTTAACATCCAATTTTTGATGATAACTTGGAGTTGGCTCAAAATAATCTATAATTCTATTTATTTCATCTTCTGTGCGATTATGAATATTTCTTTTTAAACAAATTTGTAAATCCATTTCCATCTCACAAACATACACCTATAAAAATTTATGTAAAAAAGATATTAACAAAGAACTGTTCTCTGTTCTCATTTATTCAAATTTTGATGCTGCAATGAAAACTTACTTTGAAGCCTTTTGTTTTAGCAAAACTCCACATTTCTTCATAATCGGATATTTTTTCGTTGATACAATCCAATATAATGAAATTAAAGAAACCATCGGTAATATTCTTTTTAAAAGCTTTAACAAGAGATGTGATGTAACTTTGCTCCATTGCTTCCTCGTACTCATAGACCATTTCCTGTAAAGTTTATTAAATCAAAAAGTGCTGCAATTTATTTGTGCTTAAAACTTTAAATTTAATTAAAAAAATAATAATTTGTTTTATACCTTAACTGTAACTTTCTTTCCATTATCATCTGTGGATTCTATCTCTTTCTCTACCAAGAAATAATCATCAAGACTTAATATTCGTGGTGCAGAACCTCCTTGTTCAACTTCCTTATCCTATGAAAAGATATGTTCGAAATTGTATCGTTATTTATAAGACAAAGTAAATTATATCTTAATAAATATAACTTTACCTTAATAAGTTTCGCCACAAAAGATTTTCCACTGCCTGGTGGACCCCTTAAAATTATAGCTATTTTTGGTGGTCTGTTCTGACGACCTGGAGGGCACAATAAGTCATCCACCATTGTGCAGTTTGGTGTTTTTGCCAATTCCAAAGTTTTTGGTGTAGATTCCAACACATTATGCTGAGCATCTGTAACACTGTAATAAACAATGTCAACTTATTTAAAAGGTTTTTATATAATCTACTTATAATCTTTAAGTATAGAATAAAGAACGTATAATACTCTTTTTGTACAACATAACGGAAAAGAAATAACAATAGAGATAAATAATTGTAAGTAGTAAGGACTGGTATATTCAAATTTAAATGTGCTATATTTGATGTTTTTTGCACAAGGTATTACGATATTAAAAAGTTTCAAAATTGTATTAAGCACAATAAATAAGTGAAACCTTCTGGAAGCTATTTTAAAAAATAGCCATCACCTGAAAATAGCAAATGTTTTCCATGTTATCTTATTAAAGTAAATGAATTAAATCACAAGAAACATGTTTGCACATAATACGAACAGATTAAAATGAAACGTGTTTGTATTATGCCGCTATGTGATCCGTGCGTTTAATTCTAAAAAATTTTACGATATATATTATAAAATAGCAGAAGCATAAATAATTTTCAGAAATAGTTTTCATTTGCATTACGCGTATAAATAAAATTTTCGTGGTTTAATATGTGATTACATAATATTAATCAATATAGTGGCATTAATAATATAGCCACATAAAAATACATGTATATATGTATATATAACATTGTTAATGAAGAAAACCAATGGTTTTCGAAATATTTTTATGTGCCAATAATATTGACACGATGAATAAAAGTATGCATTATGACATTTTACAACTGCATTTTAGCAGTTTGAAAACAGAGAAAAAGAGAGACACAGAGAGAGAGAGAGAGAGAGGGTATGAATTTGCATAAATAAGTCTTCATACTTTATGCAAAATGCAATACTTGTCAGAAACATTATATCTACAGATGGACACCAATGTGTATTGAAATGTAAATTTAAGAACACAAAAGTCATGAAAGCGTTTATTTTACAATATTTCAAAGACTAAAACATTTAGGACGCATTTAATAATCAAAAAAACATACCTGTTCTCTGATGGCTTTGTATCTATGACGTTCTTGTTCGAATTCTCCTGCCAGTTTATATTTCCTTTCGATCTAAATAAAGTTATATATTTTCAAACGTAATTAATTCACATTAATGTTAAACAATATGAATAATAATTTATGGTACTTTATTTATATACATAAGTATGCAGATAAATTTATAAATAATATATTTGGTGTACTATACCTGTCTTCATCTTTGTCATTCTCTTTAGTCGTTTCCTTTTGAGATGGTTCACATCTTTCCCGCGTTCTTTCTACATTTGAGAAAAATGATAATAAACATAAAATTGTCTATACAATTTAATAACTAAATACCAATAAATACTTATATATTTTATCTGAATATATTTTTACAGATTTCAATAATAATACTTGATATGAAAAACTGTATATTTTTGCAACTTAACATCAAATTACCTTTAATGGGACTCTTATCATAGCGGTTATCTTGATCTTTGTCAGATGTATGATCAAATATCCTATCATCACGTTCTTTCGCTTTATAGTCCTCTTTCTCTCTGCGTTCCCTTTCAGGTTTTCTATCGTCTATGAATTCTTCGCTACTCCTTCTTTGTTTGTAGTCTCGAGGATGCCTAGATTCTGTTTTGTTCGCATAACATTCGTACCTCCTGATTTTCTCTGTATAATCTTTTAAATTCTGTTCATTCTCCTCCCAATTTCTAAAATCTTTCTTTGGATACACTTCATGCTCTGGCACTAGAGGTTTTAAGTTGCCATGTCCATAATCGAAACATTGCACAGGAGTTAAGTGATCTTGATTTGATGATCGGGAAGTATGGGCATAATCTATTACTTTAGCAGGTATATGTTCGATAAATTTCTTGTCGCTGCTAGCCCCGCTATGATTATAATTAAATTGTTTCTCTATACAAAATTCTTTCACAGCTGAACACCTGATTTGGCTTTGTCTGTTATCCATAGGTCGTTTCACGTATATATTTGAGTTATCGAATTTTGTATAATCAGAACCTGATGAAGATTCTGTGTATCCAGTCTTGTAATCACTCACCGTTATATCGTTCATATTTCTCTCTGATCTTTTATCGGGAACGTTACATTTATTTCCATTCTTAGGAGATCGTCGTTCTATATCGTTCGCTATACTCTGACTAAATGATTCATTTTGAGGCAACATGGATTTATCAAGATAGCCTCTTCCAGATCTTTGATCCACATCTCCGAAGCTGTTTTTAGAGTATGGTTGCCTCCAGACTGAGTTCTGCGCATCATTAGAATCGAATTGCCTCTGTTGCATACTTTCATCAATTGATATTTGCTCATTATTAGCGAATACTCCACCATCACCACTTATTTCTGAAGTACCCTGTATCTTGGAACCAGAATTATTATCAATTGGTCCTTTTGATCTAAGTTCTCCAATTCCTCTGATATCAAGTTGTCGATTATCAAAAGATCTGTCAGGTTGGCCTCGAGATAAGAAAGAGGTGTCATTTGAGCTACCTATTGGACCTCGTGGACCAAAATATGCATCATTAGAACTCTGTGAACCAAAGCATCCATCAGTAGAATTATCAAATTGTTTTTCATTAAATCTATTTGAAAACTGGCCGTCGTTTGCACCTTTCGAACCACCTGGACTTCGTTGATAAGGTGGATCATTGCGTCGTGAACCAAAAAGTCTATCATTGAGTCCTGAAAATCTTGGCTGTCCTTCGTTAAGTCCTCTGGGCATAAACTGATCACAAGAACCTCGATTATCAAATGGTCTACTATTAGGCCCATGGGGCCCGAATTGACCATCGTTCGTCCCTCTAAGACCGAATTGTCCATCATTAGGTCTGCTTAAACTTAACTGAGCATCATATCTGGGGCCAAATTGTCCAATATTCGAAGGTCTAGGTCCGAACTGTGCATTATTAGGAGTTCTTAAACCGAATTGATTTTCAACGGGACCTCTCATCCCAAATAGTCCATCATTAGGACCTCTTGGTCCAAACATTCCATCATTGACACTTCTAGGACCAAATTGTCCATCATTAGGTCCCCTTGGGCCAAATTGTGCATCGTTTGGACCTCGTTGACCGAACTGCCCATCATTAGGAGCTCTTGGACCAAATTGTCCATCACCAGTACCTCGAGGGCCATATTGTCCATCACCAAGACCTCGAGGACCAAATTGCGCATTATTCGAAGCTCTTGGACCAAACTGTCCATCGCTCGAGCCTCTTGGGTCAAATTGCCCATCATTCAAAGCTCTTGGACCAAATTGTACATCATTGGGTCCACGAGGACCTAACGAGTACGGATTTGGACCAGAAGAATTAAATGGTGGTTCAAACATAGGAAATCTTACATTGTTAAGACCTCTTGGACTCAAAAAAGGTGTACTTGGTCTAAATGGCATTCCCCTTGGACCAAATGTAGAATCAAAAGGTCCTCTTGGTTCATAAGATTCAGTGTTACTTACAAATGATTTCAAGGAAGACTCTTTTCCATCATATGGTTCATCTGTTCTTTGTACAGAATCAGTAGGTTCATTAGTGTCTGTAAGAACAGGACCTAAATTGGGTAATTCAGGCGGTGGCTCCATATTTAAATCTTCAGGTTTTAGATCATTTTCTCCCATAAAAGGTAACACTTCAGGTTTTTTCTCGGTATTTTCACTATCATTATTAGATAGTTCTTGCTTTACCTCTGTTTGTTCTTTGAAAGCATTCTGTGGATCCTGTTCTGAAGAGCTATAGTTCGTAGACGGAATTTCTTCCTCCTTAATACTATCCTTCTGTAATAAGCTATCTTCAGAAAGTTGAGCGTTAACCCAAGGTGGTTTTTCTAGTAATGGAATGTCTTTTTGTATTGAATAGTTCTCAGAACTGTCTTTTTGTGTATTATCGACGTTTTGTTCAGTCGATTTCGAATTATTTACCGCAACTTGTTCTACTACAGTAGTAGATTCATTTTTAACCTCGTTCTTCACATTCGTGTCGTTTCCGATATTCACCATTTCCGATCTAGATTCGGTATGCATAAGATCTTGCATTTGTTGTGAACTAGAATTCGATCCTTTGAATGAATCCCGCGAATCGAACGAATTGTTGCGTACAATTCCTAGAAGAGCACGAGGTCCAAAGTCAGGATTTCCATGAAGCTTAAAATCTCCAGGTATTCTGAAATTACCAGGTGCGCCTGGTCCAAAGTTAGAAGATCCACGAGGTCCCAAATTTTGGTTTCCAGCAGATTTCATGAATGGAGAATCACCTGTAATCTTCTTAAAACTTTCACTCAGTGAACCAACGCTGCTACTTTTATCAGAATCAAAATAGCTTGGTTTGAATACGTCCATCGCTGCTCTCCTTTTTTCCATAAGCTTCTTTAATTCTGGAGCAAATTTATCTGGTGGTTCAAATTGATTATTCCTACTAAAACCCCTTGGAACATTTGGAAAACTATCACGTCTATTATCTACTACATCTTTTTGGTCAAAACGATCCATACTATTCCTATTAAACCTATCACCTCCAGGGCCATAAGGTTCATTATTTGGACCAAATCGATTATTGTTTGTTCCAAAACGATCATTACCAGTTTCAGTTCCTTGTCCTACCCTGTCACCTCCTGGTCCAAATCTATCATTTCCAACAACGAATCTGTTATCTCCAGGTCCAAATCGATCATTTGTCATCCCAAACCGATCGTTTCCAGGTCCGAATCTATCATTCGTTGGACCAAACCGATTGTTTCCTAGCCCAAACCGATCGTTTCCAGAAGCAAATCTATCGTTGTTAAAGTTCATTTTCTGTTGATTGAACTGACTATTTCCGTGTTCTTGATAGTTCCTATCTTCTCTTCTAAATTGTTCGGCTTCAGATACTCGTTCATCGTTTAATTTATAATTTTCATTTCGTTGACCAAACATATCATTGCGAAATTGATTACCTTGTTGATCATTTATACTATCTGGACCAAAACGTTCTGCTGGTATGCCTTCCTTTTGATGCCCAGCGTCATTTATACCGAAATTACCCTGATGACCTACTGAGTCAAAGTTGTTCATAGAACCAGGTTGATTTTGACGTTCGTTGTGTATCAAATTATTATCTGGACCTTTACCAGTATTCATTCCGAATGAAGGAGGCCTTCCTTGCATGTTGGGTGGAACTGGAGGTCGTACGTTGTGATTCTGTCGTGAGTCATTGCTAACAAAACCTGGCGGTGGTTGTGAAAAGTTTGGTATAGCTGGAAAATTCGGCGGCGGTTGTGTAAAGTTTGGTGGAGGCATTTGAGTTGGTGGCATATTGAATGGAGGTGGAGGTACTCCAGTCATAGCTTGGAAGTTAGAGAAATTCGATACGTTCACGCCTGCATTATACTGTGCTGTCCATTGTTGAGAATTCCATGGTGACGAAGTCATATTAGAAGACATCATGTTCATGACTGGTAGCTGAGTTGTCGACGACTGTGATACTTGAGAGGAAGTTGCTGTTTGAATGTTAGACGCTACTGTTTCTGTTGCTGGTGGTGGCGGTGGCGGTGGAGGTACGTTAATACTCTGCTTTGCAGTTAAGCCAAGAGTTTTCCCAATACCCAATAAATTGTTAATTAATCCTTGATTTTCTGTACTAGATAGAATGTTCAGTATCTTATCATCACCAGACGAGCCTTTATTCTTTTCAATATCTACTTTAACAACAGTTTGCTTTTGTTGCTCGCGTTTTCTACGCATTTGTTCACGTCGTTCGATAAGCTTCTCTCGCCAGGATGTCCATTTAGCTTCGTATTGTTTGTATTGGGTCTATAATAAAATAATCCCTTTTCGAATAAAACTAGAACTAGCACTAAATCACTTACTGATGTTTTAGTCATCATATTTGATTTTCTCTGTAGCTGATATGTAATAATAATTGTAATATCACTTACCTTGTCTGGATGATTAGCATTTTGCTGTTTCCACTTATTAAACTGCTCCTCCCACTGTTTAAACTGAGCGTCAAATGTTTTCTCAGCTTCAGTTAGTTCTTCATCTTCGATTTTCAACTTTTTAGCACTATTAGATTCACTACCGATACTATTACTGCGTTTACCATTTAAACTATTATTTTCTTTACTACTATTGTTATTTTCAGGAGGTAATGGTGGCTGATTTGGAGGTAAAGGGGGATTTTGAGGACAGTTTTGTATATTTGTTTGTTGCATTGGTGTATTCGCGTTTTGTTTAACGGGAAATAATGGAAGATTGTTTTGATGTGGAGGAGGCATGCTTGTAAATTGATATGTGTTCATATTATTAGGAGGTAATGGCGGTTTTGTATCCTCTTTTGGAAGAGGTGGTGGAGGTTGTACGATTGGTAACTGTGACACCTGATTAGCTAAGCTCATGTTCTGGGCTGACATGTGTTTCATTGTTTCTTGGTACTGAAACAAAGTTCAAAATTGAATTAATGAATGAATACATTTTTGTGTTATTTATGCCTTTTACATACCTTCTCCCCATACTGTGCCTGCCATTGCTGATATTGTTGCTGCCATTGCTGCCACTGAGCCCAGTTTTGTTGTTGAGCTGCAGCCCATTGTTCAGCTGTATACCCACTAGGTGCCTAATAAAACAGTATAATTGTGGTATGCTACATATATTATATAATATAGAAATATTTATATATTATGTTAAATAAATTGATAAATTCATTAGTTAAATGGAAAATAGGTACATATGACAATATTTTAACAAAATTGTAATTAACATGTCAAATTTTCAAAGAAAATTTCATATATATCAATTAATGCAAGATTTATTTTTTTCATATATTAGATAGAGATATTTAATAAAATACTTACTGGTTGATTATAATACTGCATGTATGCTTGCATCATAGCCGTAGGATCTGTTCCTGGTACAGCATAACCAACTGGTGGTTGTGGCATTGGAGTAGCAACAGCACCAGCTGACAATTGCCATTGGTTCCAATTTTGCATTTTTTAAATCTCTCTCACTCTAGCAAATGGTTTGCTAGTGCATTCCAAACTGTTTTAAGGGCCGCAGTCCGTTTGGACGCTATTTTATGTTCAAAGAAAATTGTTATAGAGTTACCACCACATACGTGTATAAAATATAGTAAAAATCTCTATTCAGTTATTTGTTTTCCTTTTATGGTACAATCACCAATCATACATAAATGAAAAAATGTCTCAGGAATTATTAATTAAACATATTAATAAAAATTATACATACAGCAGTTTAAAAATATCTGTAAGTTTTAGTCAATATTGAGGCAGTTTTACAAAAATATAAAAGTTGGAACTATATATATAAATATAAAATGTGTTTCAACCATGTGTTACAAATTACCTAAAATTTTCTTAATCGCCACAATAATAAAATATGTAGAAACTTATTTCTTAAATTTCAATAGTGATTTTATTGTTTTGTAATAGGTAAAATATAGAGGATCAAAGAAATAGAAACACTTGTAAAATGGATGTAGAAAGAACTACACATCATCAGAATACTTACAAGTCAATAAAATAATACAAAATATGTTCGGTATAAATCAGAAACACACATTCACCAATATTTGTACAAATACATTAACATAAAAATATAATAAGTTAAATGTTCAGTCTATTAATCTTCTGCACTTAGTAAATAGTTATAAGATAATTATCATATCCTTTAAAAAGTTACTAAATGCAAAACATTATAAATTTTGTAGATATAAGATACATTGTTAAAATACAAACAATGTAAATTTCATAATTATGCAATTATTTGCTTATATACTGATATATGTACAATATATTTCTTTGATAGATAAGGTACACTCATTCACAAAATATCTCGCAAAAGAATCTAAAATCAGTAACACATTTATAAGTAATATATATGAAATAATATATGAAAATTAATAAATATCGGACAATGCAAATGCAATATAACATTAATACACAGTAATATGTAAAAAGAAGCTATAGATAAACAGAATTACTCTAATAACTAGACTCTTTAAAAAATTTAGGTTCATATTAAGACTGAATATATATAAATATTTGTCACATTTAGCCAATATTTATGCTTTCCCCTTTATCAAGTATAAGTAAAACCTTTTAAAAGTTGAAGTTATGTAAAATAATTACATATAAAACCAAAATTACGTTATATTTTTCAATAGATGAATGGTAAAATTATTTAAAGGACAAAGAAGTAGATTTGAAATAGATCGAATTAAAATTATTGTATTAAATATCATTCAGAATACATAAAAATATGCTTTAAATATGTATAATTAATATGCTTTTATAAACATTCAAATTCATTAACTTAGAAGAATATAAACAGTATTATAATATACCAAGATATTACATCCAACAAAACATATGATATAAAACAGATATGTGTTTTAAACATCAAAACTGCAGTTGTTGGAAATAACGTAGAGCCAATAACAAACATACTGCAATATTTATTATATTTCGCAAAATGAAATACAAAGTGATCGAAAATACATCTTATTACATAATATATAAATAGTGCACAAAAGTATTATGCTATATAAACTTGTATATAAAAAGGGAGAATATCCAATATATTAAGGTTGTAAGAAGTCGAATTGGACCAAATAAAATGCATTAATCTATTCGAGATTAAACACAATAATAAAGAAAAAGACAGGGATTAAATGATTTTTCCTTAAATAGGTTAATGATGCTGACGAAAACTTTAAAATGCCTTCGTTAAGTATAGAAGTTTGTAAACTTCAGGAGAACGTTCTCATAAGCATCCAAATGTGATCGCCATGATTATTGAAGACGTATCAATTTAAATTTAGTTAAAATATATCCTTCAAAATTGCATTTATGATAATATAGTAATTTCTGATAAGATAACATAATAAATATAAAAGAAGTTTGTGTATATTAAACACATTAATCCGAAAAACTCGCTCGGCAATATCCAACATTTTTCCGAAAGTATAGAACGAAAATAAAAATGTCAATGTAAGTAGTTGAAATAAGATAGTACTCACGACTGGATGTCCAGGAAGCTGCTACACTTTTGAAATGCAATTCACGGAAAGCTTTTTTTATTGTACAGTAACTAAATCGAAACTTGGCACGAAAACGTCGAAACTGATCGGAACTTATGGCGACTGGAGACTACGGTTGTATAAACACGTCTGGAGTATAGACACTTGGATACTGAAAGCATTGATAGAACCATTCATCTTTTGAGTCGAAAAAAATCAAGATGTAAAGCAAGAAAAGGTCCCGTTTTACGCAAGCGTAATACGTATATACATATGCATAGATATTACGAATATTTCACACAATGACAGACTCACTCTATCTATTTCTGTTTGTTTCACAGAACGAGGCTTTTCCTCACTCTCCATCTTGATATTTTTTGAATCAAAAGATGAACGGTTTTCCCTAGTGAGTGTCCAGATCTGTTTCATATGAGCGTTACCAAGTATTACGTTAAGTTTGCAGCTTTAGGGTAAAAGAGTGAGTGAGTTGGTGCCCATGGTACACTAAACCGTTCTGTTCGCTGAAGTCCGTGAAAATTGAAAGAACTTTTGTAGTTCAAAGCTAAAACTTTTTCCAAGATTGTATGTACTTAGAAACTAGCACGCGCGAAAAAAAAATATCTCGTGAGAGATGGTAAAACGTTTAGAAAAGTTTACATGGATTGTTAAAGAAAAAGATCTCGAGAAAATCCAAACTTCTTTACAGACTATAGGTGACTTGTCCCACAATTGTCAATGCGGCTTTCAACTGGACGTTACTTGATGAAGTGCTTCTTATTTCCCGAGCTCTGGTTTTTTCTTATTCGGTCATTCTTGGTAAATATCTGAACAATGCAGACTTTTCTATCCGTATATACAATCAGTCAGTAAATTTAAATTTAAATTTATGTGACTATATTGAAGGCAAGTTTTTGCGATGGCGTAATAGGATCGTACTGGAGATCCGGAGACATTCTGAAGATAAATCAATATAAACAAATTTATAAACAGGTCTCGATATTCGTTAGAGAAAACCGTCCGAAAATTGAGCCGTGTCTAGTCATAAAAAATCAACACGGAAGGTCAATAAGGCCTACGTTCTTGCGAGGCAGATAAAGATGAGTAGAATGTTCCCGTTTCTGTCCGAAGCATTCATAGCACTTTACGCATGCGCAAAACGAGAACCTTCCATATTGATATTTTACGACTCAATTTTTGGACGATTTTTCCTAGGCTTTGGTATATAATCATCAAGATCTGTTTAGATAATCATGTAGGTATATGAGTGTCGAGATACCTGTTTATACGAATATGGTCGAGACCTGTTTATATGATCGTGGGTGGGTCAATTAATCACTAAATCAATTAGGCACTAAACGACAAAAAAAAGTCCCTAAATGCAGTTTAATTCTTGCGTTCTACGCGCTTTATATTACGAGCTACAAAAATATATTTTTACTCTCTTTACACGTTTCTTCACGTTAAACAATTAGACGTAATGTCGACCATAGGTCGTTTTAAAGTATTGCTAAATAACAGGAATATCAATAATTCTTTTCTCTGATACTTCTTGTTATTTCTTTAATAATGTTTCAGATGTCAGTATTTTAGGTTGATTAAATTAAGAAAAAATTTAATAAAATAAAAAAAGTGAAGTTGAGGAGAAAAATTAAAGTTAATAATATTGTTTTCATAAGGAATGTATTTTCCATAATTAAAATTATTAATTTTAAGTCCTTCTCTACCTTTTACGAAACGAATTATTATTACAAAAAAAGTAAACCAGCAAAATTAATAAAAATATCTCACTTGTGCGGATTAAATCTGTTTTATCAGCGTTCTCATGTCACTGCCATCAAAAAGAAATGAATATATAAAGATTGTGAAATGATACCAACAATCATTTACTACTACATGATAGAGACAAGAAACATATATTAGTACCAATACATATCGTAATCGAGAAACATTTTATCTATCGGAGAAATTCTTCAACTCTTACAAAATACTGGGAAAACCGAGAATATCGCGTAATATAAACTAATTAATTTATTTCCTTACTTTAGCCAAATATTCTCTTTACTCGATTAAAAGAAATTGAGCGACGATTAATAATTTACGATAATTACAATATCTCAAAGAACAATAGTTAATCATTTTTACGTAATTATATATTCCTACTGAATTTTGCTGTCTGTAATTAAAATAGCAATTGAAAATCAAAATTATTGGAACAAAAAATAGATTAAAAAGTAAATTTCGCATTATATTTAAAGATTAATAAGATATATAAACTAGTTCGAATTTTAACTTCAATTTTTGGACTGTTTCATCGAAGCAACAATATAAAGAATATACGTATGTATTGGCAATCAACGAAATGAATCAAACCAATTATTAATCACTTCTGTAGTTCATGACTTTTACGTTGTTCGATTAACTGAATAGAGTTTTTTAGCGTCAGTCGGAGAATCGCCAATCCGCGAAAGAGTGGAAGATCATTTCCGAGATGGGAAGCTTCATAGAGATAAATATACGTTTACGCGTATGTATTTATATAAAAACCTGTTTCTAATAAAACGCCACAGCAGCGTTCTACTCCTCAGTATCGCTTGTGCCGGCAGCATCATCGAACGTGGTCATCATGAGCGTTCTCGGAACGAAGTGGCTACTTCTTAATGCCATTTTATTGTTTAACGTAGTAATTCAAGAAAATTCAGCACAATATATTCCTCCAGCAGCGAGCGTAGAACCTCTTTATCCAAAAGGATTACGTATGTCTATTCCAGGTGAGTAGGATTCCTTATTTTTGGTGTCTATCTATATGTATATTTGCTTGGTACCACTATCTTTATGCAACTTTAGCGTTCTGTTATTTTTTTAAATTATGAGAGATGTACCGACTTGTGGCCGATTATCTGGCTTAAGTGCTAAGGCATCTTGCTAAAGCATAGAAATAAAAATACAATGTTCTCTCTTTTTCGTCATTAGTATAATTTTAACATTTTTCAATATGTAGTAACATAGTATATTTACTTACAGGTACATAATTAACACAGGTTAATAATTAGCCTAATTAATTAAATTAATTAAATAACCTAAGTAATTAAATATACTTACAGATACATAAACTAAATAAATACCAATTAACTAGAAACTTTGGTCATAATTTCTTAATTTTATAATAGAATAAAAATAAAAAAAAAGTTAAACAATTTTCTGCTTGGGTTTACACGTGTCTGAAAATAATCGGCAATAGCCTTGAAAGACGATTTATTGGTCGACTTAGTCGGTGCATCTCTAAAAATTATTCAAATGAAATGGTTGATAGAGGTAACCGTCGAAGGTGAACAGGAACAAGGAAATATTTTACAGCTTAACGAAAGGAATGTGCTTGTTTAAAGGAAGAGTACGAAAATTATATGTACACGAAAAACACGTATAAAATATCTTGCAATACCCTTTTTGCGTTTGATATAACAATTGTAAGTGTAATATTTTAATTCGCAAAAGAAATTACTCACGCGTCGAATTGCACAATTCGATAGTTCCAGTGATAATCTTTGATTGATGGCTCAATCGAGAATTTGCACGTTTTAATTTGTACATTGCACGCACATTGATACAGTAGTGATGCACTTGAAATTTCCTCGTTACGATATATTAAACAATAAACAAGATTACGCTTATATAAAAAAAATATTATCATCGATAATTTTGAATTAAATTACTGCGAAAAAATTTGTATTGTACTTTGAATAGGTTTCTTCAATGATCCATTTTACCACTATAATATACATAATAGGCGAAAATATATAAATAAGTATCGAAAGTATAGTACTCATTATTATGTAAATTATTGTAGATAAAACAAATCTCTGCGTACGAATCTCTTATTTAACTCTTTAGAGCTATATTTATACATATTTACAAAGTTCTACTATTTTAAATTGTATATCGTGAGATTAATGAATCTCTAAAAACACTTACAATTTTTGACGAAGAAAATACTTTTTCTACTCAGATGAGGATGGTATCAGTTTGGTCGCATTTCACGTAAAATTTAACGACGATTTCTACAGCCTTGAAGCGGGTACTATTGCCATTGACATCATAAAAAAAAGAAATGGCCGTTGGACATATGAAGATAGAAGCACGAGATTAAAACGAGGCGACAAGATTTATTATTGGCTCCATGTCGTTTACAAAGGTCTTGGTTATAATTTACTTGACCAACAATATGAAGTCAAAGGTTTGTTGAAAATACAAGAAATGATTTTGGTACTGTTCCTCTGTAGAACTTTGACTGTTCATCTTACTCTTTCTGTCTTTAGAATTTTACAATTACGATGGAAGTCCAGTGGACGGAGGTACCGCAGATAACATCACCTGTTCGACACCATCGCAGACTAAAATCTTTGAAGGTAGTTCCATAAATCAGCAGACGAAAGGAAAAACTATCTGTCCGGGACAAACGATCTTCGAAGAAAATTTCGATTTTCTTAATACGAATCTTTGGACGAACTTCGAGCGTTTTTCTGGCATTCCGGTAAATACACTAACCACGTTTGAATTTATAGATAGACTTAAATTATTAAAGAAGATAGGAGAAGACATGTAACATGTATTCTGTTCTCTCTAGAAATAATAAATCTAATATGTTAAGGAATAACATAGATAAAATCGAATTAAGACAGTTAAAAATTTATTGTTTTATTTTAGAATTATGAATTTGTCGTATACATGAAGAATAGCGACAACGTGGAAGTCAAAGATGGTATTTTGCATATTAAACCAACTTTCACCAATGATAAGTTTGGTCACAACTTCGTTACAAACGGAAATCTGACCTTGACGAGGTAAAAATTTAATTATCACAAAGTCAATCATAATGAATCATAATCGTCATGTTAAAAATCTTGAATGTCTCTTTAGCTGTACAGGCGTAGCTAATACCGATGATTGCAAACGAAATGCATTTGCAGCGTACATTTTACCGCCTGTTATATCAGGACGATTAAATACCAAGTCATCGTTCGCTTTCCAGCACGGACGCATTCAAATCCGTGCCAAATTGCCTCGTGGTGACTGGTTATATCCTTGTGAGTTCTATCGTAAATTGTGTGGATCTTTATATAGTTATGATATTTCGCTAATTAATTGTTAACTGCTAAATATACCAATTAATAAACAGTAGAGCCTCTTGCATCCGAACTGTCGTTACGTACCATGTACGTAGACATATGTTACTGAATGTGTATATTATTATATGACTTATTTTCACATCTACGAAAAATACTTGCCAAAATACGATATATAGTTTATGAGTGACAAATGTGTCATAAACATATAAAAATTGAGATACATACTGAAAATTGAACAAATAGATATAGACAGTCATAGATATATTTTAATATAGATACCAGAATGTATTGTAGAAAAAGCGGAATGTATTGTACAAACCGGAAGCTATCATAAGCCGCGAGACAAGGATTATGTACAAATAAATGATAAATAATTCAATAAAAGACCTCAATGGCTTCTAGCAGCCAGAGAAATATGAAATCCTTAAATATTGAAACAAATTAACAATTTTTTTGATCTCTATTTTGAGAAAAGCGATTTTTTTTTCTTTTGTCGAAGATTTCACTATCCGGACAATTTTGTCTCCTTATTAGTACGGATATGGGATGCTCTGTACTGTACTGTGTGTCACTATTTTAAAAAATTCAATTATCAAGATTGATTATTTAATTTAGTAAATGGTGTATAATTCATTGTTATATTTTAGTACTCACTCTAGAGAACATAAACGAAAGTACACCAAATTCGCCGCTCTATTCTGACATCATAGTGGCTCATTCAAACGGAAATCCATTCCTCAAAACGCGAAAAGGAGACGACATTAGCGGGCACATTCTTGTAGCTGGAGCTCATGCGACGACCATAAACCAACATTCTCCACATGATAATCGATTAATGCTTCCTAAAAAGACTTCAACGAAATTATGGTCAGATGATTATCATGTGTACGATTTGGAATGGAAAAGCGATCGAATCACGCTCAAGGTCGATGAAGAACAGTATGGCGATCAAGTAGTTCCACCAAGTTTGTTCAATAATCCGGTTAGTACATTTTTATTTACATTTTTTCCCGTGTCTATTTCACCATCTTTCTTTATCTGTTCGTCTTGTAATATTGCTAACAATCTAAGATCACAAGGAAGAAATATGACAAGTCTATTTTTAGTAATTTTCTGATGTTTATACTATTTGGTGGCTGAAAGAAATATATAACTGAAATGTAGAACAACCTTAAAAAATGTAAGACTTGGCAACAAATGCACTATTTTTGTAGAAAAAAGAACAGTACACTAACTCCTTCGCGCACAAATCTTTCTTTGGTTTAGTAACGCAAACAATTAAATCTTTTTATAATAAAAAAAAGGCTAAAATACATATATATTTTAATATAAAATATCGTAGTACCTGGATTTAATTAAATTAGAAAATACTTAGGGTAATATATCGTACGTGTCACGAGCATGTGCATTAAGTAGTTGAAGGATTGAATTTAAAAATTGCTTTCTTACAGAAGAAGAATATGACTTATGCCTTTTCTATAATCTTTAATTCTAAATAGTTCGTTTAACATTTTCCACGTTTTGACAGGCTTATATAAACATCGGTCTAGCCGTAGGAGGTCACTTGGTCTTCCCAGACGGTTGTATCAGCAGCGAGTACGCAAAGCCCTGGAGAGACGTCGAATCGAAGGTACATCTACTTAAAAAATCCGATTTCCATTACAAAAACAGGACATTTAAAACACAATATCATTGATTTCAGGCACTCCTCAATTTCTATACAGCAGCAAACAAATGGCAAGCAACCTGGAGGAACAGTGACACCGGTCTTCATATAGACTACATTAAAATCCTGGCTGTCTGATTCCATTTTTCACTTTGATTGAGAAACACATTTAATCACTCCTTTCTATTTTCTATCGCTTTCGTATTGCTTCATATAAATCCATAAAAATTGATAAAATACACAGCAATTAGAAGGGAAGCGGAGGAGGTACCAACACGGAAGCAGGAAACGGTTCTTGATAAGGCACATCATCCGGATGGAAACCAGAACCAAGCAATTCAATCAGTCGTTGTCCTCGATAGCCATAGCGTCTCTGATAATCAAACGAGGCACGAGGCCCATCTTCTGGTCTGAATTCAATCATCATCTTCTTCCTAGTGTCCGGAGAAGCTACCAGTCTCAGAAAACCATCCACACCGTTTCTTGGCCATTCCCAAAATCTTCCACTAGACCATAGCGAACGAATCGTGGCCATCCATCTCGAGGGAGACAAGCCAAACGGAAGTGTCCTAGCGACTCGAGTTGAAACAGTTCCATCGCACTGGACTACTATGCACAGCTGTACATGCAATAAAACAATCATGAAACGATTTTTTGATAAGTTTTTACTGTAGATCACGATCGATATATACGAGCGTAGACCCACTTACCGCGCAGATTAATATTAACGCGTGGCTCGCGCGCATTTTCTTTTATCGAACCTCCAGGTAGGAAGACAGGGAAAGCAATATCCCATCATTCATGGTGCCCACTCACCTTTATGTCTTTCGAGTGGGTGAAAATTTCGTGCATAGAATACATTGTGATTTTTTCGTGATAGAATTGTCAATCGTCGAAGCGTTGAGCAGTAGCGTTGTTCTTCAAACGATTCGCGCCTCCTTCCTCGACATCGGTTTTCTTTACTTTCACTGATTGCATTGCGCCAGACTGCCACGATATACCAACTGATTTCTTTTCCACGGTATCCTTCTGAGCAGAGTTAGTTGATATTCCGCACTCATTCCGATATCATCAATCAGGCTGTCGTCAACGTGATCCTACGTGACCACCTCGAAGAGGAACAACATGGATTTCCCTCGTAGTTTGGTAGTTACAATTTACTATACAATTGCAAACAGCGATTTTTCGATCGTTTTTGTAGTTCCTTCTCTGAAGTAGTTTTAAAGCTAATAATCAGTTAGAATGAGTAGTAGAGATGTAAAACTTGTGTTCTGTGGTTATTTACAAGGGAAGAAATAAGAGAAATTATTGGAATTATTTTATATTTGAACGCATGCTTGAACTTAATAAGAGGGATAAGTTACGTTCGTGCATGACGTGTTTCAAAATTAAGTCGTATAATCGATACGAGTGAATTCGCAGAATAATAAGTTTCGTAATAGCTTGAAAAAGATGACACATTTGTATAAATAGATTAAATTTACTAATATCGTCGTTCGTTGCTAATCTTCTTTCTAATTTTTTGTAGGCACAAAAGAAATATGAATAAAACATTGAGAAATTAAATAAATATAACGTAATAGAATACATAGAAGAAAATATAAAATTATAGCTCAAAGATTAATGATATACAAAAATAAAAACTGTGAATTTTACATTTACATAACAATTTAGTATAAAGCATTCTTATACTGATTGAACATGCTCAAATAAAGAATAATAATTTACAAAATAATCATGCAAGAATACGCGTTTATTATATACTATTCTATGCATATAGAACTAGAATTAAATTACATCGATAAATTTTTGGACATTTTAGACAATTTCGATTTTTCTTGTCTTGCTGCTTAACGCTGATAGAATCGTATCGGTCGCCGAAGGCATCAGCATTTTCTCATTTATTCACGATCTAATTCAGTATAACATAGCGGGGATACCGCTCATCCACGAGGCAAGTATAACATTCTGTGAAACAGAAAATCAAGGTTAAAATAAAAGTTCTGAGAAAATCTAGTTAAGAATGGTATGATTACTTGCATTAAGTGAATAATCGTATATTGATCGTTGCGCAGCAAACACAATGGGACTTTGATCCAGAAGATGGGAAACAGAGAAGAATCAGATACGAGAAGGAAAATGGTCGTCATGGAGAGATCGCAATAGCAAAGATCGGTATGGGAGTCGGAATCCAGGAGCCATCAATAAGATCTGCGTAAAAACTAATAGGAAATCGCTAATCTGCAAAAAGAAATATATCAAAAATGAATGAAAACTATCTTATAAGTAAAATTGATTACGCTAATTGTTGTAAAAAATCAAGTGTATTTTAGTAAAACAAAAATAAACATTTTTCTTTCAAGTATTTAACTTGGATAAATAGTATTCTATTTTGTATATAATATTTTTAAATATATTATACTTTATACTTAAATACAATTCTTCTTCGTCTTCCTTTTTATTTCAAAAAATATATTCTGCTTTAAAAGTATGTATATTTATTTAGATTTCAAGGTCATGCTTTTTTCAAGGAATTTCGTCAATTGTCAATTGTATAATCGACTTTCGACGAATTCCAAATAACAGTAGTGCGTAAAAATTCAATTCGTCGCAATCTTAGCAGGTGCGCGTATGTAAAATGTACGACTTTCACTTCATACAAAGAAAAGGCGAAGTGGGGACGGAATGAAGCATAGTAACGGACTTCGGAATAAGGCAAACTAAAAGTAGAATCAGAAAAACGGAAACAGACCGATCGTACGGGCCGTAGTATCGTCTTCCTCTCGTTCTTTCTCAATTAAAATAATCTACATTATTTATATTTCGATGAAAAACGATACGTTGGAATAAAGACACTCGCATATCTAGTGTTACGCTTTGTGACGAATTTGCTTTTCGTTCTGCAAATTGAAAGTATTACCCTGCGGTCACCGAAATGGCAAGACGCGCTCCCGTAAGTAAACTAACTAAAAAACTTCAAAATAAAAATAAAGATAAATGTGCAAGTAAAGATACATACGTAAATAAAATTATGCTTGTGTAAACATTTACAGTAAATTAAAAAGGATTCAAGGAATATGTAATCTTTGGCTAAAGTAGGTCTAAAGTGGGTACTTCTTGACCTGTTTACGGTGCACGTGCCACATAAAACGATGCTCATTTCTTTTTCTTTTTCGTACTATTTATTATGAAACATTTAATAGATTCATCTAAGATATATGTATACGATAAATGTAGGATACCTTTTCGCATATTTTCGTTTCAACACGCTAATACGAACTGACCTACTTTCAGTGGACGACCATGATCTTTGCGACAATAATCGTTGCCTGTTTACTTGGATTAATCGTTGAAACCGCGGCGACGATAGCTCAACCAAAGGCACCTAATTTCCAGTATTTTGAACGGTAAGAGATTAAAGAAACATACAAAGAGGATAAATTCATGTTTTAAACATATTGAAAGGAGGTAAACAATGGTTCGCTGTTACACAGTTGTAAAAAGGATTACAATGATCTCATGCTAAATTACAATTTGTAATATTACATACATATCATTAAGGAAATAATCGTCTAAAGGTGTAAAATACATATGCATCGATTTTTGTTTAAAAATAAGTGCAATCACAAGATTTTATTAATTATTAACTGATTATTTATAGGCCTAAATATCGCTACCCATACTATGATGAAAATGGCAGGGGAAAATTACTCTATGGTTATGGAGGACCAGATCTGTATCAATACAAAACTTTCAGCGCCCTTGAGGGAATTCATTAAGAAAAGGAATATTAAATTACGCTATTAAGACATCTAGTTAATAATCATTCTATGAGTTGTGATTATTATCATATAGGGTGACCGTTTGTGAAATGACATATAGTACATACACGATATTGCTTCGGATTACAAGAAAATGATTTTATATATTCTATGTTGTACAATAATAACATACAAT
Organism: Bombus flavifrons; assembly: GCF_040668555.2. NCBI lineage: Eukaryota > Metazoa > Arthropoda > Insecta > Hymenoptera > Apidae > Bombus > Bombus flavifrons. The sequence continues at coordinate 13,369,755 of NC_138450.1, forward strand.
ATGTAACTTTCAATACTTTGCATTATATCCTTACATCTTTTCTTGCTATCAGAAACACATCGAGTCACGCTATGGAATTAAGGAACATTACAAGATCATTTATTCTCCCAATCATAACCAATTGTATTTTTAAATGCAATCAATCGATATGCTTAATTACGTTGTAAACATGTAAACATTATGTTTCTTCGCCGCGGGTTATGAATCTTTTCGTTCGACAATACGAGTTCGCGAAAGTAGAAACGAGTCTATGTATTTATCTCAAAAGACAAATTACTTCGTTAGTCAGATGAATGAAAAAATGTGTTAGACATTAGAATATTATGATAAATCGATGCAGAAATTGCTACAAATACAATTACGAGTAATATCATTAAAATTGATCGTCTATGAAAGATTTGTGGAATGTGCATAGCATTTCTAGAGTCTATGACGTGTCCAATATAATCACCGTGAAGACGAAAACGGTTAGATTCTAGCGTCTAGAAATCGGGTATCGTACATCAGAAAGACAGAAAAATTTGTAAAGGTTAAAAAACGCAGTCATTTTAAATCTTAGTTAAACGCGTTTAGTTAGACGCAGAAAATGTTCGTTCCGTGACAAGTGCACATACAAGTTTACAAATGTGCAAGCATAGTCGAGTGTATAGCGAGATATTATTGATAAACGAATGACTACTACCCGTACGATGTGTATTGGGTATTTTATTCCAAATGATCCTTGTCCGCCTTATCTTCGGCAGACTGTAACTGTCATACAAAATCCATTTCGGATTTATTATAATATCGTGTACCTGCTCGTAGGTTATACAGCTGCCTTTCTATTAATTTCTTTATCTCGCTAATTATGAAAACGCTTGACGTGATTCCAACAAGAACCAAGATATCTGTTGAAAACAGAAACAAATATTTCCTTCAAAAGTTCAAAAATAAAGATGAAATATTATAAAAGCTTCGTTTAAAATACGCACCTACTGCCGAAAGAGCTTCGGTTTGGAAAACTCGTTGTAACGGTGGAAAGTAGATCACTAGCATCTGTCCTATTACTGATAATGTTACGGCTACCAGGAACATTTTGTTACTAAATAAACCAATAGTAAATATTGATTTGGTCTGAAATGTTTATGACATGTTTAATTCATGGAAAATATATATTACAATGTCAAACAATTTCATTATCTTTTTTTTACCTGCGATCTACAACTTAGAGCATTAAACATATCGAAGAAAACGAAACATGTAAATGTCATGGTTGTATCCCTTGCAGTGTTACCATCAGTCGTCATCTAATAAAAACAGGACACGAGGAAAGTTATAAAGTTTATAAAACATGAATGTTCTTTACAATAAATTTCGTACCTCGTTATTATAAACCCACAAAGTACCAATAATAATAATAGTAGCCGATAACAATACATTAATAATAAGCTGTCGAGTGATCATTGGTTCTTTTGTGTTGCGTGGTTTTTGTTTTAAGACATCCTTATCAACTGGTTCAACGCCAAGACTATAACAAATAATTAAATATATAAATATGTCTAATGTATCATAGAGAACTCTTTTGATTTCTACATTACCTTTGAGCAGGTGGTCCATCCATAATAATATTAATCCATAGAATTTGCATTGCATTTAACGGATTTGGTATACCCATCAAAGTAGCAAGTGCAATTAAAGATAGAGCAGCTATGCTGGTACTTAATTGAAATCTTACAAAATTTCGTATATTATGAAAAATTCCTTTTCCTTCCTCAATTGCAGCACTAAAAGATATATACAATTAAAGTAAAGTGAATGTAAAAAATGTTGAGAATTATTAAAGAAGAAATTAATATGTACATAATAGTTTCAAAATCGTCATCCACCAAAATCATGTCCGCAGCTTCTTTACAAACATCAGTACCATTTTTACCCATGGCTATGCCTATATCTGCTTTTTTCAAAGCAACTCCATCATTCACACCATCTCCTGTCATGCCCACTATATTTCCTTCCCTTTGCAAGGCTTTTACGATACACAATTTGTGCTTAGGCGTAACCCGATAAAATACACTAACGCTATTGATACATTGCTCTAGCTGATGTTCGGACATTAAATCAATCTCATCTCCAGAGATTAGCCGCGAATGAAGTACATCTAACCCAATCATACTTGCTAAAATAAAAAAATATGTTACAATGCATTATTCTTGCAATATCTTTACAAACTATAAAAAAATCCAATAAATCTATGTTGTACCTATTGCGGATGCAGTTTCTTTGGCATCGCCAGTAACCATTTTTACCTTAACACCACTATTTATAAGAGTCGTTATAGATTCACGAACGTGTGGTCGTGGAGGATCGCATATACCAACGAGACCAACATACATTAGATCTTGCAACGATGTACCACGTGCCAATCCAATTACTGTAAATATATTAAAAAATATCAAGTAAAGAAATTGAAATTATCGTCATTAAAACGTACCTCTTAATCCTTGTTGCCCAATATCATAAGCTTCTGTTAAAAATTCTTCATCTTTCTTTTGATTCAAAGAATGTACTTGACCATTCATAGAGTACTTGGTACATAACGGTAAAATCTTATCCAAAGCACCTTTTACAAAATATATTTCTTGCTTATTCTGTAACATATATTTACAAAAATATAATAAAAATATTTAATATAAATGGTATTAATAATTAAAGAATTATTTAACAAATTGTTATTTACCTCTCCGTATTTGGGAGTACATTTTACAGCCATCATTTTTTGTTCGGATGAAAATGGATATTCTTGTAATCGTAGATATCTATCAGCAACTCCGTACATTCCGTATTTCATTGCCACCGCTATCAACGCACCTTCCGTTGGTTGACCAAGTAAAGTATCATTTTGCAGTATAGCATTGTTGCAAACACATCCTACTTCCAACATGTTGCTGATGGCGGTACGTGCAAGATCCATGTTGTCACATTTTCGAATTCGTACTTCTCCTTTATCATTATAACCAGCTCCAGTAACATCAGCTATGTATCCTTCCGATGTCATCAGAATGGTTACAGTCATTTCATTCTTCGTAATTGTACCAGTTTTATCAGAACATATCACGTTTACACAACCTACGCATTTGACGACATACTACCTATATATCTTTGTCTAGCTTTGATAAATGATTATGAAACTCTGTTGCACATATATTTACCCAATGTTTCCACTGTTGGTAATTTCTTCACAATGGCTTTTCTTTTAGCCATCCTCATAACACCCAATGCTAAGGTCACAGTTACAACAATAGGCAAACCTTCTGGTATAGCTGCTACTGCTAAACTCACACTGATGGTAAACATTTCGAGTATAGCTTTGCCTTGGATCCAGCCAAGAAGCATAATAATACCAATAATGCAGAATGAGTAAAAGGATAATTGAGTACCCAAAATATCCATACTTCTTTGAAGTGGTGTTTTTGGAGCTTCTTCGGCCTGCATCATTGAGAAAACTTCTCCAAATTCACTTTTTTCTCCTGTATTCACTACTATACCCTATAGAATATTTTTTATACATTTACATTAATTTTACATAATTGCTACATTATGAACCCATTGAAATTTAGTAGAACTTACTTTTCCATTGCCACAACGCACTAATGTACCCATAAACGCAATATTTCTCTTTGTTGTTAATCCATTAGTTTTAAGTAATGGAGCTGTTGATTTTTGTGCTGGTTCAGTTTCTCCAGTAAAACTACTCTCATCAATTGCTAAATCTATTGCTTCAAATATCCTGATATCTGCAGGTACTCTATCACCAATATTTAAGTAAACTACATCACCAGGAACTAAATTGCGAGCAAGAAATGTTTCTACGCAGCCTTCTCTTAAGCTGTAAAAAAATATTCAAAGAATTATTTTGATATCAAAATTTTCTAACACCTTTTAAAACATTGTTGTATATTATAAAATTAAATTAAAAAGTTTAACTTCCATTCTCAACCTAGAACTGTGCATCTTTAAAATTGGACATTCTAAATAAAGGGGAGGGAATTTCACCTTATTAATCTATTGATTGGAATTGGATACTATATCTTCTGTTTTAAGAAAGCAAAGTAATACTCCATACAAAGGGTTAATATATCCTCCAAAGACCATATTTCTAGAGGAAATGTTAATTTAAATAAATGTTATCAACAATTTTTATCTTTACTATACTTAATATAATTTTACATAATTTTTATTGGACAAATATTTGATAAATATTACAAATTTTCTTACCAGTGACAAGTTGGTGGCACCAGTTTATTTAATTCTTCTAAGGATTTTTCAGAACGATATTCTTGTACAAAAGCAACTGTCACTACTATTATGATAGCCTAAGAAGAGATATACTTTATCAGTGTAAATGTTAATTAAAATGTAATTTGAGAAATATCACGCTGACAGGAACTATGATAAACTTACCACTGTAATACTGACAGCATCATCAAATTGCCTCATACATACACTAACGAAGGCAGAACCAAGAAGTAACAGAATTAGAGGATTTTTAAACTGCAAAAAGAAAAGGATACAATAAATTTTATATTTTATTATTCATATTAATTTAAAATTAAATAATACACTGAAAACCCTTCAAGTACCTGTTCAAGATACTTTTTCCATGTTGGTTCCTCCTCTTTAACACTGAATTCATTGAAGCCAACTAATTGTCTTCGATGATCAGCCTCCTGCCACCAAAGACCTGTTCTTATGTCAACATGTAATCTAGCTGCTACTTCCTCAGCACCAAGGCTGGCTGCTTCAGCTGTTGTTAACCACATTTCTGATGTTTGATCTTTCCCCTTAAAAAATAAAAACTATATGTTTTCTATTCAATATTTTTCAAATGTTCGCCCAACTTTAACAGATATAAAAACGATTTTCTAACCTTTATCACGAACTTTCGTTCATTTTAAAGTAACAGATAACAAATTTAATAAAACTAGACACATTGTCTTTTTGACAAAAATATTTATCTTTTTTACTATCAAAACACTTGCTACTCCGAGATATATATTGCCGATATTGATGACGCATTGTTAAACCCATTAAGGGTTTTCCACATTTTACAGTATACATCAAAGGAACTACAAAATATCTTTATACAAAAAATATAAACATAAATAATATCTTGTTTATAAATATATGTACATAATGAAGTTGTAACTGCATTTAATTTATTTGCACTTGAAAAATGTAAAATAAAATCATCAGTGTCAAACCGACGTTTAGTAAGGTGACACGTGTACCTTGCATTCTGTTTGTATTATAGGGCGTATCAATCTAACACAGAAATGGGTGCAATATATTTGCAAAAATGACAAAACATTTATACAATAAGCATATTTTACGATAGATTTTTTCAAAGATAATGTTATCTTGTAAGGTAAAGACATTGAAATATGATTAACCACAATTTCTAACCTTGAAAAATTCACGAAACTATTGATGAATATATAATTTACATATTATTATTACTTTACTTCAAATATGATCTAAGGATATTAGTACAAAATGAATTACTCTATCAAGTATTACGAATTTACTGAATATTACAAATGGTTGTACTCAATATATATAATTTTTATAAATGTTTTATCTATTATATATAGATATAATAATAACCTGTTTACGATAACTAATTAATATATATACCTATTATATGTATTTTCCATTATCGTATTTGAAAGTATTGTACTACGCAGTTTGTGCCTGAAATAACGTTCCAATACTTTCGACTGTAAGATCTGATTCCTAAATTACGAAAGGGGGAATTGCTTTTCCAGGAACTAACATTTATATAACATATAATTATATCTATAATTTATAAGTACTCATTTCAAATATACAATTTACAAAGTAACAAGAGAAACAGAATTTTAATTGTTGGCTGTAAAAAATTTCCATGCAACATCAACTTTAAAATATTGTACAAATTGTAAATATTCGATTTTCCATTCTAGCAATTATCGATCCGTTTTCCATAGAATGCGCAAGGCCACATTGCTACACTTATTACCTTAGGTCAACATGTTCAGAATATTTGCTGCCTACACTATCATTGCAAACATTTCAAAATGCTGCTTCATGCCTGTGTTTTAACGTTAGAAAATTACCATTCACAATCAATACCATCTGTTCTACACTAATAGTTAGGTAATTCTCATTATCTTCAATGTGTTAGATAATCCATCCAAGAAAAAATGTATAGATACGTTATAGATACGATTGTTTTCAATGAACTTTTTTAACAAACATAAAAATGACATATCTCAACAACGAAATGAGAAAAAGATTACTCGTAGATGAAATCAGGTAACAATAGGAGCTCCAGAAGGTGCTGTTGGCAGGTTAAATATTCGATCGATAGCGAAACATTTGAAGACATAATGGTTACAATGAACTTTTCATGTTAACGTATTCTAAACAATTTTTTATTTCACACTCTAAGTTTACAATTCATTTTAATTCTTTCTTATGCTTCTAATAATAAAATATAAAGAATGTCACTCAGAATTGTTCCTTTTTTAATAAGGAAGAGCTATGATATTGAAGACTAAACCTTGTTTATTACAAAATAAAACAGCGCACACATGCCGTATAGTATAGTTAAAGGAAAAGATACATTATAAAGAATAATTAATATTAAATAGATAAATAGAAAATTGCATGGGATTGTTTAACAATGCTGTAAATTCGATAATGCGATATTATTATAATCTGGGATAATTCTTACCTCTTTCACCGGTACATTTTCGTTGCGTTCCTTGTCAGTAGCTGCGGCGGCAGCATCAAGTTCATTATCTTCGAAAAGTTTTTCGTATTTCTTACTCGCTGTGTCTTTCATCTCTTCTAAGCCACGTTCTATTTTTCTTTTTTGTTTCCTAGCTCGTTAATTATCGACGATATATGCCACGACGATTTTGTATGTCGCTTATTTTAAAATCAAAATTCTTATTGGAGACAGGATTTCGCAATATCTCTTTAACAATATACGTTACTATCCGTCAGTCCGGTTTTACGGTTTCGAAAAAAGGAAACACACAGCTCATGGTCCGAATGAATTCCTGTCAAAACGTGTTGGCATTGAATATATACCGAATATTATGTATGTACTCATGTATTGCATATCATTGATTTCTACTAGAAGTTAGTAGAAGAGTGGTACCAAAATGACCGATATCTAAAATTGAGTCACAAAATAAGTAAAATTACAAAATTGGCTTGAAACAAGAACTTTGAAATAAAAGATTATTAATTATTGAATCATTTGATAACAAAAGATTTTCCGTGAATTTTATGGGTTTTTAATAAAATATTGTTCCTGTATATGCTTTACTATTAAAGAAAGAATTAAGACAGCTTTTTGAACTATGACATTAAATGATATAATTTTATTAAATAAAGTTACGAAATAATTTTACCTAATCATAGAAAATAATTTATTTTTAAAATTAATTTTTGCAAATATTTCGATTGACGACTTTTTAAATGTGTCACTCTTCTAGCACACCGTCGATATAGTATTTATATTATAGTTGTATGTGTATGTGTGAGGAAATTAAATATCTGCTGGTTCCCAGTCACGCGAAGGTCAAACGAATGCATTTCTGAAGATCCTTGGTAATTTAATTATTGTCAAATAACCAATGGCAAAAAAGACAATAATAATTTTAGTAGATTCATTGGAATGTACAAGTTGGCACGCTTGCTAGAAGATTCGAAGAATTTCAACACCTGACAGTGGGTAGAACGATATTGTATTCAGTAGAGATGGATGAATATTGTCCTCTTTAAATGGTCTTGCGACACTTATTGTTTACGATATCTATAAATATTTAACTTGATAGATCATATAATAGAAATTAAATACTTGTTTCTAATAAACAATCGACATGTAACGTATCGATTATTTTAAGAAGATATTTTTCCGTCAAGTTTAATGGAATCTAGAAAGAACCGGCAAAGACACTTAACCGGATAATGCTTACGACTGCTACTAACCTACTTTTAAATTAAACAAAAGAGCTTCATCGATTTCCTAAAGAAGCATGTACAGATAGTAAATATCTCGAAGATTACCTTAAATGAAATAATTATTCGTCTAGTTTAATCGGAATTGCAAAATACTTTGACTTAAATTTAAATGATGCTCATTGAAACTAATAGCATTACTTACATACATATGTATACTACTACATTACATTACAGTCAAAGTAGTTTGTTACTTTATATGGAAAAACGACATTTTAATTTCGATGGAAGATATACCAACGTACCTACAACGAATACTTTACACGTGTTATCACAAAAGGAAAAAGACAAGGAATATCAAAGAAAAGCTTCCTATTTAATAAACGATAATAAAAATCAGATAAAAAGTGAACCATATATTATATACGATTAATATCTGTTATTGAGATAAATACTTAATTAGTCGAAAACACAATTATTGTATTGTTTAGTATCAGCGATGTAATGCACTCGAGCAATTTATAATCAAACACGGGCATACAACTACGCGGTACTTATTGCTCCAAATCAATAATGGAGATTTTTTCGGTAAATGCATATAAACCTACACCAATCTCTACGTTTTCCAAAATATGAATAAGGAAGTGAATGCACACTTGTACAGAATCTCTGAGAAAAATATCCTACCCTCAAGGATCGCGAAACCCTTTTAATATCCGAGGCACGTCAAAGGATCTAGTCTCGATGTGCTGGTAGGTAAAACACGCACAATAAAATTGCTCACAAATCGCAAATTCCGTGTGATTTATATTGCTTTCGTGGCTTCGTCTCGATGAGAATTAATTAAGCGGCCTTGTCTTCGACGAGAAATTCTACGTATACACTCATACAATAAAAAAACACTGCGAATACGATGTTCGGTTAACGTATGACTACCGAAGACCGAGTGACAAGTAGCTGACGATGTAGCGAGCAGCGCCGCTTATACCCTGCTAGTTGGGCTGAGAAAGCAGCTATATGGATGTGAATGTGTGTCGTGCATATATATAGCACGGCCTGCTGTGTGGTAGAAGTAGAGCAGACTGTGTCGATCCAGCGTACGACGACCTTAAGCTGCTGCACTTCCAAATTCGCGCATCGTTTCTTTCTGACCAGTATTTTATTATACTGCAATGCATTTACATCTTTTAACAGATAAAATAAGGTAGATTATAAGAACATGATGTATAAGCGATGATTATCTTTAATGTTAAATATAATGATATATCCAATATTATTCATGTGAATTAAAAAATCGATATCAGGCGTACGCGCGGTAATAGAAGTTGGAGGCTTTTTGTCCCGTTCCCCAGATTTTTCTAGAAATCTGAATAAAGACATTTGAAAATTTAATTATGATTTATGATAATTTGCTATAAGTAATTAATGCTAAATCTAAGTGACGGAAATTGATTGATTGAGTAGTCTAAACACACTTCGAAGTATAATTGGTGACATACGTTTGGTAAACGAAAATGTAGAATGTAAAGATGGAGAAACACTGGAATTATCGGTTATTCAATTTTCGCGCTTATCACGTTGGTATAGTACGTAGAATAGAATAGTTGTATGTATTTAATTGTATCATATTACAGTTTATTGGAAGCATTCAACGATGTGTAATACTATGTGTAATATGCCTTTTTTAACCTGTTGTACAAAATTCTGTACAATGCACAAATGAAATATCATAAAACATAATAAATCATACTTTGTTATTATGTTATTACCTAATTGGTCAAATTTTTATTTCATTAATTTACGAGTTTGGAAATGTGAATTCCATTTAGATACTGAGGTACCAAAAGATTAAAAATTGAAGTACTCACCTTATAATATTTCTAAATAATACAATTATAATCTTTAAACATTGACAAACTATATAATTACGATTTTACATCTAAAAATATAAGAATTTTGTCATTAAATTTATCAACTTATTAAATGTTTCAACACATTGGGATTGACAATGAAATTTGTTAGAGTGATGTTATATTAAAATTTCGAAATATTCTTATACGTATGTATTTCTATATGCTGGTGTCTATTGATTGCATATAAAACTCATGTATACATTATTATTATTACTATTATATTCTGTATAATATATATATATATATATATATATATATATATATATATATATATATATATATATATATATATTCATTACTTCCAAAGCAGAAAAAATTAATTAGTAAAATTTGGATTTTGAGTTTCTATCTACATAAAAATTTGCATAATAATTTAATAAAATACAGTGGCGCTGTATTACGAAAAATACAAACAAATATCTCTTCAGATCGATTGGACCAGTCACTTAAATGGCGGTAGTTTGTATACATGTTAAGTGCCGCAGAAAAGTAACCTCTAATGGAGAGGATAAAACCGGTAGAAAACGTTTCGAAATGTATCAAAACTATCTGTCCATCACCGGAGGAACTTAGTGTCATAACGAATAACGTAAAATGTGATAAATGTGGACTCGTATTTAAAAATGGGCCGAGATATCGGTTACACGACCTTAAAGTACATCAACGTAAAAATTTAGATAAAACAATAAAAGAAAATGTACAATATCATTGTCCGGTAGAGTCTTGTATTTATGCTCTAAAAGCCGAAAGACATTTTAGTACTATGAAATATCTTAAACAGGTTAGTGTTGTCATCGTAAAACAATGCTTTTTTTATGAAATTGATCAATGTTTCAATTACGACATGAAATTTAATATTCTGACATATATTTAGCATTACCTTAAAGTACATGCGAAAAAAACGTATGCATGTACTCGTTGCGAAAAAAGTTTCTCTACCGAATCAGCAAAAGAAGGCCACATGAGAGTATGTGGAATTGAATTTGTATGTTCTTGTTCAAAAATTTACAGCTCCTATGAAGCCTTGCTCACACATGCAAAACGATCTTTACATACAATAAATGATAAATATAAAAATTCTTTGAGGTAAGCTGATCATGAAAGATAAATATTTTAATGTTCTACTGTTTGACACATTTAAATACAATATCATCAATTTATATTAATTATTAACACTTTCACAGGCGCACAAATTCTAAAACAGTGAGATTAATTCTATCAAGTAATCAAACAGAAATAAATAAACTAGTTACAATACTACCAATAAATCAAAATGAAAATAAAATATCCAATCCTAATAATAATACAATGCAGAAACTTACATCAGATATTGGTATACAAACTGATGAATGCAAAAAGAATAAAAGAATATCAAGTCCATTAAAGTATGTTAACAATAGTTGCTATCATAATGGAAAGTGTGGAATATCTAAACAGACACAGACAAGTGTCCCTCAAAGAATTAGACAAAATGTAATGTCCATGGAAACACAAACGATACAAGCTTCACAAGCATTTAAGAATTCGCTGAAGCTTCAGAAACATGGAAAAAATTCTGTATCTCAAAATTCTGATTATACATTGTTAAAGGAAGACCTTAATCTTAGCAACTTTACAGCTTCAAATTTATTTCCTAGCAGTCCATTACCACTTCGCCATGATGATGGGTTACAAGATTTTTGGGAAGATAAGAGTACATCGGGTACTCAAACAATACCTGAAAAAGACATGTTTGAAGTTCTCAATGATAATGTTACTCAGACAGAGTTCGAAACATTTTATAACCATAGTACAAATCCATTGATACAGTGTACTCCAAAGAGTACAGTTGCTTTAATGACTTTACCTTATGCTGAAGAAACGTCGACTGTTGTTGAAGGATATTCCTTTGTATCCTCAAATAGCATATCACGATCAGATCCCATGCTTACAGACAAAACTTTTGATGATAAGTTTAGCAGCATAGAAACTCAAACGGAACAAGCTTATTCACAATCGTTTTTTGATTCAGATCCATTAACTAGATCATTCGCTTTAAGTTCTACCATTGAAACACAAACTACAAATAATCTTGACAATATGGAACTATTATATAGTAATACATGCACACAAACATGTAATGAAATGCTACCGACTGATTTAGGGTTATCTAACATTCAAACACAAACACCTTGGTCTCAACTCGAGGATACTACTGTTTCTGCCGAAACACAAACAAAATCCTTGATATGTGAAACAGGTTGCAATATATCAATAGGTGCATGTCGTTCCTGGTTGAGTACTCAAACTAGTCACACTGAAACACAAACTGACTTACTTAGTATTTTTGAAGGTCTTCAATAATAAGATATTCAATCTTTATGCATATGGCAGTATAATAATTGATATTTAGAAAAAATACTTTATGTATAAAGCGAAAATAATTTGCATTTGGTATTGTAAAATAAGACTAATTTTTCGTATTGTTATTTAGTACTTTGGTATTTTTTATATTTTGTTACAAACTAATTATTTAAGTTCCTGTATATGTGCAATTTGATGATGGAATATTACGTGCATTGATCGAGAACTGTATTTCTTTAAAAAGAAAATTTGAATTTACTGTATTACACATTAGCCACTGCCATGATTTGTTTATACATGTGTTTCTAGAATAAAAACATACACATTGCAGGCAATGTAATTCTTATACATATAACTTATTATTAAAGCTGTTAATTTAAAACTTGCATTATGAAAAGTATTATTAATATTCAATTTAAATTTTAAGGGGGCAAATAAGCCTTGAATTAAAACCTGCTTTTTAACTGAAATATAATGTCATTTACACACACAAATAATATGTGACAAATAAATTGAATTAAGAAATTTGAAGATGTATAATAATAGACAAGTTATTGCATTTCAAAATAATCTACGGATGTAAAATATAAACTTACTATTACAACATACATATGTTAAAAAAAACACTTTTCATTTATAAATATTAATTCATAAGTTTTAAGTTGTTTTCATGTCATGTATTACGAAGATAAAACATTTTGTTATAATACAACATATGGTTTTGAAGTTTTTAACTTAATGAATTTTCTAATACATGTAAATAGAAGTATGATCTTTAGATTGAAACATTTGCAATCGTTCGTGTGTCATATACAAAGATAATTTTTAAAAATTTAATTTTTTATATATATTGTATTGTTACAAAAACATTGTTTAGAAAAACATTCGTCAATTCGCATAATAACAACCTTATTTGAAAGGAGATTCATGCTTCTAAGACTCAAGAGTCATATACCCCCTTAAATAGAAAAATACATAAAGAATCTTGTCTGCTTGAGGTGTAATTGTTTAACTGATAGTTTCAACATTTACAAAGAAACGGAACATGTAATTTGAAACTGTACACGTAACATTGTTACAATAACTATTAAAATATTGTTTTTTTTTTAACAATTGTGTTGGAATTATGCATTGAATCCCAACCAGTGTTTTCCGTTATAGCTTCACGTCAAAACGTACATATAAAAGTTAAAATCTTCAGCTTTTTCTTTGCTCGGAGCCGCATGGTGACAGATCACGGTTAAGCTATTGTTTTATTCATGTTTGTTGCTAAGGTTTAAAATTACACTTAAAAGGTCATGCTTTGCCAAGCAGGGACGATATATAATTGTCGTACACCTAGAATTATATAAGTCGAAATTCAAGAGCTATTATTAACACATAAAGATACAACAAACATGATATGAATATCGTGCTTTTTAATCGAATCAAATCACTAATCGACTCCAAAACGGGTACTCAACGCAATTACGTGAGTTCGAGGAACTTATTAACACAGGTTGGGATACATGCCATAGAAGTGAAACAAGGGTAGTATGCAGAAAAAGATGTACACAAGAATGTATTAAAGTGCAGGACCAGCAGCATTATCTTCATCAAAATCTGGTAGAAAATCTTTGGTCCGGTCTTCTATCCTATTCATATTTTCAAGTACTGAAGCTAGTACTCTTAAATTGTCCACGCCAGACATTAGTTGTCTATAACGATTCCAATATATATTATTATTTGAACTACTTAATTTAGAAATCTTGTTGAAATATAACTTTTTACCTTAAAGACACTTCTGCTGATGAGGCAGCATGTCTTAAATCACCTGCTAGTCTTTTTGCTGTCTGATTCATGTTTGAAGAACCATATTCGCTTGTATTTCCCGCCGCAAACCCAGCTCTAAGCTCTTTGTTTTCTAAACGGAGTAATGATATCTCTGTCTGCATTAACATTATGTTTTTCATTTAATAATCAAGTGCGCTATAAGATATTTAAAAAGAGACGAAAATCTATACCAACCGTTAAAGATTTAATCTCTTTTTTTAATGCTGAAATAGTACTTTCTGCATTTACCGCTCTCCTCTATAGAAACAAGATATATTATAGACATAAATTAGATATATAAAATATTCTTGTACTCACTGTACTACGTTTTAGATTATCTTCAACTTGCTCCATTGCTTTTTCAAGATGGATTGTCTCTTCATGATCCACTTCTTTTCTAGATACCAATTCTGATTCTAATAATTGAATCCTGTAACAGACATTGTATAAATAAATTAGAGAATATATTCTATTATTAGAGATAAAAGAATTTTGAAAATTTACTTTTCCGATTTCTCATTAATCTGTTTTTGAGCTAATTCTAATTCCTGCCGCAATCTTTCATTTTCCAGCAGTAACTACAAAAAAAATCGATATTTTATAATTATAAAAATTATAATAAATATATCATAATTTAAAATTCAACATTATTCATACCCTCCTTTCTGTAGTCTCTGCACTATTTGGAATAGATCCAGACTCTGTTGATAATGTTGTCCTATTATGAATAGGACCATCATTTAAAAAGTCTGGTAAAGATTTTGGAACATTTGGTTCACTTGCCCCTGAGTGAGAACAATCTCTTATAATCACATTCGACTCAGGATCAGGCTCAACTGTAGATATTGGTAAATCTAATGGAAACCCTAAATAATGAGATACTATAAATAAACAACCTACATAAATCATGCTATGATTAATAATTAATTTTAACATATCACTTTACAAATACCTAATGGTTCTGAAGTTTCAGTAGATCCTATACTAGATCTAGCAAAAACAGGTAAATTTAAATGGGCAAAACAACTTGTATTTGGTAAAGATTGATTCCTCTGAGGTATTGCTTTGTCCAAATTTCCAGTTAGATCAAACGAAAGATCACATGAAGCACTAGATCCGTTCTTCTTTGATTCATTTCTAAGTCGAGCTTGCCTCTGTTCTACACTGTTTAATGCAAAATCAGGAAGATTATCCACATCCGAAATTGTCTGTTGTTTGGGCTCATGATTTAGATAATATTGTTCTATGACCAAATGATCTTGCACAAAGTCTGGTAATTCTGTTGGATTACGAGAATAAACAGCCGAACTTTTCTCTAGATTATACTGTGTTGGAGATGAATAAACTTTTGGACGAGCTCCAGCATTTTGATAATTTATTTGTGAACCATTTTTTAAAAAATGCTTAAAGCTAAAGGGATTCTCTTCAATCCTCGACGTATTTTGCCCTGTAGAAAATAAGAAACAACAAATATTAAGCTAATTATCAGCTAAATTTTTTGACAAATACCAGGTTAAATCTAACCTGTTTGAGGCTCTGTCTCAGTACGATTCCTAGCAAAGTATTCTTTCGATGTATTTCTACAACTCCGACATCCCGTTGTTACCTCTTCTTCGGAAGATGAAGATGACGAAAACATGACCTCTCCGACGTGACGCCTCGCATTTTTAGATACGGATCGAGACGAATCATTACTTTTTTTACGACTCGCCATCATCTATGTAGAAGATCAACTTTACCGACGACCGTATCATTTGCGGTGCAGTCAAACAGTCAAAACTGCACTTACATTTGTCACTCGCTGTCTGCAGGTCGGGTCAGGTTAGTCATACGTAACTTTTTCTTCTTTTTCATCACTCAAGAACTCAATGTGAACGTAGGAGCGGCGTATGTTTTAAACTTTTCTATCTGCATCTTCTGTTTCGTAATATAAAGTTATTCTTACATTCAGTTCCTTATCTGAAATGAGTTGCAAGTGATCATGTATATATAAAGGTATACACATATATATATACATTCATGCTTATATCAATACATATTCAAAGAAAATTAGCTAGTAAAACACTTATCGTGTATTGAAATAATTGATGATAAAAATAATTTTAAATGATTGACTTAGTAAACATTTGTTATTATGTCGAAATGTGATACGGTAATATGAAATATTTATGTGTTAATTTTTCAATGTAATAGGTGTGTGAATTATAATTTTGTGATAGAGGTTATCTTCCACGTGGAAATATTGTTAATTGAAGCAATTTTTAAACGAATGTATACTGCGATTTTAAATACAAAATGTCTCACGAAAAACCTTGTCGTGCATGCATGGATTTTAAATCGTGGGCAAAGAGTCAAAAGAAGGCTTTCGATTCCGAAAAGGTATAAACAAGGATTTTTTAAATAAAGCTATATACGATACATAAATCCTTTTTTTAATAGTAATGTTAAAAACTAATACCGATTAGTTTCTAAAAGGTGAAAAATAGTATTACACTTTATGTTGTGAAATAAATTATTTATTCTCACATATATATTTTATTATGTCAGGAAACTGAGAAAATAGAGAAGAAAGGTCCACCTGTAAATAAAGTTAAACGTGATGATTGTCCATTAGATAAAGATGAATTAGGTTCAAGAACATGGTCATTTTTACATACCATGGCAGCATATTACCCTGATAATCCAACTGATGAACAAAAGTTGGATATGTCAAAGTTCTTTCACACATTTTCCAAGTTTTATCCTTGTTATGTATGTGCAGAAGATTTACAAGAGCAATTAAAAAAAACTCCACCACAAACCAATTCACAGTCACAATTGAGTCAATGGCTTTGTATGATACATAACGAAGTAAATAAAAAACTTGGGAAACCTGAATTTGACTGTAAATTAGTTGACCAAAGGTGGAGAGATGGCTGGCTTGATGGTTCATGTGACTGATGATTATTAGTTATGATTGTAAATTTTGTAATGAAACCTATATGTGATATAAAAAGCACCATGTAAGTTTATTGTAAATACTTGTAGGAATGCTATAATAATTAAAAATATTATCACATATAAATTAACCGTTTGAGTCCCAGGGATCTTTGGAAAAACAGGGTCGAAAAATCCCGAACGGCGCGATAGCGCTTGTCTTAATCGATTGCGAAGAGAAACAAGCAGTGCAATAGCGCTCGTCATATTTGTTAGTTTTATGAAATACATCTTTACTATTATATATGCGTACTATTAGTTTATAAATATATCAAGTTTTTTGCAATAAACATTATTGAGAAGATAAGAATGAAATACAAAATACAGTCAGTCGTCCGTAGCGTTCAAATATACTGGGTCTTTTCGAGGCAAAATCTAAACAGCGCGATCGCGCTGCTTGGGACTCAAACGGTTAATATTTATCTTTGTTAACTAATTGTTAAACATAATGTCCTTTCTTAATTATGAACATTCAAAAAAAAAAAAAAAAGAAAAGAAAGAAGTAGAAGTAGACTCGGCATACAATTACAGTTATACAGGTTGTCAGGTGTTTTGAAGTATCCTTACTATTAATATTGCAAAGTAGATGGCGTTAAGTGTGAAATAGTGAATGCAGAGCTTGTTGTTCTAACATGAGGTTCATAACTGTGATCTTGTCCTTCACCACCAACAGGCATGACTTGACATGTTCTAATATGAAATGGAAAACGTTTGTTAGCCATAGATGGTCTGGTTATGTATAAAAACATTATATGTCCCATAAAAATAGTCCATAACAAACATCCTTTAGCAACGCTTTCTCGTACCCACTCATCTACTAATAAAGTAATGCAGAGTACCTATAAAATTATAAATATCTTTTTACACATTGTAAAAAGAATAAATAAATTTTTTACAAATATTTTGTTACATAATATTTTACATTATTGTAAATGCAATTAAATGCATAGTTTTTTATATACCGTTAATGGATGACATAAAAACCATGCTGATCCCAATGAAAATAATGAACCATAAAAATGAAGCTTTGTTGACATTTTTCTAACGGTCTTAAAACATCGAAGAGAAAATATAATCCATGCAATCAATTTCAGTATTATTAATCCATAGCCTGGTGGTGACTCATAAATATACAATACCAATCCAGGATCAAAGACATCGGATTGGTAAATATATAATGAAAATTGACAGAAAGAAATCAGACAAATAAAACATATAAGCCATCGAGTTTGTCTGACTGTTAAAACGCTCTTAGTCACTGTAAAACCAAGAGCCAGTAATAACATAAGTACAGTGTACAAAATGTCTGAACATGCTTCTAGAAGTTGACCTAATAAATAAGCATTTTCTGTTGGTATTCCTCTTAAACCAAGATTTATGTAACTATAAATCTCAAGTAATATTCCTACTAATTGACAAAGTAGCGAGGCTATAAATATTTTGTAAGAAACATGTAGTAGTCTTCTTGCCCTTAGTTGTATGGCTATGTAAAAACTAAGTATTACAAGTATCACGTAAATACAAGCAATTGTTATCAGTTCTGGCAGTATATCTGAAATGAAAATAGATTTAATTAAATAGCATTGAGTAATTTTAAATCAATATAACGTTACTTGCAGAATTCGTCTGCTGAAAAATGTTCTTTCCAAAAATGACCATGCGGCGCATTTGTTAACGATATCCAATACGACACATTTAGTCCAGTTTTTGATGAACAATCTGCTAATGCGATAAACCACCATCTTGGACGAGATGATCGAAATCTTCGATGACTAGAACATCGTACTGTTGTTTCTTCTTCTTCGACGCATCCTGATTGTTCAGATGTTAATGTAGATAATGGTACTATTTGACCAATTCCGTCCCAAAGTATAGCTTCTTTTTCTATGCATGTTTTATTCGAAGGGTAAACGCTTGGCCATTGATCCGGTGCATCATAATACAATAGTATTTTTAAATCTTGTTCTTTGCCTCCCAATTCGAATTCGTACCGAAACGTGCCTTGTTGCGTTAAGAAGCAAAATCTTGCTAAAAATGCCCAATTCTGAAAAAAATTACAGCGACATAGAGTGGAAAGAAATCAACAAATGTTTAGATTAATAATTATTAGGAAAATTATGAAATATAATATATATAATTACGAAACATAATTCTTGATAATTAATGATACTAATGACACTTGATAATACTACGTAATATATAGAAACATTATGTACAATGTAACAATACAGTTTATATTTACTATCTCTATTTGATTGAAATTAAATGTGATAGTAATTAACATATATTTTTTTAAAATAGCATATTTTTATTAATTTACTTTTACGCGTTATTTTTCAAAATTTAGTATTAATATTATTGTTTCAAAATACACTTAGAAATTCGAAAAAAAATGCTTATTACTTCACGTGTTACAAGGTGTCCTCGAAGAATTTTGGCCTCTGAGTATGTTAATAAAAAATTAAATAACATAAAAAAGAATGACAATATGTTAAACATAGTTGATACACGTCCGTACAATTTTCCTGAACTGAAATGATATCTACATATCTGTAATATGTTACCTGCTACCTGCTACCTGCTGTTTTTCTCATGATCAATATTTCCCTGCTATTTAGAGCTATGTATGCATTTCAATTAGTGTATTGATTTATGTTGTGATAATAAATATTTTACATATAAAGTAAAAAATATTGAATATGAAAAAACAATAACCAATGGTAAATATATAAATTTTATATTTTTTAATCGTAATTTAAAGCTTTAGAATCGTTTTATTGTTTAGTGTATATTTTTTATGACCTTGACCTTTCTTTACAATAATACGATAATAATATATAATAAAGTAATACGTATACATATATGTATTGAGTGTAACAGGAAATATTAAAGATTTTATTTAAATTATATTGTTGGAATTAATGTTTTGCGATAGAAAGTGTAATTAGAAACTTACGAGTCTACTTAAATTTAGTAAATGATACATATGAATATAAAAAATAATGTTATTTTATAATTAATAAATAATGTATAAATCAATTTCTTGGACATTTTTTATTAAATATCAATATTTTACATTAACATAAATTTGTAACCATTATTAAGAAAATATATATAACATGATGATAAAGAAATCTTTTTGTTAAAAATGCTAAATTAGTTTCATGCTTCAGTCATACGTGTCGTCTCGTACTGATTGAAATATAAACACGTATTTTGTGTTTTACAGTGCAATGATAATTCATATTAACTATAAGAAAATTCTTAGTATCTCTAAAAGTCATTTGTAATCTTTATATTATGTGTTGTAGCAACATTCATAAATCTAAGTTAAAAATTACTATTAATTTCTGTTATTAATTTCAATAGAGGTTATGCACAACGAAGCGATCATGAAAAGTAAAACAGGAGGTCTTAAGGGTTTTAAAAGTAGGTACAGTATTCTTTGTTAAATACAATAATCAGCTTATTTATCTATCTGAATAAATTTTTATTCAATTATTCAACTTGTAGCATTATGGATTCGATTTGACGAAGAAACTACGGACAAGCACCAACTATTTTTTAAGGAACATTCAATTAGAAATCAAGAATCTATACATCCTAAAGGAAAAACACTATTTCTATTAAATATTCCTCCTTATGTTACACATAAAGCATTAATTAAAATATTCAGTGATTTGTGTGGAACTGTTTCTAAAGTTTATTTTGCAACTCCTAAAGGATTTAAAACTGCATATATAGTTTTTGAAAAAGAATCTGATTTAGAGAAAGCATTAGAAATTTCTGAAAACTATGTAATAACATTAAATAAAGAGAAAAAGATTTGTTTTACAGGAGTGGAAAGTAAGTTATCTAAACACTTATGCATGGATTTATTGGATATCTCTCTATGTAAAATACTTCTAATTCATTTTAATAAATTTAACAGAATGGTGCTTAAACTATAATCGTTCAGTATGTAATGAGAAGGAAATGAAAAAGAAAATTGAAACTTATATGCAGAACTATGATCAAAAAATTTCTGAGAAAATAGCAAAAGAAAAAGCTTTGGAGGAAGAAGAAGAAAATGATGGTTGGGTAACAGTAACAGGACGAAAGAAGAGAGGACAGTTTGCACTTTCCAGGAAAGAATCTACTATTAATAAAGTGCAACGCAAAGAAGAACAAAAAAATAAGAAAAAGCAATTGCTTAACTTTTATACTTTCCAAATTCGGGAAAGTAAAAGACAGAGTAAGTTTTATGTCAGATTGGTCTTAATAAATATATGCAGAATTTTGATATTTGGGGTCTTATTAAATTTTTTTTATAGATTTAGCAGAGTTAAGGAAGAAGTTCGAATTAGACAAAAAGAGATTACAAGATCTAAAATCTAAGAGAACGTTTAAGCCATTTTGAGATTGTATGTATAAGATAGATTAATCATATCAACGTGAAATATATATTTATTATATTGTAAAAAAATTTTTTTTTACATTTACAAGTATGGTTTTGTATTTATATAATTGTATTTAAATTTATATACAATTCCACAAAATAAAAATAACTACAATAGAAAGACAATAATGTAATTATCCAGCTTTAGATGCATATGTCTGTAAAGTCCATTCAATTAAGAAGTGTTGATATGATAAAGGCTGTAACAAAGCCAGTAACTCTTCTGTAAAAAAAAGCACAAATTAATCTTTAATTAAGGACTAATTTTATATGTTAAATGATTATGATATGTACGTTTGTTTCCATAAATACAATTTGCAGACATAGCTGCACTAACAGCTTGTGCAAGGCGTTCCATAGCTAACTCACGCGAAATAGAATTAATATTTGTTTGAGATTGCAAACTAGTTGTTAAAGTTCGAGTGGTAGCAGCAAAATGCTGTGCGGATATAGCATGTTTATTATTTCCGCTATTTTTTAATCGTAATACCGAATCCATAAGCAGTTGTTGAATTTTAGAATACAATTTCTTCTGCTCCTCAGAATATTCTGTATTTTCTGTACCAACTGAACGTACAGGTGATAAAATACACCATCTAAAACAGAGAGTTATACAATTATGAATACTTTATACTTAATTTTATGCAAAATTTTTCTTTTGAGTTACCTGAATAAACCTGCTATTGGAGTTATTGGTGTCATTGGAATGCCACCGGTTGGTAAAGCAGGATTATCCATCAAAGGAGTCAATAAGAGACTTGGATTTTCATCTATCCATTCTCCTACCAACCTGAGCAGTTCTGCAGGTGGATATTTGTCCTCATAGACTTCACCTATTGCCGTTAGTAAGTTGGCAGTGAAATGTGGTGCAAGAACAGGAAGCTGCTTCAATTTGTCAATAGATTTTGGAGTAAGGACAAAATAGTCATTAAGTACGTGCCTTGCTAATCCTACGCTCTGTGGTGAAGTAGAGCCTAATTGCTGCATCCAAATTCCAGTTGCATTTAAGACTGCTTTATTTTGAGTGGCAATGGCTAAAGATACTAAATTGCCTAAGATTTTGTATCTAGGACTATCTGCAGGGAAAAGGGATAAAAATACTGCATTGCGTACAGCGGCACTTCCTCCAGGACTTTGAAAAAAATCGCTCAGAACTTCTATTAATTGCAACTCTTGTATCGCTGTCGTCAGGTTGCGCTTTTTCCGTTTCTCTATTTCTCCGAATACAAATTCCGATATTAAATCTAGTTGTAGATCCATTTGTTTCCCAGGTCTGCTGCATAGTATTTCTTTAAAAATAGTATCAAAATTTAAAAATGTTAAAAAATATAGGGTTATCTACTAACCTAACCTATTTCAACCAATGTCTTACCGATTCTGCATAATGCTTCTCTAGCGCAGTAAGGAAAATCTAATTTTCGCAAATTTTGTTTTATATCATTGCCTGCCATTAATGCATACGTGCCACTATAATATCCAGATACATTTAAAATAAACTATTCAGTCTTTGCGTAACATTTAATAAGCGCTTTACCAAAACATTGAATATATTTTCTAAAGCTATAATTCCGGATTTTTATGAAAGCGATATGGTTTTGGTAGCTAACGAAGACTGTATATTGATTGGTACGGTTATATTTTTTTGAATTTCTGCCATTAAATATCCAATAAATACGTAGTTAAGTCTGCTGGTATAAAGAAAAATATTTCTGCAACTTATTTCATGTACATATGCCTGTATCCCTTATTTAATTGCGTTAAATTATGAATTAAAATTTTACTGTACGTACTTTTTATGCATTCAATTGTAAACAATATAATTTTTATTCGTAATCAATATGCAGGATATATAATGCGACACCGAATTTTTAAAACCAAACAACACAATATATTATTTAAAATGATATTATACATTGAAGCTTAATATTTTTATGTTTTAAAACATACATGATATAAAGAATAGTAATTTTTTATTACACGGAAGATATAGGAAAATCATGATATATATAAAAAAAATTCAATTTATTTACAGAAAGTGTAAAAATATTTGTAGCATATTTTACATAAATTTTCTACTCGTTTCTTTTAAATTTGTATAAATGATTTATTGAAATTCTATTTTACATTTGTAATATGTACATATGTTAATAGAGATATATTTTTTTTTAGGATTTTAATAAAATTTATCTTTTGTTTCACATGTATCGCAATGAAATCGGGTATCCAATGCGTAGCGCCACCTTTGAGTAGGTTGCGAACTACACTGTTAGTCAAAACAATCGCCGAATTCAGGATCTATTTTTAGGCGGCACTCACTAAGCTACGGTACTTTACTAATTTTCGTGTGCATCGAAAAAAGGGACAGACGCTTGTAGTGTTTCGTGTAATTGTCTTTCGATTTTGGAAAGGTTCAACGACCTCACGGTAATTGTGACAAGAGACCGACCGGCCATGTTTATACCGTGGTGAATTTTGAGCTAGCGGCCCGTAATCTACAAAGTAATTTTCCACGTGTACTTGTTCGATACTCGTGTCGTCTACCGTACATCCAGCACGGTGTTTAAGGCCTTTTCGAGATGGAGTCTAGCGAAAGGGGTGAGTAAATCCGCAATAGAAATAAAATCACGACAATATTGAGCCTCTGACACAAATCGCGACCTGGGGGCAATGGCAGTGTCAGGGTCGAAACGGAACTAGTTCAGTGACCGCATTCGCGGCATTTGACCGCGATATTACCGGAGAATTTCTTTTCGAATCTATCCCTTATTCATCTCAAACTCTCTATGAATACGGCGTTTCTCTTTAGAATAGCCTTCCTGTGAAAATTCCTCTCGAGACCGAATCTATGTCACGCATCTCACTTTTGATCTTGACTGTACTCTCTCTTAGTTCAATTCTTACGCGTATCTCTTTTATACATATTTATGAACATAGAAATGACATATAAGAAAGAAGCATTTTATATTTCAGTGTAATTTATTTTTCTTTTAATCGTCTGTGTCATAAACGAGCGATTTGTTCGAATAGGTGTAGCTTGTATTTCGTGTTTCTTTGACGTTTTACGAGATAGTAAAGAAAGCTGATCGGTCAGACGGCTACGTTTTGTATTACGCAATAACATAACGGCGTGTCTCTAACCTAGATAATCTCTCGCGTATAGTGAATTGAAGCCAGGGTACCGCTTGACAGAGACACGTGAGAATTATTATCGCTTGACCGAGTCCGGCATCTGTTGCAATGTGGCGACACCTGCCGACCGTTCGTGCACGTCCTACCTCAAGCTAGTGCGAATTAACCCTCCCTGTGTTTGTTGCCGTTTCCACCCTTTCGTTCTATGAAAGGCAGAGACAAAAGGAGCGATGTAGTAAAATAAATAAAAGTGAATTCTTTTAGAAATTATTTTGTCATTTAATGAAAATCTATGTTGGGTTAATAACGTTGAAGAAAGTTATTGTGCTAAATAAATGAATATAGTTGAATTAAAAACTAATTGGAGGTTAAGTTTCAAGTAGCGCAAAGAAGCGAATATTCGAGTAATAATATTCAATTATTTTTTATTTTTTTATTAGCAATCTATCGAGGCAATAATGTTAAACAGAATTAAGATGTTAGGAAAAGCTATATTCTATTTTATATACAATGTTTATTGACAAAGGATAAGGTTAGAAGACGTTTAATAGCGCATAAGTATATTTAAATTGTGCAACTAATTATCTCGCATCATTTTGCAAAGATTTAATATACAATTTATCTTTTTCATCGAACTTTTTACAATCATGTGTCAGTGTTTCTTTTCCTATAGAACCATTTTTTTGTATAGGTATACAATTTATAAAACATAGTACGTAGTTCGAATTTTCTAGGAGTACGCTGTTTCGCGAAATTTCCAGAACCTTTCGGTCGCTACTAGAGGGCAGGCGTGCGCCATTGTTTTCCCTTTTATTTTTAATCCATTCTCTTTTCATCCTTTTTTCATTCTTCTACTGAGATTCTTCTCCTCTTTCTCTGCCAGACTCTTCCTTGTTATATAAGTCCAAGGACGTACTATGCGATTGTACTGTCTCTGTCCATTTTTGCATCTCTCTCCCTTCTTGTCGGTTTTTTCTGCTCTCTCTCTCTCTCTCTCCTTCTCTCTCTCTCTCTATACTAGTAACGCCACCTTTTTCTTTCTTTTTCTAACTTGTTTTCTGTTGTCCCTCTTTCTCTTTTCCTCTTTATTCTTCCGGTGTGTTGCATTGTCGTTCTTTCTCCCTCCCTCCCAATATACGTACTCTATTCATTGCTTCACTGTTGCTTTATTATATTGGCCTGTGCATGTTGTGCATCCCTCTCTTTCTTTCTTTCATTGTGCTTCGATTTGCATTATGATTGGATGCTGTTCTTTGTTAAAACCGGTGTACTATTAACACGCGTCCTCGGTTGAATAATTTATGAAAAACGTGCTACCCGCTTTTGAAAGAAAGATCATGCTTTTAGTTGTCGGATCTCTTCTGTCTAATTTTTCAATACTCATTTCAAGGTCAACCACATAGTTCTCGTAAACAGAGTATTATTCGAAATGAACTCGAATGGATTTAGACTATACATCCTAACCTTGAATTGCTTCAAGGTCATGACTGAGCAGAAGTTACGTAATCAAGGACTAACTGCAGAGATACTCAACCGAGCCTAAAACTTTGAACTCAATTATTTCTTCCCTTCTTCGTGCAACATTATATCGCATTTTTACTCAAATTTCATTTTATATGAATTTTTATATAGTATGTGGTTAAGCTAGCTGAATTATATTTCTATTGGAATTTTTATGTATTTTTATGTATTAAGTCGGCTTTTCAAAAGAATCAAATCGGAAAGGGGTTAGCGTGTTTCGCTATTCGTGTACAAGTTTATTTTCGCACGTGCCGTGCGCAAACGGGATCGTTTATGTCCACGTCCAATCTGTACTGTTCTAGGCTTGCGAAAAATTTGAGAAAGTTGTAAGACATTTAACAAAGTCTCTACTACGCTGTACGATCAGTTATTAAATCAAATACGTGAAGCTTTTCTATATAAAATGTTAAAAAATTTGCTTCGAGAAAATTCACGAGCAAAGTTTAATAATTCATCACAAATGGGAAAGTTTTAACGATTTAGAAATAAACGATCCTAGGTTAGTTACGTAGAGTTCGATTGAAAATATATAACATAATCTCGAAGAAAGAAAATTACTTTTCTAACAGAATTAAACGGATAAAGATAAGCACCTTCGAAGTTTTCATTCCGTGAACAAATTTTAAAGTATATTAAAAGATTTTTTAAATTTAGAATATTTCTCTTAATTATTCCTCTAATAATTAATACATCATGAATTATTAACTAGGGCAAGCAGAAATAATGCCAATTGCATAAGTAACTATATCGATGATAAATAGGATGCAAATGCGTGACGATCGTCGCGTTTCATTAGACTATCGTTCGCGACAATTGAATGGTATTGATTTGTAGTGTTCAACGCGAACCAGAAGGATGGATAATCGACGGCCTTGCGCGAGATTACACTCGTCCACCGGGTATCGTACGATTTCGCGTCCTCAAAGGGAATTACATGCATGACGAATTAGGCGTAACTTTTCAAATCGATATTTTTTGCAATAATTTTATCTCTTATCTTAAAAATTACGATCTTCTTTTAATTAATTTTCAAGAGTAAACTTTTCAGGAATAGAAAAATAAGTTAGAATTAGTTTGTTTATCCGCGAGTGGCCTTGTTGGGTGTAGATATATTTTCCCTATCATTCGACTAACTCTTATATTTGAACCTCGTTGAATGAGTCAATTAGCAAGCTGCTCCAACATCTGCCACAAACAATCGTTTTCCTTTGCTCCGACTGGCAGTTCGTATACTTATACTTATATCGGGTGTTTTTCAAAAATTCGCTTTTAAGTCTGATCGATCAAGCAAAGACTGATCGGTAGATGATCAGTATATTTCCGACTTCCACTATATTTTCGACTTCTTTTTTCGCGTAGAATCACCCCCTTTTCGCTTGTACCACCAGTTACCAACCACCCTGTATTTTTGTTATCGTTTCAAAGTCACGATTAAACGTTTCTTCCTTACGAATACTTTATCTTTCGTCATAGCTGAAATCAAATACTGTTTAAATCGAATCAGGGAATATACCCGCGTCGCTAAAGTTCCACATAGTTGGCACTTGATGAAGTCTATATAAACTTTTAGAATGTGACTAGAAATACGTAAGCATGTATTACCGATGTCTTCGTAGGATCAATTTTCAACCACCTCCGATTACTTGTGTTACTTCTTTACTGCGCGCATGTTTATTTTATTCCCGACAACGTTGCAATTTACCAAATGCATCCCGAAAGAGTACGTCCCAAAAACTCGCGTCGAATTCAACTCGCCCGTCGCCGAGTATCGATGTCGAGCCAAACATGCAGCGTCAAGTTCGCCATGGTTTTGAAACGCGATCTCCAAGTTGTTTCGAGTAGCTTAAACGAAGGCGTGAGTTTCTGAAGCGCGAGTTTCGGCAGTTTATGGCGTAACTGGTGGCCGTTGCATTTAATTCCAAACGAACATTGGCCAACGCAAGGATCCGTTCTACGTTTTTATGCTAATTAACGAGATAGAATTTCATCGTGTGGGCGTAGGACATTCACGTTCGCCCGTTTAGATAGCTCGGTCGATCTCTCGCTTGTCGTATCGGGTCAGGACATCCTGCAGTTGCAACCCGTCCCCCGAAACGTGCAATTTCAGGGATTATTTCCATGAACGAACTCGTACAATCCACCGAATATCGTATATCGCAGGCAAACGGTAATTTCTGGTATCGTTTATGCGGGAAACGCGAAACGAAATTGGCTACTGCGACGATATCCTGCGACGAAAAACCTGGTTTGCGTTTGTGGTTCGTTCGATCTATCGTAATCGCACGAAACTACCGTGTTTCTCAAAGTTTTCCTTTTAAAAGAATCGGCCGCTTGCGTTAATTACTTACGTTAAATATACAGGGTGGTTGGTAACTGGTGGTACAAGCGGAAAGGGGGTGATTCTACGCGAAAAAAGAAGTCGAAAATATGGAATAAAAAATTTTTTTTTAATTTTTCCATCGAGACAACGATCTACAGTGAGATCCGTTATAACGAGACGCGATAAAGTGCACGCGTACCGAGCGAAAATTCAAAGTCGATTTTCTCGAAAACAAAGCCTCGAACGAAAAATTTGTATTCTATATTTTCGACTTCTTTTTTCGCGTAGAATCACCCCCTTTCCGCTTGTACCACCAGTTACCAACCACCCTGTATTTCTCGACTCTACCGCGGTCGAGTTTTCATACTCTAATGCGACGTTTGTTTCAACGAACAAAGGAACCTTCGACGTTTCCAGAGAAACTACAATGGAAAATTGAAAGAAGTGATTATGGGTATGAATAAAGAGTGTATCTCGTATCGTACATATTTCTTGTGTTTTTCCGAGACTAGAGAAGCTTCTAGCAGCAGAAGAACACGACTGTGTCGAAAATGACTTAAAGAATACAGTAACTGTATTCTTTTTGGATTAATGAGGTTCCATTCACACGAAATACATGGGTACTCACGTACTTCTACGCCTATAGTATAATATACCGTTTACACAAAGATCACCGTCGTGCAAAAATTTGTCGTCGCTAAATGACCAATGAGCAATTAATCATTTTTCAAGCTTTTTATCTTAAACCGATCTCGTAAAAAAATTATCTTTCCTAACTGTATCGTTCTCGTAGCAAGTCAACGGTATTTTCCCCGAAAATCTAAATGCACGATTGCCTCGAATTTGGCCGAACAAGTCGTCTTCCATTTTTATTCCAAGCGCATAGCCAACGTCCGATCGTTAACAACGGCTAAAAAGCCTCAAGATTTTTGACCCGACCTGTTTGCTCTTCGATATAGTCGATAAGATTGTCCCGCGAGGAACTCGCATATGTAAATAGCGATATGTAGCTCGCGATCGAAGAAGAAAGGAAAAAGAAGGAAAAAAAGGAGCGCGAAGGAAAAAATATAAAAAAAAAAATAAATTACTCGTCGTATCTGGCTGTTTAACAAATTTCTCGAGATCGAAAGGCGGATTCAACGGGAGAAAATAATCGTCCCCCGGATAGATCGTGTCATCGTCCAAGTCTCCATTGCTCGTTTCTCCTGGATTATCCGCTTTGCGCGTTTTCGATAAATATGCACGAGTTTGTCTCTCTGTCGCGGTTCGTTCGCGGCAAATATAAATAGACGGCTACGAAGAGTTTATTGATCGCGATGCATCCAAGGTTTTGCAACGGCGGAGCGCGATTATGTAAGCAGCACGTGCAATTATTGCGTTGCGTCGCGGTTCAGACGTTTGCCCTACGGCCAAGTGCCTGTTTCCGATAGGGTGACGTTGCTTCGACGCGGAACGCTACTCCTCTTTCTGAAATTTTTCCATCCGTTTTTTCAAGTTGCGAAAGAGAGAGACGGAGAGAGGGAAAGAGTTAAATTGTTAAATTGTTGTGGAAATTTTTAGACGGATTATGATTCGTTATCGCGCAATTTTTATGGGATTCTTACGTTGGGATTTTGCAGACGATCTTGTCTTTATGTTGGAAGATTTCGTAAATTTTTGTTAAGAAGAGGGATAATTTGGTTATTTGTCGTTCTTGTGGAATTTTTATCGAATCTATTGTACGAGTTTTTTGAGGATTCGAAGGTTTTGAATAGGTTTTGAATAGGTTTTGAAGGTTTTGATAGGAAAGGACTTGTGGTCGATCTTTTCAACGAAAGGAACAACGCGGTTGCTTCTCGTTGTGTGGAATTTTCATGAAATTTCTGTGCTACATAGCTGTATTACATACGTTTCTATATTACATAGGATTTTACATTGTACGAATCCTGCATACGTGTAAAAATGATTTATTGCTATATAGTAGATAGTAGACGTATAGCAGATAACGCAAATCCGAGATTAGAAATGAATGTGTCAAGGTGTCCGAATTAATTGATTACGGTCTGCTTAACATTTTCTGTCGATACGAAATTAATCCAAGAGGATGGAAAATGAAGAAAAAGGGTGAATTATAACGAGGTAAGGTAACGAGGTGGTTTATTGCCATTTTCGATCGAAGGTTAAATCTCATCGACAAGGCTGTCATCTTTTTAGGCTTTTTATCTTCTTATTTAATATATCAACCTTCGATGCACGTTTTTATAATTAGGACAAGTGGGTTCCTCGCTCGAGTAAAGCAGTTTTACTTGGGAACACTGGGCGTAATTGCAGATCGAACGATAAAATTGATAAAAGACACTGGTTAAACAGACTATTTTCTCCGATATTGTCAGCTTGATTTTCACAAAGTTTGATTTCACAACGATACATCTATTCCTTTCTGATGGGATCGTACAAGAAGGGATGAAAAAAAGTGAAACAAAAGACAGAGTCGTAGGACACAGTATCTTTTTAAAATAGAGTTTAACGTTGCGTCGAATTCAAAGTTATTAATTATACGAGGCATGGGAGAACATATATAATTTATATCTAATATACAGAGTGGTTGGTAACTGATGGTACAAGCGGAAAGG
This sequence comes from Bombus flavifrons, assembly GCF_040668555.2. Lineage (NCBI taxonomy): Eukaryota > Metazoa > Arthropoda > Insecta > Hymenoptera > Apidae > Bombus > Bombus flavifrons. Next base: position 13,400,811 of record NC_138450.1, read on the forward strand.
GGCTGATTCTACGCGAAAAAAGAAGTCGAAAATAATAGAATAAAAATTTTTTTTTTAATTTTTCCATCGAGACAAAGATCTACAGTGAGATCCGTTATAACGTACCGCACGCGTACCGAGCGAAAATTCAAAGTCGATTTTCTCGAAAACAAAGCCTCGAACGAAAAATTTTTATTCTATATTTTCGACTTCTTTTTTCGCGTAGAATCACCCCCTTTTCGCTTGCACCACCAGTTACCAACCACCCTGTATATAAATTTATCGTGTAATTTGCTTTGGTTTCCTTGACATAGCCGTTAGTTTTCTTCCAAATTATCTTCCAGAAGGAGTTTTAATCCGTACAGTTCGTGTCGTTAAGATCAGACGATCCCATCGTTACAGTAACAAGCTGCATTTTCCGCGTCGCAGTGTAATTTTATTATTACGATAATTATTATAATTGATTTCTTCCTGAATAATTGAAATCGCATGCTACAGAAGAAAAATGTTCCTTAATTGGCAAAACATTCAAATTATCAATGTAAATACGTGATATATAATATAGTTCTTTGCCACATAATAAGAAATTAATTTATGTAAGTATAGTAACCATATATTGCATTACTCTTATTCGTTATTCATTTACGATTATTCTAATACATCTACCAAGTAACTTTCAGCGTTCATAAGAAAATCGCCTACGATTACGGTCGACTATAGTCGCAGGGAATTCTCGTGATTCTTTTTTACTTTTTGCACTTTCGAGAATTCAAGGTTACTTTCGAAATCAATTTTCAGCAGTTAGATCCGATATTTCGACAAAAAGAGAGGATAATGTTCAAGGTGAATTAAAGGGCGCGGGAAGAAACGCGGCCTTCCGACTGTCCTCGCATACAGCTTTTCAGATTTCAATGAAATTATCTTTTCACTTGCACGTTACGTCATCGTTGTAATTTTTATCGGTTTGCACGGCCGACTGGTATCGCTTTTGCGATCGTCGTTTCTTGTTCGTGTCTCGCGCGAGAACATGACCCGTCTGATCGTTAAAAGTCACCGGAACTAACGATCATCGCGACGTTTCTTGAGAGGATTCGTTTGAAAAACACGAAAGATGTAAATACGATTTGTAATATAAATCAGTGCGCGAATACATTTGCCACGGAGCAATTTAAACATTGGAATCGGTAAACCAGATTTTTTAACGACTATCCGAGAGAAAGATATGAATTGAAACGTAGACTGTCGTCGGAACGAGGTTGCTTGTATAATTTATACTTGACGAATTTCTTTTTGGTAAATTGTATATTCTACTTTTGAAATATCGCTTTTGTTAATGTCTCGCGGTTAAAACCGTACGGTTAAAACGTGTTTGCTTTTCTGCGCGATTGCTTTCACCGAATTTCTTTGTCGTCATTGCGTCGATTCTCGTGCATGACCAGCGCAACGTCTTGATACGCGCGTCATATCGAAAAGAAAAAAAAGGAAAAAGAAAAAAAGCAAAGCAACGAGATATTGCAAAGTATGTTCAAAGTACGATAAAGGCACGGTGTGTTACGCTTCGTTTCGATGATAAGACGTTGCTTCGCGACGTAATTGTTTTCAGCGGAAATTTTTTATCCCAACGTTTCTCTGTATCTCCGTTCTCCACTTTCTTTTTTTCATTTTTCTCCATCGAAATTGCTCGATGACAGAGCAATTTCGCGAGGTTTACTTGCCGATGAGAATAATCGAATTGGTTGAACTTCGAATAGTTCGCGGGAATCTTTGTCTTCGTTAAAATTGCCGCGTTCCTCGGATTACCTTTTTATCTAATCTCGTCTTTTTATCGCAACAATATTCTTCGCTCTCGAGTAGACACGTAAGGATTCGATTCGAACAAATAAGAGGAAGAAGACAAAGTACTTTACAGACAGCGATACGATAATTTCGCGTGCAACGCCAATTTGCGAGTGCCATCGTTAAAGCGTTAATTCAAGCAGAATCAACGACGAAACGATGATTTCCTTCGCTTCGTCGAGGAAAAGATCGTTTATTTACGATTCAGTCGGAACGTGTTATTCGACGCGATCGAAAGTGGCGGTCGTATTCGCGATAAAACGAGAGGGAACGGCTCTCCACAGCGGTGCCAGGCTTTACGTAACACGGCTAGACCAGGGTCGTCGTCGTTGTTAGTCGCGGTGCTGAAGCTCGGTGCACGCCGTGAGGAAAACACGTGGAGTGTGACTGACTCGTTCAAGTTTCCTTCCTTTTCTATCGCGATCGCTATTTATATTTCCGCAAGGCTGCGAGCACGCGTTCAGGTGCGCGTTCGTCGATCGCGTGAATTGTAAAAAGATTCATCGCTTTGATTTAGACTCGGGTTAACGGTGTATATACGTTTTACAGCGAATACGTCAGAAGAATGAAACGTATATACGGTATGATCCGCTGCTACCCAACCGACACCAGGTCATACGATACTAAGGATTAAAACGAAATCTTTCCTTCTTTCGACGAAATACGATACAACTCCGTCTATTCGAACTTTTCGGAGGATCAACAGTTCGCGTCATTGGGTCGCTCGGAAAGTTCGTCCCGATTTATTTACATTTCGATTCCATGTATTAGGTGGTCCGAAAAGATTCTTTCGTTTTATAAGGAAGTAATGAATGCACAATATTTTTCGTTTTATATTATTTTATCGAATTACGTATGATCCATTTCGTTCTATCAAAATAAGGATCACAACGTTCGACAGATTAGGTCTCATGTTTGTATAAAGATGCATCGTTGTAAAAGACGTGTCTGTAGAAGAAAGACACTTTTCGGACAACCTAATATTTTAGGTTTAGCAAGAAAAAATATCGAGAACGAGGAAATGATTTGTATTAGGTCGTCCGAAAAGTTTCTTTCGTTTCATAAGGAAATAATGGATGCACAATATTTCCCATATTATATTATTTTATCGAATTACCTATGATCCATTTCGTTCTATCAAAATAAGGATCACAACGTTCGACGGATTAGTTTGTATAAAGATGCATCGTTGCAAAAGACGGGTGTGTAAAAGAAAGACACTTTTCCGACAACCTAATACATTTATCGAATTATATAGGTGTCATTTTTTATTCCAGTTTCTGCATTCTTCACGCAGCTTGAATCCTTCCAGTACCTTTCAGCAGTACCTTTCAGCAGTACTTTTCGGCGAGAAATTTTTCAACGTGATTTTTTATGTCGACCAAATTCCTTCAAAATTGCAACGAACTTTCCCACCCAGTGTTCCCATACAGTGTGAATCTCAATGCGAAACTCCGACCTTCCTTTTCCCCTATCGTATTGTCCTGCATTCTTCAACCACGAGGATCAAGAATCGTTGTAAAGGGATTTACTGGAGGACAGATAAGCGGGCAATCGCGAATTGTTGGCGGTTGGTCGGTCGCGTCAGGCCATCGATCGCGTCTGCTCCAGGGTGGCGGGACGGTCCGGCGCCGGGGTTGGCGTCGCTATGGTGGGGAAAGTGCACTCGGTGTGCACGAGCAGACCCTATATGCAATTGGCTGGAAAGCGCATCGCTGGAGGGGATGCTGTCGTGTAAAAGAGAGACCGGGCGAAAGGGAGAACGAGAGGTGTGCGAGAAAAGAGAGGGGTCACGGAAGGGGAAGGCAAGTGCACACACAAAGTAGACATATAGGTCAATGTCGGGACACTCCCGTGCACTGTTTAGCACGACTCACCTACTGACCTACTTGCCTCCTCCTTTTGCGTACTCTGACCAGCTCCTCTCCTAGGTTCCCGGTCTCTCGCGGTTCCAGACGTCGGGACACAGGTGTTATACAGGGTGTGGTCGACGTTTTTCTACAGACGAACGATCGATTACGCGTACGTACGTCTAGTTAGCATTGGAATTTTAAATAAGAAAAAATAGGAATACGGAAAATAATCGGGAAATAATACTCTTAGACTATTGAGATTATTAATACGATCGGAAAGCTACTAACGAGACGTTTCACACGATCGCGTGTAAAAAGATTTTTTCAAAGAATAGCGTGACGATCGGATCAAGATCGAAGGATCGTTGGGAGAAAAACCGACGCGATTACCTGGAACTCGTTAGTCGAAGAAATCGACGAAGGTAAACGCGGTTACTCTCGCCAACACGACATCGTCGGCTTTCCGACACACTTCGTAACGAGCTGTATAACGACCAATTAAAAATCATGAATGTTTACGAAGCGACGTGATTAAAGCATCTGATTCACCTGCGACGAATAGCCAGAAGAATTATCTTGCTTACGAATTTTAATTTCTTTTTTTTTTTAATTTCTCTTTTCATATTTAGAAAGTCGAGCAGTTCCTTGCCCGCGATTTGTCAAAAATTAACATTGCTCATTTTCCTGCAACCGTTACAAATAGTTTTGACAAAACCAACGTTCGCTGTATATTTTACGTCGTAATATTACACGAATACAAAATCCTATCCGATTAATCGTTTATCTGATAATCTGGGTCAATTATCACGAGACCAGCGGTATTACAGGATAACGAATTTCACTCTAATTACTATGGTTGTCGTGGTATGTTTAATCCACGCGTGTTCGCTGTACATAATTTATTTTTTAAAAGAGATCGCTGTTGAAAAAATACGCGCTGAAGAAGAGGTAGCGGGAAATATCTCCATTACACGTGTCGGGTACGCGCATCCTTCATAATCCTGATTCATTTGGTTGACCTATATCCGCGTTCAACGGCGAGCTTTTATTGTCCTCGTCTTTCCAGACCCACGTATCGTTCTTCTATTTATGCGTTTTCCTCGACAGCCCGCGAAACGATAACGCGTTCTATCGGTCTGTTCTTTTCTTTTCGAAATATCAGCTGCAAGACGAGTAATCGAAAGATGTTCAATTGTAACGCATAATCTAAACCGAAATGAGACTACACTCCAGTTGGAAAGCTCTGCCAGCCAACCTTGCCGTGTATATATCTCGTAATACATTATAGACAGATAGTTTTACTATTAAATTTAGTTTCCATTTCGATGAAAGGATTCCAACCGTCGTTTCCCAACGTTCTATTCTCTTTTCGCGAACACGTTGCACGTGTTTCCATGGGAAATCCGCACTTGACCCAATTTCAGCTCGTTCGATAGCCGATGGTCCCGCGAAGTTTCCACAGCAAGCGCTCGGGGGAGGAAAGGTTGGACGCACGAATCGTGTTTCAGCGTGAAATTGCAACGGGAACCTTGACATTCCCGTGAGATCGGCAAATGGAAACTCGTCACGTAAAGCGCGCTTCCACGGGGACTATGTATCGGGAAACCACCGACGAAGCTCTCTCCAGAAGCATCCGTAAAGTTTCTCGTTGCTGAACGGACGAGGTTTCGGTTGGTTGCCACGAGTTGCTCCGGATGTAACAAGTTGGAGGAACCGTTACGAAGATTTCGTTGTTCGTCGGGAACGATTACCGGCCATTGTTCGAGAGAATAATTTCTTTGATCGATCGAGTCTTTTATCGTTTATATACTTAAAAAAAAAAAAAAAAATAAAAAAATAAAAAAACGCGCTGATGTCTTCCAAAACGGACGACTAATGAATCGATAAAAATTATTAACACATTGTCCTTCGGTAGTGAAGTAGTAGAGAATGGTCTCATCAGTCGTTAATTTATATTCGTATAATTTTTTAATCGATAATATACGATGAGACTGCTGGAATGGATAATATATTTATGTAAAAGAATATTTATGTATTTTATATAAAGTCGCCACTAACAAATTATCTCATTTTTTGTTGCAGGTGAGTTACGACGTTCTTGTTCGAATAGAATAGCGATGCTTCGTTACGTAAGTAAGTTATTAACGAAATATGAACGAAATATGCGAATTTAGGTCAAACGAAACAGGACGATAACGTGCATTAATCGGTAATTTAATAATACCTGTTCATTTTCTACGTCCACTGTCTTATGTTTCTTGTATGATATGTCATAGAATTTGTCTAAGAAACCACAGCCTTAGAATTAATAATCCACAAAAGTTTTTACATATTAAACTCGTTGTTTTTTTTTTAAACTTTCTTAACTGTCTACGCCATAGAAGAGTACGTCACCACGCACTCGATAAAGAACGACGAAACAAAGGTATTCTAACGCGAATAGATCAACACTGTCCGGTGAATGGGCTCGAAAGGCGTCGTTCTATTTTTTTATACTCTCTCGTCACACTTGCTCGACGTAAGAACAAACAATAATTCACTTTCCGTTAAGCACTTTCCTCGGTTGATTGGCTTACGAGAGAGTGCTACCTTAATGCGGTTATCCTTAACTTGGTCAAGGTTTATCTCACGGTCCGAAGGGAGTGTACAAGCTGATATAAAATACAAAAATAAAAGAAGAAACGGAAGACGAAGGAGAAACGATCAAGCTCCTTTAACTGTTTCTTGCAACGAGCACCGTTAATGCCATGTTGTTCTTTCACGATACGACCCAAGTATCGATTCAACGAGTGCATCGTTAAAGAAGATTAATTCGTAAAATTTACGACGTCGTATACGTATAAACGATACTTGTCACGAACAAGAATAAACTAGATATTTCTAACGGAATACTATTAACGTACTATTCTCTTTTCCCCACGCAACCACTTTTTCTGATTCTGATTCAGATTCTGTCATATAGCTCGGAATCTTTAACGAACTGAATCGTATTTCTTAAATGTTTCTTGGATGTCGACGCTGTGCTAGATTCGATGCCGTCTTTTCGTCTCTGTTGTTCAAATTTTGTACATTCGTATCGTTCGCGGTGACTTGTTAGCGGCTGATTTTCGCAGATGGTGGCGGTATGGTCGGTCTGTTTTGCCGATGATGTAGTCCTGGATGATTTCAGCGTGGCCGATTTGTAATCGGGACAATAAGGGGATTTATCTTTCTTGTCCATGGATTTTCCATGTATTGGCACGTAGAGTTATGTTATGGATGTAGAGGTTTTTTTATCGTCTGTTTTCCTTTTTCTTCTTCTTGCGTGATTGATGAGATCCTAGCGAAGAATTTGAATCGGAGATTCGGTAGACGATGATGTAGTTTCGGCGACTTCGTTTTTCTTGTATCTTTCGATAATTGCGCGTTTTTGAGTTGATTTTGATGGAGCTTTAATCGCACTTATGCAGCTCGAGTATACGACTAGATTATGGATGTCGTCTGTATAGCGTAGTTCCGTATGCGAGTTTCACGGTGTCCAAGAGTGCGTTTTCTCAGTTGAGATAATTGACACGGATGTGTCTTGATCGTCTGATCCTCGGGCGTGATAGCGATTTCTGAGTTTCTTTTCGACGCATCTGTGTGGATCTTTTTGTACCTTGGGTATTTCTTGTCCAGTTCCGAGAACTTTGTTCCATGTTGTTGCTTGCTCGTTCATTTTTTGCCTCGGTTGTCCAAGTCCGCGTTTAATCGAAGAATCTTCATCGTCCATTTTCCGTGCATGCTTGAAGCGAGGTGTTATTATTTTATTCGATCTTTACGAAGGTGTCCATTGCTTAAGAATATCACGTTTAAATAAAATTATTACCGATGTCCTCGCGCTAGGATACCACGTTATCCGACAATCTTCGCAAAGATATATAATCGTTGTAAAATATGCAGCGCCAAAGGAAGTCGACTCGCAAGATTTACAACGCAACGTCTATCCCATGTCTGTCTCAAAACAGGTGTAGATCTGTCTACTTCAAACGGAATACAAACATGACAGCGAAAAGCAACAGCGATGCAAGAAGAAGCGCAGAGATCATCCGTCACACAGGCAACACGCTAAATCGGCCATAACTCAACAGGAATTGACTCGAGAACGCTTTTATTGACGCTTCCTCGTTCGCTTTGATAAGCGTCCTGACATACCAGACGCTCTTTTCTGTTTCACACGTCGCGTCCCGTCGCTTCTCTTCCGGTGTCTCAAGAATCGGTCGTCGTGTTGTCGGTTGTTCTTCCGCGAATTTACAACCTTTGGATCGCTCTCAAACGTATTGGGTGAACGAACTATTTATACTATCGTCTATGAACGGACAGTTCGTCTCTGACGGCAGAGAAAATATAGGAGAATTTTAGGATCGTTGTTGATTCCTCCGTCGCAATGCGGTGGTCACGTAAGTTGTCCTTGACTGTTCTCTCTCCGTCTTTCTGGCAACTTGCTTCGGTGAATCCCTTCCACCCATACCTGATTGGTCATCCTTCCTCTCGTTCCCCGTCAACGAGCATTATTTATAGCGGCATATAAGTGCATATGCAATCGCCACGGTGTGACCGATCCAGTGCACCCAAGACCAAACGTGTCGACTGATTTGATGGATCGCTTCGGATGCATCACGCTTTTGGACCGGCTGCCGAAGTTCATAGGCGTCCAAGCGACTGGCTGAGTTCTGAGAATTCTTCGTATAAAATGAAGAAAGTGGTAACGTGGATCATTATCGGAAATTTTTTGAGAATGGTTTAAAACGTGGAATTTTAAACGTGGATGGTTACTCATGAGAATATTTTTATTTCAAGAAACGTAATACACGATACGAATTTACGATGTAGTTTCTTACATTTGAATATTCTATGGAATAAGGAACGTATATGTGAATCGTAATTTCAAAGAAACAATTTATCTCTGCAGTTTATGTAGTATAATTGGAGGTTCATCGTGACGTAAGATATATCGACTATATAAATATCACTCGTAATGAATCTAATTTACTTTCAAAAATTGCCAGTATAAAATATGCAAAATAATTTCTTAAGACTCGTGACGCTCAGCTTGTTAATTATTCGAATCTTATTGATTTTCGATAGGAGTTTTAATTTTGCTATTTCAATTGTTAATTTCAGAATAGGAGATCTCGCGCGAAGCTTCCAAAGTGGAATTGTAACTTCATTACTCTTTTGTCTTGGTATCTTAACTGTGGTATCCTATCTTCAAACGGTTCGATTGTATAACACGTAGCATGGTTTATACTTTTCTGTACTTTAGATTCTCTATTGGTATTCGCGTTACAAACTTTCTTGAACATCGAACGAGGAATCCCAAGGCGATTTCTATCGATTACCTATCCTATTTACATTGACGCACTTTCTTAATTGATTTTCTTCCACACTTCTTATTAGCTATCCATTGAAAGTCAGATTACTCAAACGAGCTAAAATATCTATATTGCTGCACTTGCACGGTACTCTTCGGCGACACACAGCGAATTTACAATGGCCAATTACCTCCACTGTTAACCGGTCCCGATCGTGACGTATTCGAGGCGTGTTCGAGCGTCAAACTTTTCGAACGTTCTCTCGGCATCCCCTCGGTGAGTTTTTCGGGGGACGTGTGTCCACTCCTGAACGGGCATGTGTTTTTTTTTCTCCTAAGAAAACGACATCCAACGGCGTTAGCTCGTCGCTTATTAGGTTTCAAGGAACGATTAACCCTGAAAAATTGCGAGCTTTCATGGGTGAACAATGCCCGGGCTGATTGGTACTCGCTTTAGAATTAGAACCCGAATTTTGCATTGTGCAACCGGACCAACAGCGAAACAGCTGCACCGCCGTTGCTTTCTTCTGGCTTGCATCGAACCGACACTCCTTTTTTTACTTCTTTCTTTCTTTCTTTCTTTTTTCGATTCTTTTTTCTCTTCCTCCTTCCTTGCCTCGCTTCAACTTCCTCCGCATTCGAGTTACGCTTCCGTCGTATCTTAATCGAACGGACGTTAGTACTGTGTCTTTTTTACCTTGTCCGTTTGCGACGTTTGATGGAGATGAGATTGCTCAGGTGCAACTCATCGATGACATTGCGCTTTTGTCTTTTTACATTCGTACTGTTCACGTATCGTATTGCAGAGGAGGAAAATCTTGTTTTCTTTATATTTTGTCCGGATGCAAATTTAATAAAGCGCCATTCGTCATTGGCACGCAGTTTTTTTACGTTGTATCGCTGTACGGTTAATATGTTGTATTTTAAGACAGGAAAGTTCATGGTTTTTATATCTTAATAGGATGTAAGTTGAGTTAGTGATATCAATGACACCCATTAAATTCATAAGAACTATATTCTTGAATATTTAATAAAACAATTGTTTACGAATATTGTTGTAAAATGAAATCTAGATTATAGTTATCTAGAATTACCTTTTTTCGTTAAAATTCCTTCGGATAAAAGAATTTGATTTCAGACGAAAGGAATTAATTTCGTCGATTTTTCTCGCGCGTTTTGCAACCTTTCTAAGGTCCAAAAGACCATACAACATCCCTGACGATCGAACGAGGGAGAAACCAGTTTCGACGAAGAATGTAAACGGAATATCCTCGAGTCCTGTTAACCTTTCCTCGTCCTACTCACCTGTTCGTAAAAACAAGCAAGGATACTTTTGTTCCGCTCTATACCGGTGTCAAAGTACTTCGTTCTATCGGTGTTATTTACAAAAAATGATCTCTTTACTGGGAATTGAGACAACAAATTTTGAAACTTAACTCCTTTACGATATCATAAACCAATTACATATTTTTTTAATTAGCCAAATAATTTCCCATTGCACTTTCGAATTCGAGTATATTAATCTTGTTAATTCTGCTTCTACGTGTAGTACACCAACGACTAAGAAGATTTCGCGCGAATCGTTAAGACGTGCCATAAAGAAGGCTGTCGTGTTATTAAAGTTAACGACCTCCGTTTTATTAAAAGAACCGTTCTTTGAAACAGTATCTCATCGATTCCAGCCAGAGCAATCGTAAACAACTTTTAAAGCGCAAAAAGTCGAAGAAACCGCCCGCGAAGCTAGCGTACACTGCGAGCGGGTGTTGCACAACCGCGATGGACGCACGAAACGCGCCATAAAACTGCGAAGTCGCAGAACGCAACGGGACAAGGCTGAGGCAGCGCGCGCGCTGAGATTCGTTTCCTCGATCCTCCGTGGCGAGCACGTAATAAACTTTAAAGCTGGCAAGACGACTCAAATGCATCCGCGGAGAGTGTGCACGAATCCCGCGATAGCGAGTAGGTGGCTAACCTTGACGACCACTTATGCGATCGACGCTCGCGTTCGCGCGTGCACGCACGCACACACACCGACACACAGTCGAGCACGCACGAGTTGCAGCAGCGGACGCAGACACGCGACGCTACTCCTATGAACACGATAGTCAGCCGTATACACACACACACGGCTGATTATCGTGCGTCTACACAGAGTGTCGGTTAGCTGGCATATGGGCCAAACGGTTTCGAAAAGAGCGAAAAGGAGAAAAGATAGAAAGAAACAGAAAAGGGGAAGCATCGGAGAACTTCCTCAAAGAGCGAGTTTGATTGCTGCGAGGACAACGAAACGGGTGTGTCTAGTATGTTGAGGTGAATCAAGGAGGTATCGAAGCAGGTGCGGCAGATCGTTCGTGGACACGTTCCGTTCCACGAAAGGCCGCTGCAAGGATAGTTCTTTCCGTGCATTACGCTGTTGACAAAGAAAGCGGAGGCTGCCAGGATGAACAAGTTCAGAGTTAAAAGCGAGACGATTAACCTCTTGTCGTGTAATATCGCGCTATGTCGATGACGTGATTTTCGTTCCAAACGCAAATTCCGTATCCCGAAGAAAATTTATCCGCGATCCTTTAACAAGGATCAGCGATACGGATTGCGCATGAAAAATATGTTACAGCAGCGAATAAGTAAAAATAATCGGAACGATGTCTATCGATAGACGAACGTCGATGTTTAGCGTGAAACTGGTACTGGATCGTTTGTATCGTCGGTCACGTATCTGCACGAGTGGTCTGCGCGTCGCTATTGGCATGTCGCGAACGAGCTTTATCGACTCGCGATACAGAAAAGGGAAACGATCGTTCGCGACAGTCGGCTTTATCTTCGTCAGCGATCTGGCCGCGTTGTTGATTTATACCTGGTATCGAGCGTGTCTGCGTCGCTGGAGAACCGGCTGATCGTTAATTATAATCGTTTCGGCGCGATTCTTCGGTATTTCGTACGTTCCGATTCGCGCTCGTTCCGCCGTCGCGCGGCTAAGAATAGCTTCTCGCGGCTCGGCAACTCCTTTCGTCGCGGCGCGTTTTAAACACGCCTTTACGAAAACACGCGTATCTGATGCAGCATCTCGGTCGGGCATTCGTTACGAGCGTAGCGTAAATCTTCGTTAAAGGTACCTAGCTGCGGCTTATTTCCCTTATCAGATTCGTTGTTACATGTTCGGTGCCAGAGGTGTATATTTCGGTCACCTGGTAGAAATCCCCATGCAAGGCTCGCCGTCGCGCACGCTCGACATTGCGAACCGCTCCCTTCCCCTTCGCTTTCGACGATTTCCCTCACTACCGTGCCATTGGACGAGCCAGCTCGCGACGGTAGAGGGGGACGAAGAGGGGAGGTCGATTCTCCCGTTTCGGCCGTGCACTAGAACTTGACTCCTAAGCTCGACAGTGACGGCGCAAGCTCTATCTGCGTTTCTCTGTCCCTCTTCATTTCCTTTCTGCTCTTATTCGCATACGTCGTTTCTTCCTATCTCCCTCGTTCTAATATCTCCTCCTCCTTTCCCCTACCACGCTCGCATCGCACCAAACTCGCTCGAAGACCTCGAGCGGTAAGGTTACATTTCTATCGTCAAGTATTACACGTTTTTATCGATTATGGATAGCCGTATATCGTCGCACTGGCTATGTTTTCCTCGCATTCGCGTTACGTAGATCGAACCGATAGAATGGGAAGTTCGGATTTCGCTTTCACACGCGGTTTTTATTTTACGAGCCGACGAATCGGGCTGTGACCTACTTCGCGCGATCGTCCATAGGCTAATCGAGATTGTTCCACGAAGAAAAAATTTCAACGATACAATTACGATTACTCGTTGAAATATATGGAAAGCGTAGGTGTTCGATCGATGATCGAAAATCGCTTGTCGTCCCGTGCTCGACATTTTCCTACGAAGAAAAGTGCAAGTAGAGACGGAACGTTACTTGTCAGACGGGGCTCGCTTGCACTCCTTCCTTCTTCAGCGTTCTCCCCTTCCCGCCCCTCTACGCGGTCCGCTGCCACCTTTTCGTCCTCCATCGCCTTCTCCTCGTCCTTCACCTCCTCTCGATCCTCTATTGTCCCTCTCTTGCTTCTCCCGTGGCTCTCCCTCCTCCTGCACCCTTCCTCCGTCCTCCCTGCCCCCACCCCGCCGCCCTACCGGCTGCACGCTCACATGCAACGAGCGAGACCGGCCGGCTGGCACTCAGTTGCCTTTAGCGCCGTGCATCTCCGAGTCAGTTAGTCAGTCAGTCAGTCAGTCATTGAGTCAGTTAGTCGGTGAGTCGGGTCGACGATACACGCGCGACGGAGGTGTCGTCTCTGCTCTGAACTACTTACACTCTCTTTTCGCCCGTAACGTTCTTCCCCTCCCCTTCTCCCTTTCTCCCTTTCTCGTTGTGTTCTTTGTCGTTCTATCTTGCGAAATTTATTCGCGTCGCGGGTCATTCGGTCGTGTCGTGTGTTGCTGGCCGCGTGCTTCTCTATTCGCGGCACGTGTGTAACGCTCTGGACGCGGTGGAATATGTGCGCTCGTAGCCCTCGTCGCGTGCGCTGCCTACGTCTCGTCAAACCGAGCCAACTTGCTCGTTTCTAGGAAGTTGGAAACGTGTATCGCGACACGTGCGTAAGTACCATATCGAACGAACAAACAAATCGAATTGCAGTGCGTTAGGAAATTTCCACGTCAACTGTACGATGTGCAATAACTGTGCTCGTATGTCCCGTCGAGGATCGGTCATAGGGAATGCGTAGTACGTAGTCGCGTTTGTGAAGCGCGCTCGTATTTTCGTCGTTGTTTCTCCGACAGAGCGGTGCAACAGTGATCTGTGAACGGTATTCCGTTCACGCGCGCTACAGCGAAAGGATTGCTTTTGGAATCCCGAATGTTGGAAGGATCATCGTTGTGTCCTCCTTTGCCCAGTGGGAAAGATTCGACTGTGCGTCTTATATGCAAACGAGTGCAACAGTGAAGTTCAATGTCAGAAATTCGCATGCTTGTTTTCTCCTTTTTTCTTCTCGGTACGCGTTGAATATTAACACCACTATACCACGCTCCTATATCTCGCTACATTTTCCTAAAGTTCATACAGGTCAATTATCAAACGACTCTTAGTAAAAAGAGAACTTCTTTCGCGTATGACGATAATAAGAAGAATAACGATATAACGCGCGATATTTAAAACCAGACGTTCCAAATTTTTTACCTTTGGGATAGATGCAAAATCTTTGTCCGTGGTTTCGTATTCGAAGATTTTTGTCAAAGTACCAGTGTTGTTCGAGAAGCGATCGAACGCAAAGTGTTTATCGGTGTTCCGTCGTAGCACGAGCATGTTTGTCGACATACGTAGATAAGCGTCTCCGATCCTTCGTTGCGTTTATGGTGCATAAAAAGTGCACGGTGCTTCTAACGCGCAATTGCGACCCGTTGTGTTCTGCCTCTTGCGGTAACAATGCAACTCGACCTTCGTGGATTAGTAAAAAGGGAATGTCGTACCTGTTGTGCTTCTTCTTCGCGTACAGTTGCAGCTTCAAAACGTCGCGTCGATGAAACATCTTGGAAGCGAGGCTTCGAACGTGTACAGTTCCAGTTAATGCCCGATCAAATAAACTTCCGCTTGAATGCATTTATCCGAACTCGTATTATACAAAGGAAAAGTTATACAAAATTAGATAAACGAAGTTTTAGTTTATAATATTGTTCGTCTGCCTTTCCCTAGGATCGTACAGAGGTGTGCAAAGTTTCTGGTCGGACAGATCTTCCGCTTCGTATTGCAAAATATTTAAAAGAATGTTAACTAATACACCGTGTCTCGTAACCGTGAAACCTTTTTAAAATGTTCAACTCGTATACAGGTACGAGATCGAACACGATAAAATCGGACGAGAGTAATATAATAATAAAGTAATCTTTGGTTTTCTAACGACGAAGTTTAGGTTTAAGATGATACGACTTTGCGGTAGAATAACGAGGTAATTAGAATGGGAGAATGATTTGAATATCGAAAACGAAGCGCAGGCTGTGTTCCGTGCAACGTGACGAATGTTTTGCATTTTCTTTTCGGTGCCAAAGACCGAGAACGCGAGACGCTAAAACTGTCGCAGGATGCCACAAACATTATCGATCGTGCAAAGCATATTGTCACAGTGTGTCGTAATCAAACGTGACTTTTGCTGCAACGACTTTTGCGGTAGCGTGGGTACGATCATTATGCCCGTCGAAGCGCACGTGCCAAGCGAGCAATCTTTGGCCTCGATCGCTCGAAATTCGACGAGTTTCACGAGCGTTTTAAACGCATTGTAATAAGTTCACGGTACGACATACGAGCCGCTTGGAAGGCACTCCGACGTTGTCTTTTCTAAACATTACCTTTGAAAATTTGCTTTGTAATTTATAACTATTTATATCATTTTCTTGCGCCGAGTAAACTTACGATCATGAGCCGTATTTCTCGAAAAGTTAAATGGTAATAATCAATAGCAGTTGTAGGAGATTTAAATACCTACAAATATCTAATTTAATACTTGTAATATGTAGAGGCTGACACAAATATCCGTTTGAATTCTATTTTGTTCGTCGTGTTTAGAAATTCATATCGAACCGATGATCAATAGTTGCTTTTAGAGTGTGAAAATGTACGAAAACACGAGACATCCAAGCAGATTGCTATTTGGATTTCAGTTATATTAATAAAAATATGAAATTGTACGAACATTCGCATTTTGTTAATAACGAATAATTACCTTAGATTTAAAGATGGAGTTGGATCAGTTTGACTTCCGAGAGACTCGTGTTATTCCGTTTGTTTCTCCTACGATATACACACGCATACTGTAGTTGTTGGTCGAACTAGTTGTCTCATACTTTCGGCTACTTTCTTCTTCCGTGAAAAATACTGCCGTATGTATTCGACGACGCGGATAGATTTGCGCAAGGCATAATGAATTCTTCTCGCTTGAAACGTTCTACCGTGAAGAAAACAAACATATTTTTCAAGAAAGCGTACGCCATGCAAATTTGAGAATTTTAATATCTTCGTGTAATTTAACTTTCCATAAATTTTTAAATTATTTTTTAACATCCGCGTCTTTAATTGCAAAAGTTATAGCGGTAGAGGATTATTTCAACGTCATTCGTCTATTCGATTTATTTCTAATATTTGTAATTTTAATCGCCACGCTGTAATATAATGTTTCGCGATAGAAAATAATTTTATCGTCGTTCATCCGTTTTATTTATTCCAACGATTTTTAAACTGTTGCTACTTCAGTTGCAAAAATTGTGACAATTCGCGATACAAGATTATTTTGGATAAAATTACGAAATCCATGTCTTATCAACGAATTATTTTCATATACGTGAGTATCGGCGCAGATAGGAGGCTGATTATGAAACGAAGCTTCGACGAATTTATTATGTTTGCGTATTTTTCCACGGGTGCATTGGCTGGTGTATTCGTGAATCATCGTACCCTAACTACGAAAGTACGCAGTTTCAGCGTACTCTTCTCCCTCTCTTCAATTTTCTACGCAGTATTAAGGTCCCGGCTGATCTTTGCTGCGACTGCAACATTGCAGCGGTCAACTTTTTGTTGTCGTTCAAATACGTTGCACACACCAAGTTCCTGTTTCGTCGTTTCTTCGGTTTGTAAACAAGTTTGCGTGCACCCTTCTGTTTGGTTCTCTGCATAGTTACTCGAGGTTGCTCGATGACATACGTATCGATCTTCCTATCTTCTACTTTGTTACCCTGACAAAGTCGAACATTTTATATATTTCTTTCCTTCGTTCGAGTTTCTTTATACTTGGAACTTTCCACTTTGCTAATTTTAACAGCTTTTTACATGGATTTATTTTCTTTTAATCCTTTCGTAAAAATTAATCGATCGGACGATTGAAATCGTCGATAAAATGAATTCAAAGATAATTTTATTCAACGTCTAGAGATACTTAGAGCGTGACAAACGGCGAGAGAAACGTTTGATAAGTATGTAAGTGACGCTATTTCACAGGTCGCTAAATGATTCGCCAAATTCAGTCTACGTCGTGTCTAGTGGCTCGAGGCCATCCGAAGAATAGCTTACGCGTCCAACATGTGAGAAATGGATAACGGGTGAAGCGTGTGTTATCGATTAACTTTCACGCTGCAAATGACAATAACATATCGAGTTCGGTCGTTCTGGAATAAATAAATCATGTATGTTCGGGTCTCCTTTGTTTCTGTGCTACTCGTCTTTATTTTAGAAGACAGATCGATGGCATTGTACTCGAGCTGCCAATACCGCTTCAAAAATCCGTGAAAGCTAGTTCGAAACGTCGAAAACACGTTCTGCACCGTTGTTTCCCAACCCCTTTTTCAATTTTTTTTTTTTACCATTTTATCAGTCTTTATCAAGAATCGTTACAGAGAATCGATCGGTAGAAAATTGTGCGCCAAGATCGCGATGAAAAATCGATCGCTAATAAAAGTACATCGCAAAAGGTCGGATCTCGCGTCGAAATCTTCGTCGTAAAAACTCAAGTAGCTTCAACCACCTGCATTCGTGTCAGACTCTGCCGTCTGATTCTACTTGCGGAGCACCGGGTACATATCGATTCGTCTTTCTTAGTAGACAGGGCTTGACGTAGCCTCTTCGTCTGTAACCTTGAACTTCAACCTCGACTCCGGGAGCCGCCATTAGAAATACGTCCTCCCTTTCATTCATCGTCGAGATTGATCGTCGCGAAAAAAAATTGATCGATCGAAAAAGAAAAATTAGGAAACCGAAGAACCAGCAGACGATATTCGTCTTTACCTTAGTTAACGAAGGCAATTCCGTTTCCCTGTTGGGCAGGTTTTACATAACAGTGGTCGTAGACTCGCGGCATGTTTGGACGAGCATTATCGTTCAGCGACGTTAGGAAGCAGAGTCGCCAGGCGGATACACGCGACGCTAAGAGAATAGAAGATGCACCGCTGCGATGCACGTGGACATACGTTGCATTTTGCATAATTGGCTGCGTTACGTAAGCATTGTTTCTCCACCGGCGGCGATTGTCGCCGTTGCACAGCCAAGGCAATCGCATTTTGCTGCCTACATGCTGTGGTCAAGGTCATCGTTTGTAACACCGACTGCAGGAATTCCATTTACACCGGCACTCTATTCATCCGAACGAGATTTTACTCGGTTCCGGATCGAACGAATTTTCGCCGATTCCAATTATTTCTATCGATGTGAATTTCTTTGATTCGAATGAGAAAATCGAAGGGTCTACAGCGACAAACGTTTGAGATACTCTGCGAATAAATTCGGTACGATTTATCGCAAAAGTACGTACGTTGGAACTCATAAATATTGATCGAACGCGAGAATTCAATTGTTTTTCTAATTACAATTGTAGTTAGCGTTAAATGATAAACAGTTGGTCTGAGAAATGATACAGATATCTTGCGCGAATTTTTGTCGAGGACGACCAGGGACTCTCGCTTTTCTTCGTCGGTTCTCGAACGCGTAAAAAGCGTGAAATATCGCCGTCCGTGACAGTCGGTCGCGGGACTCTTTTGATCTCGCCGATGACGCATTCCAACTTTTCATTTTCGTTCGCTTTCGCTCTCTCGTCCTCCCCGAATCTCGCTGGTTTATTCTCGGTTTACGTACGTATTTTAATCCTCTACGACTTTGAACGTGTTTCCGAAGAATCGATGATCTTCGAGTTTCTTCTGCTTTCAATTTCTATTCGCTGTTCTCTGAATCGAATTATCTTAGCAAGTTCAATTACTCCGAGTCAACTATGACGATTAATATCGGATTATTCTAATAACGTTTGCATATCGTTAACGATATACGCTACAACTCACTTTATGAAACAATACTTTTTAACATTAAAAAAAAAAAAAAAATTATCTATGCGACGACGTAACGGAACGTATTTCTTCGGAACTCCCCGTATCTCGCACGTAATATAGCAATATCTAATTGAACGTATGATTCATAACCGGAAGTTATCACTGTGTTCGAAGTTCCTTTACTCTCAAGTTCATGACTTTGAGAAATATTTCCTATGCATACTATAATCGCAATGTTTTTATTCTTCGGCGAGTGCTCTTCTTTTATTACGTACTAAAGGCTGTTTCTCAAGGGGATGGTTGTCATTTTTGCCAAGTCGAACTTCCGCTCACGCTACGCCAGCGAAACTCGTATCGTAGAGCTCGGTTCCAGCAGAAACTCTATCTAGCTTGGATTAACGTCCCGCTCTATTTACCGCACCGCGATACGTTTATCTTAGGTTTCTTTTTTTTCTACATTTTTGAATAATAAGCTCGATCAGAAAGAAAAGAACACAACGAGAGAATCGGAAAGGATCGTTTCGCAATTTGATATCACGATAAAAATTGTCGTGACTAATTATTAATTATAAAACCATAGCGTACGCAGATACAATTTACGTTCTTGTTTTATCGCGGTTTATTGAATCATTTTTCAGCTGTCCCAGTTAATCAAGCGACCGAAGCCTAGGTGCTTCTTGTGAATTTACGATAACTTAATCGTAGAATTGTTTGGTTATATGATTCGAAGTAACTGTGCTATGGATAGGATCGGTTCTTGGTTTGGATGAAAATTTGAGTTAAATTGTTGAAATTTGCTTCGCGTCCGTTGTCATTAATCCTACTGCTCTCTTACGGTAGTTTTCGGGCCACTTGCGTTTCTCTAACGTTGAAAACTGTCTTCAGTTTGACGAATATATGGAGGAATTCTTGTTTCAAGTTTATGATAAACAGGTTTTTTTTCGAAAAATTCCAGGGTCGTACCGATTTTTTGTAAAATTCCTTCGTATACTTTTTCATAAAGAAACCACGATATAAAATATTGGCATCGAGTAGACTTCGACAGGAGTAATACAGAAATTCTATATTTCATACAATATATGTATGTAGAAACTTCCGCGCAAATTGGTCAATTACTTCTTGACATATCATGATATCCAATTTCGAAAAGCTATTTAAAGTTCAGCGTGTAACACCCATACCGTACTTCAAACTTCCAATCGAATTTCGCTATTCTATTTTACACGTGTGCTCTACGTAGTTCGTACTTTTTAAAAACGCGAAGATATTTCCTTTTTTATGCCCGGTGATTAAAAAGAACACAAAAACCGACAATAAAATTTTTTCTCTGGAACGATACCTTTATTGAAAATATCGAACAATTTTCCTTTTCAAAATTTAAATTTACCGAATGCCTCTTGATTGAAAATAAAAAAAGAAAAACAAATAAGGAAAAAAGAAGATATTGAAGCAATAATTAACAAGTACGATAAATCTTTGTATCGTGAACCAAATTGTGAATCGAATCGCGACGTTAAAAACCAGTTCGTTCGTTCAATAAATCCATTCTTGTTCCTAATCGTAGAACGATCGAGAGTTGACCGGTTGAGCGCAAAACAGCCAAAGAGAAGTGCATTGAACGAAACCAAATCGATACCAAAAGAGGCGGGGAAGTTAGCTCGATCTAGGGGAAGACGGAGGAGGGGGTGGTGGCGGCTAGTCGTTTTTTCGTTTTTCGAGATGAAGCGACCAGGGTATCGCGCGAGTTTCGCTTGAGAGTAGGATCCCTCGGGTTCAGTGAAGTATCGACGAAAAAAGAAAGAAGATAAAAGTGACGAGTGAAAACAGGAAGATCAAGACGGCCAAGATGATGAAGAAGGAGAAACCGATGATGTCGGTGACCGCCATCATCCAGGGGACCCAGGCCCGGCATTGGTCCCGTGGGAACACTTGTATGTATATTCTGATACCACATATATGTATAACTATTATAATTAATCGTTTAAATCATTTTATACAGGATGTTCCATTTATCAAGAATAACAATCTCCGCTGAAAACGAATAAGAAAGTTCTCGACAAGTAGCTTTTTTTCCAAAGTTGTTAATAACTTTTTTAATCGGAAACTATCGACGGTAATAGAATAATTTCTTGTCGTAGAATATTTCAATTATTTAAGCAAAGTACATAACACGAAATACGCTACTCCTACGATACAGTTGCATATAATTTATTTTACAACATAATCCCATATGTATGGATCATCCTGTACATGCACGTGGAATGCGATATAACGTTTCCAGTTATTTGCGAAAGCGGGAAAGAAAGGTCCTATTCTTTGTGCTGTCAGACACGTAATACCATTTATTGCATTCCCGAGTCATTAGTTTACGCATGTTTCGCAAGAATTATATGACCAGGCTAATAAAATACCGAGTCGCGTTAAACCTTCTTGAAAGATTGCATATGCGCCATTAATTGCTCGCGTATGCAAGACGTATTTGTTTCTCATAAAGTACTCTTTGTACCGTACTGTGTTTCGTTTTATACTTTGTACGCTGGCCTAGATACTTTGGTCTTTTTTAATTAATCTACGATCCATGCGTGTAAGGATTTTCTTTTTTCTTTCTCTTTTCTTTCTTCGATATATTTTTTATATACTGTTTTAGCCGTTTATATTATCGTTGGTTTCGTCATTGGTTCGATCTGTTATTGTACGAAGTCTATTAGATATTCTTTTTTAGTTAGACGAACATAGGTGATTAATTTACCTGTTCCATTTAAGAGCTATAATTTCACTCGGAACGATACACATCGTTTGGCAAATGCACCGCGAATTATAGCCTTGGCGATCACACTTAACGATTAAAATTGATGTCACTGGAACCTCCTCGCGCCATGAATTTCAAGCTCTAATGGTACCTAAACGAAACCGACTGTTGAAATGTGCGAATGGTAATTAGCATACTGCTGGTAGACGGTCAATTAGCACCTGTTTCAAGGCTTGCTCTTATCTGTCCTCGATATTATCCTTGTTATAGTTTCGCAATAACTATATCCGTAATATAGTATATTACGTTTTCTGTTTATTTTAAATTCGAATTTATACTTCTATAATTGTTTAACAGATCGTAGAAGAAATATTCTTGTCAATTTTCACAGGAAATCGGTAAATTTGAATTCTTCTTGGACATTTTGAATTGCTTAGGGAAGGATGTTGTCGTGTTTAGATCGATAGAAATCGAATCAATCCAAATTTTGACATTTCATTCTCGCTATACCTTTTCTCGCTTGAACGCGCGAAAAGCTATAGAATCGGCAAATTTTCATCGCTGAGAGAAACGCGATTTTTATCGCCGAAGCATCGATATCTCGATGCCCGAGTGACTCACGCCGATTCTTCTCGATACCCGCTCGCGGACTGCAGCGTTTAACGCGCGCTCGTCTCCTATTAAGCATAGCATAGGGTGAAGGTCGGCTATTGAAACTTGAATGGCGTGTAGAATTCGCGAGCGAAAACGCATGCGCTCGCGGCGGTCTCGCGAGCACATCGTTATCAGTCGCGGTTTTAAAAGTGGCCTTAAAGCGGTCCGCAGACGCTCGCAGCGAGAAGGTCACGCCAATGCGCCTCGTTATCTACGCCCCTGCCGCAATTTACGAGGCTTTTCGAGCATTATCGCGTGCCCCTATTGCCGGCCAACACGCGGAGTGACGCATTTCAAGCTTTACACGATCTCTTCGTCGTTCTCTTCCTCTTCTTTTTTTTTTCTTCCGTTGGATTCTTCCTTTTCTTTCAAAGTTTTTATACGAAGATGAAATGTGTTGGTAGATCGTAGATGGGAAAATGATACGCTGGCTGTTACGTAGAATAACGTAGATTACAACAGTTAAATTACGAATATCTGCACTGGTAAGCACATATAGTCATTCGTAAATGTATTCGTACGCCTTATCGGTAGTTCGCTGATATTTATGCAAATTCATGCGTAGAGATTAGACTTACGTAGAAATTTGATTTACCTACTACATATTATAACGCGTACTGCACTTTGAATATCCTATATATTTTTGCATATTGCACGTATCGTGCGCGTTTTATACTTTGAAATTTCCCACGAATGCGTAAAAATCCGCTGTCTACGTATCGGAATGACAGTACGAGACAGTACGTTTCTTTTTCAAAGAGATGCGAATAAAAAGTTACGACTATCCGCGTGAGAAAATGAACAAAACCATAAAATCATAAACCAACAAAATCATAAAATTAAGCAAATTTGTTTACACGGAATTACAACAATTTCTAAAAATATAGTCGTGAAATTAACGAAATGAGACGTAGCTCTCGATGCTTGATCTACAGAACCACGGAAACTCTCGATATGTAAGTCAAAGGGTTCTTTTAAAAAAATAACCTCTATCTACGCTTTCATTCCTAATATTTACAAACCTCACCTCGTTCAGTGTTCATAGAAACTGAACTTCACCTCCTCTACGTAATTTCCGCGGCTTTATTTGCTTAGCTTAGACCCCTGGCCCAATCTCCGTTGTACACACGTGTCCACCCCTAGGTTATGCTACGTACACGTGCAACAACGCGCGATAAGAGCACGAGACGATCGGTAGAGCGGTTTGCGCTGGTTCGATTAATCCACGCACCAGCACGAACGCAACCTTGGCACCGATGCGAACCAGCCGTGAAGTGCAACCTCGCGGTTGCACACGTGTGCACCAACGCTACACCTATCGTGTTTGATTAGGTTCGTGCGGCTCGTAACGGTACGTGGGTGGTAGTCGCTTGAGTTTGAGCAATTCTAACCAGACGCGCGCGTTTAATTAACGATTCGAGCGACTGCATCAGGCACCGAAGTAGGTTTAATCCTTTTACACTGGGGACCACGTACGTCGTACAAGAATACGTCGAAAATTACGTTCTTTCGTGGCTGAGATATCGATGCGAGTTATGGTAATGTCTGGAAGGAAAGAAAAGCGAAGAGATAGGAAAAAGAGAGAGAAGAGAAAGAGAAAATAGGAGAAGAGGGATTACGGATAAATCGTAAAGCTTATATCGTTCGCGTACCAAGCTGTGGATGACAGCGTTCGATCGATGTAAGAGCGAAAGTACCGCGTTGATTCCCTCTGTTCGTTCATCCGATTTGAGTTCAGTGTTACAGGCGTCGATGTTTACAACGAAAGTAACGTCAGATAGACTCGATGATTCACGTAGTTGGCGCATAATCGATTAATATATGCGATCGCAAACTCTTTCGAGAGATGGTTCTTTGAAAAACGCACGAATATTCGTATCTATGCGTTTTAAATTAAACGAGATATTTGCTCTCAATTTTGCCTGAACATAATGCCTGAGATTAATTTCCGAAGTTTACGGTATATTTCAATTTTAAACCTACAGCTGCTTTATATTATTCGGAATATTCTGCGAAGCGACGATCGTTCGATTCTTGAAAATTCGTGAAATTTCTCTTCGCTAAAATTAGAACCAGATGCATGGTCGTACATCTACATCGGTTCCACCGGCGTCTAATAAACTGAAACAAGATTTTATCATCGTTTTTTGATCTTCGAAGAAGACTGGATCACACGAGGTTAATCATCGAAATCCCGTGAGGCAACGAGATGCAGCAGAGCAAGGCTTTGTACAGGAAGCGATCATTCATTGTAGTCACGTTGGCAGTCTTCGTAACGTGGATAGTGACCGATTAGATGTATCTATTACGTGTACGTATCGGCATACGCAATCGTAGCGGGACGATCACAGCGTTAATAAGCGTTTCGAGCACGTATTCGCGTTATATGGAACGTGTAGCTCTTGTGTCGCCACCGAGTTTCACCGTGAAAGTCGCGGTATCTATCCTCTTTGTTTTATTGTTGACGCAATCACGAATACCAGAAATCGGTCGGATTACTTTGAACGTATATTCCCTTCTCGTTTAAATTCTCTCATGGTTCTGCGACGAAGTGCAATTCTTTAGAAATAAAATCAAATTTTGGAAAGTGACACCGCTGAAAGTTTCTTCGGTGCGTGGCCACCCTTAAGATTGGAAATAATTTTCTGAAATATCAGATTTACTTTACTCGACACGCAGCAAGCTTCCGAGAATCTTCGAATTGGGAAGAACGTAGAGATGGGGAATTTTTAATCAGAGAGATTTAATTCTTCGTACAGATATCGCGAATTCTCACACAAAATTGTATGGAAAAATATTCTTGGCACGTTTCCTTCTTCGATATATCACGCGATACGTCTAAATTTATTTTAGACGGAATACGTAATTTTTTTTTTATATCTAAATTACGTTATTCATTTCATCGTTTTATGTGAAGCATTTAAATGAAGTTTGACGAAGCTCGATGATAAAACCTAAGCAAAGGGATGAACACACGTAGCGACGAAAGGCACGATGTAAGCACGTGCTCGAGTAGTCGCGTTTATGACGGTTGATTATTGGATGCGCCATGGGGAAGATGACGTTTTATACCGTGACACATGCAGAAAATTTCCATACGCGGTGCGAGTCGGGCACGTTGGATGCACGCCTCCATTGTTATTCCCCATGGTGTATGTATACCGTTGCCTCCGCTACATTAACTGGAAAAATAAACGTGCATGTAGGATAATAGTCAGCAACCAAGCAGAATTACAAATCTCCTATACGTTTCTCATACGAAGATCCCTACAGAAAGTTCATATTTTATTAAAATAAAATGCAAATAAAGGATAAAGCATTTTTTATAAAGCACAGAGAAACTTTTGCGTCACACGGTGCATCGTTAACAAATGTAAAACCTGACGTTAACTCGTTAAACTTGCAACGTTTCATTTCGATACAAACGTCAAACTATCGCTAGAAACAAAATTCTCCTAGCGTTCTATTTATTTCGTCCGTAATATGCAAATAGCCTGCTAAAGTTTCTTCCTCCCTACAGAAACGATATCATAAAAGTGTCCGACTACGCATCACGAAGTTTCGCGAATGACACGCAGGAAATCGAATGAAACGATACGAATCTCGCGTTGCCTCAGGTAACTGTCCACGCGGATTTATTCCGTTTCCTCATAAGCGATCTCTTTCACCCGTGATCTAGCTATTTTTACCTCGTCCATGGAAACTCGACTTTGTCTTCGCTCATCCCCCTGCCATTTATCTACGTATCTGCCAGACATCCGGTTGCTCTTATCGAACGTGAAATCCCCGATGTCGCGAAGACCTTTCGAGTTCTAGAGACTCGACGTGTCCTGCAGGCGATCCGTTCTACCCAGTCGACGTTGGAACTGCAAATTTTCCGACCATCTCGAGCAGCGACGATCTCCATCATTTTGTTACGAACATTGATTATAGATGACAGTGATCTGAATCATGGACATGCTTGATATAGCCCGTTCGATGACTGGGTAATTCTGAGAACGCGTATCCACGGATTACTCTTCAGGGTGTTCAAGTTAATTTCACAATGAAATTTGTGGATTTTTTATTGTTTTTCAGTTGGACGTATAAGTATAGGAATTTTTAGAGATGGTTTTTGCGAGGAAATTTTTTGGAATTTTTAACAACTTCGAAAGATTTTACGCTAAATACGAGGATTTAAAATTTCATCGGTGAAAATGACTGTTAATTGGATTTCACTAGATTCAAGTAACGCTATCTTCTTTCTCATCTATAGTGTCGTCTTAAATGGAACATTCTGTATAGTCGAACGTGCGAATATAAGTACAATAAGATCGGAATCTCCAATCGGAGGTCGATTTAACAAGCAGCTTCTTTCTACTGGTAGAAACGAGAATCCACGAAGACTCGAAAGTAGGTACAATGATCTTCACTTTGGAAACAATCGAAATCCGTCTTCTTAATCGTTCTACTGGTGGAAGGAAGGTCAACAGGGATCGTCCCGTCTCGTGATTAACGACCTTTTTATCTTATATACATGGCCATTATGTAACTTGGTTGACGTTCCTTGACTAACTTCGTTAGCGTTTGTCGATGAACAAACGAACAAAACTGTCGACTCTGTTTCTGTTCTCGATAAAACAAGGACCTTGGGACCGAATCCTTTCCGATCCTATGTTTGATTTGATCGCGAATCGACGCTGGAATCGATGTAATTCGTTCCAGAAAGATTAGTCGGTGATACGATATTTTTAAGGATGTTGATATCGATATAAAGAATTTTATGTTGCTTTTGGTGTTTCTGTTGGATTTGTCGATTAGAATTAATTGAATTATTATTCTTATTTTTACATTTTGTATATCTTCGTGCTCATTTTTACACTTTGAATTTCCCACAACGAAGCTCCTATCCTTCTTGATTAGACACATTAAAATATATTGATCAGTCGATTAAACAAAATCTAGAATTTATTTAATATTCTTGTGTAAAATGATATTTTCCTGAGAACGTTTGGATAGAAAAAGATTCGAATTAGATTTCCATAAAATTTCTGTAGATACGAAAGATTTTCATTGTTATAAATATTTTTCTACAAATTCAAGTAAAAGTTTGCGAATGTATCTTCATAGGAGAGGAGGAAAGTGCCACATATTAGGTTGAATAACATGGATATATCTGGGCTCGTCGTTCACCTCGTCCAACAAATTACATTATGATTGCGTCGAAACTCACCGTTTAATAATCACTTTATAATGGAGGGTTACTGTTACTGCTATATTCCACTAGTACTGTTATTAAACGTGTTTTTACTACGTTCATTTATCGCATGCTAGCACAAATATTTACAATCGATCAGGAAGATATTAAGAGACCGATATAAGTTTCAGAAATTATCAGAAAAAGAAGATGGAAACCCGTCATTTTAAACAAATACGTATGATAATCCTAATATCGAGGTGTCCGCGCAAACGTGCTTTGAAATTTCCTCATATGTCAATTAGCAACGTAAATACTTAGATACTTAGAACGTACATATTTATTTGAGCATCTCTGTCGAGAAATCTTTCAAAAAATCTAAGAAAATAAAAATCAAAATTTGTTTTGTCGTTCCGTTGTTTCCGGTTCCATCGATTCCGGTTGCATCCGCTTTAACGGAGACACATTTTTGCGTAACGCACACTTTTTTCGTCCTGGTATAGCTTCCACTAGTTACCTGCGGATATATAACACGTTGTAAATATATTTCTTTATCGTGTACACCGGTAGTAGGAGGGAGTAAATGGAAGCGTGCAAGAACGACACGCCTCGTTGCACCTGTGACAACGAGGCGTATACACGCGGTTCCACGAGCGCGTAAGTATATGCTAGCTCACCTGCTTGAAATCGTGAACCCCTGACCTTCGCCATGGTATTCGCGTACAAGGCCAATTCAAGCTCGACATACTCTTATTCGCTGATATACCACGCGGCAGCGGTAGCTCGATTTCTTCGTTAGATACGAGTTGCATTGAAACGGCGCGCTATTAGACAACGAGAAACCACTCTTACCTTCGCGTTCTTTTCTTTTTCCTTTGTAACGTATCTTTCGATTGTTATCCAAGATTTTTTATTTTACATTTATTAGACAGACAAGGTGTATACAATTGGAACGAAAAGACGCTAAGTTATGGGAAGGTTTCTGATTCAATTTCATGAAAATCGGATATCTATATGGCGTGTCAATGATACGCGTGAATTGAGAAATTGGTACATTCTTGCCTGTTGGTATTTCATCTCTTTGCAAGTTGCGTATGTCGAAACAATCGCGACTAAAAAAAGGTAAAAATCTGATGGTTCTTGTAAAGTGCCATATTACGAAATTATCAAAAACGATGACGAAGATTAGAAGAGAACGAAGCTTTTTTGGCGTTAATAAATTCGTCCCTGAGGAGGTTAAAGAGATCGAGCCAGTTTTATTTATGACGTGAAATAAGAGCATCGACGGTCGAGGTTGTCGCGATCGATAAAGCAGGGTGCGTGGGGGTCGTGGCTACGCTCCTGCGAGTGCACAACAGACCGATCTATATGCAGTCATACTTTATATAGCAGCAAACGCCACGTGCAGGGCAACTTGGTACCTGGGTCACCGGGAGAAGGTTACGGGGTCGAGATTTCAACCTAGGTGCATGGATTTCAGCCGTGTGGGCGTGTAACCGCGACTCGTTGCAGGTGCACGTTGCATCCGCTACCGTCCAGAATTCGTGTTTCATATTCTTTCGGATTTTTAAGCTGGAAAGATCAGATTGCGTAGGAATAAAATGTCGCGAATTAAAAGAAATCCTATTTTTTGTCCTATGACAAAAATTATTATTTAAACTTTCCAATTCGCTCTATTTTAATTCCAGAATCCATCAACGATTTCAAAAAGTATTCACCAGTTAACTGCGTTCGACGTGTATACTCGTCGTTGCTTGATTTTACCTGCGCAGCCCGTAAGGGATTTTTGAAACTAAACTCAGCCGTTAACAAGTTAAAATGATATACTCTGCAGTTAATACAATTTAGTTTCATACACGAGTTATTAATAAATAATTTCCAAATGCACGAAGAACAATGTGAAAATACTGAAAATTCAGCACGTAATTCCGACGAGTTAAAAAGCATTAAGAGTAATATCTTTTTACGACATTGAGTTTCTCTTTTCTTTTTTTTTTTTATGCAGTAGGTAAAGTGCGAGTGTAACTCGGTTAGGATTAAGGAGATTCGGGTCGTAGCTGGTCAGACGCAAGAGACTACTTTGCTCGCCAGGAATCTTTTCTACACTTTTATCTGCGAATCTTTAAATCTTGAATTGTTCCTTTGCATGCTAAACCTGTTTTCCCTACATTATTGACCATGCATTTGTTAGTTAATTATTCACAATTAGTATAATTTAAATGGTAATTATAATAATCGACTATAATGTGCGATGTATATGTCAAAGATAATTTGTAAAAGGTTCGTCAAGTTTTGCGTGCTTCTTTTCCTCGTATTTCTATTGTTATATACAATTTTTCAATCGGATATGCCCACCGGAAATCTGCACGAAAGTCACATTCGAGCAACTAAATGGCGCAATAAACCATTGTTTTGCATGCATATGAATTGCGAATTACATATAGCAAGACACGGTTAAATGGTGATTGTGACTGTTTACCATGTTCTAAATTGCGTAGCGG
The DNA here is from genome assembly GCF_040668555.2 of Bombus flavifrons. NCBI lineage: Eukaryota > Metazoa > Arthropoda > Insecta > Hymenoptera > Apidae > Bombus > Bombus flavifrons. Next base: position 13,430,687 of record NC_138450.1, read on the forward strand.
GAATGGAGGTCCCGAGACAATGTGGAAGAAAAAACTATTGCATATGTACGATAAGTGAAATAGTCGTAACGAGATCGAGACATATAATCGATACTGGGAGTTCATTATCATAAAATAATTATCCTGCTTAGGAAAGATCGAAATCGATAACTGTCTTCAAATGTCATAACGTTTCAAGTGCGTAATTACGTATACTTTAAAGAAAAAGTGGAATGTCTCTTCTATTTTTATTACGATATTCGTATTACGATAAAATATTCACAATTCCAAATATACTTTATATAGCCAAAATTATTTTTTCTAAATTAGGTAAACGAGGAGGGTGTGTCAAATATTCTGAGAAAGATCAATTAACACACGACGCTAATACCAATAACGATAGTACGTAATAAAAAGAAGCAGATGTCGTTAGAATAATACTGACAATTTTGAGATAATAGTAAATACTTGTAAAGAAACATTTAAAAAGGTTCGAAGTGTTTCTTCAGTACGCAAAAGGTTGGCTACCTACTCGCCAACTACTGGAATTTTAACATGTAGAAAATTGGACATCTAAAATTCCTAGAATTTCGTTTCAATCTCGAAAGTTGATTTCTAACAGAGTTCACAATTTGACGACTCGTCGGGTCTATCAAGAGAGCCACGAACGAATATGAATTATTCGTCTATGTGACCGAGATTCGCGTCCTCCTCTCGGCGAGAGTCGACGCCGCCTGCCGACATAAGAAATGGCCTTATGCATGAGCCACGCGGCTCGTACGCGTTTTTTCCACGCGTACACTTCGATCCGTATTCAGTGTCGTTCTAGATGCATCGTACTTTGACTTTCATCGTCGACGAAACACACGTGCGAGATCGAAAATGTCCAGCAGAGACGTTTTACATCCATAAAAGAAAACGGGAACGCCACGCGTTTAAGAGTCCGCCAGACGGTCTTGTAACGTGTTCTCAATGCATTGGGAAACTAATTTCCTTCGACCTTGTATCGATACCTCGCATCGAACTGTAAACTTTCATTGTTCGACTTTATATATCGGGTAACATAATTTGGATAGTGGAATCGTATGATTTTCGTCTCTCAGCCGAATCATCGATAACTGGGAAAATTGTGAATATAACAGACTGAAATACACAGAATTATAATTATCGCACAATTGTACCAGACGCGATAGGAGAATTGTGCGGGTGTTGCGTAGAATCGCAGGCGACCTTGACAAGATAAAGCAAAAATCGCACGCTTATCGCGTTCATGCATTGTGAACCATTGAACGCGCGCCTTGTACGTTGTACAATGGAATTTCTACTGGCGCGTTTGTTCAGGTATTAAGAGTATTTCGAGCTGCGCGTTCGTCGTAAATCGTTACTGTTTCGAAGGAAAACAAATTCGTTCTACGATTGATCATCCTGTGCTCGCGATTGATCTCTGGCTGTTGTCAAGGAAAAGCCTATTTCGCGAAGCTATGAATATTTTATTACCGAAGTCTATCGATTCGTGTACGATGTCGTACAATTTTGTACGTAAAATTGAATTTAGGACAATGCTTTTTTATTTATTTGGTAATATATCTCTCTCGGTAGAATAACGTGACAGGATGTCTATAACGGCAAAAAAAAAAAAAAAAAATCACGCGCGGTACTTGAATTTATGCCTCTCTATTGCGTACGAGATAAGCTGAATAAATAATAGAGTTCCACTTAAAAGACTAAAAGTAACTTGGAAATCTTTGGGAACAGAACATAATATAAAGAAGCGAATTGCAAAAAAAATATATATCACGCTGTCTCCGGCGATTAAGAAGATTAATTCGTATCAAGATTTTTTAAATCTCGAAATTTACAATCTCTAATTATATTTGCCGAAAATTATAATTTACGATAATATGTTTATCGAAGAAAGTAATATTTTAATGGAACAAGTAATATTTTAGTCAATGAAAATCACAACCAGAATTTACGTATAAAATTCTATAAATTTGGAGAAAAAGCGATCGTTAATGATTTAGGTTACTAGTTTAATGGTCTCCATAAATATATCAGTTTACAGGCAATAAATACGAGAAAATTCGCGAACTGTCGTCGCAAGTAGCTCGCACGCGCATCGCTACTCTTCTGCAAAATAAATCAGCGGCGGTCGAGCCATTAATCCAGTGAGTTTTTTCACGGGTTCAAGGACTAACGTCACGGGCAGCGCCACTATTTTCGGTACGTTCGTGCACATGTAGGTTCGCGTGGGTTGCATGTGCAACGTCATAACGCTATCCTGGTGTGGGAGCGGCATCCGGTCGCAGCTGCGTGCAGGAAACTGTTAAAAACTCTCCCCCCCCTCCTCTCTCTTTCTCTTCTTTTCCGTGGCAGCATCGTCGAAAACCAGCGTCTTTTTTTATTTTATTTGCTCCGTTTCGTTTCGCGTGTCTCTGCCGCTTCAAAGCAGCGTCAACTTGCCTCGCATTCGGCTAAATCGATACGTTTTCGTTTGACGAGATCAACGTTTCCTGATCTATTTTCCATCTATGTTTTCACAGTTTCGCTTACGATATAGGACAAGGAGGAAGAACCGAGGTATATTTCGTTCGATGCATTTTTCCAAAGTAATTGGTCCAAACGAAAATCGCAAAAACGAGAAACTGAAAAACTGAAAAACGTGATCCATAGAAAGTCAAACGTGCGACACTCGGGTGCAAGGAAAAAGCAACGTTTCCCAAGTGAAAACTCGTGGATAAATTCCGCGATGCCTTGAAATTCCTAGGATACTTTCGCATTCTAAGGTGCAGATGCCAGAAATCCGATGATGGCATCTTTAAACGAGGATGAACTTGGAATGTGAAAGCTACAAAGTTGCCAATTTGAAAACATGACACAATGTACGCGTAGTACACGCGACCGCCAATGTATATATTATATCTGACAGAAGAAAGAGGTGGATTTACAGTGAATTTACGATCTCGGTCGTACCTGGCGCGAGAGGAGCTGCAGCATCCTCGATGCGCCTAAGGCGTTTGCAGAAGAGGTCTGCAGCGCGGGAAACTGGTTTTCAGTTTCGGAAGAGCGTTCAAATTGTCAGACGGTGACGTCACCGTCATAAACGGTCGGCCCTCCCCATCGAATAATGACTGAAAAATGATTCTTTAGATACACCGATCGTTGGTCTTCGCCTATTCTACTCTCTGCTCCATTTACGATCGATGTACGAACGATCGTGCTGTGCGTTTCTCGCGCAGTTTTTCAAACGCCTATTCTCGATACGAGTTGGACGAGGTGGATGATACGAATAGGAAACTGGTCGGTGATTTGTTTGCTTCGTTTTGTCAATGTTTTACGATGCTCTTTTATGAGAGGACAATTTTAAAATTCGATACATCGTCAACATTTTCCATGTTAAAATTACTTTTCCATTTGATCTTGAAACGATATATCTGGCTTTGTAATTCTTTTAAACGCTTATCGTTAAAAGGCCGTGGACTTGTCGCAAAAGTTTTCCAAAGCTTGATATTTTTGGATCTATTGGACTATTCGACTGTTCTATTTTCATTTCTCAATGGATACTGTTCTTGGATCGTTGATATTTATGCGAAGATGATACAACTGAAGATATAGTTTCTTCCTCGCTGAAAGATAACAAATCTGTGCAAAATGTATCGTTTTTAAGATTTGTCACGACGCGGCTCGTCGTAGATGTACCGATGGCTCGTGTCTTCCATCTATTTTCTATTATGAGCTTCATCTGGGAATTTAGTATCTGGCTATTTTACCACTTCAGGTACAAAGTTGTCGAGATTCGTAGAAAATTGATTTAAACGTTTCTTCTAGTTTTCATTAAATTCTGGTAATGTTCATCGAATCAGTTCGTTTCGAAACGACGTTGAATAAAAATATGAACGTTAATGGATTACCGCTTGTTTTCAGAATGTAATACGAACGAAACGAACGATGAATATTACTTTCATATTGGTTTAGATTACTATTGATTTTTCGTTAATAAAATTAACAGACAAGCGACATGGACAATTTCCTGTAGAGCTGAGAAGTTTGCTGATAACACCTCTTTCATTATTTTCGTTGGTAATTTACATTGAAACATAAAAACGTTTATAAAATATATAAATTAATTCAGTATCTTTCGACTAACCTACTTCTGATGACGATAATTTCAAATTCAGACATTTTTTTATCTTCATAGTAATTAAACAAAAATTCCATCCACATCCTCCATATAATTTCAATCGATTAAATAATGGAAACAATTTTGTTCGTCAAATTCATATTACGTGATTCGCGAATAAAATTTGTATCCTGTTAAAAAATGTATTGATTTACACGCCTGATATCCGTATTCCTTTAATTAACTTAAGCGTGTTAAAGACGTTCGTATTTCGTTATTTGAAATCGACTAAAGTGTCGCGATACTTATCAGCAGTATGTAACGTGTGCCGCGTGCGCCAAGTTATTTGCTTAATTCAGCGCTTATACGTCCGTTTACATAGATCTAAAGTTAGCGACGACCAACGAACGCCGCTGCTTCGTGTTTTGCATTACTCATTTCAGGATGCCTCTCGAGCTCAATGCCGTGCGGATTAAAGAGACTCGCGGCGAGACCGACAGTCGCGCTGATACGCATATTTCACGTTTGTGAACGTTGATCGCCGCAAATGATAAACCAAAGTTCACCGAAACTCATGAAATCGTCTAACTTAGCTCTAGATCATTGTAATAAAAATGTTGTCTTTTTTACGTAGAATTTTTGGCTCAGCCTTCTCAACGTGATATTTCGTATTTTTTAACCAACTTTTTTTAAAATTAAAAGCGTCCTTTTTTAAAATTATAAAATTAAACAAGTCTGTCTGATATTTTTTTTTTTTTTTTTTTAGTAAGAATAGTTTCATATTTGCAAAAGGAGTGTCCCTTTAAAATTATATAATTAGAAAACTTTTTTCAATATTACCGAAAATTTTTGACGCGAAAGAAACTACGTTTTAACTGTTCTCGCTAGGTTTTTAAAAAATGATGTCATATCGTACTAATAAATTCGTAATGTTTTCGAACATTTTGGAACATAATCGGTCACGATGACCAATGCAGCTACGAATGGAATAGATAAGATTTTAAGGCGTCTATGTTTTCTATTCCCTCGCCCTTTTTTATCAGAATTTATCTGCCCTCGTGTACGCCATTGCATTGGTGTTATCTTTAGCGCTAGATTACATGGGACGCGTTTAAATATACATATACATCTAAACGACACAGTGCACCGAAAATAGTAACAAAATGCAGCTCGAAGCAAAATGAAGAGCTCGGTGACATTGATAAGATATCGAAATATCATGATGTTATGCTGACTTTTTGCTGCTAAATGCAACGATTGTTCGACTATTTCTGTTCTAACGCACGTGTTAATAAACTTACAGTTATCATACAAATACGAACTAAAAATTATTCTTCCTTTTTTATATTTGTATTTATAACATAAGATTAAATAATGAATTAAATCGTCCAACGCATACAACAGGTAATAATAGTCGAGGAATACGATGGATATGAATAAAGAAAACGTTTAACCTTATTACGTGTAATAAATGAGATTTCCACCTTACTAATCGACAAACTTTGCCATTAAAATTCGCTCAAGTCTCTCAATTACGAAATAAAAAAATAAAAATTAAAAAAAAAATATGAAATACGTTGAAAATTTCAAGTGGTTCTAATTCGATAGAGACTGGGTATGAATAAACAATCATGTAACTGGAGACTAAAAAGCACGTATCGGTCTAATTAATGGCTGGTCGTTCGGTTCGAATTTCACGAAATAATTAAATGTTCTGGAGAAGTTTAGAGTTCGTTTAAAGTTCAGCTCCAATTACACTCTTCTAAATAATATCGTTATGTATATTGTTCTGTGAGGTTGATTCTGTTCGTTAAAAGAACTTACGTAATTAGTTGTCTCTTGGAACATTTGTTCTGTTTTCTGGTTCGAAGCGCTGCTACAGATACGCGGCTGTTAGATAAGTTTTGTAAAGCTTTCGCTGGCGAAATAATGTCCCGGGTGAATTAACGAAGAAAATGGATCGGCTTAAACGGCGCCGCACTCTGGGAATTGAAAAGGAAGGAATTTGTGCTTTTAATATCCATCGGGTAATGGACGTCTTTAAACGAAATCGCTGATTTCTCATTAATACGTCACGAGCTTCGTCAAATCAGGCAAAACTCGTTTTTTCCACTGGATAAAATTGGACGATCGTAGATATCTGTGTGACGATCGATAAATAATAATTTGTCATTCCTTCGGAATAGCTACGATGAAACAATTAATCGTAATTAATTAAAAATCACGCGTTTTGAAATATAATTTCGCTCGTGAGGTAAAATTATTTAACGGAAATGAGAAGAGGGGGGGATCATAACAAAGCGTAGCACAATAAACTCGATCGTTTCGCGTAAAGTCAGTTACAGAATCTGTTTCTCCGAAACTGAAACGCGAAAAACAGTAAAACAATCGTATTTTGTAGGTTACTATACTGCGTTATGGTTAAACGTGGCAGGCTTTTCTTCGAGTTTCCATCCCGCTGGAACGTGGAATGCAACGAAACGGTGCAGTGAAACGGTTTATTGCTGTTTTCAAGGCTTCCGACGCTTCTTGGAACATAAATATTCATCTTCCTCTATGGACCGAGGATAGTTTCGCAATATCTCATCACGTTGAAACGTTAATAATTATTGTTCCGTGGACATATAACAGGATTCAACTCTAGATTATATCGAAGATTAATCGTTTCTCTGTTCTTCCATTGTTCTTCCATGTATCACAAATTCTTTGATGTTCGTTACACGTTTTTAATTATTCGCCGTATCATTTTCCCTAGTATTTTTATTCAATTTAACGGATTGTCATTTTTCTTTTATTTATTCCTTTTTATTTACTTCTTATCGCAGAAATAATTCGTGTTTCCAGCAAGAATTTTTCTCAGCCATTCGTTATCGATAGGGGGATGGACACGGTGTCGTCTATTGTGCCTCTTTTTTTAATAACGGTTCCCTTTTGTCACGGCTCGTCAGGCTCTCGTTCCTCTTATCTTCGTTCTATCCGTGCTATTACCTCCCTCGGTTTGTCCATTCTTCCCTTGTCTGGGGTTTCGTTGACGAAAAATTCGTCAAAAGACCCCCCGTACGTCACAGATGTCACCCTAATACCTTGAGCCTGCTCTTCTCAACGTGGCAAAATCATAAATCATGAAACCATCAAAGTTACCAAGAAATAACTATTTCGTTTGAAATCGATCGCAAGTTCCATCGTATCGATGTTCCATCTTCCTTCAAATTTTCATCCATCACGTGGAATTACGAACCGCGACGCTTTCATCCCCTTTCAGCCCACTCGAACGCGTTATCCGCTCGCAGACAGCCACGTGATTACATTTCGATGGATGATAGCGCGGAACATGAAAAGCCTGGACACATTTAGTCGTCAGGGTAGAGAATATGATCGATGCTCGACGGCCACGCGAGGAACATGACCATTCTCAATTTCGCGTTTTGCTTGTACCGCCCTTGAAAATCAGGTTGTTCGAAAGGCCATGCTCGATTCGGTCGGTCGACGCGCCTTTAAAGGGGAATATATGTCTTAAATATTCAAAAGCCAACGCACTTGACTCATTGTTGGCGTAGGTCGGTCTGCTTTCCCTCTCTTTCGCCCTGTTTCCGACGTCTTGCGTTTTACCTCCCCTTTCTTCCCGTTTCGCCGGCTTCCTCTTCCCATGTCACTTTGCTGTAATTTATTCTTTTCCTTTCGCTCGTTTCCGATGAAAAATACATGCGATTCGTTGCGAAAGTACTCGGTTATTCCTTTTTCTTCGATTTTTTCTTCTTATTTTTTTGCTCGAGGCGTGTGAACATCTAATACGAATATTATAACAAACAGGATGTCTAGAATATCTTGTGTATTTTTAACTGTCTACTTTCAAGTTTTCCACCAATGCATAACATCCACTGTCTAGTTTAAAAGGGTAGTTGCGTTTCCTCAACGTCGAACATAATCTCAAGATATACATCCATAGAAATCACAAACTTTTCCAATGTAATCACGATAGACGAATCTCGTAGGCTTTTGCTTAGAAATCTCAAACAGCGTGGAACATGGAGCACCGTTAACTGTACCAGTGCAAAGCATATTATTCTATTGAATTGCGTACGATCCATTTTCTTCCATTGCAATAATTCGATAAAATAATATCAAACAAAAAATATCGTGCATCTATTATTTCCTTATAAAACGAACGAAACTTTCGAGAGAACCTAATGTAACGACGTTAAGTACGATTGTTAATGAAATTTCAAAATGTGTCCTATAAAGTACATAATATATTCGTAAAACTACAATCGTTGGAATTTTTGTGCATTTCGGTACAGCCATATGCAGGACGGTTTCGAGCGTTGCACCGGGTGTGTTTGCGCCTGGTCAAGGTGCCCGACACTGCCCCGGTATAATATACCGTCACCGGACTTGGCCTTGCAGCCACTCTCGCGCGTCCTCGTCTCCCACCCTCTTTGCTACGCTTAAAGCCGCGTTTACACCTTTCGCAACCCGAACGTTCCCTCGAACGTTGTTTCAAGTTGCTATAGATGCGGCTATAGACCTTTGACCCTCCTGTCTCACTGACTGTTAGTTCCACGAGAACCGTTTATATCTACATTTTTAATATTCTTGTTATTATATCTTATCATATTATTATTATTATTATTATTTAATATTAATTAAAATTTCTTTCCAATAAACGACGTACCGTTACGCGTTGGAGACTCATAATACAATTTTTTAAATGAAAGCGAATCTTGCGTATGGTTTCCTGTAGTTACCTTGCATTTTTTAAAACGATGTATTTAGTTCACTTTTGTTATGGGATCTGTCGATTGGTATTCCCTGCTACTATCGTCTCTCTGGAAAAAAAGGTGAATTTTATCTGGGCGTTGTGGTTACAACATTCTCCGAAATTTGAAAGCGTCGTTTTTCACCAGCTCGGTCTTCACTAACCTTGCAACAGGTAATTTCCACGGAACCTCTTGCGTCACCATCGAGCACACAAGTCGCCCTTGACACACTAGCCCGAAAAGGGTCAGATTACCCGAATCTTCTTGAAAATCGATCTAATAATCGACGAGTGGAACACCCTGCAACGTACCCATAGAAGCGTAAAAATCTGCTTCGAAATCTGCGACGATCTGCTCTTGAGCATTCAAACGGTCCCCTGTAAAGGATGAACGTCTTGTTCAACGTCTTTCTCGAATCATTTAGATTTATAACGTTGGAACTATTAAATCCGAAGATTAATTCATCCGCTTTATATCGAATCGATCAGAAAATTATTTTAAATTTAAACAACTTCCCATTTAAAGAATGGAAAAGGATAATGTAAACTGTTAGTTGAAGAAAATATAAATGAAGCGTTGCGTAATGCAAGTTTTAGCGTGTTAACGGAAATAAGTTTTACGAATTTGATCGATGCAAGAAATAATTCGTCATCGTTCGAACAAGATGTAATTGATTTAAAAGCAAAATTTATAAACGAACGATAAATCTGTAAAAAAAAGCACATAGAATTAATTTCTACACGCAGTAGCGTAAAGAGGAGACGAATTCGTTGAATGCAGACACGAAAAGTGCTTTCGTTTCGCCGTCTGTCGGCGACCTTCGCTCCGTTTTGCACGCACGTCGATTGCGTAATTAAAGCAAATGGCGTAACGGCGCCTAATAAACGATCGCGATTAGCAACGCACAATCGACGACCCTAACACTCGAAATAGAAGTCACCGATGAGAGATGCGACCTCGTTGTAATTATATATTCCGCGGAAACGTGCGGTTGACAATCGGCCGATACAGTGGCGTGTCGTTTAACCTTTTAACTATTACTAGCCTCGAATACCAACGATTAACCCGCTGAACCGCGGTTTCTCTTGAATTTTAAACTGTTTTTTCTTGAATTATTTCGTTACATCGTTGGATATAGAGGTTTTCGAAACATAGTTCGTTGATCATTTTAACCTTGAAGTTATATGGTTGGCTTTGCGTGTGAAGGATTTTGTCTGTTTAACCATAAATGAAAATAAAAGAGATTTAAGGGGACGGGTCTCTCTTGCGTAGAATAAAACAAAAGAAAAAGAAAAAAAGAGGAAAATAAAATAATGGAACGAACGTGCTGTAAAATAAAAGAACAAAAGGAAAAATAGAACAGAGAGGAAAGAATTATGACATCGAATTTACAATTATTGGTGCACTTGCTAGCATCCTTAGGGGTTCGGAGATCTCCCTGTCTCTCCCTGTCTCTCCCTAACTCGCTCTGGCTCTCCGTCGTTTTACACAGTTGCACTTGCCTCTCCGCTCTCGTCTTTGTCATTTCCAACGATTACATCCCTCTCCCCTTCGTTAAATAACAGCAGACGGCCACGATGCTCGTCCAAACCCTGTTAAAACGTCGTTTATCTTCCGATACTCTGTACGCCACGACAGAAAATCCACGACGTGTAGGTATATGCGAGTGTCTGTTCGACTGGTGCATGGTTCATCGTAAATCGTGCTCGAAATAGAGCGTGGAAAAAAAGCATCGAGACAGTTACCGTAATAGAGAACGGAGCACGATGATGGAACCACGCGAATTACGAGGGACGATATGGTGAAACAAGCAATTTGTACCGCGACTTACTCGACGTTGCTTCTTCTATTGAGACATAAAGCTGCGATGCGATGTTTTGCAATCGCAAGTCGGGATCCGTTTTATCCATTTTCTCGTCTCGTTAGAGCTGTTACGTTTTTGTCATGGAACGAAGCAAAGCTTTCGCGAAAATTTATGCTACACGTTGAGTACATTTGCGAGTAAAGTTACTCGACCTATTGTAAGGTAGATTTTAAGGTAGTTTTACGTACACGAGGTCGCCAAATTATTTCAACACTTGCGAGAATTTATTTCGAATATGCTGTGCTTCATGGAAAACATTTTGTATCATGCGCGACATGATGTAAAGAGAATTACATTTTACATGTAATTTACTTAATAGCGTTACATTTGTATATTACGTTATACGCGTGCCTATATAGAATTTGCAACGAGCACGCTGATTAATAACTCGTATCGGTTCTTCCTGTAGCTGTAAATCATGACTCCGAGTGTCGTGGCGGTAGTTAACGTGATTGTGTCTTGGACAAGACGAGTCGTCCTCGGTCGGTCGGCAAATGGGAATCTCGGTCAGTCGAGGTTGAAAGTAAAAGGACGCTGTCTCGTGAATATTAATGGAGTAAAAGTGTAATTCTGTGACGCGATAGAAAGTAACGTTATTTGGGACACGTATGTTACGAGCAACGTTTACAAAGATTAAAAATTAGTCATTGGCTAAGGAATTATCCGAACACCGTTCGATAGATTTAATTTAAAACAAGTTATGCTTACTAAATCCGTATTTAATATATGTTTAATATAATATAATTTAATGAACCTAATGCAAACAGTATTTTGCTATTTTTAAACGACTCTCTTAAAAAAAAAACCAATACCGTCGTTTTACAAAAAAAGAGGAAAAAAGAAAAGGAACGTATTCCCTTAATAACGTAAAACTTGTTTGTTCCAGGGTTGAGTCTGGACAACAGTAACATGTCCATGTCCTCGGTGGGTCCACAAAGTCCACTGGACATGAAACCTGACACAGCGAGCCTCATCAATCCAGGGAATTTCAGTCCTTCCGGTCCCAATAGTCCTGGGTAAGTAACACTACCATTTTCTCGATAATTTGTAACGATTTAACGATTATCATTGTATCGATGGCACGGAGGTACAATTGAATTCGGTTCGACAGATAGCGAAAAAAACGGCATTCTGGCGAAGATATCGTAAATAGAGGGTTTACCATGAACGTAGTCGCGCCTTTATAGAAATCGAGCAACATACCGTTCCTTTTCTTATTTTCTTTCTACCATTTTATTGCCACGTAACACATAGAGCGCCGTTGGGATATTTAAAGCTAAGAACCTTCGCTTATGGAAGCTGTAAAACGAAATCTTCCGAATGTTTTTATAGTAATAAAAGTTATCTTAATTTAATAACGATAACTCTGGAATGAATGTTACGAAGTTATTTAGAGACTTGGATACACGGTAATTTGAAAAGTTGTTCCAAATTTTACTAGCGGCCTATTAATAGTAGAAAATACGTTGCAAAATCTACTCCGTATACAGAGGTGATTGTTTAAAAAAAAAGTTTCACAGTATTTTGCTCGATCCGGGTCAGTAGTTTCGTAGCTGGAGTTTTTGTTACTCTCTTCTTTGCATGTAAGATCCTTCACCGCTGGTTGTCACAGCAACCTTCTGAGTACGTCGCCGAGTGGACAGAACAAAGCAGCCGCACCCTATCCGCCGAACCACCCTCTTTCCGGAAGCAAGCATCTTTGCTCGATCTGCGGTGACCGTGCCAGTGGCAAGCATTATGGTGTCTATAGGTAAGTCAGACATGAACATTTACAAGTTCACGAACCAACTTAATAAACTAACGACAATCGTATGCGAAGCAAATTTGCAAACTTTCTGAATTAATTTCCTTGCTAGTACGTTGATCAAGCTATTAAATTTCTGGACTGTGCGAAATACAAATTTTCGAAAAAATACCTTTCTTTTCTATTATTTTTACGAATTTGCTATAATACGAGCTTAGGGATTCTCGTAGGGTTCCTTGTTTTATGAGACCAATTTGTCAGGATTTTCAGCAATGAATACAAATCGGTCTCGTTCCGGATATCGGACGATTTTTTCATCAGTCGTGACGGTCACTTCGACATCGATGAATTCACTTCGATAACCTTGACCTCTGGATAGTTAGGGGGAGGGGGTGGCTTCAGAACGTGTTAATAAATTTCGTTGATTTACTGTTGTTATTTCTATACTCAGAGGTAGGATCACAATAGTTATTATTTTATCGAATGGATAAATCTATCACACCGTTCTGAGCCAGAAGAACCTTTATTGCACGCGCTTACAAAAGCTAGGGATAAAAACAAAAAAGCATCTTAAGCCTTTTGATTAAGTCTATCGATTGTAACTAGGATTATCTTCTAGTTACTACTTCTTATAACTAACGCATCTGCATATGGGTGGCGAGCACCAACTCACGTTGTCATTTTCAACATTTACCTATAACGTTAGTGGTCACGATAACGTCGTCTTGGATGCAATGATAAATGCTTGTTTTTTTTTTTAGTTATCGTCACCTTCGACCTTCCACTGCCTTCGTTCTGTATCTCTTCTCGTTTGTTGTCAGACCTACAACCGGCACCATTTATTGAATTGCACTTGAATTGAAGAGATCGTTCTTACTGCGATATCGTTGTAACGACAAGGTGTTTATGCCAATAACGTGGTACAATCAGACGCAGAGAGTTATAACATTTTTCCAACGTTGATTATTGAGAAAATGCAGACCGAGTGGCTATCGAATGAATAAGAAAGGAGGAAAATGAAAAATATTTGTTTCGTTTTAGCTTTGGAATTGAATCGACGAATAGTAACTTGCAGACAAAAAACCACTAAAAGAATTAAGAGAGAAGAGGTTGAGACACAGGATGGATTTATCCGAAGACTGAAATAGAAAGTAGAATAGACCACGTCCCATATTAAACTGATCGATACCAGGTGACTTAGGAATAATTTATCTCTTATAGAATTATGTAACACCTGGATACTAAAATATCCCATGAATGGTGACGTATTTTTCAGTAACTCTGTATATAAAATACGATAAATAAATCGCTCGTAAATCGCTGTTTTTTCACGAAAAACCACTTGTCTCGACACGAAGAACACGAGACCGTGATGGATGGATAATAAACCATCAATTTTTTTTTAATGACAGGTTACATATATTTTTATCGACTCCTATTATTCTGGAGTCAAAGGAATTCAAATTTATTAAAAACTTAATAAATTTTTTTTACTTTAAAATTTTCACGAAGCGACGTATGATAGAAACAAAATTTCTGAGAATTTATGACGCAAAAAAGATTCGTCATGGCTTTACGAGCTCTAGAAGCTAAAAAGTACGATAAAAAATAATACAGAGGACGTACAATCTTTTTATATCTACTGTAAGAAGAGATGGATGAGGATTAAATTAATAACATTAATAACGACATCAAGAGACGGATATAAATATCCTTTTAGTGAAATATATCATCTTGCACAAACCAGCGTACACCGTGCAATGTACAGGCATCTTTATTCGCGCGTCAGATATAGAAGAAACAATTCGTGAAACACACCTTCGACTAGCTTCTTGAGTAGGCCACCTGCTTTCTTCGTTCTCGTCCCTACTCATTACGGCGTGCAGAATTCACACGAAATTAGGAAGTCGATAAAAGCTTCAATTGGATAAATTTGTAGCACTAGAAACGCGATTAGACGCTTTTGTTTGGAGACACAAACCGAAGATAAGAATATTATCGTGTATGCACAGCAAACATCGGTAATCTGTTGATCGGAGAACAACCTCCATGAAGATTTGTAGTTTAGACGAAGTATTTTGTTATTTTTTTTTTTTTTTCATTTTTAGTTCTTTTAACCTTGTTGATGTAACTCTTACTGTTTCGACTTCAAGTCGATTATCATTCTGTCGAGGTTTGCAAGAATTAATGTAAATAAGAAAAATATTTTGACGCACAGGAAATTCGTATGTAATGCGTTCCTAACGGATGAATCTGTCAGACGAAGAAGTTGACGATAACTCTCTTCCGTAACGCGACGAAGAATTAAACCGTAACGTCGAAGACTTCTCGTCAACGCGTTTATCGTTTTCGTCTTGGAAAACGATGTTAAAAATAAGTATATTTATAGATGTGCACGCCGTAGAAATTTTGCAATACTCGACGAAAACTCGGGTTAATAAAGTTCTTCGTTTCTCTCTTTTTTTTCATTTAATTGGATGGAACGTGTCTGTATGCAAGAAGAAATGATCGAGCGTTGGCTATCGAGTTTCTGAACCATTTCTACCACGTATCGCTTGCTATCTCGCTTTTAATTGATTAAGAACCAACCGATGTTCCACGTAATAGACGTCATCGACCGATTAAGCGTCGTGCGTTGCACGTGAGTCGCTCGAAAAACTCGATATCATCAATGTGTAGTAAACGCACGATAAAACGATCTTGAAAGCTACAAGCTTACTGGTTTTTCGCTTCCTTTATCTTTTCTGTCTTTCTTTTTCATTTTCTTACGTCGTTCGTGTGAAATTAAAATAAAGTAAAAGATTCCAAGTTTCAAAGTCTCGATTTCTTCTATGTAAACCGAAGCTTCCAACTTTCCGTATTTAAATTTGAAACCCTAATTTTCCTCGCTGCGGTTAAACATTCGAAATTTCTTTATTTAAACTGAAACTCGCCCATTTAAATTACTAATTCTCTTCTCGCAATTCCAATCGTTTTCAAATCATACACAGAGCGTGTCACTGTGCTCCACTCCGATCGTCATCCGTCTCCCCACTTTGGGTATTGCGCGTGTGTGATCAGTGACCACGGCCGATGATGATGGTTCACGTTGCATCAGAGTCTCGACAACCTTGGACTTGCTCGCGTGGTTAGGACGACTAGCCAGCCGTAGTTCCTACGGGGCAAGGGAGGACGACGAGCCTCGTCTTCTGCTGTTCGTGCAGCCACTTTGCTCCAGTGGCAGCTAATTAAGCAATCACGGCCATTATCAGGGCCCGTGTCAGATATATCGCCGGTCTGTAAGAAACAACAATCCTTTCTTCCTTCGTTTCTTCCTGCTCTTCATGATTAATTGGCTGACTGGTATTTTCTATGCAGTTTATGACTTCCTCCCAGCGATGGATTTTTAATTTCTTTATTTAACGTAGTCAAAGCGTGCTACAGCTTTTTTCTTTTATCTGTTTTCGATTACCTTTTGCCGAGGAATGTTTCTGTTAACGCTTTTCAGACGGAGAATTTTTCAAAAGAGGCAATACAACGGTAATAGCAGATGGAAGAATAAACTGGGCTAAAGATATCGATAGCTGGAAAACAAGGCGCGTTGAAAAGGAAAAAAGATTGAAAAATCGAGAACAATGGATCATCAAGAAATGCTAAAATTGTAACAAAGATAACGAATGTTGTAAAACTAAAGAGAGATTATTTTTAGAGAAGTCTCTCAAAATTAATCAAATCTTACCGATTCTGCCTATTAGCCATGAATTACAGCAAGAAACTCGAAAGACGCAATTTCTTTCTTTTTAATCTCTGGTAATCTCTTTTTTCCCTTGTACGTTAGACTCGCTGCTGCTTTTTACAGCGTAAGTCCAAGAGTGGTCGCAAAGTAGTTCAATAATTAATAAAGCGATTAGGCTGATAAAACGTGATCGAGACTGTATAATTAAACGAGAAATTATACTCGACGGAATTAATGGAAGACCGAGCTCGTCGAAACGAGTTCTCGACACTTTGATCATCGAGCTTGTGTACATACAGAACCATTTCTCCCGTGTCATTAGTACTAGTATAGCAAAGTTTAATTTAATTTCCTTGAGCTATTTAGTTTTGAAACTTAAAAATTATCTAAATAGATCTAAATAAACCGTGTAATGTTTTGACCAAGCGAACGGAACCTCGTAAAAAAGCCTGAATCCTTCTTAATCGATGTCTATTACGTACGATAACTGTCGAAGCTTTCTTTATTTTCACAACGCGATTTAAGTAGGTCTTCGAGGAGATTACGCGAGATTACGAGTTACTTTACTCGTAGAAAAGCATTAAACGGTAGTAGATCAAAGAAAATCGATGTTATTGATAGGCAAATGCCGGAGGCCTTTGCACGTTTCCTATGGCGGAACTTTGGTCCATGGGTCGAGCTTCTCCACGCGTGTCCCGCGTCAGACTTATTTGTCTTTCGTGTAAACTCAACGAGATCAAACGACTTTCACGGTGGTCTAGAAATTTTCTTACGCGTCTTTCACACATTTCATTTTCTATGTACCTACGGCGTTTACGATTAGAAAGAAGTGCAAATAAGATAAAAATGTAGAATATGAAGTGATAAAAATTCGAACGATGTAAATCGATTTATACGGTATTTTTTTTTTATTATTATTATTAATTTCCCATTACTTTTCAGAAGTATGTATCGTTTGCAATTATTCCAAAATCTTTCTGAGGTTTCTTAAACAGTTCGACGTATTTTATCAGCCATTGAAACTTACCGCTCGTCCAAATTCATCGCTAACGAATAAGCGTTGTTTCGCCCTCGCGACGGTGGAAACGGATGGACGGAAAGCAGAAAATTGTTCGATTCGTCGCTGCCGCGTTGCTTTTAGCGGATTTCATAGCCGAAAACAAGAATAAATCCTCGATAAGTCGCGTATTGTCGTGCTATTCCTAGCGAAGGTCGCGAGAGAGAGAGTTTTGACATTCGTCGAGATCCATAGGATTACTATTCCGTATTGTTCTTCTTTCGCGTTCATCGAATTTACGAACCGAACAAAGCAGAAGCGTTCGATAAGAACCGCATGATCCGAACGAACGAAACATTTTACGATCGAATATTTGCTTCTATTTTACTTCTTTCTTTCCATTTTATTGTTATTCCAAATCTCTTCTCTTTTCGTTTACTGACGTTAGGATTTAAATTGGTTTCACACTTGACCAATATCACGACAGTGTGGTGCCTGGTTCCAATGTTACTGAAATTTCAAAATGTTTTCTGCAACAAATACAACGTGCACATACAATTTTTCTACAGTACAGAGTGGCTAGAAAAAAAGTATGCGCGAATATATTAAATTTCATATCGTGTACTTTCACGTACGAATACGAATATGTAGTGTGTACTGTGAAGATGAAACGTATGTAGACGCTAATTAAAAAAGACTTTAATTCATTTCGGTTGTCGCGTCTAATATGTCTGTCTTCCTCGAAGCTAACGAGGATTATAAATTTTGACGAAACTCGTGGAACGTATTTTCGAGGACCGTTTAAATTTTTAGTATTGCAAACAACCTTTCCACTTTCCGTTGTCGTTAAGATCTCGATGATGGCCAACCATTGGCGAGACTCGTTTTTAAAATTGGAACCTCTCCAGTAACAGTGGCGACATTCCGCGAGTAAGAATTTATTTTTGCTCCAGCCGGCCACAAAACATCGCGCGTATTTTCGACACGGTTTAGCGTGCCTTTCTCTTGTTTTCACTTTTAATAGCGACGACAAGTGGATGCACCTCTTTCCTTCGTGTCTTTGCATCGTTAATTTCGTTTGAAATCTCGTGCTAATTACAGCTACCATTACGCAAGATTTTTAAATTACGAATTTCCTTGTCAACAAATGAAACAGCGAATTTCAAAAAGATATTTATTTTTCTCTAACTTTTTCTATAGGATAAAAAAAAGTTAAATTAATTGTAAAAAGATTTCTATCGGCTAAAGTATCGGTCGTGTGTTTCGAACGTGGCACGATCCGAACAAGATTTTTAAATAAAAAAGTATTTATTAAATACACAATATTGGCAAAGAAAAAAAAGGAAGAAATAGGAACAGTGGTGAGTTTTCGAATTATCCATTCTTAGCCCTCGAAATTCTTCTCCGACAGTTTCGATGTTCTTCTCACTAAAGTTTCTTAAGATTCAAATTCGTTGACCAAATTCCTAGATCTTAGGACTCTTAGTTACCTCGTAAGCAAATTACTGTCGCAAACGTTCCATCGATTACATCAAACGCGTTCCAGAGGTATAAAATTAACTAGGAAACGACATAAATTGCGTTTTCCCTCGTTGCATCTTCCCAAGTGCACTGTTAGAAAATACTTTCGAATAAATTTCGACACGATCAAGAGGAATTCGCGGTTTCGGTGTGTGAATCACTGCAAAACCCAGACAACACCGACTCGTGTGTCGTAAAAAGAGTTGGAATTCGTTGGCGCGTCTTATCCGGCTCCTTCGCTCTGCTCCGCTCGACTAATCCAAGGATTCTTTGAATAAAGTATCCCGGGTTTACGATTTCTTTCGCGTAATCCGCTGTCCCGGAGAGAACATCGTCGCCACCAGACAATCGAAAGTTGCAACCTGCACGAATAAGTCACCTCGACGAAAGTAATGTTACCGGGTGTTTGGACTTTGAGGATTTACAACGTGATCATTATGATCCAATAATTTTCCACGGTATTTTAATGAAACGATACGTCTCTTGGGAGAAAGTAAATCGATTGTCGCAGTTCGTATAACAAAGGAAATTTAAAAAAGACACGCGAATCTTTATACTATACGTTTTACGTAATAACACATTGGGAAGACGAATAAGATGCGTTATTCGAAATTTATTAAAGAACACAACGAGTAAATATACGTATTAGGTCGTCCGAAAAATGTCTTTCTTTCGCAAACGTGTCTTTTACAACAATGCACCTTCGTACAAACGTGAAAGCATGTCTGTGAAATGCCGCGGTGTTTGTCTCAACAGAACGAAATGGATCGTACGTAATTCGACAAAATAATATAAAGCAAAAGCGTCTATTATTTCTTCATAAAACGAAAGAAACTTTTCGGACAACCTAATAAGGTTCTTTCTTTTCTTTCGTTCGCAGCTGCGAGGGTTGCAAGGCTTTCTCCCGTATCTCCTAGAAACCGAATCAGAATGAAATAAAATAAAACGTACGTGTATCCTTTTCAGCAGACAGAAATCGTAAAGCGAAATCACAATTTTTACGAACAGAATCGATTACGATACGGCAAGATACGCTCGAACCACGTACGTTGCAGTTGTAACGTACATCGACACGTACGTATTTAGAAGTGACACGTCCCAAGCCCACGGTTAATAGCAAAGTTATCACCGCTACGATCATTTAAACGCTGGAAAGATGTAATACAAGCTAAAAAATAAATGACAAAAACAATATGAAATTCTCTTATTCAGTGGCGATCATAAAACGACGAGGCAATCGTGTTTGTCAGCTTTCTTCAGCCTTCGTTATCTATGCATAAACAAATCTCGCCCCTTGACTATGATATCCGGTACTCGTTCATCTTGGATCACGTTAGTTTATAGCGCTGTTCGCCACTTCTTACGCTGCTTAGCTATCTTCTACGTTCTACGCGGTAGATATTGCTAAACGAGAGTGGAAGCAAGCGAGCTTGAAACAGGTTCGCATCGTCCATTAGCCTTTACTATTTACCGTCGTAACGACAGCGAGCTAGAAAAATCGTTGTACGTTGTTATAACGGATTGATGTTAGTTAGAAAAATCGTTCGTGGCGGTACATCTTACCGTAGTAACCTTTCTGTTCTTTCGCTCGTAGCTGCGAGGGTTGCAAGGGCTTCTTCAAGAGGACCGTACGCAAGGACCTGTCGTACGCGTGTCGCGAGGAAAAGTCCTGCATCATCGACAAACGGCAGAGAAATCGATGTCAGTATTGTAGATACCAGAAATGCCTGGCGATGGGCATGAAGAGAGAAGCAGTACAGGAAGAGCGTCAACGTACCAAGGAAAGGGATCAGAGCGAGGTGGAGAGCACCAGTAGCCTGCACTCGGACATGCCGATCGAGCGTATTCTGGAAGCCGAGAAACGAGTCGAGTGCAAAATGGAACAGCAAGGAAATTACGAGGTAAATATTAACGAGAAACGACGGAGAGAAAAAGCGAAAATAGTAAGAGTAGAATTGGAACAGTTCACCACGTCGATTGTCCGGTTGAGAAATTTTATTTTTCGTTTGAACGCACTCGACTTTCGGTATACACGACTCGTCCTATTTTTCTATCTTTTTTCTTTCTTTCTCTTTTTTTTTTTTTTTTTTTTTTTTTTTAATTAAGAAGTTCTCAACTAGTAGAGTTAGATAAAAACCGTGGTTGCGTTTCATTCAGCGATTTATTGAAAATGAACGTGACGGAGAAGCTGGTAAGATTGGAACGTCAGTTTCATGCAATGTACAGCTCTCCCGGGACGAAATCAATTTGTTCGTCATTGGACCCTGGACTGGTGATTGAATTAATCTCGTTTGAGGTGTCCTTTATTGGCGATCCGATATGATCGTTTCGTCGTGTAATGCGAATTAAAAAATTGATCGAGTCGTGTATGCATCGATGAATAAGCTGGTCGAAATAATCGAGGACATATAATAACGGTACAGAAGTATTTATCTCGTTAAAATGAATCGATGTAACTTCAAAGTCTTCTTTTTTTTCAACTTTACCAGTATCTTTTTACAGTCTTGTTCCGACTCATTTTAATTAGTACGATTCCATCGATTCGTTACCGTCATTTGTACCGACAGAAGATAAAACAACAATTTAATTCCTTGCAAATCGAACAGACGGCTATCGTCAATGCTGGTCAGTAGCAACTTTGATTTCTATCGATAATCTGCTTTTGGCAAATACTTTTTTTGGGCTTTTGCTTCTGGCAAAATACGTATTCCTTAGAGAAAAAAAAAAAAAAAGAAAAAAGAAGAAAAAGAGATACGAATCGTGGATTTCGAGCGTTTTCGAGACATCGTGAAATTTCGGACTTGGATCAACTTGTTAATTGACTGTGAAAACTCAAATAAAGATCAGAATATTTGACTTTGCAACTGGAACGCGAACCGGAAACTGTCGCCAGTTTTTCTCCGGCCACTGTATGAACAACGACGTTGTGAACTGATTTTCGTGGAATGGTTGCGCGTAGCTGTTCCACGAAACGCTCCTCCGATTAATTCGGCATCTCTTGCAATGCACAGAATGCAGTGTCGCACATTTGCAACGCCACGAACAAACAGCTGTTCCAGCTGGTAGCATGGGCGAAACACATCCCGCATTTTACGTCGTTGCCGCTGGAGGATCAGGTACTTCTGCTCAGGGCCGGCTGGAACGAGTTGCTGATAGCATCCTTTTCCCACCGTTCGATCGACGTGAAGGACGGTATCGTGCTGGCGACAGGGATCACGGTGCACCGAAACTCCGCGCAGCAGGCTGGCGTGGGCACGATATTCGACCGGGTACTTTCCGAGCTTGTATCGAAAATGCGCGAAATGAAGATGGACAGGACGGAGCTTGGTTGCCTGAGGTCGGTAATCGTTACTTTTATATTACAATTATTAATTATCGATTACAATAGATTATAATAGAACTCCACTTATCTGAACATCGATCGGGGACCAACGGTTTATGTATTAGGTCATCCCATAAGTTCGTGCCGTTTTTCGAGCGGTTATATATGTTAAGATCGTTTACATACCTTTCAGTTTCATGAAAAAATGTAATCCCTCTCTCGTTGTACAACTTCTTCCCATTTTTCTGGTAGGGCGATTACTCCGTCTCGATAAAAGTTCTCTTGTTTTTCTTTAAAATAATTTTCTAAGCTATTTTTGAGAATATCAATATTTTCAAATTTTTTACCTACTAAAAAGTGTTGTAATGCTCTGAACAGGTGGTAATCGGATGGGGCAATGTCTGGGCAATATGGGGGATGTGGTAAAATTTCCCAATGAAATTCAGACAATTTTTTTGTAACGCTTTTCGCGACATGCGGTCTAGCGTTGTCATGATGGGAGATAACGTTGTTCCTATTCACTAAATCTGGTCGTTTTTCAGCTAGTGCTTCCCTTAATTTTTCTAACTGAGTGCAATATTTGTCTGAATTAATGGTATCACCACTAGATAAAAGTTCAAAATAGAGTATTCCTTTATAATCCCACCATACACACAAAAGAACTTTACGTTGATGTAACCCTGGTTTTGCACAGCGTTGAGGTGGCTGATTTCGTTGGGACCAGTTACGTTTCCATTCAGGGTTTTCGTGAAGTATCCACTTTTCATCACCAGTTACCAGGCGTTTAAGGAATGGCTCATGTTTATTACGCGCAAGTAATGACATGCACGCTGTCGTTCGTTCAAGACGGTTCCGTTCCGTAAGTTCATGGGGCACCCAAACGTTCAACTTTGACACTATCCCCATTTTTTTTAAACACCTATGAATCGTTGTCTTAGGTATTTTCAGAACATTTGACATCTCTTGAACTGTCAAACTTCGTGATTTTTCAACAAGATCCCGCACTTTATCTTCGTCTGTCTGAGAAGGACGCCCGGAGCGTTCCTCGTCTTCTAAACAGAAATTCCCAGCTCTAAAACGTTGGAACCACTTCCTACAGGTGCGAGACGAAAGCGCATTTTCTCCGTAAACGGCACATATGTTTTTCGTGGCAATTGTTACAGAACTTCCTTTCCGAAATTCATATAACGTGAGATGTCGAAAATGGACACGCATTTCACTCATGATTTTTTACTGTTAGAAGTCACCGTGTTCGCTATATTACGATCTTATACCCACGAAAATCTGCTCTAGCCTGTTCTCGATCAGCTAAGCTCAAATGCATTGGTCCCTTATCGCCGTATGTTTATAAATCGACACATGAAATGTATACACAAAAGTCGGCACAAACTTATGGGATGACCTAATAATAGCTGTTCCTCTGATATTCTCTGATTTTTTTCAGTCTATTACTTTTCATTCGCATAATTAAGATTTGACTTCAACCGGCAAAAGTCCAGTTAACCACGAGTAAATGGAGTTCTACTGTATATTCGGAAGATGCTTGTTTTACAGTAGGAATGTGAGATAGGATAGAAATAGAAAACACTAAGAAGAGATACTATTCGAGTTCCTCGATTAATCGTTAGTATTAGTTTTGTTACTAGTTGATATTTTTATGGATCGTGTCTTTCAATTTATATTAAGCGTATCTATAAAGAATCGAAGGAATTGAAAAGTATCGTTTGTATTACGCGTACGATTAAACTTGCTTCACTATTTTCTCGAGTTTACGTTCATTTATCGAGCAATTAATCACAAACAGATCTATAATACTCTTCAACCCCGAAGTCCGAGGACTAAAATCCATCCAGGAAGTGACCCTGCTCCGCGAGAAGATCTACGCAGCGCTGGAAGGCTATTGTCGCGTAGCCTGGCCCGACGATGCTGGAAGATTCGCGAAATTACTGTTACGTCTGCCGGCCATCCGATCCATCGGATTAAAGTGTCTGGAGTACCTGTTCTTCTTCAAAATGATCGGCGACGTGCCGATCGACGATTTCCTCGTGGAGATGCTAGAGTCACGGTCGGACCCTTAGGAGCAAAAGGTGTGCCGCGTCTTGGGGCACACCGATTTATAAAGGAAGAAAATAACGGAACATAAAAAAGAACACATATATATAATATATATGTATGTATACATAGATATATATACATAGATATATATCAACAAGAAAAGAAAAACAAAGAACAGCACTCAAGATATATATATATATATATACATGCGTGTGTAAGAAAAGAAATTCCCGTTGGTAACTCTAATACGCCTCTCACGGTGGTTAAAAAACGAAAAAAGAAAAAAAAAAAAACAAAAAGGAAAATTGATACTCTCACAGAAGTCGAGTAAGGTGGAATTTACTTACGTTTCTTCTTCTTCACCATTTTATTTATATCTGCTCGATAGCGCATTATATTCGATGTAAAGACGATCCTTTTCTTCGATTCGTATCGAGAGCATGCCGGAAGTCGAGCAACGGATAATACACTCGCGGAGAACAAAGAGCCCCAGCGCTTTTTTAAACGATCGATTCAATGAAATTTCCAAGCTCTCGAAGTCGCTTATGTATACCTTGGAACGATCTCTCTTTGCATTCTTTAGTCTATGACACACGTCGAGTATGTGTGTGGCATGCCATCGTATCTCCGAGCAAAGTTCTCACGCGTGACGATTTCCTACCGGATATTGCCGATCCTTGATTTAGTCTGGGCTTCGATTGCGCTCACGTCGAACTGTTTACTCTCTGCAACCACGTGGAAGTTCCTAAGACACTGTTTTCTCATGTTTCTTCTTACCTTTTTGTTACATCCTCTGTTACAACCTGTGTTATCTCTTGTCATCGTTGACGTGTCAGTTTCAATCTGCTTCGCCAGTCTTTCAGAATACATATATAGTTGTACAGACGACACGATTCTCCAACGATCTCCTCCATTTTTGTATGGATTGCGGTCCTCGACGTGGGTGCAATCCGTAATAAGCGTGAGCTTATCGGGTATTTTTACATTCCAACGCTGCCTCGATTCGGATCGTCATTTGAAAGAGCCACGATCGCATCTAGATATATTATTATTATTATTATTATTATTATTATTATTATTATTGTCATTATTATAATTATTATTATTATTATTATTATTATTATTATATTATTATTATCATTATTATTATTATACATACTTGCATAAAACGGAAACGTTTTACACGTGTGTGCACTATAATACGATAATTTATTGTTTTGTATTTTAGAGTATAGAAGAAAGAAAATAAAACTTACTAATTCATTATTAATTATATATAATTATATATATTATAATATTTCTTTATATATATATATATATATATATATATATATATATATATATATATATATATTATATGTATATATATGCAGCTCATGTCTGTAACAAAAAATATTGAAATTGCAACATATACTGTTACAAAACCGGTGAATAAATAGTGCGCTCGATATATCAAGAATCATTGATTCATACATACTGTTGAAAGATAAACTGAAATGCGAAAGAGGATTTCTTATTAAGGACGATTTTTACTTTTGGTATACAGCGAATTCCATGGAATTTTTCATATAACTCGTTTATTAATATTTTTTCGACTTTATTTGATAGCGTTCGTTTCGTTCGATAACAATTTCTCATTACGTGATTGCATAATAGCGAACAGTATAAGTAATTCGATAGTATATTGATAATGTACTAAAATTTACTAATTAGCGAAAATATTCAGTTTTTTTCTTTGAATTCAGTGCATTATGAGATGTAAAATCTTAAAAAAAGAAAAAGAAAAAAACATTCAAAAGATGCGATGCTTTCAATGTATAGTTTATCATTTAAACCTAGATATATATAAGAATTAATTGATCAGTGACAGGACTATGATAGGAACCTTACCGTCGTTGTTAGTAATTCACAAAACACTTTTTATGATTTGAGCTGAAGGATGTAAGAAAATAACAGGATTTTTAACGAAAAGATCCACATTTTAGTTTTCTAGATTTTGAATTTTACTAATTTTCTACTTTTAAATAGATAAAAAAATGATATGAATTGTGATCGATCTAAATTTGTGGCAATAAAGAATCCAAACTTTTATATATTTTATTCTTCTATCAGTAAGTTAAGAAAGAATTTTTAAAAATATAAATATATATTTTATAATATATATTGAAAGAATCTTGGTGCATTATTCAAAAAATGTATAAATAAACATTTATTTATATTTTTCTTTTGTAAGATATTTCGAAAGATTTATTCTTTCTAGATTGTAATTCGATTTTAAGATTTTAGAAGAGTGAAAAAGATTTATCTTCTTAGTGTCCTTCAGTTTTAGTCATCTACATAAATTACTATAGTACTTTAGAAATCGTAAGGGATGATCACACTTACTTCGATAATATAAATTATGATAATATTAAAAAATTATTAAACATATTTCTATTTTTGCGTGAATGCTTACGATTGTTAGTTGTTGGTTATTGTTATCTATTTGATGAGAGTTTTTAATGTTATGCATACCATGAGAAAAAAGAAACACATTATTAAATTCCCGATTTTTTTTTAATATTACTGGAGTTGCTATTCATTTCAAACGCCTGTTATATCTAATTGTTTCTTTTTCTTTTTCTATAGTTCTCTCGTGCGACACACAAACACAGGATAAACTTTTTTCATAGTTACTCGATCCAATTTCGACGATTTCAAATAATTTCCAAGAATAAATTCAAACCAAATCACTTATATTTATACGTTTTGTATAAGATAGTAAGAAAATCGTATTACAATCTCTGTAATGTCAATTTTCTTGGTGTTTTATAATCCAGGATGTAATCTTCTGTTTCTTTACATCCATACTGGAAATATACATCTCGACCAAAATTACCTCTGAATGAAACGCGTTTTGCGATCACCTCATCTAATTCCTCGATACGTGTAATAATAGTAATAATAAATAGTAATAATAAAAGAAGATAAGCAAGTGAAAGACCATTAGGATTGGCGGGCGTGAATGAAGCTACCTGTGAATGAAGTTTCATATAAATATATAAATGTTAAAATGATGATATCTATACATACGTATAATAATATATGAACATATAAACAGAACTCTTTCACAAATAATAATTGAGAACCTCAGTAGCGGTCAGTAGAATAACAAAGATAATGGCAGAATTTTTAATGTCCTATGATTAGACGTATTAAAGGCAAGAGATTCGACATGGTGAATCTTGGAATGTATTGGAGCAAAAAATCTATCAAATAATAGCATGCATCTCTAATGAAGTGCTATACACAAATCGTGTACATGATTGTAATCAATGTAAACTTGATGCTTTTGCCATACTTCTTTGAACTATTATAGAAATCGTACGATGCTCAAATTGTATGTAGTGATGTTTTACTTAGTAACAGTGTCCTAGAACGAATGAATGCGGTGCGTTGCAAACCTTCTGTACCATCATGAATATTACAATAATTGGAGAATAAATCCTTACGTTAAATTAAGTATGTATATTTTTCGTCGTCATTTGGTACTTAGGAATACTTTCTATGTACCTAATTGTTTAGATGGTTAACGATATACGTCCATGCTCTGTATTTTATATTTTTATATTTTTCTTATACTAAAATGAAGATGGATGTTATTATTAAAAATTAGAATTTTAGAATATCAAACCATGGTATATTATGGTAGTATCAAAGAGGTTCCACACGCACCCATTCTGCATAGACCAGTACAAATAAGTTTAATACTAATAGTAATAACGAATAAAATAATTGTTTGACCTTACTGAATCGTAAGGTACATCCCACTTAAAAAAGTAGCAGGTGTCCTACTAAATACTGTACCTTTGACGAACTAAACTAAAAAGCCAGAGTACTAAAAACAAATCCTTCTGTGTGTATAAATGTCAGAAAATTTCATGTATCAATATGAATGCTATACATTAATAACAAATTAACTTACACAACTGCCATTGTGATTAACTATTTTTTGGAACATTAGCATGGTCCGATATTCCATGTTTCATCTTTCTTCCTTCAAATTGAAACAATAAGAAAAAAAAGGAACGATTCTTATGAAATTGTTGTACCATTTTATTAAGTAGATTTTTATAATTTGATTGTACATCATTGAATTATGCGCAAGACTTGTAACGTTAAGAAGGTTAGTGAACAAAACATTTATCATTTATGTTCGAAAATATAATAATCATAAATGTATGGAATAGCTCTCTAACATAATATTCCACTTGAGAAATCATTATTGTATTAACAGCTTAAAGGTACTTGTGAATAACAATTTTTATTTCTATATGGCTAACACAATTTATTATAACGAGATCAGGTATGTTAAATTGTATCGCATCAGTTTCAATACATTGTTTGAAATTGAGATACTAATTCATCTTAGTGCTTAGTAACTAATGACACTATGGTTGTGCTCGATAATTAAAGCAATGTCTATATGTGCATATTTATGAACGACGAATGCGTACATACATAAATATATAATTGTATGTACGTATATTTTTTGGAGTTCAATTTTACTATCTTTAAGCTGTAAATGTCAGTTTTCGACTTATTCTGAAGCGATAATTAATTCGTATATACCTATTGAACGTTCATTTACTAAACGTACGTGTATGTATATGTATACATTTACGGCTGTGTACATACGTACATGCATATGAATTATTATTACATTATTAAAATACGCTTTTCTATGTGTTAACATAACACTTTTTCAGGTAATGGCACATGAAAACGTATTTGGAATGTGAAGAGTTCTATATTGGATCGGTAACTGTTTTATAATGAACGAGAGTAATATATTCATAAACGAATATGCGTAATAAATATGATGACGATAACGATGGGTACACAAATTATATAAATATAGGAAACAAAGAGTGTAAGGGAGAATGCGATAGTGAGAACGAGAGCGAGAGCGAGAGCGAGGTTGTTAATGGAAGAAACGCGAAGAAGTCATATTATGAATATACTTGTAAAACAGTATGGCTAATAACAGTCCTTGAGTAAAAAATATAATGTATGGTCTTGCGCCAAGAGATAAATCGTCTATTCTGACTTGTCTAAATATAATATTTTTATGAAGCAAATTAATAATTGTTTGTTTTACTATGTACCTGTATTATTACGGAAAGTTAATTTAAACAATTAGATAATCAAAATAAGAACACGGCTCGTAAGCAGTACTTATGAAAACACCTTTTTATTTGATGGACATTATACAGAGTATGTTTCAGATTTAATTGTTATCCAAGGACATTTCTTTTTGTGTTAACAATAATTAGACGTATGTTCTGATATTTTCATTGCTGCAAACTTCTTTCCCCATCTTCCATTTTTGAATCATAAATTAAATTCTCTAATAAGTGACCAATAAAAAAAGTAGAAAATATTACAAGTCTACAGGGAAATCAGACTCAGATAATACAATCGAAGGGATAATGTCTTGCATATCTTCCCTTCAGTAAAGTCATATGTACAATTATTAACTCCTGTGAGACTTCGAGTCATTGATTGTTGTTGAAACGAATAAGTTAACTGCATTATAAAATGAGATTGGAAGTAAAATCGTGTTTTCCTTTTAACTAAATGTCACAAGCTTTTCAGCGTGTGTGCAGTCTTCTTTGAGTTTATCTGGAAAAATGTACGAAAATTAATTTTACTTTCGCTATGTATTTAATGCATTTAGTAACAAAACTTTGTTTTTTAGTGTATGGCTATAATAGACGCTACGTCGAGGAAACGCACCACAGCGGGAATCTGATCACCATCTTTTTTTTACATGTTTGTGCAATGCCAAATACAAATGACTGAAGTATAGGCATGAATTAACATGTTTATATATTTAAGTCTATTTTTGAATGTTATTAACACAG
The DNA here is from genome assembly GCF_040668555.2 of Bombus flavifrons. NCBI lineage: Eukaryota > Metazoa > Arthropoda > Insecta > Hymenoptera > Apidae > Bombus > Bombus flavifrons. Next base: position 13,460,667 of record NC_138450.1, read on the forward strand.
TTACACGTACATTAAGTGATTACGATATTAACGAAATACAAGTAGTAAATGTAAAACTCACAATATTTTTTCCCACAATTTCTTCAATACCTAAAATTGTTTAGAACTTTTGTTCCTCAAGACCATGCTTGAATAACATGAGTACAGGCACAGATTCACCGTCGATCTCGCGATATTCCATTAATGCAACAATACCATCAATATCCATAGATTCGCCAGTGAAAAATTGTAGGTCTTTGAAACGACTTAATATGTCTTTCATTACTTTATTTGTGTTTGTTTTGAAAACTTCCACTTGATCAGGAGCTTCCTCTTCCAATTTTGCTACCAATCTAATGAAAATTGCGTTATTAATATTGCTTCAATATTACTAAAGTAATAATTTACACTACTATAGGAAGAATAATTACTTTTTCATATAATCCTTCAAGTACAAGGTATAGGACTTTTTGTCTGTAAATGCAAAAGTTTCTTGCAGCCGATGATTCATAACTACATCTACACCAGATTCCACCGTTTCTTCTGTTCCTTCATCAGCTTCCTCAGCAGATGGGTTGAATCCAGCAATATCAATGTCACCTGATTTACGAGTGACTACCTAGTTATAAAAAAATTTAAGTAAAGATATTAATACAACGAATATAATATAAATAAGTATTCAGACAACTATATAAGTTTAATACACGTTATCCAAATACAATTTAAAAATAAGAGTAAAAAGATAGGTACCTTGCCATATACTTCATATACAACATTATCAATCAACTTTATTTTGTAGGTGTCAGAAAACATTTCATCGCCTGAAATATAAATTTTAAAATAAAAATATGACCTTTAATGTAGTAAAAGTAACTAATTATATAAAACTTATATTATTTCGTAAAATTCAATTTTATAAATTTTGTATAAAGTAATTATCAAACCTTCAAAATAATCATTTTACTGCAGCAGAGTTAGTTTAAAAAAGAGTTAATTTAAAATAATAATCTCTACTCTTCCTTAAAATATGTAATTAGTGTCAAATGTATCATTTCCCTATTGAAATGAGTCATTTCGAACATATGGAGAGGTTATAAATTAGAATATTAAATATTCAAGAAGCATAATGTTTCTATAATATGAGAAACCATTAAAAACATGTTTAACGATATATTTTCACATTTACACAATTAAAACCGTAGTCAGGAAACATTTTATAGTTATTACTCTTAAAATTTTTGTCCTCGTGATAGAAACGTCACTGCAAGTCCATTTGCAATCAAGCGTAATATTTTATTTCTTAGTATATGAAAAAGTTTGAAAAAATATTCATTACACGTGTTATTTAATGATATTCTAAATTTACGTACCAGTAAAAATATCCTTGTAAATCTTCATGTTGGAAGATGGAGAAAGATTTAATTACAGCTAAACTAAACAAGACTCACTCTCCCCGAAAGAACGAACCGGAAGGGAGCGCAGTATTGAAAGATTGCAGCCAACTTCATTGCATTCTTTTATCTTTTACCTGTTTGCCAACATAAAGATCTAAAATCATTATACATATTCCGGAACAAGGCATATCCGGTTATTTTATGTAGGCAAAAGACGTAGTTTATCAATTATACAGATTATATATTTATTTTATTGTAATTAAAAGTAGACGCATTGAAAATAAATGTATCATTTTAATCTTTCGAAAATAAATCTTTGATTTATATTTTTTATGCTTTTAGTTTTTAAAATATACTACTAATGTAATTTAATAACAATTTATAATTAATAACTAAATATTAGTTAATTTATACTATTTATATTAGTTATTTGTCTAGTATATATAAATAAAATGCATGAATATCAGTTATAAACTAAGTTAAAAGAAATTGTAAGGATTCAAAAAATCGTAAGGAACATTAATTTTCAAGTAAGGCTTCATTAGAAATTGTAAGTGTTTTGCATAATTTTGTTGCGTTTTGCTTTGCTACCTCTGTTAATAGTGTGAAGAAATATTTAGGTACATTTTAATACTAATATAAAAATACAATAATGTATATTACATTGTTCGGACAGAATCAGAGACACTCTACTTATCTCTGTCTATCTCGTAGAATTGGATCTTTTCTTGTCCTGTATCTTGATTTTTTCAACTCAAAGGATAGAGGGTTTTCCCTAGCGAGTGTTCAGGCCCGTTTAAATGACCGCGGCTAACATCGCACTAATTCCGATAAAATTTTTATTTTTGGTTCCGGTTTATAAATTATTGGATATTTTAGAAAAATTATCTTTACATTTATTTTTAATTTTTACTTTATTTCAAAAAATGATATATCGCAATTAAAAAAATTTATTTTAATAGTTAACATTGTAATTATTTCTCCTATTTGTCATATAACTTATATAATTATCAAATATACCCAATTTATTACTTTATTCGGAGATAAGAATAATAAAAAGAGGAGAATTTTATATTGCAATAAACTGTGAAATTATAACAAGCAGCCATTTTCAAATTTCATATTGATGCAATTACCGTTTTCATTCCTAACGGTTACTTCCTGTTCCTGAGAAAACAGACCACGTTTGACCATCGGTTCAAGTGCATCTCTACGAAATTGATTTCTTGTTCAGGTCTCAATCAATTTTGAAAGCTCGTATCTCATAATAACAACAAACATGGAGAACGGGCAAGGAGAGACAGTTCCTAAAACAGAGACTCAAACAGAAATTAAAACACAGGTTGTAGACGAGACTAAAATAAATGATGCCAATGTCGAGGTTAAAGACGAGAAGCCGGTTTCTGAGGAACTTTCCCCAAAAGTAAAATCTGAGGAACCATCTAGCGAACTGTTAGAAAGAATAAAAGATCAAATCGAGGTAGTATTTTATTAATTAACCAATTATTATGGAAATAAGATATCCATTCATTTATATCTCATGATTCAATATATGTATAGCTATAGATATATGTAGATATTCTTCAACGTAATTAAAAAGTTTAATTTTCATAGCTTTCTTATAACATAAATGGCAATAATACAATTTAATTAATAAAAATTTCGATATTTCTAGTTTTACTTTGGAGATGTGAATATGCAAAGAGATAAATTTCTCATTGAGCAAACAAAATTGGATGAAGGATGGATTCCTATGACTATTATGTTAAATTTCAAATTGTTGGCCTCTATGAGTCAAGATATCAATGTTATATTAGAAGCCATAAAATCAAGTGAACTTATGGAAATATCTGAAGATAGAAAAAAGATTCGTCGTTCTCCAAAGCATCCTTTGCCAATATATAACGAAGAATATAGGAAGGCACAGGAGGCCAAGACAGTTTACGTAAAAGGATTTCCTTTACAGGACACCACTATTGAGAAGCTTAAAACGTTTCTCAGTGCTTATGAACCATTTGATAATATCGTTGTAAGTATCTGACTCTTGAGCAATAGATGTATTATTTTCAGATCAGAGTGGAAAAAATTTGCAAATAATGCTTAGATCTTCAGACCATTTTCTTGTTTAATAGATGAGGAAGTATGTGGATAAAGAGAAGAAGTTTCAATTTAAAGGTTCGATTTTCGTGCAGTTCAAAACTCTAGAGGATGCAAAAGCCTTTATGGTTAGGGAATCTGTAAAATATGGAGACACTGAATTAATTAAGATGTGGTCGTAAGTTAATCGGATTATATATCTCTGCTATAAAAGTTTTAGTAATATTTTATACTTAATTTAATACTTTGAAATTTTAGGTCTGACTATTCTCAATCTAAAACACAGGAAAGGGAAGGTAGGAGACAAAAAAGATCAGAAATGAAAACAAAGAAAAGTGAATCTGTTGATATGGAATCTGTTAGTATACAACTTATTTTATACATTTATTTGCATAATTAAACATAATAACAAAATGTTCAATTTTTTAGGAGAAAACAGAATATAATGATAAAGAGAAAGAAAGTGACAAGGTAAATCTATTTCCAAAGGGTTGTGTCATTTATTTTACTAATGTACCTGATGAATGTATAAGAGAAGATATTAAGGAATGTCTAGGTGAATTAGGTGCGAATGTTGCATTTGTTGACTTTAATAAAGGTGATGCAGCGGGATATGCTCGATTGCAGGGAGAAAATGATGCAAAAACAGTAATTGACAAAATGCATGAAAGTAAAGTGAGTATTTCAAATTATTTTTTGTTATTTTTAAGTTTGTAATATTATATTTTATTTCGTGAAAATTTTTTCCATTTATTTTATAAGATATCTATCCGTGGTAAATATGTAACCTGTTGTGTCCTTGAGAGTGAAGAAGAAGAGAAATATTTTTTGAAAGTGAGACAACAAATGGCAAATTCTAGGCAAAGGAATTTTAAAGGAAAGAGAGGCAAAAAAGGTCAGTAGAATGGTGTATATAAATAACTTTTTTTTTAAATAGTACTATTCTTGCTCCGTAATGATGCTTTGCCATGCTAATACTGAGAGATCAGTTTTCTGGATTTCAATGAGTTAAACTTACAAATATTACTGAACATTTCATGATTACAAATCTTACATGTCATCAAAATGAAGCATATGTAAAATTTGTGAAAATTATGTTGCAGGCCGTAACACACGAGTAGCAAGTAAAAGACATATGAGTGACAGCAGTGATGCGGTTCCTGCTAAAAGAGGGAATAATTCAGTTGAATAATTGAGAAATATTATTTATCTTGGAGAAACCAAAACTTGTATAATTATTCAACTAAACATGTATATTAATCATATTTTTATTATACAGATACTTATTGTATAAAATAAGAAAAGATAGATGTTACACTACTATGTATTCCAGATAGATAAAACTACTTTAAGCGTATATTCTTTTGTTATGCTTCGAGCAGTGTGTATTATTTAAAAAGATAAAAGTACAACACCGTTTATATTTGTAAATTGTACATTATTTCATAGTCCCACGTGTAACTTAATACACTGTTAGCTTATAAGGATATGAGTAATTATATTAATTGGAGATGGAAATGTATTTAGAAATCAGCATTTTATTGTTTTACAGTGAAATTTACAAAGATGTTTCGTCTATTCTGCTACTTAAATTTCACTGTTATTTGTTCAATAATCCCGTTCACACAATTTAACGAATAGTCGCAATGTGCTGATGATTCATACCATTCGCAAACAATACTTGATGAGTATTCCTTTTCTAATCTTTTCTTTGTGAAACGGTGTATTGAAAATAATCGAAATCGATAGTACAATTACGCGACACCGTGCATAGTATGATTGCTATCTAAAGTACAACGTTATGTCCTTAATCATACCAATACGCTTTCATTACTTCATGTGCCTCAGAAAATGCGTACAATCGATTAGATAAATTCGACTATATTAAACAGGTGTTTTTATCTTTTTACATGACGATTGAAATGTCGTTTGCTGTTATTCGTGATGCTTTTCTTCTTCCGGAGAAAAACTTGTCTCTTAGTAGAATGATTGTATTATGTAATATGTTTTTGATAATCAGTCTGGATTACGAAGTATGTCAGGAAACAAATTTATAAAAAATTAATAGTATCTTTAAAATGAAATGTATGTACATATATAGTATCGGCAACATTTAATTTTATCAACTAATGGAAGAACCATGACCATGAGTATCTGTTTGTACGAAAATTATGATGAAATAAGCTTTGCTTTTAATTTAGTTAAGAAATAATGTTAAAACATGCATAATATAACGTACAGTAATTAAAATTATGCAAATAGTATAGAGATTTAAAGTATCTGAAAAAAAGATAAATCCCTTTATAACATTATAATTTACACCGAGCTTTATAAGTCCAATTTCTTCATTAATTTTTAATGTATGTATAACACAGATATCAGATTCAGCTTAAAAAATCCTATAAAGACGAATGATATTTGCATAAACGTGGGCGTAATCTCGCCTTAGATTACTTGGTCGAAGAGGTGTAGATAATATTTAATTTAAAGGAAATTGTGTTCCACTTTATGATTACGTTTTGAGCACATGTTGTCACTAGAGAACCATCGATAATTCCGCAAGTGCAGTGCGAGTTCCACTCAAATTGAACCATTAAACATGTAATTTCCTTTTGTTTACTTTAACCCAGAACTTTCACACAACATTCGCATGAGATTCTAATGCGAATACGAGAACTGATCTCTTTCAGTATCGAGTGCCTAAATATACATTTTTTTAGGTTTTGTTTCTCTTTTTCTCTTTAAATTATTTTAAATAGTGAGCGACGATATCAAGATAACGAGGAGGCAACGCAAAATTGACAGAGTTCTTCAACTTCCGTTTTATACTATTTATATGTCACATAATAAAGTAGAATATGTACGTTTATAGTACAAATAAAAAACAGAAATAAATAATAATTCTTGTCCTTTAATAAACAAAGACGAATAATTTTCAACGACAAATGAAACTAACATAATGATTTTTATCTATAAATTTTGTTTTTGATTTTTAAAAAATATTGATATTGATCACAGTGACACTACGAAGTACAATTATCATCATTTAAATTTTAGAAATCATTTCAGACGACCATTCTCTCATACAATTTTCTACGGATCGTGTTACACAGACGTTATTTAATTTATTATCTCTGTGCGATTTTGTGCACGGTTTCCAATACCTGGAGTAGGAAAGACACGAAACCACTTTTAAGTTGTATAGACAAACGCAAATAGAAATTTTTCATGAGCCCAGCGTCAGTTATACCACGAGTTACTCTAATTACATGATCATTATGTCAGCTACGAGAAGAACACTTGAAAGAACACTGATTGTGACAATTACAGTGTTGACTTATGGATTTTTATCATCGATTCTATTCTTCGTCAAATATACTGTCAGATTAAACAATTTTAGAGATACGACCTTTTTTCAACTTTTGTCTATTTCAATATGCGAGATAAATATCATAGTTTAGAATTTACTTTGCTTTTTAAGTGTAAAATAAAGAACAAATAAAAAGAAAAGATATATCTGTTAGATTTTAATTATTCGACAGTATATTTGTAGAAAAACAAAACCGGCTTCCTAGACACTTGATTTCGTAAATGTCTCATTCTTAGTTAACGATACTGTTCTTGTAGTCAAGTTAAGTATTTCTTGACAAGAAATTAATTAGTTGAAATTTGATGAACTCATTTTGAATCGCTTTGTAATACAACTTTGATAGCATTCCATAGAAGAAACACACTGTATCCTGCAAAGAAATACACTCAAAATGCTCATAAAGTCTTACGTGCATGATAGAGGAACACTCGTAGTCTGCTAAGTCTTCCTTTAAAGCACTTTGTCTTTTCAGTGACATATGGCAGTTATCGCTGTTTATACGTCAGAATAATTAGAGAATACTTAACATACAATTGAATGTCGCTTTAGAACTCATTGTTCTTTAGAGTTTCCTCCAACAATTGTCGAAAGTAACACCAATAGTCTTCACTCTTCATCGATATCTCACTGCAACTCAAACAGATAATTTTCTTTGCCAACCTGTGCTACGTGCCATAACCAGACACTTGTTAATCCATATCCCTGTAAACTTTTTCAAAACTTAGACTCGCCAGTCGCTGCAAAATCTATGAAAGTCACCTTCTTGGTTTTCATGTTGCCCTCTTGGGGCAACCCCTAATGCTATACGGATATCTCTTGTATTTGCACACGTTTTTTAATAGTATTGGTGCCACTAGTAGTACTCAAGGAGCTGGTCGTTCTCGTGGGAGGTTTTGGAGGAATGGGATCCTTGTGGATGGCGTTGCTGGTCCCGTGGCTAAGTTTCTGTTCACTTTTAGGCTGTTCATCGACATCTGGCGATTGACTCTGAGCAATCTGTTGATGTTCCTGGATCGACGGGCTTCTTGCAAGGGTAGTATACGATGGTGGAGGTTCTTGCGCTGACCTAGGACTTTCCGGAGCTTTCATAGACGACCTGGTAGTCATCGGTAGTGATTCTTGCCCGTTTGGCGTGCAGTCCATCGTGGCTCTCTTTTTGTCACGATCCCTCTGATAGTAAATGCCGGCGAATATCAACATGTTGAGCACCAATAACATGCAACCGATTCCTACGGTGATTGCTAGGGCTGTAGTAGTACTGTAGTAATGACGAGAAGCTAATCTTTGTAAAATTTCAGCGTCGTCTTCTGAATCGTCCAGAATAGGAGTAATGTCTTCGGTAATACTGTCGTCACCTGTAGATGTGCTGCACGCTGTTGTCGATGAGGCGCTCATCTTGGTTGTCGCTACAAGCGGCAGAGGAGTGTACCACTCGTCTCGAACTGGTCCTGAAAGATTCAACACTTGCATTCTAATTACTCGATTCGTTGGGTGAATTAAACGTTACTTACATCGTGTATGATAGGGACAGGTTTCTTTTAATTGTAATGATTACATAATTGAATCTTTTTATAATACATAGATATAATTTCAGTATAAAATGTAATATGGCAAGCGTAAGATAGATACAGGTATTCGTGCCAGTATAATTGAAGCTTTTCGTTCCTAATCTTTTTATACAAAATACTAGTTAATAATATTAACTTAGTTGGTAGATAGTATATATTTCACGCGAATCGAAAACAAAATGTATTTTTTTTTTTTTAATTTAAATTATTTGAAGAATAAGTTTTTGGTTTCTTACCTGCATAAAAGTGGTCACCCCTTTCTCGAAAATGATGATGCCGCATTGAGACATCGTCGTCTCCGGGTCGATGCAGTTGTGGTATCAGATTTAGCCAAACCGCCATTTTATGGCCACGGTAGTGGCTCTTCATTTTCGGTTTCATCGCTGAAACGATTAATCACCGATATTATTCTCTAATTACATACAACATGTAGTATATATGCGGCACAAGTATTTGAATAAATGAAAAAAGAAGAGGATAGGAGGAAAAGAAAAGATACGTAGCAGGAAGAAACTCACCAATTGTGAGATACTGTTGAGTACCCGTTTCGTATTGTTCCCATGTGAGACCACGGTATCGCGTTTTCTCCTTCGGTGTCCCATAATCCACCGATTCGATTTTGTGTGGCTCGTTCGGATTGCCGGTTTTCGCGAAATTCGTGAAAAACGTGAGAACTGCCTCGGCGACGCCCTGATCCTGTCGGGAATAATTCCGGGGAAAGAAAGCTCCTCCAGCCACCAGTGGCAACCCGAAGATGTACGGTATATCTTCGCCACGAATGCTGCCCAGACGCTGAAACAAAATTATTTCGTTCGTTGGTGGCATGTACGTGTAACGTTTGAAACCTGCGGCAAATGCTGTTCAAAACGGTATTCGATATCGACGCCGGAAGTTATTTTCAGCTACAGATAACCATTATCGACGAGAGAACTCTTTTTTTTGACGAAGGAATTCTTTTTTGCCCACTTTCGCCCACTATGACTTTTTATTAATATTACTCATAATCAGTAATTGCAATTAGGAGGAAGAAATAAACGTGGAAATTCCACGATACGAGAATCAAATACGCGCAAACTCGAAGACTAAAAGATTTAGAAATTTCAAGATCTAAACACTTAAAGATTCGAATGAACGTCTCATACTATCTTTTCAAACTATCTTACCATTTGAATAATTCTTAGAAACAGCGATTCTTTCATTTAATATATAAAGTGTCGCGAAGGTTTGTCCGAAAGAAAATTTCCGCTCAAAAATTACGCAGATTAACGACCGCGTCGTTCATTATCGCGTTTTCCTTTCGAGGATGATTCGATGACAACGAAACAAAAATTCCTGTCGGCCCAGCTGCTCGACGATTAATTATTTTAATCCGATTCAATAATTTTAATTGGAAAGCAGCGTGAATCACGCGGAGACACAGCCAATTCTATTTGTGCGTTCGACAGAATGTCTGGGTCGCGATGCAAATCCTGTTAATTCAGAGCGCAAGCAAATGGGATTTACAGCTGTCTGCCGACTTAAATGTCGCCTGGATCTACTAGAAGCTCGTGGATGGGCTGTAGATCGGTATATGCATGTGCATACATTTCGAAGACACGCCGAAGAAACGAACAGCGAATTAGCATATTGCTGGAGGATCTACCGTCTCGTCTCCTGGCACCCATACAGTCGGATCGTTTAACGGATGAACCGTTTAGCTTTGTTCCGTTAAATACGTTGTAGCTTGTTGAATGAGTCCCAAGTGAATTTCGTTAATGTGGTTTACCTAAGCGTGGCTTCTTCAAGATACTCAATTTACCGGGAAAAAAGCTCAATTTTCGAGTTTAAAGTAACGCTCGGGTCAATGACTCTCGGCTTGTTCTTCGACGTAGTAGTTCCAGCGTGTGTTGTTATCTTAATTCCCGTTTTTAGAATTTTTTAGGGATTTTATTTGCAAAGAAGTGACCTGAGAACGCGTGTGCGAATCAATGTTATTATTGATGATACTTTTAGAGTACCAATATAGAGAGAAACATTTGTTCCTTGTCAAATATTTAGTGTATTTATTATTATTATTATTATTATTATTACTTTATTATTATTTATCATGTACTAATTTTATTGATATAATATGCCAAGAGATTAAGGGGTCGGTTTAATCTCAGTTAACAAGTGGTGTAGGTCAGTGTATAGTCAGCCAGAGTATACGCAGTATATGGTTAGATAAATAGATACGATCGGTAACTGCTATATATGTATTATTATAATCGTAGAAATTTAACTGTTCGGTCATTTAATGAATATCATAGAACAGATTGTACTGCAGTTTACTAAATAACAGACAATAACAGAAATTATAACAACAAATGCAGTCCATACAGTTTATCGAGAAAAGTATGCGACTTCTTCGATAAAAAAAATTCCTCTCTGGTCCAAAGGTTTTCCTATTACTTAACTAAATTATACTTAATATTTCATTATATCATTTTTATAAATCATATTTACAATTACACGATATTCAATTTTCATTTTGTCAGTTTGCAAATTGTCGAGTTCTCAGATTTGAATTCCATTGCTGAAATTGCAATTACAAGATATTACGTATAAATCCGAAATATTTACATTTGTTGTATAATTTACATTTCGTTATCGTTTTACTAGAAATTTACAGTTTCCTCTCTTTTGCCTCTTCTATGCTAATTTCTATTCGAATTAGCCTATATTTTTTCCTAACGTTTCTAAATGCACGAACGACGCATTGATTAGGCTCGCGTTTCGAGTTTCAGTCACGACACTGAAACTTATTAAGCGAGGTGGCCTTTCACGGGCGTGCACGCGACTCGACTTCCGTTTAATTAAAATTTCGCTTTGTACGTCCACAGTTGGCCATAGCGTGGCAGCTAAACGCACTAAATCGCTATTAACCGTGACCCGAGAACGAAACTCGTTAACTTAAAGTTCCTGCCTCTCTCCCTCTTGACGTATGGACAACTACCAGTCTTATGAGCGCGTCGCGATAACACAATGAACTAGTTAAAATCGTCAAATTGCTGACGTGCATAAATTTCGAAGAACGACGACAAATTGTTTTAAATCAAATTTGCCAACCAAATGCGTAGAACAACAATTTTACATTTACATAAGCAACAAAATTACATTTTGAAAGTGCGATAATTCAAAATGGATAAAAGACACAAAAAGGAGCAATGTATTACCGTTCGATCTGTACGAACACCGAAAATATTTCCTTCCATTTTAAAGTAAAAAACAGACAGTGCGAAAGACCAAGAACAGCATTCGAGCTCACAGCTCGTTCGGATTGCCTCTTTAATCTTCCGTTTTCCTGGAATCCATTCCGATCTTGGACTTCTCGGAGCTTTATGCTCGTGCTTGTCTTCCGACTAACCGCTGCCCATGATTTCACGATGAAGCTACTGTGACCTAATCAAACGTCTCATGGGACCAGTGGAAGGACGTTTGCGTTACCCCAGAAGACTACGACGATGTAAATTAAGCGTGACTCTATGTTGGAACTTTGCCTCGACGTTAGACTCTTGGAAGTTTGCGTTATTAAGTCTATTAATCTATCGGGTAGTTGGTTGATTAAGCCATGTGATGTGTGAGTTTTCAAACGGTAATGATTCGACAACTGGAAAATTCGTTGTTTCTTAAAAGTCAATGGATAGTATAGTTTATTGAAATTATCTTTTTATTCCTATCGATATTCTACTTGTAGAATTATGTATTAATCTGTACTATTTAACTAGTTATGTATTAATTTACGCGTACAACTAGTCTGACCTCATACTGACGTATTCTCCTTACCAGTAGCGACGGTCGACGTATAAGCGAGCAAGTAGAATATACGTTTGATTGGCCAGGCGAATAACACAGAGGTCGAAGCGGTAGAGAAGCTCTATAATTTATTAACTCCCGATATGAATTAACCAACCATAACATACAATTTCGTTAATAACATCAGCGCAACCATGCAAGGTAGCTCTCGCAGTAAAAATTCTTCCATTTAACTTTTTTCCATCTCTTACCACAATGTAATTGTGATCAACTTCTGTATGCTTCTTTAACAAAAATAACGAAGACACTCGAGGGTCTCGTTCATCCTACATGTATAATTTTATGTAAAATTAACTCGAAGTTAAGCCGGTTCTCTGGCTCGCGCGTTCCACTTTCCACTTTTAGTCGAGTCAAGAGCTGTATGAAAAACTACCATACCATCTTTGATATTTCGCTGTGTTTGGCGAGAACGAGAGGAAGGGCATTGGTAGTGTGTGTACTTAAAAAATTTCGCGAAGAATCAAAGAAGTTGCGAATAAAATGGCGTCGACGACGACGACCAAAGGAAGAAAGAAAAAAAGAAAAAAAGGAACGGCTTTCGTCGAGAAATAAGTTTACGACTGAAGTGGTTCAAAGAGTCACGGTTTACTGTCGACACTTCATGCGGGCGTTTCAATCGTTAAAAGACCCGGTTCCTTTTAAATTACTTCCAACATCTGTCGCGTTCTTGTATTTACGAATGGAAAAGGGATCGAGTACTGTAGGTCGCGAGTAATTTGTATAAAAGACTATAAATTATTTCCTACGTGTATACACTGTGTTCCAAAATTCGTGGTACAAGTAAAGTAAATGGAAGTTCCGACGAAAATCAAGAATAATAAAATTACGTTGGACCTGTACATTTTGTAAGTTTACCTACACACAACTAAAGCTAATTTAGTTGCAAACTTGAAAAATACAAACAAGTTTTAAAACTGACTTTACTGTATAAGAAAATCACCCAAATAAATTTCAAGAATAATCCCACCGTTAAAAATTCTAATTCAACGCACCAATCATTTTCTTCGTCATCAGATACATAAAACGCACGCTCGATTCCCTGTAAAACGTGCAATCTTTTCCACAAACCTGCAAAAGGCTGTTGTCTTTGGTTTGATGGCTGAAGTGGTAGAAGAACGTTTTGGCTCCCCTTCTGGCGTGATAAAAGGCAATCCTCATGAGTGGAGCTACGGTATGACCATCGCTCAACGCCTCCATCGTCGAATCCCGTATAATGATAGGATGAAGGATAGGCTTGTCCCAGTCCGTATACTCGTTCCTCACCGCGGAGAAAATCTCGTTCAAATGATATACATAAGCGTTCCTAATGAACGTTCGTAAAATTCGATTTCGATGATCCTCCTCGAATCCGTACTGAATATCGTTCGCGTTAAAATCTAAATTCGACTCCGTAGTAGACACACCAAGGATAAGAGGTACTTTGATGAACGTGTCGCTGGCTCGTTCCATATCCAGCCCTGGATCGGGATTGTTTTGGTCCACTGGTAAGCCTGGTCCGATCCGTGGCACGAATCTGAAGCGGAAGGCGAGACGAATTAGTGCGATTCATTGCTCGTCAGGATACCGAATTGGTACGGTGTTCCCCGTGTCGATCGATAAGGCGACCAAGTAAATCGGGTACCAACAATAGCGTGATCTGACTCGCGAAAACTTGCGCTAGCCGATTAGCGACTACACTTATGCTTTGATCTGGAATAAACGGTACTATGATTTTGACTTGGGCGTTATAGGGTTCGATATAGTACGAGATTTTAGGGTTATAGTTACGAGATACTACGATGAGAGCTTGCGCGTAGTTTTCATAGTCGCGTTGGTGTAATTGCACATTGGCTTAATCGTACAATTTCGTAGTATACTTTTCAGGATGTTTTACCATGGTCAACGTATGTTTGCGTTAAGAATGATCGTATATGATCGTATAATTAATTTTTCAAGCTAAAGTTCGTTGCTCTCATTAAGTTTTCTATAAATGGTTAATGAAATAAATTGCGCATAATTGTTCAAGATTTGATTATTTCAACTATACGAATCATTATACAAATATATGTTTATGATTTTTCCTGCCATTAACGTTTCTTTTTTTTTTTTTTTAGATCGAGTACTTTACACGTATAGATGTATAACATCTCTTTTAAGTTGACGTTTGATATTGTAAATCGTAGATGATCGATAACTTGATTCGCGTTATGGACGGGCCGCGATCTTTTTATGCCGGTAAACGTAATAAAATACAGATAAAGTACAGTCAGATTTTAAAAGATACGTTTCGTTCAAGATCACGGGAACTTTATTGGATTCTTTCGTGCGGAGAACAATAATATCGGCGACTCGGAGCTTTTTATTTCGCGCAGGTAACGCACGAGGAATTTTTGCATGGAATTTACGGGCAGCTATTCACGGATCTTGCATCAGCCTCGAATCCAGATCGTAAAGAGTTACTATCTTACCGGATTTCCGGCAGTTCAACGGCCATGAGCTCACGCAGAGGAATGCCGCGTAGACAGTTGGCAATATCTTCGTCGTCCTCGGTGGAACATCCTATTTGCTTTGCTACTTTCGATCGTAAGTCGTTCGGATCGTGAACAGACGCCCACGGGCTTAACGCTGAGCCACTCGATAACACGACTCGATGAAAAAGGCCTGCAAACATTGGTCGACACATTTTGTTAACAAACTTAACGACCTCTCAGCAGCACCGAGAAATCAATAAACAAGGCGAATCGTGTGTTTTCAAATGTTTCCGCTTGTATCTTCGAGCTACGCCTGGTTAAAATCTACTGTTACCACGCGATGACAATTTTCATTTCCATTCTCGATATTTCGCGGAAGATGAAACGTAAAATGGATCGTAAGACATCGCGATAAATTACATCGAAAATAGGAAACGAAGCGCCTTCTTCGCGATCGTCTCAAGCGTCACAGTAGTAATACTGCTCTGAAGAAGGGACGCGTTAAAGTCCAGGCGAAAAGGGCCACCGGATATATCGAAGTTATTACATCAACACGGTAAAGTCGTTATTCACGATTCACGATATCTCAAAGAGATTTACGTGATAATAAAAGATATTCAGAGGGGAGAACGAAACGACAGCGGCGACGAATTGTGACCGGCTGCGACGTACATAGGTAAAGCCGTCATCTACCTGCAGCGAATAGAACGCCAATTTATCGCGCCTTTTACGAGACGAATATTTTCCACGAGATAGTTTGCTTCGCTTTAACGAATATTAGATTTAAAAACTGATTCCCCTTGATATTTATCTTGTGAAAAATGATATATTTTACATGCATCTCGAAGACTGTTCGTCGACTCTCGGGATGATCGTTGACGTCGACACAGTACGCGCGTGTTATCATTGTTCGTTGTTATACGTACGACGATTGTTGAGATATCGTAAACAAACTTAATAACGCGCAATAAGCGTTATCCTTCTGTCGGATATGGCTACGTGGCAGTAAAATAAAAATGTTACCGGCAGGAAATCGGCTCGGTTAACGTGATTTACACGAAACGGTAAACCAACAGCCGAGTGAACTTGCGCATCAGATATTAGACGATTCATCGATACACTCGAGAAATCCACAAAATCATCGAGTAATGATAGCTCGGCAATCGCTCCTGATGTTCCAACATCGGAATTCATCTGAGCCGGATCTGATGACGAGCAACCATAACGCTTCCCCAGCAGAGACATAACAATCTATATTTCTGTCACTCTCCAACCCATATCCCTCATTGCCTATAACTCCTACTTAGACAAGCGAGAATCTCGATACAAGGTATACCAGAGAAAATCCAGACCGCGATGATCATGCTGGATACAGCGACGATGTAATAATGCCAAATAGCCAAGAGCCTCGTGTAAATACAAACCATTGGCAATGTGTTGAAAAGAAAAAAAGGAGGAAACATGGAATCTCTCCAAAGTAAAAATTGGTAAAAATTCAAACATTACCACAGGCCTTGACGATAGGCCTTCTCCATCTATTCTCCACCGCGACATACTATCGTCACTGAAGAATGTGTAGAATACTTTGATATTTGATTGAAAATTGGATCAGCATTCGTCGTAGCCGGAGACTATTCGAGAAATGCGATGTCTGGGGATCTAGGATCATCGCATCGAAAGAACGCAGTCTGCTACAAGCAATTCAATCTAGAAACTTAGATTTTATTTCTACAGGTCAGCTAACTTACTGGCCAACTGACTCGAATAAACTTTCTGACTTCTTAGTTTTCCTTCACCGGAGATGTATCCCACATCCACGCACAAATTGAGGCAAATTACGATTTAAGCTTGGACCACAGCGATGTAAGTCTAACAGTAAGTACAGATATTATTTGGTCACAAAATATGCTGGGTGATATGGCTCTGGTATGTCTTCGATCGCACTCTACGCAACGATCTACGAGTACGTCTGGTCAAGGACGTGATCGATTCTCATTCGACAAGATATAGAGATCGCAACTTGAACCACCAAAATAATCTCGTCAGCGATCTGTCAAACCAGCGCGCCGTAAGAACATTCGAGGCTGAGAGGATCTGGCCGAACGACCTCTTTACATAAGTTCGGTTAAATCATCGATGGACTGTTTCTGAATCTAATAATAGAAAAAGAAGACAAAATTTCGAAGACCATTTTTAAATCATTGTTATTTTAGTAGAACGACGATGGGAGCTGAAAAAGCCTGACATATACCGACGAAACTTGGCTGTTAAACCCTGGCATACCCTGTATATATGTATAACGAGAAAATATTTTAGTTATTTTTATTTACAGTACAATACAGTTATTGGCTTGCTATACGAAAACAAATTTCGTGCCTACAATTATCCGTTCTCCATTCGCAAATACACGTATCGATTTTAATTTACAGAGATCCATTGTCTCCATTATTTAGGTTACAATTAATTGCAATTGGAACCTACTCGTTCGACCTATATTCGTATCCGTTCCTCACGTTTCTATATCCGTTTTAATAATCCAATACGAGACATCGTATACTATGTGATATTTAAACAACTCCCAGATTCAATACGATAGAGCAGATTTGTATCGACTTACTGTAAAATATTCAAAATTACAGATAGGTTTTTGATTATGTGAAACAACAAATACGACATAGAAAACCGTGTCTAACGTCGAACTAACGCGATAACAACGATCGAGCGAATATTATCAACCGTTTCTCGTTGGAAAATTCTGAACATTTATTTACGCAGTTATCGACAAGTCAAGCGATGTGTCTGCAATATTTCGAAAATTTTGAAAAGGACGAAGAAATGGCTTAAAAAAAGAAAGAAATGAAAAGACAATTTCGGTAACACGATGCTGAATTTTCAAGCAGCTCTTCTTCCTCCGTAGTTTTCCTTCGGTTTATTAGTTCGTCATTTTTTTTGCTACCCTTTATACTAAATTTATCAGA
This sequence comes from Bombus flavifrons, assembly GCF_040668555.2. Taxonomy (NCBI): domain Eukaryota; kingdom Metazoa; phylum Arthropoda; class Insecta; order Hymenoptera; family Apidae; genus Bombus; species Bombus flavifrons. Next base: position 13,478,337 of record NC_138450.1, read on the forward strand.
TTGAAAATTCTCTTCGCGGGGAAGAGGAATACGAACGAATTCTCGATAAAGAATTAAACGAAGAAGGGGAAAAGAAATAAAGAGAAATAGGACGAAGAAAAGGAGATTCAGCTGAAAAAACCTCGCTCGCTTCAGTCCGGCATCGTTACGCTACGTTTTAGTGTGGCTTCACGAGGTCGCCTCGTAAAGATCGTAAGCCGGAGGAATATCCAAACAAACGTCCTTTAAAGCATCGAGTACTTCACGCGGAAATGTTGCAGAGAGAAGCGTATTCGGATTAATCCCGGTGCTATGCCGAAGGGAAATACGATGCAATACGTGTCCAATGTAAATATCCTCCGCCTCGTCGAACGCAAATATTTGCCTTTTACAATTTTGTATCCCGCTCGCTCTCTGTCCAATGCTGCGCAACTATCGCTATAATTTTCGGGCAGATGATACTTGCACGAGACAACTGCGTCTTCCTATAACTCGCGATTCCGTCTGTATCTGATTCATGACGAAAGCTTCACGATGTTCGCTGGAGCGAAATCCGAGAGAATCTTCAAAGTAGATCTACGATTTCATATAACTGGTATCTTATTTTATAGTTGTACGTATACACTAAAATAAAAGATGTATATTCTGAAGTAAAAGACACGAAGGCAGGAGTGCCGCAAGGAAGCGTCTTAGGACCAATATTATACACACTACACACGGTCGACATACCAACAACTACCAACAGCAAAATACTGACATTCGCGGACGACACGGCTGTACTAGTCAGGCACATTAATCCAGAAACAGCAGTCACATTACTACAAGAGCACATCACGAAAATAGAAAAATTGCTGCAAGATAAACAAATAAAAGCAAACCCCAGTAAATGCAACCATATTACATTTACACTAAGAAAACAGAAACCACGAAATGTCCAATTGAATTAACACAAACAGGGCAAGTTAAATACCTAGGACTCCATTTAGACACACAACTTACATGGAAACAACATACTAAATCAATTATAGACAAAATACTGATAAAAAGAAGACAGATGTACTGGCTAACTAGTCGCAGCTCTAAACTCGACATAGAAAATAAACTAAAAATCTACAAAACGATAATAAAACCAAGTTGGACGTACGGAATACCGCTATAGGGGACAGCAGCAATGAGCCACGTAAATAAACTAGAGTCGCTACAATCGAAGATACTGGGAACAATAGTCAACGCCCTATGATATGTCAGGAACGAGGATATACGCAAAAACTTAAAAATACCAACGGTCAAAGAAGAAATCGGCAGGTACGCAGAAAAATACAAGGAAAGAACGGCAACACATCTAAACCACCTGGCTGTTGAAGCGAGCAAAACTCTGATAGAAAGAAGACTAAAAAGAACACCCCACTGACCTCACTAAAGAAATAAAATAGTCAAACTTGAAGATGGTACCTCGAAGAGGATGGAAACTGGAAGATGGAAAAAAGAGGTATACACTGCGGACGTTTAGATAAATTCGTAATTTTACGAAAACGATTAATGATATTTCGGAGTATAAAGAGTTAAAACATAGAATATTTACATTCAATATTTATCAATGTCTTTAGCGTCTTCAAACCGGTATAATCGCGATCTAGAGGAAGTTGATCTAAATACGCGAATAAATACCAAATTAGAATTGTATTCGACGATATTCGCCGAACAATTTAACTCGTCTCCATTGCCATTCGTCTTACGGTACATAAGCTGTTGGAAATCTCGTTCGGTTATCGAATATTCCAACTTCCTCGAAACTTTCTTCGGCGTGTTATTCCAAAAATCTTCTCAAATACCGAGCATTCGAAACTTCCTCGATATTCCGTGGCGCATAGCCAACTCGGAGACACCGGATCACAGCGATTATTTCAATCACGCTCCACCCCTAAATATCGGAACTTCTTACTTTACAATTGGTGCACGCGGAAGGCGGTTCATGAATTACAATAGACCGAATCGTTAATTTCAAAGTGTTGGAACTCGAACGAAGAACACCTTGCCCCATTATCGTCTGCTGCTGTCCCTCAATTAATTAATAATCTTTGATAACCTATCGGAATATCGCTACTACCCTTCTCTCTCTGCGACCAATCATCGATTTATAGGAGGAAAAAAGAAGGAAACAGATGTTTTTAAGGCTCTTTTACTCTCTCATCAAGATTTTTTGAGCAATCGAATACTTTGTACGTTTAATTAACCGATAACCGACATTCACGATCGATATCATCGTTTCATACTTCGATTCTATAAAACGTAACCCATTAATTGTCGCAAAATAATCCTGAAATTACCAAAGTTAAAGATCGAAAAGTCTAAAAATTTTCTGAACATATAATCGCAAAATGCAGTTGTAACGCGCGTTTATGACTCGCATCTCGAGCGATTCGCAAAGTTCGTAAATCGTACGCGATCTTCAGGCCGAAGAAAACGGTCGAAATAATCTGTACGAGGTGTCGAACACCGGAGACTCTGAAATCTTCACGAATCAGCCGATTTGTATGCAAGATGCACCGTTTCATAAGGTCGAGGACGAAAACGATAAGAAACGAAGCTGTCGCGAATAGAATCGAGGCAGAGATGCCGACGACGATGGAATTTCCGATTCAGAAAACCGCGTATAATATTATATAGCGGGAATAACCGCGATAAATTAAACCCACCTGATACTGCGTTGCTATCGTGCTCAAACTTTGATTTACTTTCGATCCTGCCGGCGAAATTGCCAAGCTCTTCGTGTCGTGCTGTTAATTGGACCGAGAAGGGTTCATTATGAGTTGGCGCTGCTAGTTTTTCAAGTGGATTAAAAGATGCGTTAAACCTTTCCCGATGGAGAACTGATTTTACCCTCGAGATACGAAATAGGGTAATTTAAGCCTCGAGTTAAAACGTTTCTGATTGGTACGTCAGCGGAGACACGAGGTTTCGTAAACTGCGATGGAGTAATTTGAAGTTGGTTGGATAACCGCGGATTTTAATACGTTCTACTTTAATAGAAGTTATTGGGATAAAATTTATGAAATTTTGTTCCGCTATATTACATCATTTCGCTAAGTTCACGAAAGTATTCGAAGTCCTGTCGTAGAAAACTTTTATATGCATATTGTACGTGTTGTATAAAACGATTTGCAATTTCGTCGATTAAATGGAATGGAAGTGGCGGATTTTAACAATATCGATGAATTTTACAAGGGATTTATTAATCTCGACGATAGCGAAGCGAAGCGATGTGGAGCATACGATTGCAGATCTTGAGAGAGTAGAGCGTTCGCAAGCGTATCAAGTTAATTGGGACGAGAGCAGAGGACGCAGATTGAAACTGATGACGATGGATATCTTAGCTATTCACTTAGCTATTGACTTGGATCGTTTAATTAAAAATTTATGTTTGCAATTCGACAAGACAACGGGAACGCGATACTTTTTATGGTAACTGGTCCAAATACTTTTGTCTTCTCGGTAGATAATTTAGATTTATACTCTGGCGATTCTATAAAAAGATAGCCAGCGTTGACTCTCATTATTGATTCACTTTTAGTTTGATAAAACGTTTTACCGACGCTTTGCTAAAATTCGCGTAATATTACATATACAGATTCACTGAAACGTTCAAATACTTATAGATGGTAGTGTACGAGAGTGAAAAGTTCTTATTGTTAGCCAGTTTTAAAGCTTTGATGAGCAGTATATAAGATTCTCTTTTTTACCAAATCGATTGGTTTTTAAAGGAAGGCTATCGCCTCTGCTAAGAGTTACTCACGAGTCCTTCGTTCGTTTTTCTTTTTTATCGATTAGTCCGTCGCTATTCCAGTGCTGTTTCTCGCCTATACTTCGTGTGCACGAACGATTGGTTTCGCGAGTAATGACGGGAGCAGTGGACCGTGATTCCTGGCAATTGGCTGACTCAATACGCGCCAGTTGCATCGGTTCTTCTGCTTTCGAATCGACCGGACTACACAGTACGCGACCAGCTAAAGAAATTCGTGACAAATCAGCGAAATATTAGGTGGACGCACGATTTAAACGACTTTGCATGGTGAAAAAGTGAGGCCAGAAGAGACTGAAATCCACTTGGATTGATTGGTTACTCTTGTAAGATCTTTGAAAAATACTGTATCTATTTAAAAAAAGTTGCAAGTCTAAGAGAATTTTACTAACACGTATTTTTATCTTAAAAGAGTTTTTGCTGGTTGATTTTTGTTCAAAGAAACGATATTGGTATTTTAGCATGTTATATCATGTACAGCGGTTGTTCAAGTTTCTAGACCAGTAATTCCGTTTGAATGTAACTCTAATAGAAATTTTCTTGCAAGTGTTTACGATGCTGTATTTTGTGAGATCAACGATAATCGAAGGAATATAGAGAATGAAGCATTTACGCGATCATACAAATGCGATTATTTAAAAATTATCGTTATATTTGATATCGCAATGGCGTTAAAATTGTACAACTTGAATGCGACACAATATAAGCTTCTAAAGTGAAACATCGTTTGAATTCTCCAAAATACACCGTTGCGAATGTACAAAATTGCTGTGACGAATTCTTAATTACGAATCAACCGTTCTAACCACCATTGTGTTGATAGTATTAGCGTTAGAAAAGCTGCGAAAGGATCGTGTTATGCAAATTGCACGTATACTTTGAAACCGCTGAAAAGCGCATTCCTTCGTCAATACAAACGGCCATTATATACCGAGCAACAAAGCGAGAGATGCTTCAAGTCCTAGCACTGTATGAAGCGTTCTCGTGTTCAGAGAACCAGACGCCACGGCGGTCGGAACGGGATAAAACAAACAGACAGGACAGACGCGAGAGAGAGTTGCTTCGAATGCTTGCGGCTGTCTGAACAGGATCCATGCCGCTTCTCGGCCATTTCCAGCCGGGTTCCGGTTGCACCGGAAATGTTACCAAACAGTTTACGTCTTCGGCCTGGCCTTTGCAGCTCCGGGAACACGCTGTCTCCGTTCCAGAAGCTAGCAGGAAAAGGAGGAAAACAGCTTTTCCTTCGTTGCCCAAGGTTGCAACACGGCAACTCTTCAACCACCGTTCCTATTTCTCTTTCTTTCTTTGCTCGCTTTTTCGACCTCGATACGCCAGCAACGAGCGACTTCCTGTGAATAAAACGAGGCAACGAGGCTCTTCCGACGCGTCGTGGAAACGCGGGTAAAAATCCACTCGGCCGATGGTGATGCTGGAAATCGAGGAATCAAGCTGATGCGCGCCTCTACTTTTATGCTTCTGCCTCGCTCCCGTTGACGCCATTTCCAACTGGCGAATTTCGAGGAAGTTCCAGGAAATTACGGTCTGTTGCCGAGGCTGCGAAACATTCGTTTCTTACGGACGTTTTTCGTGTATTTTGTATACGTGATTTCAAGGGCTTTCTTTATATCGAACAAAAACGAAGAGAATTTACCATTCTTCTGTATTTCTTTCTTGCCGAGAAGTTTTATCGTCGTATCGAGCATATGTGGTTGTTAGAGTTATTACTTTGGATCATTATGCTTATATGGAAAATTTAATGGTGTAAAAGTGCACGTAATACGCGAAGGTACTCGTATAGTACTCGTTATAATATTAAGTAGTACACCTTAGAAATAGTAATTTACATAACCAGCCGCGATGTACATAATTATGGAGCGTCGAACCCTCAACGAATGTGAATACTTTTAATATTTATTTATAATTACCGAGAGTTTCGCTTGAACACTTTTCGAATTGGAATTTGAGAGGAAAATAGATATACTTCGAGTAACCTAGAAAAATACACCGAGCTATGAAAATCTCCTTTTATGGAGAAAAAATTCTTCGCTCTAATCCTAACGTTTTTTTTTTTGAATCCATCGAAGCCATTAAAACTACTGCTGCATTCTCCTTCAAACAAAGATGCATCGATATTTTATTTTCACAACCCCTTCTGCAGACTTCAAACCGTACCTTTTAAAATGCTTTCCGTTTCATGTTGATACGATTTCTTGTCCCGAAGATATTGTCGAAGGAAACATCATTTTTGCTGTTCCTTTACGGTTGCGCTTACTGACCTGTCCCAAGCCTGGCACGTATGCAGTGGTCGGTGACAGCCGCTGAGTCAGCGCTTTTTTCCCTACTATTATAAGGGCGACGCGTACGCATTTCCAAAGGAAAGAAGTGGGTCACGAAATTTCGCCCACCATTCAACGCTCTCCGTGCACTCGACGTGCTCCGATTTTCGTGCCTCGTATCTCGAAAACCGATTCGGATATCGACTTGTAACAAAATGCATCCTCGAGTGCCACGGTAGTGGTACGTACGGTTTAGTCCTGTTACGGTGCTACAGCTCCACGGTATTCACCGAGTGGATTTCGGTTTTAAATTTCGTCGTTCCTTTCGGGTGGATCTTGTAGTTGAAACTAATGCGGTATCGAGTGCCCGATGGTTTACCTGCTATTGAATACGCTAATGCTGCTCTTCACGGATTTCTCTCGCATATATTTCGGTCTCTTAGGAAATCTTCGAGCTTTGAATATCCTTCTTTCCTTAAGAAGTCTTTAAACGTAACTCGTCGTGTTATTAATTGCGAAAATGGTATCTTTTATTAGTTTCGCACGATCCTTTTATCGTTGGTATTTCTCTTAGTGCTGTGACTATTGCTCCGAGGTCTTTTATTTTATCGGTATTTCTGCTTCAGCGTTTTCGGTATTTCTTCTTTGTCAGAATTCCTTTGGCTATTATATTTTATTTCTGGAATCCGTTTCTTTTTGGTATTTCTTTTCTTTGGGTTTATTGTTGTTACTGAAATTCTGTTTTCAGTTATTCACATTCTAGTATTTTATTATGTTAGAGAATATTTTCGCAAACTATCATTAAAGAGAAACGGATGGGATGATAGATTATTTTCCATCGACAACGAACAAGGGGAATAATCGATCTCTAGTGCGTCTTAATATTAACGAGAACTTCGTGAGGAAGTGTCAATGTTCTTGCCAGTAAGAAAATAAAATAATAACAGGAGCACATGTGCTGTGCTCTTAATTATTCATTGATAAATAAGCGTGCTTTATTTCGCAGATCAGCGCAGTTTCAAAGTATAATTAATGTTCCTACGCGTTGCTCGAGTTTCTATAGCAATATTATACTTTACGAATATTTACGCTGCACTTCAGCTGTGCATGTATATTTGTCTTAGAAGCACGTCGACGTTTCTGTGCTTATCTGTTCTCATTTTGTTCAAATCCTTTAACATCGGACAATTCTCAGTGAATTAATTATAATAAGTACCAACTGCTCTATCTAAATAATATTTAACATAGAAATTGTAAAAGTTTGATAGACCTTTCATCGATAATCGAAATCCAAATTAAACCAATCTCCAGACAAATTGAATTAGCTTCAGGAACGTAGTCTAACTCTTTACTATAACTTAACCAACAATTAACAAACTATTTCATCAACCGACAGAACCAGTCTTACCATTTTCCAAAAATGTCAAACGAAATATCTCTCTTCATTGAAACCCATTTTCTCTTCTTAACTGTACACTAATCGCACAAAGCAAAGTGAATGAAAAAATACCAGGAATATCACGACCCCATCGGGTAAATCCCGCCAACTATGAAAAACCAAATTCCAGTAGTTAAAGCCAAAAAGTGGAACGTCCAATCTGTACTACAGAGAGAGTCCAATAAAAAATACATTTTCGATTCTCGAGGAATAAAACGAAGCCACGTAATTTGTCACTATCCACGCGAGATCAATACGCACGATTTTTTTCATCCCTCTTCCCTTTGTCCCCTGCTCCCACCCCACGTGAGATGTCGTACTATCTCGATCGTCGATCCGGTCGGGTTTGCCAGACTAATCTCTTGCCGATTAATCTATCGAGTGTCGGGTAGCCAGGATCTCGCCTAATCGCGACCGACACGCGATATTTCTGCTCTATTTCGAATCGATTTTCATCCATGCCGCTTGTTATTGTACGGTCCTTCGTCATCGTGGTCGGCCCTCCGACTCTCGCAATTTGTCTTCGACACGGCCGAATGTGTTTAGTTTTTGGAAAACAAGCGTTTAATGCTCATCGGAATTCCAGATTATATCACCGTGTTGGTGTATTCTGTAATGTGTAACACAAAGCAGAAGAAAAATGTATATTTTATCGGAGAGAAAGTTTTCCTCTGAAAAAACGAATTAGGGAAAATGTGTGTGTTTTTTTAAATCTTTCTGCGTTCTTTCATTTTCAGTCCAATGGTAATTTTCTCGTGTTAATAAGTATCTCAAGTTCTTAAAAACTCTTACCGATACGCGCGATTTCTTGTTTCAATTGTACATGTTAGACATTTTCCTGAAACATTGCAAATCTTGTTTGTTTGCCAGAATGAGAGCAAGATTGAAATAGAAAAGTTGGAGGATCGTAGGAGGGTTAAACGAGCGAGACAAAGATCCTATTTTATCAAGAATTATGAAGAAATATTATACGAAAGATGTTCAAGAATACATCAAAGATTAAGTCTAACTCTCTTAAGTAATGCGAGGCAGAAAGTTTAATTTTTGACGTCGTGTTCGCGTGTTTTATAACGTGTAGGATAGAGGAGAAGAAAGACGAGGCGTTTCTTTAGAAATAACGCGTTCGTGTGTCATTTTATCTTGCTGCGAGTATTGCACAGAATAAAATTCAATTCGCTCACCCTTGCCATAAGGAGCAAGTAGAAGAAGGTTCACCAGCGCAGCTCCGGTATCGTGTCCAATCAACGTGATTTTTGTCGGATCGCCTCCAAAGGCAGCGATATTTTCACGTACCCAGCGTAGTCCCATAGCGATATCCTTCAAGGCCAGATTTCCACCAGATCCTGGCGTTCTGTCTGGATACGGACGAGTCCTCAAGAAACCTGGAGCATTTCCAACCATACTTGACTCTACCTTATTTATTTATCAAAGAAATATGTACAATATTATGCTAATTTTCTTTTCCATTTGAGTAAAAATTTACTCTCATTTCTGTCTTCGAATATTCTTCGATTCTCTTACTATTTATTCATAGATATTAATACATTTACGAAATTTATGTGTATCCGAAGAGTCATTAGGAACTTATCAACTAATTTGAAACGTTAGACGATAAAGAATCTATATTCGATATTATAATAACAATCTGGTCAATTTCACATATTAAAAATAAATCTTTTCTTATTTACTGTTTCTATCGTTATCGTAATTTATCGTTATTCGGTTTCATGTTATAAAGTGATGTACAATTAAAATACAATTTATATCGCAAATGAGATCTATCTTTTTTTCATCGTGCTTAATTCCACGACAAAGTTATGCCGGATATCTGAGTGCCGTTCGATTACAGGAAAACGGATACCATAGGGAACAGTTTGTTTCTACATTCACGGATACCGTAATTGAATATACTAAAGGAACCGTAAAATATTAATCTGCTATCGGATGGATTTATACGACCGTTGGACGCGCGCAATTATAACGTTAAATAATGCGACCGTGTCGTTTGTGTTTCTGCTATAGAGCCGTGCACGTGTGTACGTTTCGTTTGGACAGAGTTTAACGCGGCAAATGAATAATGAGCAAGCTTTTGGGGAATAAGAATTCATCCGAGTTGGATGAATTATTTATTCGGTGTTCCTGCTTTATTTGTGTTTTCTTATTTACCCTGCATTATTCATGAGAACTTACAGTTTTTTACTTTCATTTTACGTTTTCAGTTTTCGCGAATAAAAATGGCGTTACGTGAATACACGTGCTTTTTTCTTCCGATTTTATGTGCGATCGATTAAGGAAAATAATGGCAAAGCCTGCAACTTGAATGCGTCTGTATGTTGTCGTTGCGTAATTTTGATATTACGTGTACACGTATCTGAACCTGAAAAATATTGTCTTGGCTATTTATCATCGCTATAATAATATCACCGTGGAAAGAAGCGATTTATTCGTTGGTTAAAAATTATAATTCTCGTTATATGTATAAAAATGATACGTACCTAAGATCCCAAGACGATAATTAAGGGTGATTACTATGACGTGTCCAGCGCTTGCCAAAACGGACCCATCGTAGATGTTTCCCGTTCCCCATTCGAAACTTTCACCGTGAACGTACACCATCACAGCGTATGGTGCTTCTAGTCCTCGAGACCCTACGCAATTTCATAATTTCAGTTCTGAAATCTACTGTTATTAATATCGCGATTATATGTGGATTATTATTAAAATATTGTAATCTGTACTAATAGTATTTCATAAAATCTCGATATCTCCCTCCCTATATTAATATATTTTGAAGAAATATTTTTGACCAAGCGATATAATATTTCCGTTTAACGATATCAATTTAATTAACGAATCACAAGCTGATTCGTCGAAGAGATGCGCGAGTCAGATCTTTAATACGTAACGTAACATTCGATTTACCTTGACAACTCAAGCCATTACCTCGTTATCGAGATCAATCGATCTTACAATGATTTATTACCATGGTAATAATCCAGCCTGCATTCACGTAGCCCATATATTTCGAAAACACGTCGTTCATCATTAACGCCACCTCCAAAAGTGTCCTTCTACCGTGAAACAACGCGTAATTAAATGATAAGAGATCGTTGGGCGATTTCATAAGGGAAACTCTCAGACCGGGGAAGAACGACGAGCAGGTTGAATTGGCTGGATTTAAATTCATTAGACGCAAGGGGTGGTTTTACGTCCGGAACAGCGTGGTGTCAGTTTGCTCCAAGTGCACGGCTTGTTACCCCTAGTAATGGTGAGTTACGTTGCAATAACTTCTGCATTTCTCCACGCGTACAGCTTGTGTTTATTAACTTGGAAAATATAATTTTATTACGTTACATTTTGCATGTATCCTTTAACACATTTTCAGTATTAAGAAATATTATTCATATTTGCCTATTCTAGATTATACGCTTTTATTCGAGTTTTACCTCATTCTCTTTTTGTAAAGAAATCGAAGTACTACAGGAAAGAATAGTTTTCTTCCTTGAAACAACCAAACATTTTTACTTTATACCAAGAATTATTTCGTCCATTTGATTTAGAGTATTACGATAATTTTCAATACCCAATAATTAAAATTTGTTTCGTCATAATAAATAAAGAGAAATTTATGACAAATTCAAATATTACATTATCCCCGTGTACACAGGTATATCGATTTGTTCACGCTTACAGGAACCTGTACGAAGTTTATGCACATAATAAATTCCTCCCATAACCGCAAACCGTATCATAAAAACTACCATCAAGTACATCATAAAATAAACTCCGACGAGTATGTAAAATAAAACTTCCAGGCAAACTAAACTAAAGCATCGTATATACTTTCAAACTCAAAAATCATTATCACGTTATAAAAAAAAAAAAAAAAAAAAAAAAATCCAATACGAAAATTCCACTCTGTTTCGCGCGAAAAATATAAATCAACTGTATTCCGATTTCTTTCTTTCAGGAATTTTTAGAACACCAGAAGAGATTCAATGGTCGATTGAAATCGATTTTCTGCGCGATTAATTCCGCCTGTTATCCGTTTACTTGTCACCGTAATATCACGTTGACCAGGTATCGTTAATCGCGCTCCAATCACGGCCAAATCGCTCTTTAACCGGTTGCTATAGCGGAAACGGACGCGAAGCGATTAGCGGGCGACGACGGTTTTATTGGTTTCGTCGAAAATTCAATTTCTCTATCGCGTTACAATCCGCTCGACCGATTTAATTGGCAGCGGCTCGCCTGATCGAAAACGGCGAAACAACAACGGTGAAGCTCCCTCGCGATTTCCTCGATTACGTAACAACCATCCCCCTTTCCGCCCCAGCTTGTGTTCCATCGTGTACAAGGGAGAGACACCGGTGAAAAAAATTCGGCTAAATCGTTGATTGGGATGATACACGGTTTGTGTGGTGAAACAGAGGGAAAATAAAACGAGTATTTCGCTCGTTATCGTGAACCGGATTTTTTTCCAAATGGAGAGAAGACCTGGCGTGGTAATGTGTGGTTGATCAAGACCAGAATTGGCCACGACTAAGATATACCGTTACTCTATATCTATTTACGATGTATAACTCCAACGAGGGTCATACGTTATACGCGTGTTTGCATAGAAATTGCATTTCATGTAAAACAAAAAGTGTTCGTGCAATTTCGAGTATTTCCATTGTATCTTGTTACTAATTTTTATTTTCTCTTCTTTATACTTTTCTCTTGTTTGTCATTACTTCATTTGCAATCTACTTTATCCCATGTTGAAACACGTTATTACATAACAAATGCGTATTTCGCTGCCATCAAATTCCCGGGGAAGACCACGAAAGGCAAACTTTTAATTCCAATCTCAACTTTTCATCGTGCAATTTCGTCCTCCGTGTTCACACGTTATTTCTCTCTTTTTCTTCCCATCGAGTAATTTATAGATGCAGAACAAGAGGAGTAGTCATTCGTTCGGAAATACGTCTAAAAATAAGCAAGTGCAAACTCTTTGGACATCAGGAGAAGCTTGTATAAAAACCGTACGCAATAATTAATTAAGAAATATTTGCTGACCATATGGAAATTATTTTTCGCCATATATCCAAGTATTTGTCAATAGAAATTTATTTAAAAAACTAATAGATTGCAATGAATTTTCAACGTTGACGTAAATTCGACCGACGTGAATTTTCCCTCGTAAATTCGACTACGACGTTCATCGAATGATATACGAGGCGGCTTTTACTTTCGCGACAATACCAGGCATAAAGGTCGTAATTACTTGGGAACTAATTACTCGAGGAAGTAACTTGTTTCGTAATATCGTATTATTCCATAAACAGACGATAGGTGGCAGGCTCGAAATTTCCTGGCCGTGTGTTATTAACGCGTGCTAATTAATTACGAGCATTACACCTGGAATCTTGCGAATATAAAGGCGAGATTCGCGCGTTTAATTAGATACTTAATGCGCGACACATATTCCCTCGTCTTTCCTTTTATTCTCCCTCATTAACGTTATGTCAGCAACTCGTGACGTTACCCTGGCGTTTTTCCGCGAATGTTGGATATAAGTTTGTTAATTACGCAATGAACCAAAAAAAAAAAAAAAAGAAAAAGAGAAACAGAGAGAAAGGAGAGGAAAAATGGAAAGAGGAGTTCCAGAGTGTTACTTATGAAAAAGAGACAATTTTTGTGTTCCAATGTAATAAACCGCTTTCCTGTGATTTATTTCCAACAGTGATAAAAACGTGAATTGTCCTTTTTCCATATAAAAGTAAAGTTATTCGGTTATTCAAACAATGCGTTTCGCGATTAGTTGCAAAAGCACTGTCTACGCTGTATATTCTAGATGTTGACATTTTATTCTCAACATCTAGAAAGTAATAAAATATAAAAATGATTAAAGTAGGCTTGTTACGCAAGTAAAAACAAGAAGAAAGAAAAGGAGAAACGTAACACAGAGTTTTCTTCTACTTACCACTGCCGGGTATGTACAGGTTCAAAAACAGGCAGTCCTCGCTCTGGTTGGTCAGGAACATGTACAAACGTTTCAGCTGTTGGTATCTGCCTAGAGGCATTTGCAACAAAGCAGCTGTGTCATTGCTGATGTCCGGAAAGTGCTGGGGGCAAACCGCGCCGAAGGAATCCGCCAGTTTGATGCCGTCCCAGGGGATCGGCGATATCGGTGGTCGAAAACGTAAATCTCCTACGGGAGGTGCCGCGTACGGTATACCCCGGAACACTTCTACGGGATCTAAGTGCCTGCTGTTCAAATCCTGCGACAGATACACGAGATACTATGTATTGTCAAAAAATATATATCAAAGGAATGAAAGCTTGGATGATTTTATCAACTTCACACACGAAACGACTGTAATCGAAAAAAGTATTTGAAAATAGATTTTTGTAGATATCTTATGAAAATAGTAAAAAATGTCTAGTAGAAAAGTTAGTAAAACTCGTAGAGAAAAGTAGCGATAATTTTAAACCGTCTTTTATTCGCCACTGTATATATAAGTTTCCAATAATTCATAGATACGATCCTGAAATCACATTCGCCGATAGATGGGATTTTCGATTAGCTATATGAATTTCGACAGACTCTAATAACCACAAAAGTACCTCGTTACTTGAATTCGGTGTGCGCAGACCAGATAGCGAGATCTCTGGCGGTAATATCTCTGCCCGGGAACACACAGTTAGATGTAAATCCTCTATTTTATGTACATAAACGTGGCTCGGATGTTCCTGTTCCGAAAACTAATTACCTAATTACCCCCTGCGTTTCGATTATCTCTGCTTGACGAGAAGATCTGCTGGATTCCCGGCAATCCATGAGCATCGCAGTTTCTCTCATCGAACGATCGATTTCTGTCTCTCCTTTCGAACAACCGAAATTTTCTTTTAGGAAGACAGAAATTTGACGAAAAAAAGACAAGAATTATCGTAGAAAAGAGTTTTTAATTCACTAATTAATAGTAATTTAAATATTCGTTAATTATTGAATACATTTTCAAACTTTGACGCTCTATTTTACCATTACACTATGCGCTACTAAGCTTTTCTCCGCGTTATGTACCGTGACTTTTGCTTGGCTTCGACCGATATAATTGCAATGCCGTATCGAAGTTGAAATTAAAATGACACAAGCAATTCATAAAAATTTTCTACGGCGAGTGTTCGAATACTTTTGCGAGCCACTGTACTCGCATACGTATGTGCATATTCAATGCTATTTCCACCGCTTTTTCCACACTCCGCACATGTTTCTAAACGCCCATGTATATTTATCGTGGATACATGAAACTATGGATACAACGTTGAGGTACAAACATTTTTATTTCCAATCAATCGCTTCAGAGAACGGTATAAATTCGCGAGACGTTTGCGTGTGGCCGTTAACGAAACTCGATAATTGCTTTCGCTAGATGTAATTGCGCAGAGAGAGAGAGAGAGAGAGAGAGAGAGAGAGAGAGAAGGAGAATGGAAGAGAAAGAAAAAAGAAGGAGAGAAAAGGGATGGAGAAAACATTGACATTCTTGGAAGCAATTATACCAGAAGGGCTAATAAATCTCGTTTGGTGCGCGTCGACGTTAATTGCACCTCCGGTTGGTGGCCGTGAGAGGTGAACTTTCGCCTCTTCTTTTCCACCCCTATTGAGAAGGACGATGGAGCCGCATCGAGTTCAAAATCACGAATTCCCATTAACTGGAGGATTCGCGATGTTACCCGGAGAATGATAAAGAGAGCAAGCTGACAATGTTGGAAAGACGTGAAAAAAATTCTTGCCCCTCGACCTTGTTTCTACCCTCCAGCCCTCTATAATTATGGCATTTTCTATCTTGAACGCTGTCGAAAGGAATTTTATAATGGAAGATAAGTTTTTATCGAGGATTTATAATATCAGTGCCATGGAACTGATATTGATAAGAATGTAATATACTACGAAAAAATGAAAAATGAAAGAACAAGATAAATTCGATTAAAATTATTTTTACACCATCCCTGCCCACTTTCCATTTTCTACTTAAGTAGGACATTTCAATGCTTGGATTTTTTACCATTGTCAATTTGACGTGCAAAAATAAATTATGTTCAAACGAATCAAATGCTTTCTTTCTTTATCGTCTTAATTTTCTCCCTTTCTTTCCTTGTTTCTTTATTCCACTTTTATCCTTTGTCGTTTCTCTTTTATCTTCCGCTTTTATTCATCCACTGCCTCTGTTCTTTCCTCGCCATTTTTCCCTCTGGTTTTTCCGATTGTGAAAATATTCGTGTGCGGAAATTCTATAAGCCCGGTAATCAAACAGGTCCATCAAAAAATAACGCTTCTCCATGACGCTCGGAAACAACGAAAGTTCGATGACCAAAAATATACCACGCATACCAATGCTCAGAAGCTGATGACTTTGCGTTAATTTTGAAACCACGGGCTCCGATTGAGTTCGGTTCGGGATTTTATTTAAAAAAAGGAAGAAAAGAAAACACGCAAAGAAGAGAGAAAAAGATAATTGTAATGGGAGCGAATGTTCGATCGCGGGGAAAAATCGACGAGGGTGGAGAAAATATTTAAATGAAAAAAAAAAAGAAGCGCCCTGACGATTCGATTCGACCTCGTTCGCGCTTGTGTTTTCGAGTCCGTAAAAAATTAACGACCTTCACCTGGCGTTGCAGCGTCGACAATCAGCGTTCATGTTGGTGAAAACGTCTATGAAGCAACGTTGTTGATGCGTTATTTATTCCCGCGGGGTCATTGATTTCCCTCGTCGTCGCGCGATTGATTTCTGTTGGTACACCCACGCAATTATCATCCCTCTCTGTTTATTCTTTTATCTTGGCTCTGCCTGTGTTCTTTCTGGTCCTTTTTTCGCTTTCATTTCGGTTTGCTGCGGGACTTTGATTCCAGGAAAATCGAGCGCTCGATGCGTTGATTTTAAAATTTGTAACGAGTCGGATGCCGATGTGTGCTCCGTGTTCTGGTTTACCATCGCTGCGACACTTGAAACGCATGAAACGCGGAAGAATGTGTTGTAAAAATGGTCGATTAAAATATTCGACGAACGCGTGAAAAATAAGACGCTTCAGAACGATATTTGTATCACTTACTCTACTAGTGATACGTCTGATCGTAGATGGACCTATATTACACTGTTACAATATTGTTGCACTATTTTCTCGTTTCAATTTATTTCGTTCTCTTGTTATTTGTTTATTATTCTTATATTTTCTACAATCTATTATAAAAATAAATTATCGTAATTTTATAGAAACGTTTATTAAAACGCACTCATTGTCAGACGAAATTGAAAATTAAATAGAAAAACGAACGAGCGAGTAGTAATGTTAAACATAATTACTGGAAACTTTTATAAATTTGGCGCGTAATTAAAATTTCGAATGTGTTTTATACTAAAATTTCATAAAGATCAGAAAATTAAAGGGACTTGTATGTATATAGGGTAAAATAAATTATACGCTCGCGGTGGCACGAAAAGCTGAAACACTATTAGTGATACGAGTTTGCTTTCATTCGGATAGCCCTTACATGTGATATAAAAGCGCTTCCTTCTGTACTTTTTAACCCGAGTATAATTTTTGAAAACCGTTGCGAGCAAAAATTGACGCCAACTCCCGCGGTGTTGAATGAAAAAATTCCATTTTGTGGTCACGAGAAGGGAGAGACCCGTGAAAAATCCCCTCGAAACGACCATACAACAACGCGTGAACTATCTTTCTAAAACGTTCAAACAATCGCAATGGACAGCCTCTTTATTACGTCAATTTGATAAAATGCATATTTCCACGGCAATTTCCCAGTGAAAAGAGATGTCGTCCACTCGAGTCCCAACGACATTAAAATAATTTTCGAAATATATTTTCGCGCCAATATCTCGCGAGTCCGCAGAAAACCACAAATATTTACGCGCTGTTGTGCTCCGGACAAAAATATTTCATTGTCCTCGAGAGGGGAAAAAATGGTAAAAAAAAAAAAAGAAGAGGAAAAAGCAAGAGAAGAATAACGCTGAAAGCTCGTATTAAAGCGCGAGAGTAAAAAAAAAAAATAGCGCTCGCTTAGTGCAACTTGGACTGCGTAATGCGTTCATAGACGCACAAACGCGTCGAACGGTCGTGCTTAAGAATTAAAGAGCAGATCTGGGCCACGGCGATAAATAGATCGACTAGAAAATCCAAGACGGTGCCTTCTTAGTTTATGGAGAAGCTGTACTTATGCTGCCCTGCTTCGAGCCGAGCAATTTTCCGCTAATGCCCTCATGAAAGAAAGAAAGATCTCGTACACACGGCCCGTATCCTGTGAAATTACACTGTTCCTCGAGATATGGTTCCGGCCGTATTACCCTCGAATTCTCGTAAATTTAATTCGTTGGGGAGGGAAAGTCGAACTTCGTGAGTCTAATGGAAATTGGAGACGGTTAGAAAAAAAGCTCGAATACCTTGGGAGGAGCAGAATGATTTTGCGTTAAGGAAACGGTAAGTAGCGTTAGGTGACCTTAACGTTAGATCCCTTAAAAATCTACTTTTATTTCTTTCTGACCGTTCTCCCAACTTTTTATTATTTTAATTAAGCTTATAATCTTCCAACTCTAAAAATTCGTTCTTATTTCAACGATCTTTCAATATCGTCATTTCCAAACATTCTAATTACCTAATTTAAAACAAAATCCTTTAAAAAATCTACCCTGTTTTTCTTCTTTTACTCTCGTCTTAACGTTCAATTTACGATTCCTAAACTTTAAAAATTCTTCTAACAATCTATTGGTACCGATCTTTCGTACCTCTTAATTGTCCTTTCCTTTATTAATGATCATCGATAACTTCGCTCTTAAATTTCTTAAAAGACGTAAATTTTTTCCTAACTCATCCACGATAGCGTCGTCATTCTCGGTACGATGCAAATTTTCCACTGAACCATAAAAGTCTACGCGAAGTAGCCACGAGTTGTGAACTCGTCGCCACGGAAAATTCGACGAGACATTTTCATTTCCACTTGCAAGTTAGTTTATCATCCATAAAATCTCAGCGATGTGACAGCTGCCCCGACTGTACCGCGTGTCATCAGCAATTGACATGTAAACTGTTAAATATTTTATTAGTAGGTCATAGTTACTGGCAAGCAACGTTCAACGTGTATACGATGTCCATCGTTCCGGGTAGCTAACGTAATGTCATCGTTCCGTAATTATGTTGGTATTACCGGCCGACCATTATTATTGTCAGACTGCGGCATATGCACCGTGCACATATTAGACTGTTTGAGCGACGGACTAACGTAACTCCGTAATTACCCCGTGATTAACGTAATACGATCGATAGTAACGAAAAGCGTACTTCGCCATGAAATTATGAACAATTTTTATCGTGAATTACGAAGCATGGTATAATAAAGTGTTTAGAAAGTGTGAATTTACTGAACGATTGATAAGAGTTCGTTTTTATTTATAAATTGTGTATTTCGAGAGAGTCGGAGTGGTTGGTATATGTACCAAGCTTATTCTTTAATATATACAGTGTGGTTGGTAACTGATGGTACAAGCGGAAAGGGGGTGATTCTACGCGAAAAAAGAAGTCGAAAATATAGAATAAACATTCTCTTTTTAATTTTTTTAAAAATCTACAGTGAGATCCGTTATAACGAGACGTGATAAAAATTTAAAGTCGATTTTCTCGAAAACAAAGCCTCAAACGAAAAATTTTTATTCTATATTTTCGACTTCTTTTTTCGCGTAGAATCACCCCCTTTCCGCTTGTACCACCAGTTACCAACCATCCTGTATATATATATATATATGATATATTGGGTTGGCAACTAAGTGATTGCGGATTTTGCCATTAGGTGGTAATGACAAAATCCGCAATCCAATAGCAGAACGTGCTATTTAGCTTGAATATACTGTCAGTTTTAGTACGCATGTCCTTAGCCCTTCTTTCAGTTACTTTAGACTAGTGAAATGTTAGGTGATAATGACAACATCCACAATCGCTTA
The DNA here is from genome assembly GCF_040668555.2 of Bombus flavifrons. Taxonomy (NCBI): domain Eukaryota; kingdom Metazoa; phylum Arthropoda; class Insecta; order Hymenoptera; family Apidae; genus Bombus; species Bombus flavifrons. The sequence goes on from NC_138450.1 coordinate 13,497,822, forward strand.
GTTGTCAACCCAATAATTTTAAGTATTATATTTTGTGAATATACACAGGTACGTACACAAAGGTTCACCGAAAAATTCGACTACGTACTTGAAAATACCTCTTACGAATATGTCGCGTTATACGAAATATTTTGAAATTTCATTAGCATTGTTATGAGACTGTAACGACATATTGAAACTACAAGATATATAGTATTATAGATGCAAGTACGTACTTGGCAGAGATCAAAAAAGTACTTCAACAGTTAATTATCCATTAAGTTAATAAACCTGGATATTCAGTGGGGTCGTATTAGAATAATCTCCTATCGATTATCTGTTCTCTCTAGTTGCGATTATGCAAATTCGTCTATACGTGACAAGTTTTTAAACTTGATTTTGTCGAAAGTGCTATCTGCAAAGTAATTTTGTTACTCTTGATTTTCGTTTCGACCTATACAATTTACTTGTCCGCTATACATCGAATTTAGGACAACGGTATGTATCTTAAGTTTGTATAGTGTAGCCGAATCAAGATCCAGACAACACACTTATTACACTCTTCGTCCTCTCCAGTATCGTAGGAAAGAGAGATACGCAATCCGGTGTATACGTGAGGCGACTGCTTAATCGGTGAATCATTATAATTCCTTTTTGCAGGCGGCAATTTTGCCTCGAAACCATCCGCGTGCAGACGTGATCGTAATTCTCATTATCGCGGTGGCGCATGGAAAAGTTTCAACCCCGCCAAGTGGAATTCGAACAATTCCTGCTGGCCAGGACTGACTGACAAAAAAATTGCTTCGTCCCGTAATAGATCGGGTAAAAGAGAAGAACGTATTTAAACGAGGGGTAGCTGATGAAGAAAGAAAAATAGCCAACGAGCTATAATAGAGTCTTCAGAGTATGAAGAGGGACTTGTTAAATAGCAGAACGTGTTATTTAGCTTGAATATACGGTCAGTTTTAGCACGCATGTCCTTCGTTCTTCATTCGACTACTTTAGACAAGTGAAACGTTCGTTCCTTGTGTTTGCGCTTGGGCGTTTAATTTTTCAACCGAAAAAATTATGTACACGGTTGAGGTATCAAAGAGAATTGTTTACTATTTTGGGCGATATATACGTAAAAATTTAATAATCGATTCAAAAATGGGTTTAAAAGGAAAATTTCAACATTTTAGTGGGATCTTTCCGGTGTATAAATTTTTGATATTCCAATATTTCACACTATAAATGTCTACGGGATGTTCAATATTAATACTTAATACGAGTGCTTTTAAAAAGCTTCTGAAAGGAATTGATAAACAGAATTTTTAACTACCATGATCAATAATACTAAATTTTCAAAGAAAATCCATCGTATTTATGATAAAACAACATCATAATACGAAAATACTGTTTGGCACGATACAAAAATCCAGAGCTTTCTATTCTAAACTGTCACGTATTATTCGTATTCCTTACGATCATATTCTTTGGTTTACATCTAAAAAAAAGCTTACCAAGCTATTTGTCGAAGACACGTAGAAAATTCTTGTTCTTCATATCTGAAATTCACTGTGCAAAACCAACGATAGCCGTCAGAAGGTTAGGGCGGTTTCGAGCAAAAAGAATCAACGAGAACGGTGTCAAATCTTGCGCGATTCCGCGCGGAACGGAAACGAGGGAGCGCGCGGTCGTTCCGGCTGAACTGCGGACCCGTAATTTACCGAGCGTTTTTAGCCTGGCCAGTCCCGTTGGATGGATGGATAACGAGAAAAGTTTTTCGCCCGGGACGCCTGCTGGTCTTTACATTACGCGCTGCAACTCGCTCGTTTCTCGTTCGCCTGGCTCGCTCCATTTCGCGCGATTGAGTGCTACAAGAGGGAAACGTCGCAATGTCAATCGTTTCGCTATGTCGGCGTAGCGCGTTGCCCTACCGATCTGTAAATACGATCGTTTCTAAGGGAAGATTTGCGAGAACGAGCTTGACCCGTTATTCGTTATTCATTCCACGATCGTCATTCTTTCGCGGTTGAAAAAGAAAAGGTAGTAGAGCGATACGTTTGTTCGTCAGAATTCTAATTTCAAACGAGTTTTCCGAGCTAGCGAAATTCCGAATTGGCTCGTGACTCTGCTACGATCCTTGAATTTTTATGTTTCAGGAAGATGTTTAACGTAAAATTGAAGCGAGAATATACATATCGGTAATAATCTTTTTATTTAGTTGTAACCGAAGATATTTTTTATTGCCAGAAAAAATATAATTGGATGGAAAATAAGCGGAAGAGCGTTGCAGGATTAAAAATTGTTTGATTTTATGGGACACTTTTGCTCGGTGATATATAAAATTCACATTCGGTTTATAATCTCGAGTTCGTAAATCACTCGATCTAAAAATATCGAATAGCTTGAAACTTCAACGACCGATATACTGATTTTCTATCAACGATCTCAAGTATTATCGAGCAAGCGTTCGAGTGCTCTACGTTACCCGACACAAAAGAGAAAGATTTAAAATTCAAAAACGACGATGCTTGCTATCGCCTGAATTGCTTAAACTCGCGGAAAGAGGGTCGGATAAAAGATTGAATAAAAGGTGCTCGACAATCGGCGGATACTTTTCACGCTCGCGAAATTGGCTGTCCGCTTTCGTCACAGTACTGGATTGCCTATAAAATCATTCGACGTCCATCGATCCTTTCCCTTGTCGATATGAATATCTATTAAACGCAATTCACGTCTCGCAGCGCGACGCGACGTGGCGATTGTCGCAGTAAACGTCAAGTTGGCGTCGTTTTTGCCGGTTGATTGACGTCGTAAAAATCCGACACGAATATTTCCTTTTCAAATGATAGACGCGACGACACCGATGTTTAAAAAAAACAATTCTCTGAAAAGCACACCTTTTATTTTGTATACACGCAGAGCGATGAAGTGTCGTTCGAGTGAAAAAAGGAAAGAAAGGAATTGAATGGAGGATAATTGATATGAACCGGTGAGTTTGTCTGAATGATGGAAGTAATATTGGTGAACTAAATTATGGAAAATATTTATTGCAGCGCTGCTGTGTATGGATATGTATGACACCTGTATTCGGTATGTTATTTACGTTTTATGTTTTCTATATGAAAAATTTTGAAAACTCTACAAATGCAATTAGAAGTTACTGACGTTCTATCGTGCTAGCGGACATAGTTATCGCGTGCCATTGCAATCCAATTGGCGAACTGTGATAAATATTTGGCTGAAATCGATAGACATTTTGTGCGAGAATAAATTTGTTACGTAATGGAATTACGTCACGTGGAATTTTTATTGTAATTCGAAATAGCGGTTGGACAAGATCTCGAAAAAGGGGAAATGTAGAGAAACTTCTCAAAGTATTTTAGTAAAAGAACATTTCAAATACGTATGCCAATTATCACGTCAAAATCATAAAATCGATGTAAAAGACTGATATAGGGAAAACTATTTAATCTACGCGTATATTTCTTGATCAGAAAAACGGCGTGGAAATTTTATGTTCGTTGCTAAGGTGTTCAATAAATTAATTTGTTTCGTAAATAAAGAAGTTATAGATCTAGAATCTTAACTATACGATTTTATACAGTTTCCTATACTAATCAGTACTATATACGTACAAGGGATATAGAAGATTCGTCGTAGCTACGCTACACGTTTCATTCTACGGATTCATAATTACACGTGATATCCTACGATAAACGAAGCATCCGTATCGTCTTCGAAGATTCCAAAAAATCATTTTCAGGATCGGAACTTCAATCGTAATTTCCATCACGGTTCGTTCCACAGGATCAGAGCTTCGAGAACGAACAAAAACGACTAAAAACTCGCTGCAAGAAAGTAAGACGTTTGGCGGTGGAGAGAATTTTTCGAGTATCCATATTCGCGGTCTCGGATTCATATTTCCACTGCATCGGATATTCAAACTCTATTCCTAGGCCAGGTAACCATTTCGTTCGATAGTCTCTCCCACCCTTTGGGGCCAGTGTGCTTCGCCGCGCCGCTAAAATGGCAGAAATCGATGTACTCAAATATTCCATGAATACCGCGGCAAAGATTTCTGAGCTTAAACGCGATGCGATACATAGTTATCGCGTTGGGAAATTATTTATACGATCGCATGCTTTACGACCAGGACACAGTGAATCTCCTCTCTTTATCGACAATCCACCACCTTCATACGGATTTTTAACGCTTTAACGGGAATTTTATCCGTCGACTGATCCAGTTTTCGTGACGCAATCTGCGTTACAACGGACCCTTTCAGGCTCCCTACGTGCACAAGGGTTATGTATTCAATATGCAAACCATCTGATAGTATGATCGATCCTTCCTCCTTTTCCGTTTTATTTCCATTCTTTGGACGTACGAGTTGAGAAAACTTCGAATACGTTGCTTTTTATCTCCTACTTGATAGCATCGAGCGGGTAATGTTACTGTTGTTTGGATACTTGGATTTGTCGAAAAAGATGGAGTCAAAGAATAGCGCAGAGGAAAGATTTTTACCTCTGAAACAACTCGAATTTTGAGAATAAACCTGGTTTCAAAGCCAAGCTGTCAGAACCGAAGCAAATATGTCATGGTATATCTTTTGCGCGTTTTAACACTAGAACTACCGGCATTTGAGACGTAGCTATCTCTACCAAAACCAATCAAAACGACTGGTCTTTCAAAAATACGTAATAATAGAATATTTTTATATTTATCGATCTATTATTATCTTACAAAAGGAACTCCATGTTCTGAGATCACAAAAACTACATAATAACAACTTTAATAATAACAATAAGTACAATAATGAAGAATATTCAGTACCAAAACCTTTGGTAACAAGAATATTAATAGATGTTTCAAAACATAGTTGCTTGTGTTTTTAATTGGCCTTAAATTGCGACGAAACGTGATTTCATCATTAATTTCAAAGCCTTCTTTTTATCGTACTTTAACAAATTCAAGCAACCCTCTCAAATTTTACAACAAAGATACACTCTCGATAATATATGGTTAAACTTAATAACGATACAAATATTCAATAACTCCAAAAAGTAATTAAACGATGGATTATCGTATAATAGGATTATATTGCTTAAAACATTGCCCATCCGTTTGGCAACCCTTGAAATCGATATTCGGCTGAGCCACAGGCTCGTTTGTTCGGACGAATGACTTTCGAAGAGAAGAAAATCGATACATACCTGAAGAATCCCACGTATCTGTCCGCTCTTGGTCTCGACGATGCGCGAAGCGTAGCGGATCTGCGTGGCAGCTCGCGATACCTCGCGACCGATCAACACGAGGATAATAATCAACACGAGGCAGCTTTTCGATCTGCTCAAGGACCTCGTGACCAGCGGCCTCTTCCTGGCCGCCGGCTGGCATGGCAAGAGCATGACAGCATTTGCTGGCGACCACTCGAAGCGACGCCAGCAGCATAACCGTCGAACACGACTTCAGCCACGGCCTCGAAGGTCTGCCGACCGCTCGCCGAGATCACCTTCGCTTAATTCTAAACATTCGAAATAATTTCGCCTTTCAACAAATATTTTATTACCTATCGATTATCGTATTAATTCTTTTTTATTCGCACAGGCTACAGCGTAATTTTAATTCTGTACCAACGACATTCAACCTTTTTCGCGTCATGACACAAGTAAACTAATTATTAGAATTAGTAGTAATGATCTAATGTACAATATAAAATTGTTCCATATAGTATACCATAAAGCCTAACGTAATAATGTTTCCAATAAAAGCACTATTAGTAAAACGAAAGGGCTACTTTTTCATCAATTTTCTCCATAAATATACTTCCAACTGCATTTACGTCAACAATTAACTAAGATCATCTTCGTTCCATGAGATGCTCGATTTATTTGAAAAAATAACCCGCGGCAATCTTCTCCACGCGTCTTATAACTCCGTCAAGATTGCATCGAGAGACTTACCTCAGCCGTCACCGGAAGCGATACAATGTTCTAGAGGTACTTTCAATCAGCGGGACGAGTCTCGAGTTATTTTGTAGGCCATACAACGTTCTTCGCCAACGAATCGCTTCGTAACTTCGTTATGCAAAACGTCTTTGAGTAGTTGCAGCTCGCGTGGCCCGCGGCTGAGATCCAGCCAGCCACTTGTGCTTCTTTTTCGCCTGTTCCTACCTTCCTTTCCTAACCCTCTCTTTCGGCTGTGCAAGTTAAATTGCACTCAAAACATCCCTCGAACACAGGAGGGAAGAACATGGCCCAGCCTGAATACCTTTTTCTCGTTTCCATGAGAATTCTCCTGGCTGCACGATCCTGGTCGTGGTTCTTTCCGAAATCGACGTGGCTGTTTCTAAATCGCTAAACCCGAGCGACGATCTGAAACCAAGAGAAGGCGAACGTGAGTCCAGTTCTATGTAGAAGAAGGGATGTTAGGGGGAGGGAGGTGAGAAGCTTGATCAGAGAGATGCCCTGAGGGAAAGCAAGTTTTCTCGGAGCAATCAGTGCCACTCCATGCTTGTATTTTCCATTGGATCGCCATTCTCATTCTCAACCAGCTGTACATATCTGCACTATGTTACTCTCTCTTCTCCAAGCTACGTTTCTCTATTTCTTTTTAAATAAATCTCGATAATTTGAGATTCGAGACAACGTGCGTTCGAATTTTCAATGAAAGTCGAAGCTTCTAGTAACTACAGATGTTAAACGCGGTTACATCGATGGATGTCGTTACTAAACGCTCAAATTTACAATTTCGCTATATCGGTTCTATCGACTGTACGTAGGCTTGCGACGAGCAATCTTTCGCGCTGCGAGATAAATCTTTAAAGCTGACAAGCTGCGCCGGATCGTGGTGGAAGATTGGACGAGGTTCGAGCGAAAAGAGCAAGATTAGCCCGTACCGGATGCTTCGTCTTCTCATAAGTAGCGATTTCAAATGTTTCGTGAAAACAATATTCGCGACAAATAGACCGAGAGTGTTTGTGCCAATCTTGATAAATATGATTGGAACATTTACATTCACTAAATACTTCTACTTGGAACGAATATTACATTTTATGTATTTTATATACGTTCGTATTTTATATCACGTACATTTAGTGCAGTCTTGCACCTTTAACTTTTCCATAAATGCACAAAACTCTGTAGTCTAATAATAACTGCCTTAGAATCTCGTGTATGTATTAGAATGTGTTTATTTTCATTCGTGATTGTTTCTTTGTAAATTTGAATTTCGTACGTATGAATAAATAAACTTCATTATTTTATGGAAATTTGGAAAATTTAAATTGGATGTTTTTAAGCTTCTGTAATATTTTCCTTTGGCAGACGAGAGGAAAGTAGGAATTACAAAGTGGACAAACGAGAAGTGAGTGTACGTAATAAATAATATCCGTACGTATTCATTAGTTGCGTATCGGTAAATGAGAACTGAATTCTACGTTTCACAGTACAACAATTGTTAATTGTTTTAAACATCAGTGTTCGAAACAAGAGGCAAATTTTAATTTTATCGTAATTTCAATTATTAGAATGCTTCGAGCCAGATAGATTTACAGGCGATTCCGTAAAAGCTTTCGTTCGAGCTTTCTCTTGTTACCTTCGCAAACCTGTCACTACATAATTAAATTAATGCAATGCGATCCAAATAAAGAGTCAAAGAATTAAAAAAAAGGATGTAACAATCAGGTGACTTGACTTCTTTTCATTATTTTCCTCTAATTAAATAATTAACTTTCCCACGGGCGTCGATAGGTCTTTTTACATTCAGGAAGTAATTTCTTCCCCTTTATCCTCGCTTGTAATTTTTCACGAGAATAAAACTTTTGATACGTATTATTCCTTGTATTATTTTATTACATACTTATTACTTACATTTAGCATTATTGTGTTTTAAATACATCCCAGATTAGTTTGATAAAACAATTATTTTTATTTATTCGTCGTGAGAGATTTTCTTTTTTAATTCTAAGAAAATTCTTCCGAAATTCACTGATCCTCGATTACGTGGTATTCGCGTGTTCATCGAAAATTCCAGATAAGGGCGTACCTACGTAGTTAAGGGTGCATTCGAGTGTAAAGAATGAGCGAGCCCGCGAGAACACGATTTGGAACCGTTATTCATGCCGCTAACAAAACGATTTGTCAACTTTATCGTTAATGCAACTCCTTGCGAGTTTCATAGACCTTTCAGGCTTCGTCCAGTGATAAAAAGAAACGTCGCGTGTCTCCTTCGCGTAGATTAACATTCTCTATGGTCCCTTCGAACACGATACCACCCTGGCAGAAATTTATTATTAATCGAACTCGAACTTTTTTCATTTGTACCATGAAAAATTAAGCTGGAACGCATGCAAATACCCGGAGTGTTTCGCATTAACGGAAGGAGACTCTTTGAGAATCCTAATGGATTTTCTTCTAAAGGACCAGCACTGTTCTCAGCTAGCCGCAGAATGGAAAAATCTCTTTGATGCTCGAGAAAACAATCTCTTTTCCGGTGAGATCGGGCTAATGATTCTGGTCTTCTTGAAAAATATGTGGAAAAGCGCGTATAAAACGGACACAACTCTCAAAGCTTTGATGGTGTTTCAGGATTTAAGGGAATTCATACTGAAAAGTTGTACATAAGTACGGCGGGATATTGCACTGGTAAGCGAGGTTTTTAGCTCTTCAAAGCGAATCTTCATGGAGAACACCTGTTTTCCGGAAGTTAATACGTACTAAATAGAATTTCCCATCAGACTGGTGCGTTAATTTGCAAATTCTTACATATAATGCGAATATGTAAATGTTAACGATAATATTAATTTCTTTAAAATATTTCCAATCGATTGTCATCGTGATATTATTTAACTTTAAAACCGATCTCATAATTTATGTTTTGAGATTACAAGGTGCCCATTACAAACATATATGTATCTACTTGATAAAAAAAAGTCAGTCTACGGTATGAATTGAGTGAAACGAAATTTCTTTAGAGAAATTGCAAAATGTTTCGTATAGCATATACAACATGGACCTAAATATTTCCTATTACAAGTGTTTAAATACTTTCATGAACCAGCGTATATAACGCATTATCAGTTGTATTAATGAAATAACGTAGAACGCGCATGATGTGTCGTTGGTTTCGAATGGGTTAATAAACGATCTTCGTCCAGCTCTCCATCGCGCCCTTTTAATTCAATTGCACTCCCATTGGCGCGTTGACGGGCTATCAGAAAGGGAAAGCAGTTCGCCTAACGATTTGATCGAGGGAAACAGGATTCAGGCAGCTGAACGCATTTCCGGCCAAGTCACCGAGGGGACGAGCCCGCCGGTCGAGGAATCGAAGTTCCGCTAATTTAATTCCGAGTCTCAATTATCGGTCGCGTCAGATTCCCTGAGCGGCTCTAACTTTCAAGCCTCTGCATCCCCGGATAGAGGGGGTTGGTTCGAGCGCGCGTAATACAGCCGCGAGATCCTGCCCTTGTATTCGCCACTTTATCTTGGGATTGACGTTTCATCCACGGAAATCGACAGCCCGAGAACCGACGGGATTGCTTTGCGGCCGCATGCTCGCCGGGGAATAAAGGCGAAAGAAACAGCAACAAAATGGTGCAAAACCCGGGGAAACAGCGGAAGCAAGGCGAATGGGAGCGGGAAGATTGTTGTTCTGCGGGGAAATTTGAAGCTGACTCGAAGGAAAGAGTGATGGGATATGGCTGAGGAAGAATACTTGTGACAAGATTCTTGGCTGACGTCTTCGTGGAAAACGAATTTCATGTTTATGATTAACTGCCGTTGTTTATGTACACTGGCTTAAAATAGTATTTGAACTTTTACTAGAAAAAATTTATTTATAAAGAATATATTATGTGCGTTATAGGAAATATTTGGAAATTTTAATGATAAAATTTGAAAAATTACTAAATAGGTTATCTTTATCGTAATGTAAGAATTTCGAAAAATAAAGTTTCAATTTATTGAAAGATAAGGCTTATAACAAGATATATTTTTAGCTGAAGGTAATTAAGGAAAGCTGATGTAATTATTATTTCAAAATTGATAATGATTATGAGAATGAGACAACGTGTAACACCCTGGAAAAATTCTATTGCAATTTTACGCAAAAACGTTAAAACGTGTGCAACGTGACCAATACCACCAACAAAGTGAAAGTATTAGTAATTTGATTTAAGGTCGGCATAAATTTTACAATTCGTCAATTCAGCAGTCTCACTGGTACTTTTCTCTTTAGCGAGACTATTAAATTATCTTTTTTACTGTGGCAGTAAAGTTGAAACGATAGCGCGTTTTACAATTCGAACAAAATACTTCCCACTAAATATTACCGTCTATAAAGTGTTTGAATGATTCGGAAGAGGAGCGGGTCGATATTTAGCACGAAGTTGGCAACGCATGCGCTTCGATTATGTTTCGTATCGAGCAACTTCAGGGCACTGGCACTCCACAGTGCTGCTGAAGCTATTGGGAGGGGAGGGTTTTTCTGTCAATAAAACCTCTTTTGTGATTCTTCTGTAAGAGAAATTCTTTATTATGTAAATAATCAAAACGTTAACATTCCTGAACGAATTGCCGGAATATGTAAGTACTTATATATGTGACAAATTTTTCCCTGAAATTCATATCCAGTGTTTTTGACGTACCATAGATGTCACATTAAAACTTTGCATGGATACATTTCTCATCTGTCCTTCTAGTAGTTCTTTACATTATGATTTTGCTATAAATTTTACGCATCGTATTTTAAATTTTGCACTGAACTCTTCCTTTAATTTATGTACTTTTGTTTGATAACATAACCTCTATCACGTATTTTCCATACTCGGTTTATCGAACGTCCGCATTTGTCATTTTTTTTTTCTTCCTCTTCGCAATTTCACATTTTTAGTAAAGATTGGCATATTAGGATAACGGTTAGGTTTTTTTTAGTTGCAGTATAACAAATTTTCAAGATGTCGACGTCTGCGATATATATTTTAGACGTGAAGGGGAAGGTTTTGATCTCACGAAATTATCGTGGAGACATAGAAACGGGTGTTATAGAAAAGTTCATGCCTCTCGTAATGGAACGCGAGGAGGAGGGCAATCTTACTCCGATTATACAAACCACAGAATGCACATATGCATATATAAAGTACAATAATTTGTATATTGTATCCACTACAAAAAAGAATGCAAACATTTCCTTAGTATTTGTATTCTTGCACAAACTGGTGCATGTGATGCAAGAATATTTCAAGGAATTGGAAGAAGAAAGCATACGAGATAATTTTGTAGTCATTTATGAGCTTCTAGATGAATTAATAGACTTTGGGTATCCGCAAACCACTGATAGTAAGATATTACAAGAGTACATTACGCAGGAAGGTCATAAACTTGAAATTCAACCGCGCATTCCCATGGCTGTGACTAATGCTGTATCCTGGAGATCAGAAGGTATCAAATACCGTAAAAATGAAGTGTTTCTAGACGTGATAGAGTCTGTGAACCTTCTTGCAAATGCTAATGGAAATGTTTTAAGTTCTGAAATTGTGGGTGCAATAAAGATGAGAGTTTATTTGTCTGGAATGCCAGAATTAAGACTTGGTCTTAACGACAAAGTATTATTCGAATCTACAGGCCGTGGGAAGTCCAAATCTGTGGAATTGGAAGATGTGAAATTCCATCAGTGTGTCAGATTGTCTAGATTCGAGAACGACAGAACAATTTCATTCATTCCTCCCGATGGAGAGTTTGAATTAATGTCTTACAGACTGAATACACACGTAAAACCTCTGATATGGATCGAATCTGTCATTGAGAGGCATGCCCACAGCAGGGTAGAATACATGGTAAAAGCGAGATCGCAATTTAAGAGACGTTCTACGGCCAACAATGTAGAAATAGTAATCCCAGTACCCAACGATGCAGACTCTCCCAAATTTAAGACTACCATCGGTAGTGTTAAATATTCACCAGAGCAGAGTGCAATAACTTGGTTCATTAAGTCGTTTCCTGGTGGTAAAGAATATCTGATGAGGGCACACTTTGGTCTACCATCTGTCATTGGGGAAGACGTGGAAGGGAAGCCACCAATTCAAGTAAAATTTGAGATTCCGTATTTCACTACTTCTGGAATCCAAGTGCGTTATTTGAAAATTATAGAAAAGAGCGGGTATCAGGCACTACCATGGGTGCGGTATATCACGCAAAATGGAGATTACCAGCTGAGGACGAATTAAACGTAAGAAATTTATGGAGGAAAAAGACAGAATTTTTGACACGTTACGTTAATGTTAATCAGAAATGCAAAGGTGAAAACTAGTCGGTTTGCTACGCTTAGTATGCTTCCGAATGTTTACAATTAATTTTATGGTAATTTTCGGAAACGATCGTGATCTGTATAGAAATTAAGATCTTGTAGAATGTAAAATTAGAGTTTACGATATTGTCCAATAATTTATCGTCATTGATCTTTATTTGTCGGATTTAGTGTAATTTTAATCTTTTTTACAATTTTAATATTCGTTCATATTTTGTACATTTTCTTCATGTTTTGTATATAATTTCTTAGGGACATTTTCAATATTCTCCTCTCATACTACCATAAATCGCGTGCAAAGGCGATGTACTTAATTTATTGACTGTATGTTTTCTCCCATTCCATATTACAAATGTGTACTACAAATAGTATTTTCCACATACAGGGGCAACTATAGTATACATTAAATTACCCAGTATAAAAAAAGAGAAGAATTGTAAATATGTAGGAAACCATGGTCTTTGAATGTCTTCATGGAATTGTTAACGAATTATAGGCATTTTCCGGTATTAATATATGTGTAAGTTCTAATAGTATTACAAGTTTATTATTGTATATCAGTATGACAAGAGATAATAATGTTGTTATTATTGTAAACAATGTATTAGCAATTTAAGACATTGAGATGTATTAAATTTTTAATAAAAACTATCTATGTTTTTTCTTATTATCCCCAATTTTCTTATTATACATCCCAATTTTTCATTAAGTTTTAGATACAATATCCAAACTAATCAAAGTTCATCATAAAACTAAATATGATTTTATTAAAGATTTGTAAGTTCAAAATCTTTTTATCTGCTAAATCATTTCAAATTTTTCTTAGATTTAATTCGATGGAGCTACATTCCTTCTGTGCACATTTTACTCTTTCATTTCGTACCTTAACATATAGACCGTTTATTTACCATCTTCTGTCCACGACCGACTATTTACTCAACTGAAGGAAATCACGTCTGAAGAAAACTGTAGAAGATTTATAGAGGAACAGAGAGAAAATTAGAATGGAGGGACAAGAAGGAGGAAAGAAAATGCATTCCCTAGCGGTGGAAGAGTTGCTATCCTCTACTTCATTGATAATTTGACTTTATAATCGAGACGGTCTCGTTCAATTACGATGGAATTTCTCGCGGAATTTCGTGCAAACAGTGCTAGGATTCAGGACGAATCGATCGCCCTAGTAAATATCTCTTTCTCGTAGCTGGATTCGGGCGGGATGCAGACGATCTAGAGTCGATCAAATAAACCATCTCCAAGTTAACGATTATTACGGAAGGAGGAAACAATATTTGTCCATCTATACGGCAAATACATTTGTGCCGTTTGCTACGATCGGTTACGTTCTCTCTTACGGTGAAATTTCTGATTTCGTTGATGAGACTCGGTCAGCAGTTTTCCGGTTCTCCATACGTTGGCTGCTTCCTCTATTTTTCCCTCTCGGATAAAATAGCGAAAGAGATTGGTTAACGTGCGAAAACACTTGATGCAGCGTAATTGTGTTATCGTGGAAACAAGCTGGCTGCACGGATTTTTAAATGTAAACACATTGTTTTTCGATTTAATCTATTTACTCGCTTGTTTCGAGCAGTGTTTTTTTTTTAAATAGGAAAATCAAACTAACGATATTACGCGTTCTGTATGAGATTTCCTGTACGAGTAATTTTATTGTCATGGTTTATATATTTCTGTATCACTTTTATTAATTCGTTGAAGTCATTGTTTCTGAACTTCTGTTATATAATATTTTTGTCTGCGATGCTACTGTTTTACTTTTATTGCAAATATTACATATATGTGATATATTTCTTTTATTATTTTTATTATTTACGACATCGTCAGTTTTTGATTTCAGGTATATTCTCGTTTATAGTATCGCTGGTTTGTTCCTATTATTGATATATGAAAAATATACTTTTTTTATTATTCTTGTTATTTCTTTCATTGCTGGAATGCTCTATTTAGTATCTTTACACTGCACTGTTCCACAAGCCAAGTATTATTTTTTCTTTTTTTATTCAGCTTTTAGAATCGAAAATTTTCTAGACGAAATAACGCAAGATTTGTGTTATCGTTTTATTATATAAAAATGAAATTCAAATTATAATAAAATATACTTACGAAAATAGCCTTTATAAGCTATCGTTTGGTTAGTTATGGTTTGAAATTTTAACTGCTCGATTTTGCGTACTTCTGGTCAGATTTTGTCGCGTTGTATCTTGCACCTTGTACCTGTATAAAAATTCAAGATCCTAGGATGACTTTGTAGCGTAGATTTTTAATCGTGAAAAGTACATGTGCGATACACTAGTGACTACATCGCCAGATTTTCATAACGTTAAATGTCAAATTTCAATAAAATACAATGAAAGGAAAGACGAAGAGGATTCGATCGATAGAACTTTTTTCTCGGAAGCCCTCTTCACGGTTTAAGTCACGGTTTTATACTTTATCGGTAGAACGACATCGTAAATTACATTTTAATTAAAATTGAAAGGCTTCGATCGTTGTACGCAGTTTCACGGAGAGGAAGGGGTAACAGCGACCGGTCGGTTCCCGCGCCATCTTCTACTTTCCGTTCTCCTTTCAAAGCTCACGTAGTCAAACGAGGTTCAGTTACCTCTCCCTCGTCCTTTTATATTTTATAGAGAGCGCACCGCACCGTGGGGTCATCGATGCGCTTTTGTGCCGAACAATTGCCTACTTCGGTGCACTACACTTTTATTACGTAACAGCAATGGCCATTGTACTCCTATGTAACGTTGGAATTCGCGAACCTGGTAAATTTTTTCTTGAAACATCGCGTCAAGCTTATACCTCCTTTACTTTGCAGTGTGTTCGTAAATTACGTCTTGAATTTAAAAAATTAATGAAATTTGAAGAATTAGAAGATTACAGTAGTCAGGGACCAAAAATAACAGTCATTTTGTAAGGTTTTGTGAAAAATGTTATTGTCAAATGTGATTTTTGTTTAAATGGACCAAAAATGATGTCATTTTTTGTTTATTTGAGTCTAATAATTAAATGTTCGTATTGTTATGAGATATAATAGTATTTAAATTTTTATATTGCTATTTATTTAGTTTCCAGAAAATATTGACAAGTATATGCTGCGCAGTATGTACAACAAAACTATTTTCCAATTGTTCTTTCTGCAGAATAATAGGTACATATAATTGGATTAATATGATTTTAATGAAATGTTGTACATAAACAGAATATCAATTTACTAGTAACTTTTATAATCCAAGATTTAAAGTGTTCTTACGAAACTCGTAGTTATAACTATTAATTTATGATCGCGGTATACCGTTTTCATATTTGTGAATAACTTTTTAGATAAAAATTACTAAATAGGCTATGAGGAATGATAAGGTTTAAGACAACATATTTTTAGTCGAAGATAAGATAAAATGTTTAGAATAAAATTACAATAATTATGATAATGAACGAACGGGCATTACCTTAGAAAAATTCTATTGTAATATTATGCAAAAATGTTAAACCACGAAATGTAATGCGAAACTGAGCGGAAGCATCAATAATTTGATTTAAGGTCGACATGAATTTTTTAATTCGTCAATTTAGCAGTAATCATCAACGCTTTCTTTCTGAGAGTATTACAAATTAACTTTTTTAATTAATAAAACCAATAAAGTTGGAAAGATAGCGATCGGACAATTTTTAAATAAAAGCAAGGGAAGAGAGTAAAGATAGCAGTAATAGAAGTAGAAGATAGCAACGCATGCGCCTCGATTACGGCTCGCACCTCGTACATTAGTAGCGAGCAACTTCAGGTAGTGCCACAGTGGCACTCAAGCAACTGGGAGGGGCTGTCTCTTTTTTGTCAATAACATCTTTTCTGTTATTCATTTATAAGAGAAATTATCTTCGATGTAAATAATCTAAAGGTTAACATTTCTTCAGGAATTGCAAGGACACGTAGTAAGTACTTATATATGTGACAAATTTTTCCCTGAAATTCATATCCAGTGTTTTTGACGTACCACACATGTCAAATTAAGACTTTTCGTGGATACATTTCTCATCCGTTCTTCTAGTAGTTCTGTACATTACGATTTTGGTATAAATTTTATGCATCGTATTGTAAATTTTGCACTGAACTGTTCCTTTAATTTATGTACTTTTGTTTGATAACATAACCTCTATCACGTATTTTCCATACTCGGTTTATCGAACGTCCGCATTTGTCATTCCTTTTTCTTCCTCTTCGCAATTTCACATTTTTAGTAAAGATTGGCATATTAGGATAACGGTTAGGTTTTTTTTTAGTTGCAGTATAACAAATTTTCAAGATGTCGACGTCTGCGATATATATTTTAGACGTGAAGGGGAAGGTTTTGATCTCACGAAATTATCGTGGAGACATAGAAACGGGTGTTATAGAAAAGTTCATGCCTCTCGTAATGGAACGCGAGGAGGAGGGCAATCTTACTCCGATTATACAAACCACAGAATGCACATATGCATATATAAAGTACAATAATTTGTATATTGTATCCACTACAAAAAAGAATGCAAACATTTCCTTAGTATTTGTATTCTTGCACAAACTGGTGCATGTGATGCAAGAATATTTCAAGGAATTGGAAGAAGAAAGCATACGAGATAATTTTGTAGTCATTTATGAGCTTCTAGATGAATTAATAGACTTTGGGTATCCGCAAACCACTGATAGTAAGATATTACAAGAGTACATTACGCAGGAAGGTCATAAACTTGAAATTCAACCGCGCATTCCCATGGCTGTGACTAATGCTGTATCCTGGAGATCAGAAGGTATCAAATACCGTAAAAATGAAGTGTTTCTAGACGTGATAGAGTCTGTGAACCTTCTTGCAAATGCTAATGGAAATGTTTTAAGTTCTGAAATTGTGGGTGCAATAAAGATGAGAGTTTATTTGTCTGGAATGCCAGAATTAAGACTTGGTCTTAACGACAAAGTATTATTCGAATCTACAGGCCGTGGGAAGTCCAAATCTGTAGAATTGGAAGATGTGAAGTTCCATCAGTGTGTCAGATTGTCTAGATTCGAGAACGACAGAACAATTTCATTCATTCCTCCCGATGGAGAGTTTGAATTAATGTCTTACAGACTGAATACACACGTAAAACCTCTGATATGGATCGAATCTGTCATTGAGAGGCATGCCCACAGCAGGGTAGAATACATGATAAAAGCGAGATCGCAATTTAAGAGACGTTCTACGGCCAACAATGTAGAAATAGTAATCCCAGTACCCAACGATGCAGACTCGCCCAAATTTAGGACTACCATTGGTAGTGTTAAATATTCACCAGAGCAGAGTGCAATAACTTGGTTCATTAAGTCGTTTCCTGGTGGCAAAGAATATTTGATGAGGGCACACTTTGGTCTACCATCTGTCATTGGGGAAGACGTGGAAGGAAAGCCACCAATTCAAGTAAAATTTGAAATTCCGTATTTCACTACTTCTGGAATTCAAGTGCGCTATTTGAAAATTATAGAAAAGAGCGGATATCAGGCACTACCATGGGTGCGGTATATCACGCAAAATGGAGATTACCAGCTGAGGACAAATTAAACGCAAGAAATTTGTGAAGGGAAAAGACATTTTTAACACGTTACGCCAATGTTAATCGTAGATATAAAAGTGAAAACTAGTCGCTTTGCTACGCTTGGTACGCTCCCGAACACATTTACAATTAAATCTATGGCAAGTTTCAGAAACGATCGTGATCCGTATAAAAATTGAGATTTTATAGAACGTAAAACTAGTGTTTGCGATATTGACTAATAATTTATCGTCATTGATCTTTATTCTACACAGTATAATTATATATTAGCATAATTTTAATTCCTTTTGCAGTTTTGACACTTTAACATTTTTTCCGTGTTCTTCATGTTGTGTATATAATTCTTTAGGAACACTTGCAGTAATTTCCTCTCATAGTACTATAAACTATGCAAATGCAAAGT
The DNA here is from genome assembly GCF_040668555.2 of Bombus flavifrons. Lineage (NCBI taxonomy): Eukaryota > Metazoa > Arthropoda > Insecta > Hymenoptera > Apidae > Bombus > Bombus flavifrons. Next base: position 13,516,069 of record NC_138450.1, read on the forward strand.
ACGTACTTAATTTACTAGTTGTAATACGTTTTGATCCTATGTTATAAATATGTATTCCAACGAAATTATCCAATGTAAAAAAGAAAAAGGAAAATTGTAAATATATAGAAAGTTATTGTATTTGAGTGTTTTCATGGAATTGTTAACGAATTAATAGGCGTTTTCCTGTATTAACATAATCTGTAATAGTATTATAGACTTATTATTGTATGTCAGTATGACAACGAATAATAATATTGTTTTTATTGTAATAATAATTTAAGATACACAGAAGATTTATTAAATTTTTAACAAAATCTATCTATGCTCTCTTTATTATCTCGAAAAATCCGTCTTTTATTGTTTTAAAAATAAACAGTTTTATGAGAAGCAAAATTTCAGTTCAAAAGTTTTTTCTATTATTTATTATCAAGTACATATTCGATATTTCATTTAAAACTGACCTGACTCGCTCGTCAATTTTACTTTCTCATAATCCAGAAAAAAAGAACATCACGTTCTAAAAGAAACGTTCTAATAAATAGATCCTCCTATTTACTCGCTTAATTCAACTTCGATAAAATCTACATTCGCAAGGTCTCGAATAAATCTGACTATCGAGTTAAACGGAAGTCGTTCGAAGTTAAAAGGCTGCCTACCTATGAGACTTCTATTCGTAAAAAGGCTATATTGCGAATTCGTTTGATAGCTTCGAAAGGAATCAAAGACGGTAGTATAGAAAAATCGCGAAAACATTACGCTTGATGTGGTTTTCCTTGGAAAATCTGTAAATATTCTACTGTGGACTACGTTGAATCGCGCGAACAGACGGTAGGACACGGAAACCCGATTAGAGCGAAACGCAGCGAGTCTTTTTTATTCGCGCGGCCGCGACACGGTCACGCTATGCAAATTTCGGTGGTGTGCACGCTGTGTAATAATTTTATGGAAATTGCTGATCCTGCAAGGAATTTCGAAACGCATCTCGCCAGAGTAATACGTGCACAAACGTATCGGAAGATGAAGAAAATAAAAAAAAAAGGTCATCGTGAACAACCAGACCGACCCGTTCTACATCTTAAAGGGATTCTTTATATTTATTTGGCAATTTTTAAGAATTCTTCTCTTAGCTTGGCTATCGTGACTAGAATGTTGAACAAGTTCTACAATGGTTTCGTTACGTGGTTTGTGTTATGTATTAGATACGTGCGAGGAACTGATAACGACTCTCCGTTATCGCGGGATAAAGTATTTTTGAATAATTTTACCGTGTATTACGTAGCTCTTTGTGTACATGAGAATTCTTATAGACTGGTTTTTCACCAGAAACTTGAATGTGAAGTTCACTTTTTGTCAACAACGCTACTAACGCAAAATATTAAACATTAAAATATCATTCTTTAATTGTAACATGGTATCAAAATCAGAAAATTAACAGAAACGTACTTGCTAGTGATGTTTCTCTTCTGTAATCTTCAATTGATATTTTCTTTTCCAAAGAACGAAAGCATCAAAATTTCTCGATTAATCTAATTATTTTACGTATCTTAACGTTATTTACGGCCTATGCTTTACGTGCTAAATATAATTCTCACTAGACAACGCAATAAATATTCTTGGGGTACGTCAGTTATTTCCCTTTTCTCCCTTTTCATCGCTTTGCATCTGCAATTTGTGTATCAATTCGCAACATCGGCTAGCACATCGAAGGATATTTACGACAACACGTTTATTCGAAATTTCCTCCTATGGTATGCGCGTTTATATAGTCACACATACATACATATTTATAATAGTACGAGCATGCACCTGTATTATATCGCAGTCTTCAGCCGGAGATGTGATCAATAAAGGTTAATGTATACTCCACGAGTTTTCCATGGGCAACTGCAATTTTCAGCTTATCGGTTCGCACGGTGATGCCTCGAAAGAGAAATCTATATATAAATTCTTTATTATATCACAAAGGAGGGTAATTTATAGTTGAGATCCGTTATCGTGGTGTTCGTGATACGGATGGATAGGTGGACCATCTTGCACAATTATTACCAATTAACGAGTTATTAGCGAAATTTTACAAGTCACAAGCTACGAATTACAACGAGTTTGTCGCAACTCAAGCATTTTTAAATTTTATATTCAGTCACGTTTCGTAACGTATAACACTTCTATTAGACGTTTTATTAATATTATAATTAATTACTCTTTAAAAAATGTATATTCAGTATCTTCTTGAAATCAAGTCGCTCGAACTCAAACAGCTTGGATTCAAGTAATTTGACTATTCTGAACGAGTCTTAAGGAATCTCCTACTCTCCTTGATTAAAATATCTTATCTACGATTGTCAAATTGAAGAAAACTTCAAAGGCGTTTTTAGCTGTCCGAAGAAAAAGAGTTTATTCTTTTTCTTTGGTTAAAAGGCAAAGAACATGGGAAACTATAAATATTCTAACATATCTTGACCAACGAAAAAATAGTAAATAGCAGGTTTTAACTAAGGGGGATAAAACATGTCGATATTTTCATTTGGAAGATGATATTACCTGCTTCGTACACGTTGTTCATATTGTGTATCTTGAAAAAGGGACGAGAGAAAGCATGCAAAGCCGGCGAGCCATCCGAAACCCATTAAGGATTGCAAATTATTGGAGCGAAATGATTCTTTCGTTTCTTTCCCTTAACCTTTTTTCGTTTCTTTTTTTGTTTCTTAAATGGAAGCGCGGCCTCGCGAAGGTATTTCGTGAAATTATTTTTCAATTGGAGGATTATTATTTCCTTTATCGTTAGAGCTACTAGACTTGTAATATATCTGTATATAATTAAATGTACCGTGTAGATATTAAGATAAATTACTATACGTATATATTCATAAAGTATTAGAAATACAAAATTAATCATCGTAATATTCTCCAAATAAAATTCATTAAACGAATACAGATATTATATATTATTGTAGTATCGGGGGAAAACCATGAGTAATTAAGAGGGTCTACTTGACCATGGGACATGTGCGGTCCAGATATACCAGAACCAGGGTATAAAAGGTAGCCGTTAGTGAGTTGAGGAGCTTTAGTGTTGCCATCGGGGCTTTAGTGTTGCCAGCGAACTTCAGCGTCGCCGGAGTTGTCGGGCTTTTAGTGTGTTGCCAGCGAGCTCCTATAGCGTTGCCAGCGTTGTGGAGGAGTGTCGTCAGCGTTGTCAAGGAGCGTAGTCGGCGTGGAAGAGAGTCATTGTGACGAGACGAGTTAGCGACGAATGATGACTGCGTGCATATAGATTGACGGAGCATCGTACTTGATTTTGTGTTGGCGTCAACGATATTGAAATAAATCATACCGTTACCAAACTAACTAACACTATATCTTATAATTTATCCTATATTATTCTCTATATTTATCTTTACTAAAAATACATTTACGTAAATACCGTATCTCCATCGCGTCTCTCAATTAAAATCACATCAACAGCACCAAAGGCCATCTATTATTTATTCAGAGATTTGGCCGATAAGAACAAGGAGCATCAAACAAATCCGAAATGTACGAGTGTAATCGTCAAGTACACGCAAGCAATCTCACATAAGCCACGATCAAACACTTAGGCCATATCATTATCAGCGTGAAAACGAAGGAGATCGATTCGAATTAAGAATCTGTAATCCCCCTTTGAGCGGTGACGCGTGCCACTCGTCGCTTGATCGATCTTACAGAGGAGATAGAGGTTGAGGCTCAATTTCATGGTTCCCCTTTCACCCTTAACGTTCCTTTAATAGAAAAAGCAAATTCACCGAGGAAATCAGACTGGAAAGTGGCGGTGAACGAGGTACGAGGTACGCGTGCAACCCCTTAGGGGATCGGTTGCACACGTCTCGTGGAGCATCGGCCTCTCGATCGGCCCCGGAATTGCCCTGGGATTCTACGGCAATTCTAGCGAGGCCGATTTAAAAGTTGCATCCGAGATCCTGTCGCGAGATCCATGGCAGACGTCTGGTCGTCTCCGCCGCAGGATATTAAAACTTCGCGGGGAAATATATAGCGGTTGTCAGGTCGACTGGATACGTCCGGGGACGAATAAAAATGCGACTTATAGTACAGGCTGGAGAATAAGAAAAAAAAAAAAAAAGAAGGACGGCCAAAGTTGCGTTTTTCTCGAGGGACTTGCGGCTACGACTGCGAAACTCGCCGGAAACGGAGATTTAGACGGTGTCGTTGTTGGGATTGAGGATGCTGCTACTCCGAGGACTCGATCGTGTAACGATACGAGAGATGTTTTATGTTAGTAAATGGAAATATTTGACGTCGCGATGGTTGACTCGAGAGGACTTATGGCGCTGTTTAGGGTGTACGTGATTTTGGAAAAAGTATATCGGATAATGGATTGGAAGAAAGTTCTTTTTAAATTTTGCGAATAGCCCATTGTTACAGAAACGAGAGTAAAAATGAAATTAAATTCGTTGGAAATCTGTTGAATTCTTCGCTCGGCCAGGTTCGTCGAGCGACCGGCTTTTTGATCTTAAAGTCTTTGTTGTAAGCGCTTCTCTGTATGAAAAGTAGAACGTCGAATCGAATTTATACATTTCTATATGCACGAGTAACGTAGAGCGAAAATTGTTTTGTCGTAAAACGAATTAGCACTGCAATTTGGACTTAATTTCAGCGGTTCCTGGGGAACGGCATCTCGCGATGTCGCTTAAATTCCGGGGGATCCATTGAATTACGGGAATATGAATCGCAAAACCCGTGGATAACTTCCGAGCTGTTTGGTGTACATTCACAGAAATACGTTCCGGAGGAGTTTGCCATTCGTAATTCAAGCCGAGTTTATGTACCTTGTGTACAAAGTGTTGGCGCGAAGTTACAGCGCTAGAAATACTCCGCTTTTGAATCCCGAAAGTCATCCGTTTCCATGGCGGAAGTGGATGCACGCTGCCTGGTCCCGGTGGTAAGTGACACGTGGCAGCGTCTCGCGAATCTAAGAGTGTCAAAACTTTGCCAGACATTGCTTGTTTATTCATTTCTGTATCCTTGGGTTACAAGCGAGATTTGACGAAGGTAGGTAGAAACGCTGCTCTCCTGGATTACGGGCTAAAAAATTCAAGGTAATTCAGATTTACCAAGATCCCGATGAAATTGAATAGAAAATCATGCTCTGAAACTTTCCTACTAAACGTCTCTTACGATGTTACAAATGGAAACTAATCAGGCAGCGTTTGAAAGTAACTTAAGTACAAAGTAGTCGGACAACGAAGGATCTTGAAAGAGAAACAAATGTCCAGGACACCTAAGGATTCCACGGATTCGGTTATGAAAATTTTCCCATTCCGCCTACACGTTTCTTTTCGTTTCCCAAACGCAAACAATATTTCACCAGCGTGTAAACTTTTTCTCTTAATAACACGAAGCCAACCTCCGCGCCTTTTCTCTCGCGCAGTTAAGCGCCTTAATATCCTGCTTTCCCGGTGCTTTGCACAAAATTCGACGTCATAACGCCACGCCATTTTAGAGTTCCTGATAGCGCGTTAAGACGGCCTCGGCAAAACAACCGGTGATTAATGGCGATGCGTCAGACTTCAATGCACCTCCGGTTTTCAAAACCTGTGAGTTCGCTCGTACCACTCTTCCTCTCTCTCTCTCTCTCTTTCTCTCTACCTCTCTTTCGCTTTTCCATCAAATTCAAAAAACACGAATTTCACAAGGAATTCACCGTTCTATCGAAAACCTGTTCAAAGGCTCGGGAAAGACTAGGTGAGCAGAAGGGTGGCGTTTTAAACGCGAAGCTAAGCCGCTTTCAGAGGAAGCTCGACGAACTGGGACAGTTGAGCGGTGGTTGAGCATGTATGAAAACGTCAGACAGCGCGTAAATTAAGTGACGTTCATTTCGCGGTTCTCGAGGGACACGCTTGCCACGGCCCCGTGATAAATAAAAGTATATGTACGTTTAAGTCTCAAATGTTGGCGTTGAAAACGAGGCTCTGGCTTGTTGCCGTTGCCCGTCGCGCCATGAAAGGAGTTTATATATGCGTGCTTGGGCGTATAAAATCGTAGAGGAACGGGCCGCGGTTTCCCTCACTGCGGAGATACTACCTTGAATTACGGGGATCCGGCCGAAAAAAATTCCCTTCCCTGTTGGCCGCGGTGGTTCGTGACTGTGGAGAGAATCGGGACAACCGCCTTAAAAGTGCTCGAAAAAACGCTACCCTTTTCCCCTCTATCCTCTGGCAAACCGGTCCAAAGAAACGAACTCCCTAATTTTCTGCCACTCGATTACAGCCGAGATCCGGCGGAAGTTGCAGTTTTTGTCGAATCCCTGTACTACCCTACGCCGTTTCCCGCGTCTAATTAACCTCGCGAATGTATCTCGTTTCAACTATAACGCAACTACGCTTTATCGCAATTTCTGTATTATATCTGGCGTGTCGCGTTTCTGCTTCGGACCTGTTTTTTCGGCTGACAACTTGTACGTTCTATTGGCGAAAGGTAGATTTTTACACGTTATGCTGTCAAAGGGTTGTTAAGCTTAGCTAAAGGCTGAGCCAAGCTGCAGTTTGAAAATTTTAATCTACTCCTTTCGAGGAAGTAGACGTTCTTTTTCAGCAATTCTCGAGGATAAAATTTCGTCTATATTTTCGCGCGTGACACGTTATGGAACGTTTCGAGATAGCGAGCTTATAAACGCGTTAGTATACGGCGCGACGATAGTCCCTGACAAAATACGATTTAGATACAAGCTTTTTGCCAAAAATGGCCAGGCAATTTCGTAGGATGGGAAAAGGAAGGGGATAGAATCACTCGCAATTTACCCTTTACCGTTGCAATCCTCCCCAGAGAGAGGACTGGCTGGGTAAAAATGTATGCGAACGACACGAAGAGATTCTCTAGCTCGTTATCGATCGATAGGACTCGGCAAGAGGCAGTGTACCGTGGTGGCTACGTAAAACCGAAGAAAAGCGAGTCGGTGGCCTAGCTTCGAAACGAGATTCCCGAATTACCCGGATTTCTCGGAAAAACCGGCATTTACTCGAGTCATTTGGGAAAAGGCGAGGCCGCAAATCGCGTGCCCCGCTGTGATTTATCCTCCAACGTTCTTTCGGAGGAAAAAGCGAAAAAAAGCCGAAAGTGGAAGAGAAAGAGAAAAAAGGGGAAAAGAGAAAGAAGAAGAAGAACGCGGGAGAAGAAGAAGAGAACTTCAGGCGGATGGGTGTTAAGCATCCACGATAGACGACCTCGTGTCTGTTCCACGGACTGACAAGAGTGACAAAACGCCACCCCTTCGGGAAGACCGCGGGATCCGTCACTGGCTCCCAGCCAATCGAGCTTCCTTGTTTTCGTCCCCCCGTGCTTGGAGCTTCGACATCTGATTGCAAATTACGTTCTCGGGGTTACGAGTTGTTTCCGCTGTTCCGCCATACCGGATCGATGCCTCTCGAAGGCGCTTCGTTTTTCTTCCTAAGCCCCTGGACCTCGTGAAATAATCTCCAACGTATCCGTCACGTTGGGATCGCTTAATTCGGGGATTCCTGCGAAGTCTGCCAGAGATTTCCTAGACTTTGCCTGTCTGCGCTGTTTTTAGCTATCGTGCAATCATTTGCGACTCGCAGAGCAATCGCGCGAGAAGTTACGCTCGGGTTTTGAACGTTGGGAGGGAGACTGTTAACGAGAGTTGGTGAATTGAAACTATGGTTGGTTCGTGTAAAGCGCTTTGGTAATTGTTGGTATAATTTAGTGACAATTGGAGATTACAATGGAGAATAAAGAGAAGTCAGGGGATTAAAGACAGAGATCGCGCGATAGGGTAGCAAGAACAGGCAGGAATTTCAAATATGTTTGTATAGGGGGTGTTTTACAAGTTTATGTACTGTTTGTAAGTTTATGTATTGTTGGCGGTGCATTATGCAGGCGAATAATACCCTTGTATAAGTATAACGTTATAGGTATTTGGCTGGCAAATATTTACCGCAATCCTCTTTGCCAAATTAAAAGGAAGCAGTAGAAAGACACAGTTGTTTCTGTTTATAAGAATCACGATGCTTGAGAACACGACTGATAAATTGCATAAAAATTTGTAAGATTTTCTGCGTAAGAAGGAAAAATGTTCTCTATCGCGAGCTTCTTTCTTAATTAAGAAATATACTATCGTCTTTGTCCGTAAGAAAATTCCATCTTACTTAGAAATGCAATCATAATATATTTAGTTTCTTCTAATTCCCTCTCGAGGGATAACCGACGGCTCGAAAATGTTTCGCGAGATCTGCACGGTACCTCGGAGTCGAAAAATGTGTTGCATTTCGGTCGGTGATTTGCGCGCGTCCATTTGCATTTTAACATTTCAATTTTGCCATGCAAATGACATTATGATCGCGAGGACGGCGTGTTCTTCTCTCCGTGGGCGTTATGGTGGCGATAAAAATCTGTCGGTACCTCACCACCCCCGTCTATTCTTCATTTCCCTTGGAAACCTTCTGAATCAGATAGCTTTCACGGCGGTTCTCATTAGTAAGAGAAACGCCAGCAAATATTTATAGATACCGTTCCGTGGCATTTACATTCGGCGAAGGGAAAGAAAACGTTGCACAATGACGCTTTGTGACGTTGCAACGGTACCACGAACTCCATTTCCACCCTTTCCACTCTTAATACGACCATCTTTCGCATTATTCGTCATCCCTTTTCGTTCTCTGTAACATCGCCAACCTTTCATTCGACTGTTACAACGATGCTTAAAGTCGTTCTCCATTCGGAGTTATTAAAATTCTGGAATATCAAACGCGAATGAATGACTTTTATTGTACAAGGTGGCTCAATAAAACGACGCCAAATTGGTACAGCGTATTCCGCAGATTATACAGAGGAAAATGATTTATTACAGAGTTAGAATAAATAAAATAATCATTGTCCATCGAATAAGATCGCGTGACGTTTTTTACTCTCATAGCTATGTGTAATTATTTCTCGATAATACGACACTCGACGTTGTTATTTATTTATCAACGTGTAATTACACTGATCCCTCAATCTGCGTGGCACTTGTGTTACGCGGTAGATTATAACGCAATTTACGAGGTAGTTTTTACGCGCGATCTTAATTTACGTGGTCACTCGCGTCAGTGTCGTATGAGATAAGAATAAAGGTATATTACGTTTCGCTAGTCATCGTATGTGTACATATTTTTTCTCTGGTACTGACAGACTTTATTTACGCGATTTTCATTCGCGTAAAACGAATCCACGTGGAACGGATACTCCGCGTAAATCGAGGGGCGGGTGTATACCGAAATACGAAATGCGTTTGGATTTAAAGCGTATTGAATCTTTCAAATCTCTCACTTCCCCTTATCGTACCGCGAAAATTTCATTAAATTGTCGTACTTTGATAGTTAATACCATACTCGACAAAGCACTTCAGGGTTTCAAGCACCTGAGCTTCAACTAGATCAACTCTCCAACTTAACGAACTTATCCTAACTTTCACAAAATATCAAGTGTCTGCGAGCCAGACTCAATTTGCCACTAACTAAACCACATTGAAACATTCATAAAATCTTGCAGTTCCTTTAACGTAAAAACGTCCATCTATTTATTTCCTTTATTAATCTATCTTAGCCTTTAGTCTTTCGTTATCCTGCAACTTTTAAACCACTAATGGATCACCTAAGAAGTTTAAATCGGGCAATCTTTAAATCTCGAAAATATTAAAGGAGAATCAGCAGAACAGTAGAATTTCAACGAATATTTCCATATTAAAGTACGCGTTTATATATATAGTTTAAGAGAAGCGAAGAAATTAAATACATAAGAAAATTTTCATTAATTCGCAAAATAAAAAAATATTGAAATTTCCAAGAAAGGCAGACGATTTTGTTCGTTCGTGGTAACCGTGAAAGGAAGAAGGGATGCTCATTACGTCAGCTCGTTTTGTCGTTGCAACGCGACCACGGACATTGGGAAATGCAAATAGAGAGCAGTTTGGAGACGTCGGAGGCTCTTCGACGTTAAACTCGAGAGTTAATGCATTCGAGTATCGCGGCGTATGCAAATACGTGGCAAAGAGGCCGCAGCAGCACAGCACACGGGCAACGTAGAGGCGCGGCGTCGATTGTCGACGTCGCGACGCGCGTTATGGAAATAAACGCGACGCCAGCCGGATACGATGATATTACGAATTAGATGGGCCGATAATAATTTCCGGCTGCGCGACGATGAATCGACAATGCTTTCGGGTATAATTAAAGTGCCGAAGAAACATAAACGTGTTTCCTTACCAAGTTTATCGGAATTTTGAATATTTTCCAAGAATACTCTATGAATTTTAAAACTCTTTCACGAGTCTGCGCAAGTAAAGAAGATTATTACTCGTATCTCTGTACAATTAATTTCAAATTACTAACAAAAGTAGCAAGAGATTCAGTATAGACGTTCAACTGAAAAATCTCAAATTTTTAATATGCATAAGAGTTTAAGGAGTGTAATATACATTCGTCGATTCAGCCCAACCTCTCAATCCCTTAACGCATATATTTTTCCTCGATATATTCGTGAAAATGATCAATATTTTTATAATAAAAAAGCTTATACTGCAAACGGATGTACCATATATTTTGTACAAAATATTTAGATATTTTAATATGTACATAAGATATCGTAGCTATCATACTAATAAAAGTCAACGACTAAAATAATCGGCTAAACTAAGAACAATTCATGTCCGTATATGTCATTAAGTGGTTGATAAAAATCAATATTGAGACGAAAAGTTAAAAATGGGATGTTCGAGCTACCAAACTGAATAATATAAAAGAAAAATATGTAAACTATGGATCCTGTTCATGTTGCAAAGTCTCGCGTCCCGAATCTAATAAAGGTTGCAATGTTGGAGGGATTCATTTATTTCCATTACCGTCACGGTCGATTAGTGGAAATTCCATCCAGGCCAGGTTAGTTATTACAGGAACGCTGTCAGATAATCGAACTTCAGATAAATGCTGCGGCGGCCTGCTATGTACGTACGGACGTACCACGTATATTTGCATGCGTGTAAACGTCGACAAATTACCTACGCTCGAATAATGTGTCGGTCCACGTTAAACATGGGAATTGCGGCGGGATCTAGCTTGCACTAAATTTGCTAATAACCATCAGTATTCTATGGACACTTCGATTTATTGGTTCACGCTTTGGTCTTTTTTCTCTCTCGTCGATAGGATGGCAGAGAACGGTGAAAAAGAGGTACAAAATAGTACGCCTCTGACCAACGTCGAAAATTGTTGACTGTTAGTTTTCGAACTGATTCGTCCGACGAGCGATTAACCGAGAGAATTTAAAATAAACCAACCAAAAAGCGAGAGATTTTGATTTTTCCTATGGAATCCTTTCTTATTTTGATTTCGTCGATATAAACGAAATATATAAAGTTCTAAATAAAGTATAATATAATATGTTGTTTTAAAGAGGAATTTATGGACTTACAATAATCATTTTAGGGAGGTAGATTATAAAGTTATAAATTTAAAGTGGAGATTATCAGAGATGGCATAAGTTGAAGTGGTTTAGGTCGATGCAGATTGAAACACTAAGTTATGACCATATTTCTATCCCAAACGATGGATATCTCTAACTCGCTCTGGTTAGTCATGTATTCAGGAATTTAATTAACTTATTAACAGGCAAAAGTTTTTATGATAAACTTAATTAAACTTTTATTTATTTAAACTTATTATTTAAACTTAAACTAAATTAAACTTTTTCTGATCGATGATTTCTGAAATTTTTCCAGTGAGGCTATTAAAGAATACAAAAAGTTGTGATTCTCTTCACCTAAAATTTTGCGCAACACCTTCCTTTTTTGACCTTATTTATCAAAAACACGATCATACTCTCGAGCTTTCATAAATAAACGTATATTTTCTTTGCCACACGAAGTTTTCTACAATTAACGGATTCGTGCGACTAATGAAATTCAACATGATGTTCGAAAATATCATATAAAAAGTTTGCCAAAATAACATACTAAATAATCCTTTGCTTCCTTAATTCCATCTATCAAGGAGTAATCACGTTGCCGTGTTTCCTCTTGGAAATTTCTGGGACGATGGGTCACGTGTAAAAGTTCTTGCGCTCGAAGTAAGGAGAAAAAAGGAGATCCTCCTTCGATCGACGTATCGTAACAGGTATCCGTGATCTCTGCTAAAGTTTCACGGGAGAAAATACGCCCCTTAAACGCGTTATCAGAGGCACTCGGAAGCAGTGGTAATTAAATAGAGTGACGTAGTTGGGACTTTGCACGAAGGTTGCAGCTTACCAAGACCGGGGGGTCGACGAACCGCGTTGCTTTCGTTGCACTTGAATGCATTAGCTCAGCTTAAAGTCGAGATGGCGACGACTACGTCTCATTGCATTTGCATTTACTGCAGTGCCCACACGCATTTGCATTTAGTTACGAATCATTGCGGGGGTGAGAGGGCGCGAGTACGCGCATGTCCTAGGCCACCCTCTTCCAGAGATCTTTGTCGCTTTCGACAAAACTTGGGAACACGTATATACTGTCACGTTCAACAAAGTCTGGCCTCCCTTTTAAAGTCAACCACTTTATTCTCGTACCCGTAAAATTTTGATTTACGGACCTCTGATTCGCCACGGAAAAACCAAGGGATTATGAAACTTGCGTGGAAGACTAAATGTAATGCATAGTAAAGAGCGTTGGGATTATCCTTTCTTGCTCTTGGGTGGTTGGGAAAGTTAGAAAGGAGTTAGTTTTTTTTTAGATAATATGGATGAACGCGAATGTTTGTATAAAAGAACTTTTTAAATGAATGTTTGTTTGTATTTCTGAGGATGGGCTCTATAAATTTGAAAGAAAATAATGTGAATGACACAATACGTAATAGATATATCTGTTTTGTTTATGCTTTTCTTTATTAAAGATACCTACTTTTTTGAAGTTAGATCATCAAACTAACCTCTTCTATATGATAATTATACGTATGTGCGGTACGTATGTTTGATCGAAATGATGAAGCGAAAAAGATTAATATATCCTAAAGCAGCTAAAAGCTGAATGCTAAAACAATGTCGTAGTCATTAAATGTCGGCAGTTAGAATTTTTCAAACTGATCTTTATAAATTTAAGACAAAATAATGTAAATGAAATGTCACAAAAATGCTCGTATTGCTCGAAGATATTTGTCTTTTAAAATTTGGTTATCAAACTAACCTCTTTCGGATAGTACATGCACATATATACGTATGTATAATGGAACTGATTAAGTGAGGAAAATGAATGTATGTACCTGGAAGAAACTAGGAGCTGAAGATTGTGAAAATCCACTGGCTATGTTATCGTCATTTTGTTGAAATATTGTAGGAGCGAGAGATGCTTCTTGTGATAACACACGAAACACAACTTTTGCTATTACATATTATTTTATATATTAAACCACGGTTTATACGCGTTTACACACAGTAAAAGGAGTTAGTATATGCAGGAAAACACTCTGATTCTTTATCAATTAGGAGAATTCAATCATAATTAATGCGTGATTTTCCGAAAAATACCACAAGTTTTGCAATCGACAGAACGAAGTACGCGGATTGGATATTACATGGCTACCACAGCGTCTTACGGAAATCGAAAGTTTCCGAAGATACCCGAAAGGAACAAAGCCGACTTAAATTTGCTAAAGTGACGCTAAAAGCGCGGGAAAGTTACGTCGGATTGCAAGGCAAGCACGGTTTGCTTTCCATAATTTGATCAAATTTTCCTTAGATTAAGTGTTACTTTTCATAAAAATTCGCGAGAAAGTAATAATTTAATCGAAATGTGATAGGAAGGATATAGTATGGTACGTGTAAATACAGTGTAAATGCAAGTATGAAACATATATGTGATGATCATAGTTTGTCGTTCGAGAAACTGTCACCAAAAACGTATACGGTTAAGTATGTATATCGAAGATTTGCTTTAATTAAATTTGATAAATCATGCATATCAGTATTGATATACTGACATGTTAAAAATAGTTTGAAGATAGATTCTTAAATATAAAACTAAGGTTACCCCAATTTGTTACAAATATACCGTTTTTCATCCGTTTATCAGACATTTCTGTTTCATTTTTGACAAGTATTATTAATTAATTCTATTAATTCTGTTAATTAATTCTATTAATTATTAATTAATTAATTAACATTACTTAACGTTTTACAGAACCCATAGAAATAATATAAAAGTGTTTGTAAAAAATAAAACTGTAAGAGGTTAATTTTTGTCAATCTAATCTTACAACTTAACTTTGTTTACTTTGCAAACACAATAGAGGTTACGTTTTAGAGTAGATTGGCTCACATTTCCTCCTTTGAAAAAGAGTAGGTAGTTTTTATATTTTATTGTCGATGATTTGCTTTCATTAATTCGCTATCCTTTCAGCAGAAACATTTTAATGGCTGCCACTCGTGTTGACGGAGAACGATTTTACGCCGCTTATTTTCAAGCGAGGAGAAAATTGTGTTATTAAGACGTCAACTTGAATCACCATCTTCGCTGCAATTTCGAGACATTCGAGGGAGCAACGGGGTTTAAAATATCAGGCGATATATATTTCACGGCAAGAATTCACATTCTCCGCATTTTTTTCGATCCTTGATTCTAATTAAACGCGAACGATAAAGAAAACGAAGAAACAGAAGAGGGGGAAAAATGGGAACAAGAAAAATATCACCGTTCTTCATTACAAGCAAACGAGGAAAAACGCGTGGCTTTAATTCTCGAGTTTTTATCGGAACTCGATGCTGTAAACTACATATACAGGGTGAATTGTAAAAAATGGAATATACAAGTACCTCATTTTTAAATTTACCATAGTTGAGAGTTATGAGAATAAAAAAATGTAGTTCTTCTGTAGATTCTAGATTTCAATTTTTAAGAAATAGCATAATATTTAAAATTTAATATGAATATCTAGAAATTTGGGAATTTAATAAACCAAGAACTGAAAATATGGAAAGCCTGGAAATTTTGAATATTCGATTACATTCAAAGTTTTTTTTATTGGTCATGACATTTGCGTTAGAAAGTATTGAATAACAATGCGATAAGCACCCTGTATATCCTTTAATAGACTCGACAAAGTACGCCAGTACGGAATAGATTGATGATTATTATAGAGAAAATAATATTCCCCGTTGCTCGTAATCCTGCTTTTGCAGCGAAATAGATACGAGAGAACGAACCCAAAGCGATCTCTATTCCGTGTAATTTCAATAACTCAAATATTAAATACGCTCCGCGAGTTCAGTCGTTCGATTCTCCCTATTTCTAGATATAGAATAAAATTTATTTTTAATATAGAACTCGTAATTTCATATATTTGATCAGGATTATACATATACGGTGGCCCACAAAAATATTTGAACACTTGTAGAAACTTTTTCTGAATATGTTTATTATATAAAATATTTTGCACGAGTTGTGACATGATATAACCATCATGGTCACTCACATTGAGAAGGTTTGAAACAAATTCGAAAATATACATAAAAGTTAAAGATATTTATTGTAAACGTACATTTAAAAAAAGTTACAAAATTATTAAATAGTCAATTACTCTACCATTATATTGTATCGCTAAGTAAATTTCAAAATGTTTTTTATGACACACATAATAAATTTATAAAAATTTTCTATAATAAATATTCAAGTTACTTTCGTGAGTCGCCGTATATGCTCGTATCTCGGTTATTTTTAATAATTTAGAAATAATTTTGAAGAGATGGTACTTTTTAATATCGGCGTATGATGCGACCGTACTCGTAAACGAGAGTTCCCCATTTCCAGTCCATGCAAATGCTTTCGAGGTGGCCTCGAATTCAGTACGACATTAATAACGTTTCACTTCGTTCAAAGAAAAGGATCCGAGATGTCACGTCGCCAATATCTGTCGTTCGATTTTTTAAATAACCAGTTTCCGAGAATGGAAACGGGGAAGAATCAAGATCTACCATTCACTGTATTCAATGATTTTCGCTTTGAACAATTTTTAATACCGCGTATCTATGTATAAGAGGAAAACACATGGAAATTTTTAATATTACGAAAGACTTCATTATCGCAGCAAGGCTTTTAGTTAAATCACTGATTTCCACGGGATATTGCTAGAAATTAATACAGAATATTGATTTCTTGGAATTATAAATTTTACGATAAATGTCTCTGGTCTATCTGGAACAAGACACGTACTAATAACGAGAGAGTTGGATAGAAGAAACTTGTTGTAAAATGTTGCAAAATGTTGCGAGAGATCATCGTTTTACTTCTTCGAATATTTTCAAAGAGATTTTGTCTTAGTAATTCCCCAAGGATTTATGTTTCTTTTACTCATTATAATCATTAAGCGTGATACAATTTGTTATAATTCGTTTGAAAATAATTTTTACGAAATACCATTTAAATCATCACGATATTAAATATTTTCATAATCCTTTAAGGTTTAAATTATATTAAGACGACTTATACGAGTAGTAACTTTCTTTTCTTGTCCATGGTAAATGAACAGAATTTTCCGTCTGGAAAAACGATGCCCTTTGACGTAAAAGACAGATTCAGCTTTGCATACTTCGACGTTAATCCGTTTTAATGCCACAGAAGATTCGTGATAACGAAGGCGTATCCGTTGCTTTTATCTTTACAGTAATAACTATAGTCTGTTTTATCTGTATGCCTGTTTCTAATCTGAAATTTTCATATCTTTTCAAGTCATTAGTAAGAAGCGTTTCTTTTGATGCTTTAGAGATTTTTATTATTATCGATTCTAGTTTTTCTTTGGATTACGTGATTACCTATACATGTACATGTATATCTTTGTAGGTATCTATATAGCTACAGTATCACATTTGACAGTGAAGTTATGAAAATTTTATGAAAAATCTACGGTTTGTGTCAGTAATTTCCAAGACTCTGAAATGACTGTATAATTACTTCTGTTTTTGTAAGTTACGTTTGAGGATATCATAATCTTTTTATACGTCAGATTGGGTAAGTTTCATGGAAATTAAAAGTACAAAAATTCCTGTGTTAAACGAATTAGCTGGCAGCCCTGTTTTGCTTTTTCTTGACTAACAGAGAAGGAAAGATGTAGAAGGTTAAAGATTTTAGTTTCGAGGCTGGTAAGATGGGGTAAATCTCATTAAAATCGCAGTACGAGTTTCACTCCTTTAACTCGGAACAAGAAGAAAAGACTGGCAACTCAAAAGTATCGTTAATGAACTTCGTCCGTAAGAGAAAAGCTTCATATCTCCATCCATCTCTGATACAGTTATAAGCGCATGTTTACAATATTTCGTCCAAGACTTGACAAATGAAAGTTGGGAAGAATAATTCGTAGTTTTATCGCAGTTTCATTCTCCAACTCGAATTCGAATTTTAATCGGATAGATTCGCTTTCTGATGTTTTATTCACTGCGCAAAATATGTTTTAAAGATACGGAGTATCCACAGGATAAGATCTAATAACTAGCTACTATTATAATTATTATATTTCTATGTATCTTTCAAAAATCTAATTATCATAAAATATTCTAGGAAAAATTGCACGAAATGTAATACTTCACACAAATATCAATTCTACAAGTTTTCTTTTATAGGAAACAAATTTCGTTGCTTTACAATCAACGAAAATAGAGAATGACGAAAACAAATAATTTTTTACCTTTCATCTTTGGTCGTAGTCGAAATCAGATCAGTATTAGCAGTATTACATTGAAAAATCGAATTCATTCGATATCAGAAACAACATTCACCCAATTCAGTAGCCTAAATATCACTGTCTTCTACAATGCCGTTCAGTTCTCTCCACGCGCTCCATTCGAAATCAATGCTCATATAAATTACCCTGTACTCATTATCTCCGCCTGCCTCTCGTTCCAATCCCTCGACGTATCCTTCTGAGAATGCATACGAGAATCTATTCGTTGGCACAAGCCAGGAGGATGGTGAAAGTGCTCCGAGTGTAACCGGGATCGGGCGGCATCTCATTTAGGTTGCCAAGCTTTCTACGAGAGCAGGTTGAACAAGATGAAGGAAGAGGGGTTGAACGTCGATTATACGAGGCGATGGTAGTTAAAGAGACACTGTGTTCCCAGTGTAAATGTAGCTAGACGTCTCAAAACTACTTACATACATCCCTCCGTATATCGGCCGTTCCTTTGTTGTTCTCGGTAAACATTGGCTTGTTTGACCGAAGGAAAAGTTGTGTCAATTCGGCGCGAGACCTGTCAATGATTTCGTGTCAAAGAATGGCAACACGAAACCCAGCCACTTCGATTTTCTTTTTATTTTCAACCAATCCCTCTCCCCTTTTTATACACTCCTTTCCTCTCTTTTTTTCCAAACCCACTCGTGTTCTGGACGAAAGGAGTGTATTCATTGTCCACTCGCGAACTCCTCGAGCTTTTGGGATCAGGAAAAAGGATTGCAGAGGGTGAGACAGGGGTTGGAGATTGATTGTGAGACTGCCAGACGCAGACTAGCTTCGCTTTCTCCGGCTTTTCTTCTCGTTGCTGTTCGAGGTTTGATGAATTTACGATAACGTTTATGTCCAGCCTGTTCGCTTTCCTTATGTCATCTACTGATTGAATTTGTTTTGTGTTTTGTATTGTTCGCGTGCGTGCAATGTCGTTGGGGTGCTCGACCGATAGATAAACAGAGATTCGGTCATGAGGGAATCACGCGAGAACGTGTTTAGGTCGCGTGTGTAACGTTCGAACGCAACAAGTAATATCCGATGTTATAAATTTGTATAGCGATACTTGACATTGTATATTTCCATATCAAGAATTCTGTTATTACGTTAAACTGTCAATAATCGTAAAAGATATTAATAATTTAATATTAGGATAAGATACGATCAATTTGGAGTATGAAGAAATTTTTAATTTTCATTTTACGTACATATGTATTAATCATTGATCACTTAAATAAATTTCCTATAAAATTTGAAACTTATTTATGATACAAAACAATATTCATGCTATTAATAATTTTACTAAGAATATTAATAGTAGTAGTATATTTTATTAGTTGCCGGCATTACAAAAAGGCTCACGATCTTCCGTGTATTTCCAATTGCAAAATTCTCACATGCCGCCTTATTAAGTTACTTAATTCTGCTTATGAAAATTACGTAATTTTAAACGTCACACTAATATATGTTAAGGATATTAATAATTCTGTATAAGAAATGTACCTAATCAATCGCAGTGTTCAATATTATTTTTACATATTAATCAATAGAGAAATATTTTTTAATTTATTTAAACGAATGTCTCTTTAAATTTGAAATTCGTTTAATATACAAGACAATATTTTCTCGTGAAACAGATATTTACAAAAAATATAAAGTAAAACTCACCGTGTCGTTGATTGTACGAAGACGTAACATATACACTGGTACACTGATATATTAATGATACACTAATTATACCATATTGCGTTTTAATTAATAAAACGAAATAAATTCACTGAATGAAATACTAAAAAAAAAGACATGGAAGAATTATACGACGAGGCACCAAAGTCGAACGCAAAAACAAGACTGAGCGAGAAGTCCCGGGCGGGCGACGCGATATTAGAATTCTTATCCGAAAGGGACGATAGTAGGGCGATCGGGGTGGGGCTACACGGCGGGAAATTCACAGACCCGAGATTCTCGGAGCGTAAACAGAGGATTTCTGGTTTCCAATTCTGGAACAACGCCTGGTGAATTGTTCAGGATGTTTACCATTTTACAGTGCCACTTTCGAGCCGGATTGTAACGTGTAATTCAAGGAATTTCTTCGAGAATGAATGTTAGAAATGAATCAGGATGAGTATAGTCGTCTCGTGCGTCGTAATGCATAGCTACGATTCGAGTTGGATTTTAATGAAAATCCAATGATCCGACAGAAAATGTGAGTGTTGCTGCGAGGTAAGAACTAGAACGATATGCCGTCATAGGGATTGCGAAAATTTTCTTTTATCTATATATAGCTATTATTATGCTATTATGCATAATTGTAATGATTTTGAAGAGTAAAATCATTGCATTTTGATTTATTAAAATAGATCTTGTCGAAAATAAACAAGCGTCCGGGTATTAATTAAAAAGAAAATAAAGGACGATTTTGTTTAATATGCCATACGAATCGACAAGATTCAAATAACGAGTTAATTCATTTTTCGCATTGAAGAACTGAAACAGGATAAATATATCGATTCCCTCTGAGAGTTCTCGCACATTGATCGAACAAAGTGGAAACAGAGGAGGGAAGGAACTGGAAAATGAATAACGGAACGGCAATTAATTATCTTAATTGTTATCGTACTCAATGACAACTTGACAATCGACGGGTAATGGATATCGTTGATAATTTCATAAATATAAAATGTAGTAATTAATTGCATCGACAGAAGGAAAAGGGTGAAAAATGTTAATGGAAAGATAATTTTGAATTCTGAATCTTTTCGATCCCATTGGTTTAAATAATTATGTTTTCAATGAATCAATTAGCGATTACGACAAAGTTGAGAAAAATATTATGTACCATTTGTACCATGGTACTTGTACCATTTTACAATGTATACGGTACATTTGTTCGCGAAGCTATTTGAAACTTGTAGAAACCTGTGACGAATATATCATTATGCGTTGTATAAAACGTTTTGAAATTTCATTAGTTCTGTATACGAATATCGTGATTGTATTGATAAAATTTGAAATGAGTCTGAAAATGTATAGGGAAGTTGCGAGATATTCGTTGCAAACATAAACTTGGTAAATATCGTCAAAGTATTTTGTCAATTATTCACAGTCAATTATTCGTTATATTAGAAAGCCACGATACGAATATGTATTGTAGTGTGATTACTAATTATACGTTTATGTTGTATACCAATTTCTATTAATAATTGTCTGTGCTTTTTTCTTTAAGTTTTTCTTTAGCTAACTTTACCGAGGTACTGTATATGCAAATATTCTTTTCGTTACCATTTTTATTTAACAAGCAAGATTTTTCATTGTGGTATGTGTACAAGTACAAAATTGTATTCTTCTCGGAGACAGAACGTGTGAGTTATTC
This sequence comes from Bombus flavifrons, assembly GCF_040668555.2. Classification (NCBI taxonomy): domain Eukaryota; kingdom Metazoa; phylum Arthropoda; class Insecta; order Hymenoptera; family Apidae; genus Bombus; species Bombus flavifrons. The sequence continues at coordinate 13,537,150 of NC_138450.1, forward strand.
AAGCACGTATATTTCGATCTAGCTATGCCACGAAAGTAAAAGGTTCATATTTTCAACTTTGCTATCGCATTTCTGCCATTTGTACATACGCTCTTCTCCTCTTCTATAGTTCGCGTCTTTATACGTTCAATATGCATGCGGTGCGATATGTATCCCGCTGAGCTTTTCTCCTTTCCGATTATTAAATATTAATATACCATACGCTATATATATCTTGGATCTTTTCGATCCACACGCTGCCTTGTATCCTTCTATCAGACGTACAAGCATAAAGAAAATCCTCTAGCATATCCTCGTATTTTCCCTCAGTACTTTCGTCTCGGTTTTTTCCTTACCATTGTGAAATACTGAAATACGAATCCTTGGTTGGAATTCGTTTTTTCTTTTCTCCTCGTCAAAAGAAGGTTTGCTTTGGAGGTGTAGAAAAAAAGAAAAAAACTATGGAATTTTATCCATTTCGTAATGGTCGAATTAAGAAGCGCAAAACTCCAAATCTTCTTTCTCTTATCTCACAAGTATTCGTAAGTTTCCTAAATTAATTTAAGATTTTCTATCGAATATCTCCTAAAGCTTATTTATCCGTAAAAGAACTCGTAAAAATGTAGCAGATTGAAAAAGGGAATGTGGATGATCCGTGTCTTCACTGTGCAGTACAATCGATGAATTTACGGTGACACTCTGAGAAATTTTAAGAGATCCTTACGAACGATCTTAAACGTCGACATTTCCGAGTGAAGTAAGGAGAGATCCTCCTTATCTTGATTCACCGCAGAACAGTTTGATTCGAGATTGGACCAAGGTATTTCCAATTTTCCCGCGTGGATCGATCGATGCCGCTTTTTACCCCATTCCCACCAATTTAGACTCTTCTTCTCGTCGCATCAGCAAATTAGATTACACCAACGGCTCTTTCCGTTTTCTTTTTTCCCTCGGTTTACTTCATTTACTCCGAGCTTCGATAACTAATAAAGCTGCTGTAACAAGTAATTCAACGTGCTTGTAATTTTCTCTTGAACGACAATTTCGGGGAGGAAAAAATCAATAAAGAATTATAGCAAGAATTTTGGTAAAATGTATTTGCTAGTACATCTCTTACGTACGAATCTTTTTATCGGTTATCATCCAAATTGGAAGAATGTAAACTGTGTGTGAGTAGTCTTATTTCATTTACGTATCCCAGAAATGACCGAAAATAGAAAAATTATATAGATAGAAGTATCTTATATTTCGAAATTGAAAATGTATCAGTATAAAGAGATTTAAGAAATTCTGCTGTTATATTCTTCATTAACTCCGTAGGCAAGCAGATATACATTTACATAATCCGTAGATAAACTGATTCGTTCACGACCCAAGCTTAAGTATTCAATTGTCTTAGACTTTAAAAAAGTTTGAAAAAATTCTTAAATACTTTCCAAAGCCTTTATCATGTTATACAATTCTTCATTGACTTAATAGCGTAAAATTCTTTTCAAAGAAATTCGAGGGTCGTCAACGATTTCAATTTGTCAAAGAAGGGGTTAACAAACCACAAATTAAGGAAAGATAAAATAAAGCATCTTATCCTTAATAATTTCATTTCAAACAATTTTCTTTTCGAGACATTTTTTATACAATATTTCTTGGAATATTTACAAATGAAAGTTTGAGAATAGTTTGAGAGCCACTGTTGCATCGGTAGAGACCGAAAATGCTGAAGGTGCTTTATTCCCGAAAGACCTTCCATATTTCTTGCGGCGAATGGCATTTGAGGCCGTACAAAGTTATCGTTCAGACCGGAATAAGAGCCAATAGTCTGTAACAGGTAATATTACAGACGTAATTTCCTATCCGCGTTCTCCTCGGCAAACTAACGGGAAATCCGTCCCCGGGATGGGAAAGGGAATTTTCAAGGAGATGAGGAGATAACGCAAATTTACTGTCCGCTTGTTTTCGATTCTCTTAGCCGGTCTATGCTTACGGGACTTAACTTTGTTTTAATAAACGCGACCGAGTTTCGTTGCGGGGCCCTCGCTGGTTTATCAAGCAGGAAGAATAATCCTTCATTTACGGAGGTATTCAGCCACGCCCCTTTTCTCTTGGCTTTTATGCCTTTAACTGAATAGTGGAGAAACACTCACCGCTTTATGAAGTAACGTTAAACCTTCTTTCGGAACTTTCCTTATCGTATCCCTATTGTGAAACCTGTATTCGTTATCGGTAATCCGATTACGTGGTTTTTTCGTATTCTCTTTCTGATTGTCGTTATCATTGACGCTGAAAGCGAAAAACGAGATAAGTCGAAACGCGCGATATAATATGAGAAAATGCGAGGATTTTTAATCCTTGTTATTTGCCGAGAAACTCGAAATCAACATTGTCAGAGTAGAGAGATTTGTAGAGATTGTAGACTTTCTCGAAAAATTCTATGGTAACCTGTTGCTCGCGTAGATCATACGCGTTTTGTTTCACGCCTCGAACGAAATGAAAACGGCAGCTACGCCGTTGCAGTGTAGGTTAAGTATAAAGTACTTCGATTTATTATTAGGCATCGAGCAATAAAACTGTAGAAACTTTAGAAATCGGATAATACGAAAATCAGCTTGCTTTCCCTTCGACCGATCGAACCTCGTTTAATACGAATTTTGATAAAACGTCTATTGTAATTAAATGGCGCGAACCGAATCGGCACTCATCGAGATTGTTTTGCGTAAGAATTTCTACGAGGACGAAACAAATAGTTTCTGATACATTTTCGCCTTCGCGATTATAGATATAATCAGAGAAGGCGCCGGTAGAATGGTACGGGATAAGTCAGCCGCGGGCGCAAACTACAACAACTGTTAACTGCATCGACTGTAAACTTTGCCGGTAGTAAAACGCATAAATAATGGAAACTTGGTGCTGTGCAGAGATAATAGAGAACGGGCTAAATGTGTTTCCACGTAGCCGGTGACAATAGATAACTGTACAGTAGAAATGTATAGCATAAGTCAGACACATGCAGCCGCCTTGAAGCGGTACAAACTACTTCAACCATTAGCTATACTACTTGTGACGGATATCTGTATTTTATCCTTAACGATGCTGTTTTGGTAATTGTAGACACCAGTAAATATCGAATTTTTCTTTTCTTCCATTCTATGTGAACGTGCTTCGACATAATTTAGTCGTATCTTTAGATTAATCCATCAATTCTCGTAATATATTGTAGTATCGTGGACGAAAGGCCTGAGACATATCTGGCGAATTATAAGCAATGTCGCGAGAAAGCCGATGTCGACAGGCCCAACAATGTATCGTCGATTCTTCAAACGAATAGTTTCGCGGAAAAGGCCTGCGTGACCCTGGCCACGAGCGGTTGCGGAACACGTGCGTAGTGAGGCTAACATAAAGGACAAAGGGATGCTAAGGGAGAAAGACGAATTAACAGCCAGTGTTGGTTGAGAAGTCAAAGAGTGTTGTTGAGATATGTATAATTTTCTGTGCTGGACTGGGTTAAATGCGTAGTAGAGATGATTGTATGTGAGTATCAGTGTGTGGAAGTATGTGTGTGTACGCAGCGTCTCGAAAACAAAGAAATGTAAACTGTTCAGTCGGTTAAGAGTCGGGTATGGAAGAAAGTGCTGAGACGCGTGCAAGTATGTATCGATGAATATATAAGGAATCGTCCATGAAATAAATATATTACTATTTTAATATTAATCCTCAGTATAAATTTAGTGTTCCTATAACATTATTTTGGCTTCGAAGATCCACAATTCTCAACAAGTGTAAATCGAGAGGTCAGAGAGTGCGAATTGCGTTGTCAAGAGAGTGTTGCCAGCGTTGTCGAGAGAGCGTGGTCCCCGTGATAGAGAGCGTTGGATCCGTGGTGACGAGAGTTGCAAATTAACTATCTAGTTGTCTTAATTATAATACGTTATTGTGATTAGTTCCACCGTTTAAGTTTAATTTTAATTTAAGTTTAATCCATTTATTGTAAATAAACTAATTGTAGTAAAGATCCTACAATATGCTTGAAACTATTCTGCGGTAAGTGGTGAAACACTTGAGTCAGCCACTTTATCGTCAATCGCGTAAAACAAGCATCTTGAAAACGAGAGAATAATGTTAAATCCAACGTAGATTCTTTCTTAAACGATGAACAGAATGCTCGAGAAACGATCCATCGTAGTTGTGTCTGAAGTATCGGGGACGCAATTTTCCATGGTGGTCGAAGGCTAGGCTTCGGCGAAACCAAGTAAAATCGTGAAGTAGGACAGATTGAGAGGCAACGAGGGGGACCGAGAGAAATTTACTGCTCGACTCATTTCGCTCTCTCGGAATAAATGGACACTTGTCTGGGAACGATGTAAGCTTGCGGGAAAAGACAAGGCTTCGGTTGTTTATCACCAGAGACAAACGCAGCGATTAAGGCAGAAATAAACGCTTCACTTACCGGCGTCGCGCACGATTCATAAAGCTCTCTAAGTGTCCATCCCCTAGACATGCCAGGCACGAGATCCGTGGATTTCCCTTCGCTACCGACAGTGTCCTGCACCGACTCTGCTACGTGCCACGACGTGGAATTAAATGTCCTTTCACTATCTACTCGACACGGCTCTCGGCGTGAAGCATGTCGACGCTGCAACAAAATGAAACGGTCCCGTTATTCTTGGCAAACCGGCATGGGGATTGGCCGAATCGTTGCGCAACCATTTGCGTTCAGCAAAAGAGGACCGACTGCGATTTGATCGTGTCAGAGATCGTTACGAATTTAGCAACATAAATTATAATAAATAGTAGCAATGGGATAAATAATAGCAACATATTTAGAAACATAAATTATTTCTAAGGAAATTGCTATATTTTTGTTTATCTATGTTGAATTCAATCATCTCCTATAATGTTCAATAATAAATGCAATCGTGTGTAAATACTTTTTGGAAGCTATTGCAAAAGATGTATAGAATGTATTATTTAAAATATGCAAAACGAACGAGCACGAAGATTTCATTTTCAATGTTTGATGTTTGATTTTACAACTGAAACTTTCGTCTTTAAAGCGGAATATTCCTACTTACTTGAACTTACAACAACAGTTTCGGAGATCAAAAGAAATTTAGAGACTAAAATTTTATTTTTTTATTTAATTAAAAGCTATATTCGCGAGCATTTCTTTGGAGAGATGACGTGGCAATAAATTAAGCTGTTTTGCATCTAAGGAGCAGATATTTCGTGGCGCAATGTCGTTCATGCGATGTGTTGGATGAGATATCTTGCTACGTAGCGTTGTTCATGTGGAGTTATGGACGAGACATCTCGCGTGTCTTTTCATTAAGGTGCGAGATATCTCAGCCATAAATTCAGATAAAAATCTGTTCGTGAGACATGTCATCTACGGGCACGCTAAACGGAAGACATTCTGTATCTTGAAACACACAATTTTTTTAAATATTTTTACACGAAAGAATATTCATACTGAAAAACACAAATATATTCATAGATTCAAGGGAAAATATAGTTCGTGAAATATTTCACGAAATGAGTTTTTATGTATGTCATGATGTATATATAACACATATATACATATATGAACAGGATGAATTTATGTTATGAAAATTAGACATACACGTAAAATATCTCTTTTAAAGCTTTCTATGAACGAAACTCTCTCGTGAAAAATCTCATTTGCAATTGTAAAAGAATGAGAAACTTCGCGAGTCTTGTAGTGAATTTTAATAAAAAAAAGTTATCAAATTTTAAAGTTTAATATTTGGAAATAAGTGGTATTTCGGTTTAACGTGAATTTAAGATGTAAGAGAATACTACGACTTGTCAATATTTCTTGTTCCCTCGTATTTTCCGTAGCCAGTAGAGCTTGTTCTTTTAATCTAGACTTTGATCGAAGAGTATTAGGAGCTTCTTTCAGTCTGAGAAGTAATGTTTCGCGCGATTCCTTGAGCCAGTCTCATCAGTTACACCTAAAGACACTGCAGATTTAATCCGAGTATTATGTGTCAGGCATCGTAAGAGTGTTGCCTCGAGAGAAAAGTTACACTTCTCCTTCGTTGTGTACTTAATCAATATTGATGTTGGATCAAGCCACAATTCATTCGGCGCATTCCTACCCGGCCCTGTATCGGGCCAAGTGACATGTTAAGCTTGCTTTACGACATCGAATAAAAGCATCGAAGTAACGTTGACGACGCAAGTGCAAACGAAGCCAGTGATCAACGATGCTTTCCTCAATCACCAGACGAAAGCATTTCAGAGAATTATTCTTACTCGACTTTCGATATTTCTTTTCAGCCTCTCTTTAATCATATAAAATTCGTTATTTCTTCTGCTCTTGTAAGAAATTTCATGCAATTCAGAAAATTTAACGTTATCTTCCTAATTTCCCCTTTCCAAAGATTTTTGCTACTCGAGATTGTATGATAAATATGTAGATATATATGCGTTCAGATTCCGTTTATATATTAGATTGTCGGAAAAGTTTCTTTCGTTTCATAAGGTGATAATAGATGAACAATAATTTCTGTTTTATATTATTTTATTGAATTAGGTATGATCCATTTCGTTATATCTCTATTATTATGTTCCTACATAATTCAATGAACTAACATAAAACAAAAAACATTGTGCGTCTATTATTTCCTTATAAAACGAAAGAAACATTTCGGACAACCTAATATGAATAAATTACAGTTATATACTGTTGGGGAGCAATTGCACTTTCTCTCTTAAACGTAAAAATTAAAGAAATTTCATTCGCCTCTTACGTAGAATCCACAGCTGATCAAAGATTTTTATATTATTCGGTACAAGTATATTTCTCGGTGCAAATATTTCCTACATAGCGAGTGCACAGCGAGTATAATCAAAGTACAGTTCGTTTATTAGCAAGAATTTGAAGCGGAGTGGAGGTATTATTTTAAAATTCGCATCAGACAGAACAAACGCGAGGGTGTATGTGTGAAATCTGCTCGTAACAGTATCGGAGAATCATTTTCCAACATGAGACCAGTGTGTTCGCCATGGACGAGCCATTTCGGCTAAATAAAAGGTACGATTATTGGTATATCTTTGTCGTGAAAGTAGTCGTTGTCGCGATTCATTCACCGTGGCTAGAAAGCGTATATAAAAATACTTCTTGAGTGTGTATCGGCCGTTATGGCTCGGCAATCTAGATTTCTATGCACATCGCGACACACTGACAATTCTATTACACGTTCGCCAACCAATTATCATATCGATTTCGAATCTGATTACGTTCGAACGCCTATTTCCTTGCAGTGTGTATAATCGCCGAGTAATCGATTTAATTATACAATTCTCGTGTCTACCTCGTCCTGGATCAACTGATTAACGACTCAAGTATCGCCAATATGCATTCCGATGTTAGTTTCGAGGCAAGACCGTCGTCGAGACTGTATATACTAAATTATAGAGTCGCTCGAGTATTATGATTAGTTATAGATTATACGATTAGCTAAGTAGGGGAGATGGGAATTAGATATTACAGGCGAGGATTAATTAGTTACGAAATCAGGAAGTTTGGGATGTTGTTGCCTAGAATTTTGAATTATTTATGTAAATTTTCGTGTCTCAAAGTGCATATTTAGAATTTATTATTTTTATTGGTATCTTATCAATTACGAAATGACGAAATCAACAAGTTCGCAGAATCGCACTTACAGATCATGTTCGTAGTATTTTAAATTTTCCATATAAATTTCGATGTTTCGTGATAGAAATCTGTTATCTCACACGATAGAGTCGCAGCTGTTTCACAAATCGTAGAGTATTGTACAGTGGTATTTTTACGGAGTTACGTGATTTTTCGAAAAGAATAACAAGAAAAAGAGGTAAAGTGAAAGAGGATATATAAATTCAGTGAACGCTCAAACAGTGAAGTAAAATATCAGATAAGCCCACAGCCGTTAAAAGGACACGGAAGTGACAGGAATAGTACGGAGGAGGTGGGGTGGCACTTCATCGATCGGGAAAATCGATCAAGAGAACGTCCATTCGTTTGCCCGATAAAAACTTTCTCAACGACTCTCTCCAGTCCTACCTTCTACTTCACATCTTTCCCTCTCCCCTTTGTTCTACTACAATATCTTTTATACCACGACCTCGTTTTCTCGAAGGGTTCGTAGAACCCGTGACTGAAACCGAGGCCAGGGCAAGGGGGGACATTTGAAACATTAAATTCTAAATGAAAAGGCATCTCGAGCAGGACTTCGGAATTTCAGGTCGCAACGATAGAGAGAAAGAGAGGGAGAGAATAAAAGGAAAAGGGAGAAATGGCATGGGGAAAAGAATGGCGTAAAACTGAAGCTGTAAAACGTGGCCAGAATCTTTCACGGTAGATTCAACGGAGTCTTCCTTCGCGTCAAGGCTTACGCGAAAGCAAAGATATTCGAGAATGCTCGGAACAACTTCCACTTTTACATAACGTTTCATCCGAACGAAGGTGAAAACTCAAGGTACTTGGTCAAAAATATGTTTGCCTGGTGACGCGGAGAGCCTGCTCAGTTACCTAAGGTTCGATGTCTTCGAATTCTTTCTTGAATTTTGGACAGAGTAATCAAACTTGTTGTATATTATGAGACGCCATCTGTATTTAATATAATAACGAAAAAATGAGAAAATATCCTGTGCTTTAAGTCTAACAAACGAAGCTTCGAAGCTCGACAGAGGTCGTGAAAGTCGTATTCTTCACACTCGAGGTCGTTCGAGAATCGTACAATGATCATCTTGTCATTCGGTCGGATCACGTAGGTGATCGAAGTCACGTCTCTGTTACTTAAGGTCACTTGGTGGTTGTGGTTGGTCATTAACGTAGTATCATGGATAGATAAGGACGTTTGAGATCGACACCGTGACAATAGCTATCGAAGATGAATGGATCCTTGGGTTTAGATATTAATCGACGATCGACCGTCGAGTGTTTCGTTTGTTTCGTATTTGTTTGATATTAGGTGATATGATATCATTACGTGATATCATATCGGTTCCCTTCGACTGAAACGAGTACGTTTTGCCTTTATTTCGTAATTAGAATACACGTTGTTAACACGTTGACTGCCACGCGTGTTTTCAAAGAAATCTCCGTCAGGCCACGCGTACACCAGTACCAAGCGTTCTCTGCTAGGTGCTCCCATCGATATTTTAGTAACGCGAATCGCTCAAGCGGTGGTCTCAAGAACGATCTTTCGTTTCGTTTGTTCGCAACGTTAAAACCACTAGCTGTTGTCGAATATAACGAAAGAAAGCGTGGTATAGATTATTCCGACCAAATGGTTTCTTATGCCACCACAATTAGAAAAGGAATCAAATGGTACAGAAAACTTGGCATTCGATTCTTTCTGGGAATTTCCGTTGTAAACGCTTTGACGGTTTACGAAATTGCAACAGGAAAAAATATAAATATTAGAATATTTAGACAATTATTAGTTGCAAAATTATTAGGGTTGTCTAAAAATACAAAAAAATCCTTGTCTCCGACGGAGTCAGCATAATATCGCCGTTCGGAAAAACGATTCCGGAAGAAGCATTAGACGCGCGTGCAAACTATGTTGTGCAAATAAAAGACGTCGAATGGACCGAACAAAGGCACAAAAGAATTTGAAGAAAACAACAACTTATTGTCCAAATTGTCCCGACCAACCTCAACTATGTATAGAATGCTTTAAAGTTTTACATTCTAAATAATTTTTTTAATAAACCATTTTCGTATTTTTATTTTATAACAATTCAACTATTATTACAACTAATTATTAATTAACAATTTATTATTATGGAATATCTTTTCAAATACCTACGACGATCCTTCGCAAGTAGTCAAATAAGCGACACCCGAATATGGGTTACGTGGCCTGACCAGAAACTTTGCTGGCACCCGGATACGGGTGTCGTGGCGGTCAACGTGTTAAACACGAGAAAGGACACGTTCGAATGATACTGTAAGTTCGATTGAATTCATCGTCGAATCAGCTCATGTTCCAGAATCGCCACAAGTTAATCATTTTCGTTGCCTTTTTATCTCATACTTCGTGTTACCTGTTCCCCACGAGGAATAGTAGTGGAAATCAGTCATCTTTTCCGGCCACGCCACTGGGGAGGAGAACGAAAGCGGTTGGAGGCAGCGATCGGGGGAAACCGATGATAGAAGTGGACCGAGAGTTCGTCCGGGCACGTAAGACGATAAATCATGCGGTTACAACACGTCCATGTGAATGCGCACATGCATGAATTACACCTGCGGTTATGCGTATGAATGTGTATGTCGTTCACGAAAATGTAGTTAGTATCCGTGTGAAACTGTATCCGTATACAGGGCGTTTCTAAACTGATAACAGAACTTTCGTTACGAATTTCATTCACTTCTACGAATGCATTTGGAAGATCGAGAGACAGAAAGATTATTCGTATCCTTTGTAGCTATATTTCTTTCATATTTCCATCAACGGAAGCAGGTTTCAGTTGAAAGAAAAATTTGATTTCCGCGTTCGCATGGTAAATCGTTTCAATCTCTTTGAAGTAAAATTCTTCATTTGCTAGAATTGCTTCCGTAACAATGCAGCCTGTTTGTGCATACAAATATTGGTAACGCATATTCAAGTGTTCGTAGCTATATCGTTGCTGCTGCGCGTGTTTGCACGCGCAAGTATAAGTAGATGCATACGTTTACTCTCTATATATTTGGTTACGTTCACGCGCACGCACCAAATTGCGTACATACTGTCTTTCACATACTACGCATACGTATAAACGCAGAGTATGTAGAATTAAATAAAAATTGCGGCCGAAAAAGCAGTTGTACTTTCGAGTATTCGTGTGTTTTCTCGGATCAACTTTATCGGTGGATTCTCTCAAGTCTTAATTAACCTTCAGAGTCGTTCAATTATCGATACGAAAATTATTTTACTTTTTATTTTGCTTTCGAAGCACTTATCGTGAAACTTTCATCTCCGAAGATATTTTTAAGCGAAAAGTATTACGAAAATTATTATAGATTTTCTGAAATTACAGTTACTCATCGAGTTATCGATATAAAAGTGATCTTAAATTTTTATTGCATATTTTATTTAAGCTTGTATACTGGAATTTCTGTTTCTGTAAATGTTTCTAACGAATGAAAAATATTGCTAAATTAATAGTAAGCAGTTCTAGATAGTATTATTTATTTATTTATTTATTATTGCTTAGTCCGTGCCTTTCGGCTTTGGACGAACTTTCGGTTTTACATCTCTTATGTCTATTTCTCTTCTTATGTGTCTACCTCCCCTCTTTTCCACTCTATTCTATTGCACTACCTTACTTATTCTACCTCTAAAAACTAAAAATTAGGAACTATAAATTAGCAACTAATGACTAAAAACTGTCAGTTCTAGATAGTATATTTTACGATTATAAATGAATAAATTTACTATAGATAATAGATAACACAGTATACATTGAATTATACGCACTAAATAATAAATCGAATGACCTCTGATGACCTATTTCGCTGTCTTAAATCAAATAGTAGATGTAACTGCTGTCAGTCGCATTGCACGGTTGGTACACCGTAAAATTGTATTGTACAGCTCGACGCGCGTACGTCGAACAACGTCGCGCAGCAGATTTTTCTCGCGCGTAACTTTCCGAATAAAACGAAGATAATAAAATATCGAGTTCGAGTGGAGCATAAACTCTCGCGTCCTTCGTTCGCAGTCGTGATAAAAGCGACTGCCGAATTTTTCAAGCCCGTGAATCGCAGTAATCTCTTCGACGATTCGGCAAACTAACTTTCTGTTTAAGATCATAATCTATAAAAACTCCGCTTTTATAGTGTCTATGATGTAGACTATAGTACGATTATTGTGTGATTATGTATGCACGTATTAGGTTGCCCCAAAAGCGTCTTTCGCTATCTGCACGCAGCTGCTTTATCCGGCAATGTTTATACAAACATGAAATCTAATCTGTCAAATGTAAATAGAACAACGTAATAGAACAAAATGCGTCATACATAATTCAATAAAATAATATAAAGCAGGAAATGTTGTGCATCTATTATTTTCATTAAGACGAGAGAAACTTTAGGGTCAACCTAATATTAAACATGTTATTTATACATTCTATAGCATAGCAATGATAGACAAATGTTTTGTATATTAAACAGTATGATAATGGAGATGTATTTTTATCGGTTAGTTATAGTTATCCAATACAAAATTCAGCTACTTTTAAATTATAAAAAGTATTTAGGGAAAGTTGTATAAATTTTCAAAGTCGCTAAAATGTATGAAAATTGATTCAGAAATGATTCGTGTTTACATTGTTAACTATCGATTGTTAGCTTTTTAGTGAAACAGAGAGAAAAGTGGACTTTTTGATAACGCAGTTGAATGATTTGAAAATTCCTCGTTATTCTTTTCCATATTTGCTAGCAACAGTTTGCTTTTTTCTGTTTTAATATTATACGAACTCGTACATTCAGACATTTAGAACCACAGGATAATCCATTAAATTATAACAAGGATATCTTTTTTATTGTCAAGATGATAGAGATCAATTAATAATCTTCTACTTGAGATCTATTTATTCTATAATTACCTTTATAATTACTTCTATAATTACTTCTATAATTACTTCTATAATTAATTATAATTTTCTTGAAATCTATAATTACCTTTTCTTATTTACGTTATTCTTTTAATAATGATGTTCCGAAGAACACACGAAGATCACAGGTGAATAATATTTTCTCATTGCAGCGTGACTTTCTAACGAAACACGAACAACTCTAATATGACGTGATAGCATATTGTTAAAGTTTTCGGGAAGCCGAAGGTATAGTTAAGACCAGTAATATTTAGAAAACTTTGTAGGGGATGAAAAAACGTATAAAACATGCACATGAAAAAACAATAAATGTCCAAGAATATTCGCACTATAAATATTTCCCGCACTACTCTGTACTCTCTACACGTTAAAATTTTATTTAAAAAAAAAAAGATGGCATTTCATACGTATCAATTTTGTCATAACGTTTCTCGAACGTCCCTTTGTCGATCATTTTCCACAATCCCTTCCATTTCTTGCTCCATTGCTCGTGTATTCCGAAAAGAGCTCGCAATTCCACAACTAGTCGAGTGATCGCGAAAAGGCTAGCAATGGCATCCCATCGCAAAATTCTCCCCTCTCCGTGAAAGTTATGCTCACGCGGACTGCACAAAAGTTAGGCACGTCCGCACACGATGGCCGATTCTCCTGCAGTATCGCCGACCATCGCCGTTCCAGAAGCGTATCTCGGGCGAACGAAAACTTGGCTATCGTTAAGCAAATTGATATCGGCCGTCGTCGGAAAGTTTCGTGCCGCATAAGCTTCCTTTATGGCGTGCACGAAAACCGTGAACCGTGTACGTATCTGCGGGGCCGAGTTCGCGTAACGCACGGATTATTGGCGCGCGAACTTCCGCCCGAGAGTTCTGTGTCGTCGATAGAACGTTCCCCGGAACGAGATTCTGGATTATCGGATGCCGACAACCGGCTTTCCAAATTGTTTCGACCCCGTATCGAAACTTTCAACAAGGAAATTTATTTCAATTCCAGGAGGAGCCGGAACTGTTCAATCTCTCTAATTTCTCTTCTACGACTGCGTCACTTATGTCATCAATTTCATTAAAATCAATCATTAAAATAAAGAATATCGTCACAGGCTGTTGGAATTATTACCCAATGCGAATGTTCTTCTAATTTCTATGCATTTATGGAAAATTTGAAGATACTAGAATACGCAATTGGATTGGCTTTATTAAATTATATTCTCAAAAATATAAGTTTGCATAAAGATTCCCAGTCTATTCGTGAAAGTATCTACGATATACGTATATCTGTGATCTCTTTAATTTCGCGATTTAATAACATATTAATCAGATTAATTTGCGACTAATGGTATTTATTATATTTACGATTGATCTATGTGCGATTTAATATCGCGTTCTAATACGCGAGAAAGTTGTCACAAGTCGAATGTTTCCTGGCAAGATTTTTCTCTAATTTTTGAATGACAAGGAATTGGATTTATTAGTAGAAATTTGGACCGAGTTGTTTTGCGTACACGATACGTTAAAAGCTCTATCTATAGCAAATGTGCACGTTTACGAGTAATAACTGTGCTTCGGTGCTTCGTTGAGCGGATAAATAAATAGCGTATGGTTTGATAGGTATCAGGTTCATGTGTATTTTGAATGAATGAAAATGGAGGATGTTTTCATATTCGATTTTGTATCCATTAGTAAATATATTTTCATTGCAGCATATTCATGATAAATGTTATACATACACATGGACGATGGTTATATGATCTTTATATATTTTACGATGGTTATATGACGATGCTTTTCTATACACAGGGTGTCCTAGATTTAAACGATCAAACGTCGCCAATATGTTCTACGAGTAAGAGTAAGTAGAAAACGTTATATAAACACAGGCCTGCAACCACTTAATAAAAAGGTTATAACAAAAGTACGAAACCTAAAATTAATCGAGAGACGAGACGTACGAACGACTAGACAAACATTATCATGGAAGATGGATTGGTCTGGGAAGATACATTGTTTGGCTCGCGAGATCGCCAGATTTTATACCTCACTTTTATTTGTGGGGAACAGTGAAAACGATTGTGTATCGTACAAGAGTCAATTCGTGACAAGAACTGATAGAAAGGATTAACGATGAATTCACTGAACCGAAGCAAGATAAACATGAAATTCGGAGAGTGATAAACTCAATCTCTTTACGATGTCAAGCTTGCATTCGAAACGGGGCATGGTATTTTGAAATTTAAACGTAACTCGGCATTGTTTCTGTAGAATAAAGCGTGATAATAAAACGTTTGTGAACCTATGTTTATGTTACATTTTATTCTCTGATTTCTATTCATATAATACACTGGTGAAGTTCGATTAAACTTGAGACACCCTATATATTGAAAATGATTCACGCAGGAAACTAGAAAGCTTCGATCTATACAGAATCGTGTAAATTTTGTACAATTTCTAATTTGATTATTGGATAATTTTGAGTAGCCGTTTCCATTCTATTGCTATTCTATTCCTAATTATTTTCTTCCATTGCAATGACAATTAACGAACAATCCAATGGGAAAGATTTCTGAAAGTTTCTAAACAACATTTTAGTCGTCGTACATAACTGTATTAATATTATCAAATCAAAATATCAGTACCACGTGGAAAATTTCTGGACAGGTTTTTAGGCATTTGATACAATTGAACTAATATTGCCAGTGATAAGTAAATTTTACAAATTACAATTATTATAAATTATAATTAAAATAATAAAATCATGAGAGTAACGCGTATTTCTAATGGAACGAAATTTTGAAATAGATTTTACAAATTAAATATCACTTGATTATCTTACAATTAATTAACGAGAAATTAAAAAAATTGTAAAAAGGAAGTCTATAATCTACGATCTAATCAAATTTATCAATTCATCGATACTATCAGTTGACAACTTATTATGCGAGAGGTTTCTGATGTTTTCGAATTATGAACGATATTTCTGCCACGATAAAGTATTCAACGATCATTTTCGAGTACGAAACTCGGACGTTGAGCGTGTTGACGGAATATTAAATTCGGCCGGAAGTTTTCGAGCACCCGTTGCATGAATGCGACCGGTTCGATAGCGGGTGGCATTGTTTCCGAATTCCCATTATAAGCGCGTTCCGATTCTAGCGAGTGGCTGGCTCCTTTGTCGTCGAGCGAACTTTCGGTCGGAGCTTTTCGTCGCGTCGTCAGGACGACGGTGTAAGAGTAACGGCGGCTTGGTAGTTTGTTATGCCAGCCGACTACGCTTCGTGAACGCGTTAAAATTGCACGCGTCTCGAATTCACTGGCGTAATTCGCGCGAAACAGTCCCCGGTATTGCACCGTGAATTACACGAAAAGCCTTTCTTTCGACGCGCCATCAGGATACGTAAGAGAAATTACGAAATCTCGTTCGTGGAAGAAAAAATAGGAAAGTGGAAACTCCTGTCGTGATACTGGAAATTTTCGCGTCTTGCCTTTGTACAATCGAAGCTATTTTAATCTTCGAATGTGATACAGGCATCGCTAGGTCATAGGAGATAGGAGTTGTTTAATTTTGAATTACGGTCTTTTGTTGAAGTTGACTGATAGAGGAACGAGTGGATGAATTTGTAATAGAAAAATATATAGAAATAAGTATTGGTATAAGTATAAGCATAGGTATAGTTTATGCTGATCCAGATCCTCACTCTTACAGCGTTACAATACAATAAAGCGTAATAGGGAGCACATTCATATATTTATAGCAAAAGACATCACCAAACAGTTAACCTTGGTGTGTAGCTTCAGCTGAAGGCTACAAGAAACAGCGATAGAAATCTACTTATAGCTCTTTTGTTTCTAGACCTTGCAACCCAAAACAAAATTTATATTGAAGGGCAACCATAATATGCACCTCTGCTTATTTTGAAATATTTCACTAAATCCTATTCTCTTCGTAACATCGGCCTCCAGGTCACGGATATACAAAAGAAAAGGTGTAGAGTTTTTCAACTATATTTACAGCAAAGGATAATACCAAAAAGTTAACCTTGCTGTGTAGCTCTAGCTAAAGGCTACAAGAAACAGCAATAGAAATCTACTTATAGCTCTTTTGTTTCTAGACCTTGTAACCCAAAACAAAATTTATATTCAAGGGCACAATAATATGCATCTCTCCTTATTTTGGATCTTTTCACTAAATTCTGTTTTCTTCGTAACAATGGTCTCCAGGTCATAGATATACAAAAGAAAAGATGTAGAGATTTTTTTTAAGTAATTACTTCAACATCTTTTATAAAAAATATTTAGGCATCTATACTTTTAATATTTACACTTTTATAAACAGATGGAGATTGTATCATTTACGCGATGGGCTATGATTTCTATACTAATTATCCGTCCTGATACATACGTATATATTGTTTATCTGACCACGTATGGCCTGTACGGTACTTGCGTGACAGGATATGATTACTACTCGCTACTTGTCTGACAAGGTACGCCGTGTGACAGTGTTTATGTGACAAGGCACAGGCCCTATATTAATTGTCTGTCTTGATATGGTTCCTATATTGTTTGTCTAACTAGGCGTGGTTCCTATATTACTTGTGGCATAGGGCTGGTTCGCATACCAATGAACTAATTAGTTATAACTCTCAGATTATTAGGTTGTGTAACAAGTTCGTGTATCCTTAAGTAATGTACGCGTTTCATGGAATGTAACTTCATGTTATGTAAATGAATCACACAGAAATGATCAAATATATTGTCAATCTTTCGTACAGCGAAATATGTTTACTTGATATGTTCATAAAAAATAATAGAAGAAGCTGTTACGTTATATACATCGTATTCATCGCATGGATTCTATGATATATCAAAGTAAGAACACATGATATTTCTATTAAAAAATCGCGAACGAAATTATGATTCAACCTTAAGTACGTCTGATCATATACCATGATTTTATACTACTTATCCGCCAAACGGGTTATCTATACTACTCGTCTTATTCTATAGAATCTTTTCTTACTCTATAACTGTCTCGTGACGAGAACGAATTACAAACGTACAAATTACCGTTTTGAATTATCACGGAAATTAGCAAATGAACACTGTGAATGTTTTCATGACTCACTTTGTGCCGAACTGGTATAAGATACTCGCATGGACCGCCGTCGAATACATCCAATTACAGCCCGCAACAATTAATCACTGAAACGAGAAGTAACTGTCTTGAATACAGCTGAATCCACTCGGAGGACTAAGAAAATGGTCGATGCGGAGGAGAATTGCGAGGAAACGTTACGATGCGTCGTAAAGGGAGACACTTCGAGAAGTTACGAGTGGCTCGTAGTCCACTCGGAATCACCTCGAAGGGCCTCGAAGGAAATTAAGATGGACTACGGGACAGCGTAATGGCGTCAAAATTGTTCCCACAATTTCTTGGTGCTTCCGATGCGCCAATATCGAATAAAGACACTAACTGCAATCTGCAGTAACCCGAACACGCGAATGCCGTCCGTTATATAGGAAATTTCTTGCTTGTTCATAAAGCTATTGGGATTTGAACTCGTTTAATAAATTTGTCAAGGAAAAATTGTTTTCATCTCTTGCATGAATTTTTCATGACTTTCGTAATTTACTTTTCGTTTTCAGCAAATTATATCCTTTTTACCGTATAACAATACTTTCATCCAAGTTGTGCGCGATCAAGCGATCTTATTCTCCTCTGTCTTAATTCAGTTCCAGAGTAAACACTTAGGAAGTTGACGTGATTCGAGAGTGATTTTATACGGGGGGAAATTGATTGCTTCCCTTGGAAGATTAAAGGGAATGCAGGATAGGTTTGGTCAGACATAAGTAAAGAACGAAGTGTATGTACCAGAATAAAGCAACGTGGAAATAAATTCTATTATATTATAGATAGCAACCAAGGATCAAAGTTTTGTTTCATGGAAGTTTCGAAGGTTCCAAACTTTCCAGTTAATATTATTATATATAATATATAAACTTTCGAACTTTACAGCGTAATATTCGTCGATAAAAAATTTCTAAAAATTTCAACGTTGTTACGAAGTGTGCTGAGAGAGTTATCAGAGCTACTACCGTCTATTAAATTCCATACTCAGGATACCAACGCGAAGACCAACTTTTACTTTCTTAATATAATATACGCTGACCACAGCGCATCTTTAGTAGCCAACGTACAATTACATTTTTGAATTTAAGCGTCCATGAGGCGAGCTAGCAGCTTTGAGCAATAAAATAACGATTATCTTAAATTTTGTATGACTTGTACGAAATGCGTGAAAGTAAAAATATACTACGCAGTGTCATATTCTTCGAAAGTATGATAAATTTCGAAATAAACGAGTTTATGCGATAATACGCGCGCAAGATTGCGAGTTATATTCGTTTCTTTTTATTTAAATGTATCCTATATGTTACATGAATATTTTCTCGTATCTCAGTACCGAAAATTAAAGAAGAAAAACTAAATGACGATATCTTAATAACAAAGGTAATATCCTATTTAATGCTATTCCGTCTAATTATTCTATCTAATACTCGATCTACGATATTAAAAAGAACCCAAAGACAGTATCAGAATAGTAAATAACGAACGTTTAAGCTACCAAAAAGAAGAACTCGATGACAACAGACAATATCGATGATATCCCAAAATGGTCTATACATTTTCCTTGTAAACCCACCAGAGACAATGCATCGAACCTACGTAAAAGAAGAACCGTGCAAACCAAAGGATCGTATCTTGATGAATACGGGAAGCATTTGCCGAAGCGACAGTACGTTTCCGACCCCGTGAAATCCAAACGTCCGGTCCTGACGGAGGCCGCATTTCACACTGTGCATTCGCGTCCAGCCCCGTTCGGAAGCATCGTCCAGGACAACGGAAGTAAGTGGGCACAATCGATCGATATTTCCTTCCTGGCTTGGCACGGTCAGCCCGCCAACATTCGGCTACACGCGACTGGCTGGCTCGTCCGACACCGACGCGACGCGATGTCTCTGTACGCTGACAATCTCATGCATTATGGGCATCCTCGAGGCTAGGCGACTTGGCCGGATCGTAGAAACGAGGTAGGCCAGCCGATGGACATAAGCTACACCTCCTCACGATCACCGCCATCCTCGTTCGTGCCCCTTTGTGCAACGACGCTATCTGATCACCGGTTACGGTATTCTGGCACGAAGATTAACGTTCTTAGACGTTATGGGGCGGTTCGCCGTGAGGGAGGAATATAGACGAGAATGGGACCGTCTTCGAGGTTTGTTAGGCGACTGTGCGGCGAACACCTTGACACGATGATGAATCGAGCTGCCGTAATAATTGAACGATGTGTCGTCTTTATTTTAGGTAATTTCGGTTTTGTGTGCGGGAAGCTTCGTTTTGAAAAAGTGGGATTAATTTAAAGTTTCGTTAGATTTTAGCTTTTAGGATTTTGTTTGTTAGTTTTAACGTTTCAAAATACATATGGCATATCCTGTTTAACTGGAAATATTACGTTCAAATATTTGGAAAAGTACGAATGATATGAAAAATGTTTTCGACAGTAGTTGCCAGATACACAGGGCTACATATTGTGCTTTTATCTATTTTATCTTAGGTTATACAACGTTGTTTATTTTTCTAGTTAGGTTTAAGCATGTCCGCGACGCAACCAACACTCACCGAAGCGTATAGTGAACAACGTCATTGTCATCTAAAATTACGAAACTTTACGAGAGTAGCATTTACAGTATAGCATTTATTTGGCAATTTGCAGCAGTTACATCGTTGTTGCAACGGAACTGTGATATTTTAGCTTTATGAATTTAGTATTGCGATACTGTAACAACCTGTGCATGCAGAATCTGTAAAATTTATCAGTGTCATCATATTCTTTCAATAGACTTCATCAACATGTATTATATTTTATGTTTTGAATTTATAATCCGTAACTTTTTCACCGGTTTTCCAAATCTGAATGGCGGCGAAACGATGAAATTTTCGCGAAGCAAATATGAAACACAAATTTCACGCTCATATTTATTATATGATATATAAAATCGATTCTAAAGGACGATGGCATATCTCGTTTCTGTTTTTCTTTCTCCTTGTTTATATCAACAAATGCCGTTCTAAATTATTGCGTCCCATTTCGTTTTGTTTCTCCGAGGAAGTGGATGCTAAATCTTCTTCTGTCTAGAAAAAATTATAATTAAAAAGAATCGCGTAGGGAACGGCAGATGTATCACGCCAGTCCCATGATGTTCATGCTACTTCGCGAGATGTATTTGTAATTTTAAAAAATATATCAAGCGCGTGATGCTTTTAACGAGCACTTTTCACCAAGACAGCTGCTATTTCTCCAGGGAAGAAAGATCGACTGCATCAAATAAAAAGAGCAATAATAAAGGAGGAGATAAAAATAGCTTGTCGTTGCACATTTTGTACGCAGTCGATTATCGTTATACGCATTAAAACTTTATTTCCCTGCAAATTAGTCTGCATAAAAACATTTGCCATGGAAACTGCAACAGAATATCTCGATGATTATTCTCTCTGTTTCCCTTTTCATTATTCACATCTGCACGATCGGTGCTTTCATTTCAGCGATTGTATCAATTTTCCACGAAAATTCATTAACAATATTTATTAAATTCGAACATTTTTGAATTGTTCCTTTTAATTAAATTCGGAAGCACCTCTCTGTTTTTACATTTCTCCGTTCTTAACCATTTCGCTACAGTTTTAAAAAATCGTAACAACGCGTGCTCGGGATTATTGTCAAAAAGAGAAAAAAAGAAAAAAGTTAGGGAAGAATAATGCTCGTATTCGCATAAAGGGGTGGCATTTGTAGTCGTTGCGAGGTACTCCATGGGAAGCACGTGCTCGTCGTAAACGAACGAGAATTGGACCACCGTATCGCGTAAGGTTAACCGGAAGGGGAAACAATTCCGCGAGGGTTGCCCTCCGGGTGAAAGTTATTCGCGCTTCCGACAGTTCGTGGCCTCGTGTTCCACGAATGTCTTTTCGCTGGTTTCGAGGCGAATGCAAATACGGAAAAACTCCAGTCGATTTAACTATCCCCAACCCCTCTCACCATCCACACTCGTATACATACACTCCGGCATCGTTTCGCGATACCAATCTCTCTCGTAACTGCTGCTAGTTGTTTGGCTGCACAATCCTATTTGCCGAGCAATCTGCCACTGCCGGCAGTTCCTGTAATCCCGAGGGGATGCGCTTGGTTGCGGTAATGCAACCGGAAGCGATGCCGAAAAGACCGCCGATTTTCAGGGTCGTGCCTCATTTTCGAGTGTCGTTCGTTCTTCGATAATCGAGCAAATTTACCTTGGAGTAGGGTCAAGGAAGCTTATTCCGTCGATTTTCGGCTTTATTTTATGGTATCTATTCGTTTCGTTGGAAAACGTTCCTTTCTTTGGAAGGTTTTTCAGACGTTTCAAAGATAATTTCGTTTTACGAGAAGAACGAAGATTTTCAGTGTCCGTCTTATTTCTCAACGTCGTTCGTTCGTCTTCGACAAGCGATCGAATGTACCTCGGAGTGATGCCAAGATTAGAATTAAAAGTTATTTTCAGTCTAAAAGTAGTAACAGAGGTCTACTTCTAATTCTGATTCAGTTTCAATAAAAATCAACGTTATTCTTTTCAGAAACACTAGCATTTTTTTATCAATCGCGAGAAGAAAGCTTGAAACTCGTCACTTTCATAAATTTGCTATTTTTATTTGGTATTAAGAGAGTAATTTCTCTCTTCGACGCAAAACATTCTGTTGAAAATGACAACGTGAGTTCGTGCTCGCCATCCATATGCAGATGCGTTAGAGGATGATCCTAGTTACAATCGATAGATTTAATCGATAAGCTTAAGACGCCTTTTTGTTTTTATCCCTAGTTTTTTTTTGTAAGCGCGTGCAATAAAAATTTTTTTGCCTCAGAACGGTGTGATAGATTTATCCATTCAATAAAATAATAACTATTCTGATCTTACCTGTGAGTATAGAAATAACAACACATCCTGTCTACCTTCATTCACGAACCTTAAAGAGAGCAAATATTCTCCAAACTTCCACCAAATTGTCCACCTTTAGAAATCAACATTTTAAGATGGAACATTTTCGATCAACGATATAACCACGAAACTCTGATTAATCGGTGGCAGACGAGTCAATATCCTTATATACGGCCCGATAAAGTATTTGTAGAATAAACGAACTATATATATATATAGGGGGAGAGGGAGAGAGAAATACTTCCTTTTTGTTGACTGTGCAACGGTTTTACCGGATAAACGAATCGACCTCGGAGGAGGTATCGGTCGTTCAATTTCCAATAGCGAACAATCTGGGATCGACCGTTGGCTTAATCTGCATTTCCTGTCCAGTCAGTCGGCCAAGAAGACCGGCCTGATATTTTATTTAGTCGTGGAAAAATTTAATCAACCGGTCCGGGTCGAAATCCTCCAGCCCAAAACCTATTGCACTCGAGAAACTGTTATTGCCGGGCGATCTAACGAGTTTTTCTCTCGGTGCTTCTTGTCGCGCGAATCCTAAATCCTGCGAAATATGCGCATTCGTTATGTAACCGAGTTTCAACCTACGTATACTAACGAAGATTGGAACGAAGCTTTTTCAACAAGGAAATCCAACGTCCGATAGTGAATAATTCGATCGTTTGGTTTATTTTACCGTTGCGTCATTTTGTCATTGCGTTTTAATCGTTTCGACTCTGAATTCTGTTATACTGATTTTCTATTGCCAGTTTTATTCTAGGCACAGAGTACAAAATACCGTCACCACATGCATGGTTAACCAAAGCGTACTTTACAAATGTTTTTTAAGCGTTTGTGTTTTCAAGGTAATTACAAAAATAGAAATATTTCAAAACGGTCTGCGTGGAAAAATCGTGCGTGGAACTTCATAGAAAAAGCTGCACAGAAGTTCATGCGTAAATTCATACGCAATTCCATCCCCCCTCCCCCCTAGAAAAAAAAACGTAGGTGCAACGGTATTTGATCGACACCAGTGCCGTTCAATCCCATTGTGTCCAAAAATATCAAAAACCATCGACGCTGTCCGCGATAATTCCGAGGACAAAAAACGGTTCTGCGATACTTTGTGGAAAAAATATTGGATACACTAGTAGGAGAGGAAGTATCAACCGAATTTCTGTCCCGTACAAAAACTTCCACAACCCTGGAGCAATCCATATTACCCGTACGCATAATCCGTTCCATAAACACTGCAGGCGTTCGCGTTCGCTTGTTAGAAAAAAAGTAAAAACGAAAAAAGAAAGGAACAAAACGAAGAGAGAAAGGAAAAAAATACGAAACACCAGAGGGAACGTTAAAGAACGATCCGCGTGACATCGAAGCGACGGTTTAATCTATTTTCTATAATATGACCAATCGTGACCTCGCGTGAACACGCATCTTTTCAAACACGTACGCTTACAGATATGGTATACAGGATGTTCCAGAAACAAGGGACCAAAGTTTGGCTTTGTATTCCACTTTTCCTAACCGATTGTATGTACGTACGTGCTCGTACCGAGTTTCTCACAATTCTTACACGTATTTTCAGATTCGTTGAAAATCTTACCGAGTTGTAATCACGATAATCGAGTCACTGCGCTATGAAATTTCAGAATGTTTCGTATAATATACATAATATACACATAAAAGTTCTCAATTAATATTCGATTATTTTCATAAGCATCTGTACGTAGACATAGACAAGCGTATACAGTCGGGTTAATTAGCGGTCTACCATAGCCGTCATTTTTGTCACGATTGCAATAAAGTGCTCGTCTAAACGGCCAATAGTTTGGTGACGATGGTGAAATCGCTTATCGATCGATCGTAGTGAGAAAGAGGAAGAGAGAAATCAAGCCAATGGCCGTGTATAATTTAAATAACATGGTATTTTTGCGATCGAACGCGACGCCAACAAAGCGATCCAAGTGACCTCTCTTCATCTCTCTCTCTCTCTCTCTCTCCACTTTCTGTATGCCTGTACACGCGATAATTGTCGTAATTAGATCCACGCCGATTGGGTCGGGAACGCAATTAAAATCTTGTGTTCGCGCAATCTGCGTGCCGTGCACGCGTCCATGCGTTCGAATCGGTCGTCCGCATTTATTTACCGGGAAAAGGACTGTCTGTTTGCAATGACTGCAAGGGTTTATTGCTAACGCAGCTCTCAGTAGCTTGTTGTTATCAATGGTATTATGTTTTTATTGTTATTAAAACATACAGATTGTCCACATCAACGAGTCTATGTATGTAATTTTTTAAGTATTATATTCGGTACGATGAGATGAAATAGTTTCAGACAAATACTTGTTGTTTTTAATAAATATTTTAACGAATATTAAACCTTAAATAACACGATTAGTTTGATTCTATAATTATTTCCTGGAATTTCTAATAACCCTTCAAGCTTATACAAACGCAATTAAACGAGAAGGATTAATTTCAAACTGTTTGTTTTTAACCAATCACTGGCTATTTCCCAATAATCTGATGTTTGTTGATCATCGAAAATACAGCCTTTGAACGAGAGATTAATTGATACTCGATGAGATCGTAATTTATGATAATCATTTACCTGAATGGAGATCCACAGTAAGAGTTGCAAATACGACGATTGCTAATCAATAGTGTTGCCAAATAATTTGCCTATCTACATCGCGAAAGATAAAGCACGTTACCTAATGATAAATTGGTTATTTAAATTTTAGTTCAATCGTTTTTAGTTAATCGTTTTAATTTGAGAAAGGTCGTTATTTCAGGCTTATAGATCAAAGATTCCTTTTCGTGTGTTCCATAATCATCGTTCAGTGGTATAGATTGAACATAGAAATCAAATAAACCTAAAATCGTGATTAAGTATTGTCTGAACGACTTTGAATTCCAGGAAACACACCGATCTATTTGAATATTGTGGATTTATTTGAACACCGTATTTAATAAATTGTTAATTTATCAGGTAGAAACATTTTATCTTGCTCGATTAATTACCATGACTCGAATATTAAAATAAGAGCATTTATTTATTCCGATAGGTTGTACTGTTCGTACAAAAGCGAAGGAATTCGTCTCTTCTAACAAGCGAAATCCAGAAAACGTTGACACAAATTTTTACTTACAATGAAAACGATAAAATTATCAGCGAGATACATCTTATTCTTGTCAGAGTCAAAGGATATAATGGGACGATGAACTTTTATATGACTAATTAATGCTGAAACTTTTTCCAGTAAAGAATTTTATGGCGGAGGACCGACTTGGCGGAGAACGCCGTAATCAACACTCTATCCTGGAGGTTAATCAAATCTCGTGGATAATTAATCATGTGGATCCTCTAAAAGACGTTGGATCGTCTAAAATCCTAAAAGCTTCTTCCCTTTCTTTATGGTCCCTTTTTCACGTACGTCGTATTTTCCCATGTGAAATACACGGAATCTACCTTCGCTTTCACGGGGTATAATGGACACCGTCACGTGACCATCGCTAAGAAAAAGGAAAAATAAACACTCGAATGACCGAGTCACGTGACAAACGAAGAATCGTTGGACGTAATTCATACGGTAGATCTATATCAAATTGTTTTCGTGCAAAAATTTGCTGCGAAAGAATGACATTTTTTAGCTGATCAAATATCTCTGATCCAAGATCATTGACCTTACAAATATATTTCTTGCCAGATTAATTATCAACTTTTAACTGATACTTCAATATAGTTAGTCGTTTGAGCTCGAGATTAGATTCTCCACATAATATTAAAGTCAACCAATGGTATTTACGGTTAAAAGATTAGAATCCAAACGAAGGTTAATTACCGCAAAATGAAATAACTCGATTCAATCCGAAAGTGAACTTGGCAATGTGCCAGTTGCGGCCCAATAACAATGATATCACTGAAGGGTTAATTTCATCCTATTATAATTTAATCCGAAAAATATTTAAAAAGAAACGCGTAACTCTCTTCGAATATTATTACAACCCAAACACTTTCATAATAATCGTGCAAGTCATCATTTGAAAACCACCCAACGTAAGTTCTCCTTCATCATCGCCTGAGATTTCACGCGACCTATTATTTTTATGCAATGGAGGGTGAATAATGTTCGTAGGCTCCTGTTCGACCTGTCGGTATCACCCTTCGGCGATGCCTTGTTTCTTTTTCTTCTCACAATCTTCGCATAACGGCTGTCTCTCGACTCGACAGCTCGTGCTGCCTCGTCATCCTCGCCTCTTTCCACACTTTCCGATGTCTCTTGATTTTCGCATGGAAATTTTAATTATTACACAGTCGGTCGGTGTCTTAATTAATTCACGTTGAGAAACGTCGTGGAAAGCCGGCTGTGCTGCACGATTAAACAGCTTAAAGTGTCAGCTAATGGCAGGGGGAATTATTAATGATTCGTGACGCGGAGAATGTCGAGAGATGACGAGTGCCAGCTATCCCCTAGCACACCTTATGGCGGATCCCCTCGTAAGACTGCAATTACGGCTAGTCTGGTTATCTCTGTGGCGAACCATTCGAGATCAAATACCGTGAGATTCGATGGAACATTGTTAATCTATCCACGTAAGTGGGCGTCTTCTCCTCCTTCAAAAGCTTTTAATCCTTCTTCTGTATTTTCTTTTTCGCGTCTGTTCCATTGCTGTGAATTCAAAGTAGCTGACGTATCGCGTATCGTTAATATAATGGACAATCGGTTATTTAAGTATTTTCCCGATCTCTGCGAAGTACATGCTTGCAGCAGATATCTTGTAGCGTCTACGTACGTTTTACAGGTTTGTTTTAAACTTTGATAGCGATAGTGGAATCTCGTTACGGTTAATTCAATTAGCTAATTTCCATCTAACGAAGTTCCAAAATATTTCGTACAGTACGTAAAATGTTTTTATCAGTGTTCAAATACGTTCACGAGTCACTATATGTATATAGAATAAACTCTGGATGAACAAATGGAAGATCAGAGAGTCGTCAGTTTTTTTCATTTGAAGAAATTTACTCGCAGATTCTTGCTGTGTTCGATTCTTAGAAAACTTAAATTTTCTCCAAGAGAAGCTAGAGAATCGCTCGATAATTTTCACGCGTGTCCAGAAGCGATTAAAGCTAGAAATTACTAATTATTTTACGAAACATCGGGAATTATAATTTTTGAGCTTGTAACGTCCGCTCGATCTGCCGATTCGATTAATCCGCGTCCGAAGGAGTAAAGTAGTTTTCGTACGATTTAAATTTAAGTCAATTGGAATTCAGGCAATCCGAACGTAGCTGTAACGCTTCCAGGATATGCACAGCGGCCGACAAAGCTCGGTGGAAAAGCGTGGAAACATTTGTCATTGTCGGAACGCGTGCGATAATCGGGCAGCAACGAGGCGACGCTTATAAAATCTTGGCCGGGGCGGCGCACAATCGGTCGTTTCGTTGACAAATTTATCTGGCCGCGAGTATCATCGGAGCGAAACGATCGCGCGCGTGCACGCGTAATTAGTTCGAGAGAGCATTGGCTGGCGAGCTAGCCAGCCGGATCGCGAGATCCAGCCAAATATGTTAAAACGCGGACGTATCGATTGGGACAGGGCTAATTAAGGGTATCGTGAAAAATGTACGCTTCGATAAATCATCGATACCTCGTGTCATAGGGACTAATGGGGATTAAAATATCCGATTTTCGAGCAAATTGCCGTGGACATATTAACCGGCTGGTTCCTTCGATAAACGTCGATTTCGCGATTAAAAGCGCCGATGCCTGTCGAACCGAGTAAATATAACGGTGTTTGTCAGTTTTCATTTAATCTCAATCTGATTTTTCGAATCTTTCGGCTTCCCATATTTTTCGTTGCTCGCTGCCACCTTTCATAATTTAATTCAATTACTCGTTATAGTTTATTCATATTTCACATACGTTCATTCGGTTTCGATAAACGGAACTCTCTATATGAAGGCCACGCAGAGAAAAAAAGCACGATACGTCCATATTTGTTGATTTTCTGGCTTTTATGCCACTCAATGACTAAAAAGAGGATATTTCGATACGACGTACAAGTAGTTGAAAAAAAAAAACGTCCTGTACTACACGCAAGTATATATCGTTATTTAAAACTGGATGATAAATCGAAAAAGGAGGGCAGGAGTAAGTGAAATTCGAAATGGAAAAGTTTGTTTGAAAAAATTCTACTGTATACTGTAAATAACGTGTCAACTTCAGGATTTGAGGAATTTGTTTTCCTTAGTAATGTTCTTGGTCGGAGGGTAGTGGCAATATCTGGCTGTTGAGCAAGTTGGATCGAAACAGAAGTTACAAGTGTTCCTCGTAACTTCTTCCAGCTGTGTGAGAACGAATATGCTGGCAAAATGGCGATCGATGATGAGAATCCAGGCAGATGGTGTTGCTCGTTTAGGATTGTTTCCTGATACTACGCCTCTCTTCTACGTTAACGATCAAATAATGATTGTTTCAGGGATTAAATTGCGAGCGAGCCATCTTTAGTTCAAGAATTAGGACTTATACCAGGCATCGGCTTTTGTCTAAGAATGAATAAAGTCTTAAGGCAAGTCTTATAATTTTCAATAGAAATAAGAACTTACTGTTAGAGCAGTTTATAAAATAATTGGAAATATTTAGAGGATTATTTCGAGTATGATTCGTTGAATTTATATAGAATCTTGTGGACAAATATGAAGGGAAAAACAGTTTATTCGTGTCTCGATTATTTCTCACATTTTAATTGTGCGATTAAGGAAAATAATAAATAACGGATCAAGAGCCGAGTCTTTCGTGCAATATTTTGTAAATTTCTACTCTACTTTCGCTATACTATTTACTGTATAATATTTTTGAAGAAACTATTTATCAAAAACATTCGAAGATGTTATATGTACTTCCAAATTTTTCAAAGAAATGTTTTTTTTTTATTGAAATTAACGCTTCTCAAATATCGTTATGTTGATTAATTTGTTGCAATGAAGCGCAACGAAGATTATTATAAAATTTAAACTTCTCTCGAGTTTGTAAAATTATCTAACAACTCGCAACAATGTAAAGTCGGCAGAAAAATAGCTATCCTACTTATTATCCAACTAACAAGTCAGACAGAAACTTCAGGCTATAGAAAAATTACGGAGAAGGACTCTTCGATCGAACTGGTTCGTTCCAACTTTTCCACAGCCGCACCTGTGATTGAAACAGTGATAGACAATAGCAAACATCGAAATTTATTTTCGAAAGAGAAATATCAGCTCCTGCGCTTTCGATTCGGGCTTAATGATCGTTTAACGAATCATTAATTAGCTGGATGCGATTGCTGTCGGTCTATCGGTACGAAGTTTTAAAATATTCGACACGATTGAAAGTAAATCCTTGGAGCGAGTGAACTGCTCGTGATTACCTCGCATAATAGATGGATTTAGGTCGTCGAATTGCATGTTTAAAAGTGACTTTTGCATAGAGTACGTACGCCGGTTTCCCCGTAAATAATAAAACATCGGTCGTGGAATGTTCGTTGCGTCAAAATGAAATAGTGGAGATGAAACGAGAGGGTTAGATGGTAAGTTTTAAGGGGAAAAGAGATAAGGGAAAGATTAAAATAAACAATCGAATGGACCTGGTTCTTTGACGATATCGATGAGCGAATCAGTTTTCGATGTCGTACGGTTCTCCCATTCGATCTGCCATCCCTCAGGATTTATTTATTAGTTGAAATGTGACCGATGTGACTCACGTGACTCGTGTAACTGGCAACTGGGTTATCGATGGGGCAAATTGAAATATTTTCTTTTATCTCCATCTAGCGTTCTATAATAATAGTTTATTAGTAAATGTAAATAATAAAATGTAGTTACATGAACTGTAAATTTAATTTGTAAATAGACAGAATAGATAGAATAGAAGCTGTAAATAGATCATTGCATAAACAATTTAATTTGAAGAACATGACATATTCATACTCGTGGACTCGTCGTTAATTTTAATATTTTTCAACATACATGAACTGTAAATTTAATTTGTAAATAGACAGAATAGATAGAATAGAAGCTGTAAATAGATCATTGCATAAACAATTTAATTTGAAGAATATGACATATTCATACTCGTGGACTCGTCGTTAATTTTAATATTTTTCAACATACACGTATCATATCACATCACAGAGTTTACTTAAATATTACTATGATATTCGACAACCGAATAATTTTTCACTCGACCACCCACAAGTCTTACTCGGCCATTTCTACTATTCTATTTGTCAAAAAGTGCAGATTTTGATATACGAAATAATCATGTCTGGTAAAACAGTAAATCATCGACGCGAACGAATCGGATGTGTCTGTGCTTGAACATTTTTCATAATACCTTCCCCTCCGATCGTCAATCAACCTTCATCGCTGATCGTCGACAACGTTTGTCGAAACTGTTTCTGTTGTACGAGTCCTCGGGGCACCCTTCGTTCGTTGGGAATTTAATCCTTCGAGCTACTGCTTGCATATTCATCGACGAAATAACGAACGATCGCGGCCATTTCGATCACGGTGAATTCAGTTCGAAAGATCGAATAGAACACGTCGGTTACCCTTTCCTACCCCCGTGACATTAAACCCGAACACGACTAACGGGGATTACTGCCGAAACCTCTCAACTTTTCACCGCCGGAAGTTCGACGCGAAGCGTGGTCCATTTTAAAATTAAAATGTGTGACTTCCAGTTCATCGAGTTGCACCGCGATACCAGCGAAAAAAAGAATGCAATTTTGTTGCGCGAAGAACGAATTTGCTCGTGAAGGATCGCAAAGCGGATTATGTTATTAAAATATTAAAAGGATCTAGTTTTTAGTATTTACGAGCGTTCCGCTGTGCTGCTACGTCTTTAGAGTCTTTTTATAAATATCAGTATGCGTTCAGGTTGTCCGAAAAGTTTCTTTCGTATTATGAGGAAATAATAGAAGCACAATGTTTCTCGTTTTGTATTATTTTGTCGAATTACGTACGATCGATTTTGTTCTCTTGAGATAAACACCGCGATATTTCACAGACTTGGTTTCACGTTTCTACGAAGGTGCACTGTTGTAAAAAACACGTTTGCGAAAGAAAGACACTTTCATAATGCATGAAAGTATATTTAAAAAGAGAATTAAAGGAAGAGGGAGAACAAATAATACTCACAGTCGTTAAAACCACTTTTATATCGAGTTATAGTCACATATTCCTCGAATAAACCCATAAAACGCAAACTATCCCTACTTTAACCAAATCGCTTGTTCTATCAAACAATGTCAGTATATCTTAAACGCGATTCCATAGTCTCCAGTGTAACGACTGGATCTGCCCGATAAATTTCAATGCAACTTTCACGTACTCTGGCTTGGATGGGTGCAAATATCAAAACCAAGTTAACCCCTGGACGGAAGAACTGGTCGCGTTTTCCAGGTAACGAGAGAGCACCAGCTCGTGTGCACGAGTTTATCTTTAGTATTAGCGGTTCTTGGAGGCCTGCAGGCTGCTTTAGCGCTATAAATTCTGCGGCACGCCGGCCAGTCGTTAATATCGTTCGCGGGAAAGCGGTTTACGAAGCTCTCGGAACCAGCCCGAAAGCTCTTTTGTTCTATTTACCATCTGTACCACCCTTTTTTTTCTTCCTTTCCATCGTTCGCACCGTAAGTTCAACCTGTTTTTCAGTGAATCGCGCCGGATAAATCCTTCTTATTGTTCTTTAAATAAGCGAAAATGTCTGTGAACTGGATTATTGGTCACTAAGTTCGGGTTTACCGACGATTGGGGCAAATTTATTAGCAGCGTTGCTGTTTGTCCAAAGGCTCGAAGAAAATTCGCGAGCTCGCGAGTAATTCAGTTAAGTTAAGAGCAGTTTGAGATTTGCGCATTGGTTTTGCCAGAATTTAGTTATAATTGGATTAATACTATGATACAGATAGTCTTACCGAGTATTTGTTTTCGAAGAAGATTTTGGCATTGTTTATTGCGAATATACGAAACAGCGAACATAGACGTTAGATTATGAAAATTTGTGAATTACAAACGACGTTGATAAGATTGATAAAGTAGTTTAAGGTTAACGAGTTGCTTTTAGGAGAATTTATTGTAGATAGGACTTTATCTCGTTTTTTCTAACATAGAAAAACACGATGTTCAAACAGGATATTGTATAAATATTTTTCCGTACTAATATAAATTAATGTTCCTACATTTTTTCATGTTTTTACGATCTAATTCCTTTCCCTTTTACTCATAAATCGCGGTAAAATTTATTATTACTATACTTCCATATATGAAAATGGTATTACAGTATGAAAGATGTAATGCTACGTGTTGCGAGATAATGCGAACAAAATCCGTCCATTTTTCATTCAATAATCTTTCAGTTTAACGTCGTTACACGATGAAAGTCTAAAGCGTTATCTTTAAATTCGCCACGTGACAATTTTTCAACGTATCGATCTATCTACGTAGGATGACATCTGAACGATTATACCTAAGTCTATGCGACCGAATAAAGCCGACCAGTGGCATGGCTTTTAATAGAAAATAAAGGACGCCACGAAAAGCCGATGAATAATGTAGAGTCACGGAGATTAGAGGATTCGAGTATTTGCCGGTGACCATTAATTTTAACTCGTGCTCCAGCGAGCCGAGGACCAAGTTGTTTATGAGATCGTGAAAATCTTTTCCGATTAGAACTCTCCGGATCTACTTAAGTTTCACCCACTCTAAGGTTTTCTCCAAACGGGATCAAACAGAATTTTCAAACAGGCCGATAATTTTCTTCCAAGGAAATAGAAACGAACGAAGATACGAATGAAAATATAAATGGAAAGTCATACGCTTTGTTTCAAAATTGGACGAAATTTTAGAGAAATTTCGTACAAAAGTAATCAAACCGATCAATTTGTAATTTCTCATAAGAATTTTATAGATTTACGATGCTGCGTTTATAGGAATTTCAGAATGTTTGTGTACAATATGCCTTGCGCTCTACATATATGTTTTCATATATTTTATATTTTAATTCTCTCGGTATAAATTTTTATTCGCCCGTAGCTAATAAGAGTTAAATTTCATGAAAAGTGCGGCATTTTTTCGTTGCAGTACGTTACGTTGGCTTGACGTTTCGGTAAAAAAAAATTTAGCGTACAATTTGAGGGACACAGGAATATAGGTACATTTGGAAAGGAACGCATAAGGCAGCGAGAAGATAAATTATGTACCGCGCGTTTAACAGTGTTGCAGGGTTGGTGCTCATTTAAACTGACATCGAAATGTAGGAAAACTAGCAGGACTGGTTGCCAGTTTAAACGAACATTTGCTCTGGGAACAAACTACGACCGGAAGATGGATCTGTAAATGGGGACTAGTTCACGAACTTGTGTAAACTTCCTATCCTCCTTTGTTACGTTCACCTTGGGTTTGGTATTTTACGCTGGAAGCCATGTTCTTCACCAGTTGGCACGTACATATCAGCTAATAACGTTTATTAATATTTATGTTAATTATTAATATTTCTTATTACTATTCATCGAATTATCGTTATTTCGTCAAACATTTCTACATCATAATTTTCTCTAAATAGATGAAATTATAATTAATGAAATATCATCATTGCACTGAGAATCCTATTTCATCGTGTTATTTAATATTCATCATCTTCTGATTACTACATCAAATTTTCCTACTCCATAATTTTCTACTAATTTCTGAAAATTATAATTAACAGAATGTTAGAGGAGCATCGCTAAATTAATTTTATTATGCCATTTTATTTTCATTATATTCTTATTATTACATCAATGAATTAGCTACGTTATATTCTTGGCCAATGAAAATTCTGATTAATAGAATAATACTACCGCGGAAGAAATTTTATTTCGTTATAATTGTACAATTTCATACCAGATAGTCGTATTTCCAATCAAAAGCGCTATTCTCGAATATTAACCGCTACATTAAGCAGTCAAATTTATTTAAAACGATACCTCATTCCTTGAAAATTCCATTTTCTCTTGCTCATATCTATCACACGGTTTTCCATGAGAATTACAAAGGTATTAACGTTGCATACATGGTAAGGGTTACCCGATACTATGGTACACACCGTGACTGGAATTTTATCCCATGGACGCAGACATACTTTCAGACACCGTGAATAGTTCGCGACATTAGCTATAGCGGCTCAGACATTTTCGACTCTGGGTATTAGCTCGAGACCGAGACTCTGTGTCAGCTCGTTAGGAAATATCAAGCGTGCAAACTATGACGATACTGGGAGTCCATTAAATTAAGTCCCTGCTGGTTAACAGATTGCCCTGGAACCCCTAGGGCTTCTCATAACGACGATAATTTATACGTTATTATGTCCTCGGGCCTATTGTTTTGACTAATTATGATTCATGTCCTCGCAATACATTATCAAGGTAAACGAAAGTATAGAAAATGAGGACGTTGAAGAATTTACGTCAAATTTCAACGATAACCTATTTCCTCCGAATATATATTTTCGTTCAAAATTAAAAGAAAGAAAAAAAAAAAGAATTCCGAGTAATAGAATAACTTTTAACATTCCGGACTTGTTGAATATTATTTTATACTTTATCGGTGGTACATTCAACTGGATAAAGTTTTACATTTTGAAGGGAAATTTAAAGAAAATTTATAGTACGATGAATTTTCTTGCAACATCCATTTTGCTGGATTATTCGCGGAAGGTTTGGAGAACGATAGCCGGAAGTGGAAGATCAGCACGTCACGCGCGCCGTGTTCCTCGTAAATTTACTAGCCGGAATGAAGTCCTCGCTGTTCATCACGCCTGCCGTGCACGAGGCGAAATTAGTTTTTCGAAACGCAAATCGTAGTTCGTGAAACGAAGTAACACATGGCCGCATCAATATTCCGCGGCCGGTTAATAATTCTGTCTTCCATCCATTCGCCGAAAAATCAGCTTGTCGTTCCGGTAGAACCAGTTCGCAACGTTATTTTTAAACGTTCGCTCGACTCGTGCATGAATTTTTCAATGCCTGTTTTATTTCCCATCTCTGCCAACCATTTTGCCCATTCTTTCGTGAATTTCGAAGAACCTGTTGAGCCTATAAAAATCCCTTTTTTTCTTCCTTCTCTCGTAATTTCACACGAACCAACTTGTATTTTTAACCAACAAAATAACTCTGCGAATATTTAGTTCCACGTGAACATTTTTAAATATCACCATCCTCGTGTAGAAGGTAAAGTGTTATACTGTTATAAATGAAATGTATCTGTCGTAATCTAATTTCTAGACATTCGAACTCTAAAATTATTATCACAAATAAATTCGTTGTTTAACAAGTCGAATTGTTGGATTCTCGCTTCCCATATTATACGCACGGTGACCTCGCGTATCGCTTCCACCCTTTCACCGGGTTCAATTTCCAATCGCGCTGCCACTTCTAACTGCGATCTACGCTGACATTATGGGCTGGCCAGGAAATCGAAAGGAAAATCGCCGTTTCCCCGGAAACTGAAGTGCACTCGCCACGGTATCGAAAATCCGCCGAGAAAGATCGAAGAAACTCAGGAGACGGTAGTCTCTCCTCTCTCTATCTCGATGGTCCAGCTGTCGTATTAAATTCTTCGACGTTCGTTGTGCTTCTTTGAGACGCGGCCGAATTTCACGCTGCCCGGGATCGTCGACAAGACGTTTTCGAAGGTTCAAAGTGCATCCAATTCTCAAGTATGAGTCGTTCTCGTACGCGAACGTCGAGTGTTCTCTCTGTTCACTTTGTCGTTCAGACGATGTGTAAAGTATGAGAAGTCGCGTGAAGAAACCAGTGCAATGCTATTATCAGACTGCGCACGTTTGTGCAAACAAATATTTTTCTAAATAGTAAAATTAGAAAATTGAACTAAAAAAATTGTTAAGCGACGTATTTCCATTAAATCGAGGGATTTTTGTTTGCATAATAACTTTTATATATTTTTAACAAGTACGATTAATATACATTAACGAGAAACAATTACGACTTACAAGTTACAACAAGGAAAATTTTGATCTTTCGCGAAGACACAGATTCGTCATACAGCCTGTCGCTATAAAACAAAGAATAGTAATCTTTCATCATCAACTGAAAATATTGTTAAGCGAAGTATTTCCATTAAATCAAGGGATTTTTGTCCGCACGATAACCTTTATATATTTTTGGCATTTGCTACCAACAAGTATAATTAATACACATTAACAGGAAACAATTACGACTTGTAACAAGGAAAATTTTGATCTTTCGCGAAGACAGATTCGTCATACAGCCTGTCGCTATAAAACAAAGAATAGTAATCTTTCATCATCAACTGAAAATATTGTTAAGCGAAGTATTTCCATTAAATCAAGGGATTTTTGTCCGCACGATAACCTTTATATATTTTTGGCATTTGCTACCAACAAGTATAATTAATACACATTAACAGGAAGCAATTACGACTTGTAACAAGGAAAATTTTGATCTTTCGCGAAGACACAGATTCGTCATACAGCCTGTTGCTATAAAACAAAAAAAGAATAGTAATCCATTATTTAAAACTATTCTTGTGAAAATATTCCAGTTCCATAAAACAGGCATCACGTACATCGGGAAAATGTAATATCTGTCGAATTCATATTACATTTTCACATTTCGTATTATTTATTCTGTTTCATCGACAACAAAAAACAGTACCAGTTAATGCATAAAAACATTCAGATTCCTATTCGAAAGGAAGTCCATTTGCATCCCTTTTGAACAATAAATCCATCAAAATCCACTCAGCTTCGCATTTGTCGATTTTCACAACAAAAGTAACATATAGATTTACTATGCATATTTTTTACGCTTTACGAGTAATCTTTATAATTATGCAGTCCTTGAACCTTACTTTTCGCTCTTTACTAACACCAAGCTTCCCTTTGATACCTTTCTCGTCTGCGTTATTAATATTTATTAATTTTTCACTACGAAAGGTGAGAGAAGGTAGGAGATTTGACGTGTTTTCTCGAAAACGAAGCGTAGCCGCGTAAACGCCACGTTGTTTTGCAATAAAACAAGGTGAACCTCTCTCTCTCTCTCTGCGTATTATGCGAAATATCGTAAATGTTTATCGCAACTTTCTGATGCAGTCGCGCCTTTGTTATCGCAGCGTGATGCAACAATCATGTTAAACATGCCAGTATAAATCGAAAAGCAAAGTTTCCGGTTAATATCGCCGGAGAGAACTCAGTTCTACCGAAATGTCCACCACTTTACATTTTATCTAACAATTTTTTCGGTGATCGTTCGATAAATTTGACGAATTCAATTTTCTCATCGATGAACTATGCGACGAATAGTGTATTATATTTACTTGTGAAATTTTTTGGTGTTTCCTTCGTTCTTTTGTCGTTCTACTTTCTGGATAAAAACAAATTTTGAACAATGTTATGCAGGATATTGATGACGAATACAACGTTGGAAGGTAGAATGGCGCACGGTGATATTTTACTGAGGATTCATGGAATTGTTTTGACATGCTTTTGCAGCTCGGTTATTTTTAACATTGCAGGCATTCTGTTTTAATTTGCTCTTATGGATTTGCTCTCATGGATGTGACGTGTATTGATGTTACTCTCAAATGAAACGAAGCGAAATATTTAGGTGATCTGTGTAAAAAATAATAGGATTTCATTTGTAAAGGTTGGAATATTCAAGGAATTAGACGAAAAGAAGATTTTTGCATTTTCAGAAACGGAGAGATTACTTACAAATTATATCCCTTGAGAAGCATTCCTAATTAACTAATAATTCCTAATTAGTTGGTTAAGTTTCGATTATTTTTAATCCCATGGAAATAATAATCGTTCGGATGATTTTTTTTATTTTTATGCAATTAACGGAACAACGAATTCTCTATTTTGAATATTTTATATATATTTCCAGACGTTATGCGCGTTTCGTACATTTGTGTACGTTCAGCCCCAAATATTCAGAGACCAGTAACAAATGGCTAGAAACCAAATTCCAAGTATCAGATTCCATTTTTTCGGTGTCAATTAAAGGGTTTCAGGGTAGACGGCCAATTATTGAAGCCAGTTTTCGACCTCGATATCGATCGAGACGGGCAGAGGATGGTTTGTCAAAGCATCGTCGAGCTTTTATTCGCGGTTGTTATCTCGTCGTAGCGTGAAATTTTTGACTAGCGAAAATTTCAGGCCAACTACACGGAAAACACCATTACTCCGCTAGAACCTGGAAATAAGGAGACACGTTCCTTTCGCGCAACACGAACCGGCGAGAGAATTTCACGGTGGGAATCGTGAAATTTCCTCTCGTTTCTCCCTCTATTCGTTTCCACCCTCTGGCTGCAACCCTCCAGGCGTCTGGTAAAATTAATCTGACGATTTTCATGGAAATCGCAAGCTTGAAAAGTAAACAATTTTCATGATCAACGTCGTGGAAAATGTTTCGATGAAACGAAGCTTCTGCAGTCTCGTGTCGCTTAGTCGACTCTTTTAGACTTGTCTGATTAACGAATTTACGTTGGTAACGTTCGTTTTAATATATCGTTCCTTGTTGGATCAAATTGATCAAATACGCTTTACACGTGAAATAGTGCAACTTTGATTTTCAACTGTTCGTTTCGAGGATTAAATCTGTAATTTATCGTTTCGTCGAAAGATATCGATCGTGGTGATATTAAACGCATCTTTGGCATTTTACAAAACTGCATGAACTTATGAGCTACCGTTAAAAGGCGTGTTTCTCTGGCCTCAGGTTATTTTTCTCTTCAACGACGTTACATCAAGGTAATGACGGTGGATGTCTTTATAATAAAGCGGCTGACAAAAATTCTCTTATCGTGCCTTTTCTCGGTGCTCTTGATATGCTGTAATAAAAAGGATAAAGTCGATAAACTTTCTGTTGCATCGAGTTTCTAAAAACCACTCATCCAATTCCTATAGAAACTTCAAAGACTCGAAACATAGATCGAAGAAAATGATTCTCTCGTACGATATAAAATTATTTTTCATAATTTTTAACTCTCGTGTCCTCGAAAATTTATGCCTCGATCTCGCCTCATGAAAATCTTCGGTATAACGTTGAAACGAGGAGTAACGCACATCGATAACGATTTTTCAACATTCTTCTGAAACTTAAAAAAATTGTTAACGACAGAAAAACACGATTCAACCAAAGTTGATTCGAAGCGTCGGAGTGCCGACAATAAAAACTAAAATTCACGTTTCCTTTCGAACGTTATTTGCTTTTCTCTGAAAGAAACATTGGGAAAACGAGACGGCGGGTTCCTGAACAAACGATTCTCTCTTTGTACAAATATTCTGCGACCAATTCTGTATCCATTGCACGATTGTACACGAGTTCGCTCGGTATCGTGACTCGCGAGTAACGAGCTCATTCGCTCGGCGAAATATTCCGCGGCTCGGACGGCGACGGAATGATCGAAATTGTGAGCGTAATCAAGATTCAGTTCATCGGGATTCCCTGAAATTCGCCGGAAGCTCTCGTCTAATACCCGTAAGAGGAAGCAATTTACGAAAGCGTGCCAACTCGTACGATCTTCAACGAGTTTCGTCGGTTCTCACATTCCTTCGATCGAAACCGGTGATAATTGAAGCAAAACGAATAACCGTGTCTCTACTTTGCCTCTAATAATAGCCGCTGCATCAGACCGTTTGTAATTACGCGACGTTTGCAAATCCAGCATTCTGCTACCAGTGTTTCACAATATTTTGCTATATTTTTTCTTTCTTTTCTCGTGGAACGTCGTTTCGTGCAGAGCTTCGATTTCAGTCCCCTGTAATTTTGCTGGAAAAAAGGTTTTGCTTTGGTCGACACGCGAAATTTCATCGAGAATTTTCCTCTTTTTCTCTCCTTTCTATGGAATTTTGATAAAACGAGATGAAGTAGTAATTATTACAAATTTATATGTAAACAGAAAGATTTATTTCACTGCATGGTAACAGCGAAGAGGCGGAAAATGTGCATTTTTTTAAAGCAGATTTCGCGTTGGAAATTGGATCCGTCTAGAAATACATCGTTGAGTCCCCGCGAGAGATTGAAATGAAAAATGGCAACATTTTCAAGCGAACACTAAGCAGTTGAAGAAAGGTCGATTTCGTAACAATCTACAGCTCCTTGAATATTCTGCATTTTTTCCCACGGTTGAAGCTCCCTTTCGGAACGATCGGATTGTCGTTAAATTACAGCGATATTCGATTACTAGCAGAATCGCGATCTCAAACGGTTCGTCGAATGCATCAAGCGGATTTTTAATAGCTCGTTTACATCCGCGCCATGTACATTTATAACGCAACAGTGGAACATGTAACTGCAATAACGATTCATGGGCTCGCTACCTACCTTTATCACACCATTATTTTATTTTCCTCGTTAAAAAAAACTGTACTTCCGGCTCTTTTTTCATCTGCCATTCTACGTTTATCAAACGAAAGATGTTTTCACGTAAAATCGTAATATTATAAAACATCTACGATATATAGTCGTTGGTGTTTCAATCCGCAAGATCGCCTTGTTATCGCGTCTCTCTTAATACACCTCCGCTTCTCAAACACTTTATACAATAGCCGAAACCATAAGCCAGTACCATCCAAAGCACTTCCATTAACCACAGAGAAAAACACCTTCGAAGAAAAAAGCAATGCCAGCACGAGGCTTAGTTCATTTTCTCGAAAGCTTCTCTCATCGTGCCTTATCGCTAATGATCGTCCATTTCGAGGAAACGTTCAAACGCGACGTCCACGACGATAATAAACGTTAACGTTCCGCAAGCGCGAAGGAACGTTCCGTCAGCGATCCGATGTGTTTCACGCGGTTGTTAACCGGTTACCTATAAATTTACCGGAAGCCTCTCCTCTTAATATCAGCGCCGAGCAACTTATGAAAACGCATCCACTCGCCGATATTCGCCGTCATTGTTGCGCTGATAAACGCGCCAAGAAGTTTTCCCTCCACGGTTAAAAGATAAAGGAAACGGTGGGAGGAGATCATCGACGATGGTAGAAGACAATGGGGCAACTGGCCGCGAGTCGGGACGAGCTTCGTGGAAACTACCACGAGAAAAGTATAGTGAATTACGCGCTACGTGCTCGGCCTGTGAGACTTGTTAGAGTTTTGAATGAACGCCTCTCGCTGAGTGCTTGAATAGGACTCCAGGGGAACCTGCAGAGCATTATGCGTCGATTTCGCGTGGAATTTTGTTAATGGATGGGCTGGATATTTGTCTTCTATTCTGCATACTTATTGATATTTATCATAGCGATATCGTATATACTTGGAAGAATTTTTCAGAAATTATTAATTACATTGGATTATTATATATGTATGTCGGGTTGACGGGTTGGCGTTAGACTTTGGGGCGTGTAACGTATCTTCGTTAGGACAAGCCATCGTTGTTGTTCAATGGAGATTATATTTACAGTTATATGTACAAATGTTGATTTAACAGAGTTTGACAATTAACCGTGGTGATTAGACACTCTAGATGTTAAAGACCATGTTCTTGGGTTCAATGACGAATCCACGGTCAACGGGGAAAACTCTTTGTACAATAGAATATATTTTGAGACACAAAGTGACGTTAGCCGTGTCGCTCGGTATCTTTCTGATAGACTGACAAGACGATGTGAGTAAACTCTCCGAGGTGATCACAAGAATAAAAGACACACGATCGCATTTGTCAATTGCATATTGACCGGGGATGTCGACAAAATTCCAGGCACCGTTACTA
The DNA here is from genome assembly GCF_040668555.2 of Bombus flavifrons. Lineage (NCBI taxonomy): Eukaryota > Metazoa > Arthropoda > Insecta > Hymenoptera > Apidae > Bombus > Bombus flavifrons. Next base: position 13,579,513 of record NC_138450.1, read on the forward strand.
GGCAGACCCGCGTAGAGCCAACATTGCTCCTGCCCGGGGCTTGTTCGTTAATACAGCGTGTGTCCCTCGATATTGGTACTTCTTCTGTTAAGTAAAAACGTTCATCCTGTGACCGTGGCTACGTTCGGCGAACAGTTGTGTCACCTCGAGTCCAAGACCACTGTCACAAATCTCGGGCAAACATAATCAGATCGTATCACAACAATTACTTCTAAGTTCTATTATTTATGTACAGCTATAATAAATAGTTTAGATCAAAGTATCGGGGATCTTTCCAAAATTTCAAAAGAAAGGCCAGATGTCCCTACATTTCCGACATGTATATACCAGGTATGTAAATATGAAGCCGGAATTTTGGTATAGAAAATACACGTTTATTGTATGAAAATGATTAAAAATATTTTATTCGAAGTATTGCCCATCGCTAGCTATACATTTTTCCCACCTGTCTGGCAATTGGTGGATGCCACGCCAAAAAAACTGTCGCTCTTTCGAGGCAAACCAGTCATCGAGCCATTTTCCTACATTTTCGTAAGAAGCGAAGTGCTGGTCAGAAAGTGCGTGTCCCATCGATGCAAATAAATAGTAATCGGACGGAGCCAAGTTTGGTGAGTAAGCCGCGTGCCAAAGTATTTCCCAACTGAACGCTTCGATCGTTTCCTTGACCGGTTTTGCTGTATACGATGGTGCGTTATCACGAAGCAAAATTACTTTGTGTTGCCTTTTTCGATATTCTGGTCGTTTTTCACGCAAAGCTTGATTCAAATCGATCGTTCGTTGTCGGTAGCGCTCAGTATTAACGGTGTCGCCAGGTTTTAACAGCTCGGTGGTCTTTTTCGGTCGTCTTCCACGTTCTTCGTTCCTCGCGTCAAAATTGCCACTTCTGAATTTTTTAAACCACTCAAAGCACTCAATTTACCAAGAGCATACTCACCGTAAGCTTCGACAAGCATTCGATGCGATTCTGCGGCAGTTTTCTTCAAATGGTAACAGGAAATCAATGCTGTCCGCAAATCGTAGTTTCCAGGCACAAAATTTGACATGTTCAACGCTATTACAAACTATGCTGTTGTATGAAACTTGTATTGTTCCGAGTCGAAAATGTTTGTGAGATGTCAACAAAGACTTTTGGCATCGATGACGCAGTTTAATGATAACTACATTATCAGCTAGGGCCATCTATAGGCAAATTCCGGTTTCATAATTACAGACCTGGTAGAATATAGCGAATGATTTTTGTTACTGTCATTTATTCTATTTGAAGTGGCATCGTCTATTTATCGTGATTAGCGTTTATTTTCATACTCGATGGATTACTATATTCTCTTCAATATCGTAATTTCACGAAATTCGATGGTCTTTTGTTGGAACGGGATCGATGCGAGGATATCCTTAAGATCATTGTCCACGTAATACCTTTACCTTTCTTCGCTGTATATAGGACGCTCTACGATTATGCGAGTGATCGATAGTCTTACATTGCGGATTTCACATTTAACAGAAAGACTATTTTACGGTATGAGTGTACGATTTCGTTGTGTCGATATTTTCTGAATCTTGTTATTGAATTGTATTCAGATATGTATAATTTTGTGTGCTAGACTAGATTGGCCGCGTAGTAGTGACACACGTATGTGAATATAAATGTGTGGAAATATGCGCGTGCACAGCGTCTCGTAAAACAGAAGAATGTGACTGTTCTGTTGGCAGTCTGGTTTAGAAGATTGTGAGACAAAGCGAGTGCCGAGACGCGTGCAAATGTATATCGACGAAGATCCTGGAAATCTTTTATTAAATAAATCTAAAACTATTTTAATATGAATTCTAAGTGTAACCTTAGTGTTCCTTTACCTTTATTTCGCCAATTAAGATTCACAATTCTCAACGTGAATAAATATTTTTATCTTCGTGCATCGCTCAAACAAGACCTTAGAAAGGCATTTATAAAGTTCGATTCTAGACATTAAGAGAATGGAGCATGTTCTACACTTTATCGCAACTATACATACTTGTTCCTTTTTCTCTACTAAGAAAGTTTAAATAATTTCGCGATCTTAATTTATCCAAGTTGCTTTCCATATTTCCGTGTGCCTTAAAAAAATTCTTGCTTTTATTTCAATCGCTTGATACTCGTAGAATGGCTTCTAACGACGGTATACGTCTATTTACGGACTAAAATGGGACATCGTGTATGCAGCATTAGCTTCATGCACCAGCTGACTGTGCATCGGTTGCGTTTATCGTAACGACAAAATCTTCCAGCGGGATCGAGGTCTACGGGCGTTATCTCTTTTGATCGCGTCTTCGTTGCTCATCCACGGTGTAATGACGTTAGTCATGCGCACGAGCATGAAGTTATCGGTAGCTAGCAGTTAATTCTGCACGTACTATACGCTGTTCGCTTAGGTGCATCCACTTTTGCTGTGAATACCCTTAGTGACGTTCAATCTTCCTGTTTGTTCGTACAGAGAAAATCGCATATAAATCAAGCGAGATTATTCCTACATCGAAATATTCGTTTGAACTCGTTCCGCTAAAGTTGTAGGTCAGGTTTTTCCTATAAAAATATTTATAAAAAATAAATACATTTATCGTTTAGTTGGTTAATCGCTCGTTAAAGTACATGTAAAATCGAGCGTGTCTTATAAACTTAACGTCTGATCGATATAACATTTTTTCGTTGGTCTACTTTCTTGTTTTAGAAAAGATCAACGTGGAAAGTAATTTTACATTTATTAACTAATTTACGCTAGTTGCGAGATAAAATAGTCTAACACTGTTCTAATTAAGATTAGTTAACGGATAAAATAATTCAAACGTATCTGAAGAGTTTCAACTTAAAAAAATTACGTATCGTCGATGGGCCTCGTAAAGAGGAAGACGCGTCGTAAAAGTAGCTTGTAAAGGTAACTTCTACAAGGAATAGGGAAAATTATCGGAAACTTTTTCTCGATAACGTGCATACGGACAGCCAGTTTTTAGTCACGTAACCGCTCTCATCCGTGGAATTTCCTTTCGAACGAGACTTATGTATACCATCCATTTACCGCTGAAGGATTCCTTCTATTCGGAATAATAGACAGCCGGAAAAGGCAGATAGATTGAAATGCATCCCAGAAAATTCACCATCAGAAGTGACTTTCCTCGTCAATCAACAGTTCCATCGAGAATATGACGAATAACTTCGACGAACGCGTTTCGCTACCTGCTGTTATAGCGAATAGCGATTTTCATTCTTTTTTTCGTTTTTATCTAGCTTCACAATTTTTCCCTCCATTAAAAGATGTACATTCTGGAATAAATAACGATCGTACGTGAAATAAGAATAAATAATTTTCTAAACTTCCTCTTTAAATTAATTCGCCTTATTCGCTATTTCGAGGGACAAAGGTTTTTATTTCTCGATTTATCTGTATTTTTCTGGTCTTCTTCTTCTAATAGATTTTATTCGGCTGTATTACACGTATGCGCGTATCACACGTATTAATAATTGCTCAAGTCGCTTTTCCACGTTCCTTCGATTACTATTTCAAGATGCATACAGAGTGGGTGTTTCTGTAATTCTTCTAATCAGATTTCCACGGTTTCCGACGTGCCTGAAACGAACTGAAATTCAATATCCATTCTGAGATATTCAGTGCTTCGAACTAAACGTCAGTTATGAAGATTCCACTTGCTCTTATCTAATATCGCGCAGTTAAAGTACAAATTCGTGGAGGAACTTCCTTTGCTTAATGTCATTTACGCACTGTCATACTATTCGCCAACGAACTTGGTTCAGTCATGGTCTCATTGAGTCTGTGAATTCGCTAAATTTCAATTACGTACTCAAAGAACCAAATTTAAATATCCCGTGGAATCTCGTTCGTCAATAGCCGAAAGCTTGAGAATCGTTCGTTTGTAATCAGACTTTCCCAAACGTCGTTTCGTAGATGTACCGAATCTCTTGCTAATGATATTAGGATGACAGTTATAATAAAACTTCTAACGCGAGAATCTATTAAGAACGAATATCGTGCGTTTCGATAAATTTCGAAACACGCTAGGAATTTGTAGTATCGTTGGTTCACGGTATTCTGGTCTATTAATTATTGGACGAAACTCAACAAACGGTAGGCAGTAAATATACAATACAGCTTTTGGAGATCATTGGAAACTCATGATATTATTGGTTTAGGATAATTTATAACATGAGAATCTATACTAAGCACATATATTGTGTCTTTTGATAAATAATAATTTACATTATTCCACAATAATGCGATACAACGCCAACTATCCTATAATCCGAATGCAAATACTCTATGCCAACAGCCAGTCTAATAAACTACCAAATAAACTATCAAATTTAAGCGAAACGGTTCGCATAAACGATCACAGAGGGTAGTAGCGAACTATTACGGGGGCAATCGAGACAAATCCCCACAAGGTATTGTTTGTATCCGCTTCGCAGGAAGATTTCGCAGGAGCCAAGGACAGGCTGCTTAACAAAGCTACGGATCGTCCTTCGACTACGTGACTAAAGACAGAAATTCGGAGCTTCCTGGCCAATTCCCCTTTGGTTTACAATGCAAGTTCCGAGACTCTTCGCTGCCTCGAGGCGAATCGCACCGGATGCAAGCGAAAACGACGCGATGGTGAACTACTACGGCCTCGAGCGACGTTCGAGTGGGAAGCTCGAATTTATACGACGGATGTTGGATGGCATTGCGTCGCTACGCGACCTCCAAGACGAGATCGCAGCGTTCGCTAATTGGATTGACTCTCCGGCGAACTTCTAACCGCCTGTTCGCCAATATTGTCCCTCGTTAGCGGGAATTAACGACGGTTAATTGTTATCGTTCCGGTCCAGGCGAGTGTTTGATGTTTTGACACATTGTTCGTCGGCTTCGATTTAATTCGGCAAGCTGCGACTTTCCATCGTTTTCGAATGTTTTCGTGTTCGCAGGAACTGGTTTAGGAGATTTGCAGGGATATTGGGAACGATTAACTCATTTGGAACAGACACAGGCGTCCTTGCTCATCGATCTGAAATAAGTGTAATATCGTAAAAGAGCTTGATTAGAGATCGGCTGAAAATAGAGAAAACCGTGTACGTCGTCCTTCTGTGGTTCGTTTACATTTAAGAGCGCCTATGCGACTAAAGTCACCTAGTTCTTGCAGAGATATGAGAAAAACAATAAACAACGTTAAAGCAGAAGAACGGTTTCGTGGTTTCAAGGAGGGATAACCGAGAGGTCAGAGTATGCGAGTCGAAAAGTGAGTGTGTTGCGAGAGTCAGAGTCGATCGAGACATCGAAGAGTAGAGTTGAGAGAGTTGATCGAGTTGTCAGTGTTGTGGAGTTGTTAGAGTTGCTAGTGAGAGAGAGAGAGAGAGAGTGTTAGATTCGTTGTGACGAGAGTTGCCAAATAACTGTAAAGTTATTTGAGATAGATACGAGTATCGCATTTAGTTTCAGTTAAACAAACATCGTTTTCTGTCCAATTAATACCTGTATATTCAATTCATTATTAATAAATTGTAAGTAATCGGGAAAAAATTTATATCGTAATTTCCACGATACTACATAAGTAATAACGCCACTATATGTAATTAGTCTTGAGACTGAATTTATTTGATGAAAGAATCAATCGCGACACAGAGACAAAGTGCGACGAATATACGATATGCAGATATTAATACAGATAATAATTCGTCTCACCATCGATGATGACGCAACGCGCGAGATGCAAACGAGTAGGAACCTCGTATCTATCCAACGTACATATATGTTCCAATGAAGATACGTCACACGCCCCAAAGTCTAACGTCAACCCGACATATATATCTATTTTAAGCGTGCATACTCGACAGCAAAATATAATCGACATAAATAAAAATACAATACGCGATTCAGCATATACCGATAGTTTCGTTCAACGTGTTTGATGTTTCATTTCGGAGATATTCACCAAACACGATACGTTTCTCCCAGTTTTCAATTGGAAGCGCCTTTGCTACCCGTATGCTTCTCTATTTCTTCTATTTTCGAGAAGCTTTTCTATTGTTCTTCTCCGTTATGCTTTCACAATACGGAACTCGGTAACGCATCAGCAGCTCAAAGAGAAGCTTCTATGACACCAGCACCAACGTGTGCTCTCCTTATCCAAGCAGTTTGTACGCATTCCAAGGTCCTTTGGCATTCTAGCATCCGGCAAACGTTGGCTAAGGTTCCCTGCGAAATGTTCTCGTGGCTTCTGTTCCGTTATTCGCTTAGCCGTCTTTATTGCCACGCTGAAGGATGTAGACTTAGGTTAACGGAGTGTTCTCTTCCTTCCTTCGTTTCGCCCCATTTTCTTTTTTTCCCTTTTTTTTTTTTCTTTTTTTTAGTTCTCCCTTTGGTTACGGCGCTGGCCGATTCGCGCCAACACAAAAGACGCCAGTAATCCGCAAACGAGCCGGCTTTGCATCTAACGAGGCAGGACATTAGTCACGGCCAGCGATTCGTACGAGCAGATATTACGCGTGATGCGATTTTATTTATGACTCGCGATTACGGCTCGACCCGGGGTTAATCGCGTTTTTATACCGTTGCGCGCGTGTGCTTATTGTCGATGTCCGCCGTCTGGAAACGCTGCCTCGTATGGTATGATTGTCCGGCGAGTTGATATCACGCTTGGAAAAAATCGGAGTTGGCTTGTCTTTGTGTTTATTCGGTATACATACATCGCTGGTGCTTATCGTATATGCGAGAGAAAGATATTTTCTTTTATTTTTCCTGTAACAGGGCAGCTTTGGTTCGGGTCGTATGGACGAAGGTTTTAAAAAATTCTTCTTTCGTTTCAGAGACAATCTCCTGTCTGTATGTCTATTATATTACAATGTCTAATATATATACATATATATTGTACATTTTTTAAACGATATTAAAAGTCCGCGTTTAGATACACGAAACAATACGCGTATTTTTGACTTTCCCTCTATAGGAATTCCGAATATCATTTATAAATTATTTGTTGCGTCTTGAAGCAAATCCCACGTAAGAAGATTAATTATAGGAATTATCTTCAGCTGTGTTACAGGCTTCCATTGAGATTAGACGTTCTTAGTCTAAAGCAGCATGTCTCTAGACGATATAAATTAATCAATACGCGTACCATGAACTTAACGCGACAAGTAGCTCGATTCAACGGTATAACGATATGCCTTCCGGCTCAATTTCCAAATCTTTTTATACAAGACAAATATTTCAAATCGCGTTCTGTGTGATAGCGTTTAAGGTTTGAAATCGACGTTACTATGTCTGACAACCTGCGCGTGCCCCTCCCGTGACACACGACGAATTAATTTATAAAACGAACAACGTTGCCGTCAGTGAAACAAAACCGTATGAATAAAACGGAGTTATATTTTGTTCGCAATGGTGTGTTTCCAAGGAAATCTCGGGAAAATCGGAAAGCGATCGTTCTTTCGGGCTAACTCATTAAAAGCGAACAAGAGGCTCTTACTTTTTATGTTGCTGCCGATTTGATCGTGTAATCGGAGGATTACGGGTCGGGGGAACGGGCAGGCGTCTGCAGAAATTTATCTACAACGTCCGGCTAAATCGCGTGTGCACGATCCAGCTAGGTGAGCACCTAATAGTACGTAGGTGGTCGACGCCACGTACCTGACCCGGGGATTTCCAATCGTCCGGGCAACCATGGGTTAGTTCACTAAAGCTTGATGTAATTGCACACTGTCCTACGTTTGCCCGCAATGATTTGCTGGCTTGAAAACCGCGCATGGTCGAAATCCCGCGTTTTCGTCGGCCGTAAGCCGAGTAGTTGTATCGCTCGTGTTTCTCAACGTTCACCATTCTAACGTCATATTGACATTGACGTTATTGATTTCGATAATACTATTTCCAATACTAATTCCAGATAAAATAGTTTCAACGGGCAAACAACCACGAAGAGAATATGAAATATAAAAAAAATCCCTTTATATGGAAATTTTATCGAAGTTTCTATGGTATCTCGCTTTATATTCGTTGCGTGGATAGAACATTTTTAGGAAAATTCTATACAACAAAAAAATTCTATTCTAGTAACCTTTATGTAAAAATTCTATGCAAGTTTCTGTAGCCTCCTTTTTTGTATTTTCTCCGTGTTTAAAATCCTATGGCAAATCAAAGATAGGAATGAGATATTCGTAATTAAATTAACGAATCTTTCCTTCTTTCATTTTTCTTTAAACGATTTCTAAGATGATCGTGCTTCGTGAATAAAATTTTGTAACTTGGTCATTCGCAATTCTTTTCAGGAAAATCGATAATAACGCAGAAATAAATTCAACTAAATCGGACAGCCATCGAGATTCCCTTAAGTAGAATCAGCATACAACAAACGCAGACTTATTACGTCAGTCACCGGAGAGGTCAGCTCATGCTGTGTTTCCAATTTTCATATAAATCAAACAATTACAACAACTGTCCACAACAGAGGCATACGTGCAGTTCCTCGGTGCTCCGCTATAAATGCAATTTCTCCGCGTACCTCGAGTTCCGCATAAAGTAGTTTCCCTTCTCTGTATGCATTGTGTTGTTCTAACTGGGAATTGTAAGAGTCCTGGTACAGTGGCCGGAGCTGATCGCCAACTGGAGAAAACCGAAGTTACCTCGTAGTCAGCTAGTAGTACGACCCTGTGCGAGTTAGCCGTAAGGACTATATACATAATACGTGTACATGATACATAATAACGTGTGTTGATCTTTCAATGCTGCCAGGCCACTTTGGCATGGCCTATCGGTGCCGGTTCGAAATAATAGATGCCAGATACAATGCCATCGAGACGTATAAACTTCTGAATAACCTGCGCCGATCACAGTTGTTCGTTCGTTTCAATAACACGCAACTGAAATTCCATTTTATGCAGATCGATGGAGAAAGAGCATTTCCTATTTCACGTTGACGACTTTACGATTGCTTCTGTTTTCGCGCCACTCTTTCATCCGTTTAACGAGTGTTCTTTCTCGGTATTTTTCGGGTCCTAACGTTTCATCTTCAAGTTTCGTCTGTTTGAAGAAATTAAGAAGGTTTTTCGGGGCGCTGCACAGGAAAATACAATGACATCGTACATTAACATCACAGTGGATTTTATTCGAACGATGTCCTTCCTACTGTTATATCTACCAAATATTGAATTCTTGAAAGTGGAAAATCTGCCAAAAGACATAAGTGTTTCCGCGGCACGTGCGCGTCTTAAAGCATAGGCTTTCGAAAGGAGAATGCAAAACGACGATCGATCGAACGACCGATTTTCGTATTCGTTTTCACGGTATTTTATAGCGTCACGGGCTAAAGAACGAGCCTGATCAATGTTTATTGCGTGCGCGATCCTGGGAAAAATTGGCCGGATTTATACGGAACGTGAGCGTTCATTTTAACACGCGCATTGTATTACACTTTGCTGCGCTCGAAATTTTCAACGGGGACGAGCACGTGCAATTTCCCTCTGGTGCTATTAAAGGAGATCGCTCTTGCCATTGGAAACGTTTAAACTTCCAAAAATTGGATAACCCCGATGTTGCTTTCCAATTTTCTATAGAACGATCGTTATCTACGGATAAAGAAATTAAAATTTCGTTTTTTTACGAATTGTATATCGCTTCCATTCGTTGCGATATTATTGCGAGTCGATGGATTATTGCATTCCGATATATCGTTCCAGTTTACGTAAATAATTGTTTCGATGAAAAAATGAAGAAATACGGTGACCAACACATTGGTAACGATAATGGTATCTTTACAGTGTATATTATTCTATAAAATTTCTATAGAATCTGTACCCTGTCGCTTTAAATTTTAAGTCCAAACGATTTATCTTTCATCGTAAAACGAGACCACATACGATATAGCGTCATCGACGAAACGTTCGTTCGAACGATACTGCTCACCGATACCATTGCGCCAAATCAGCATTCAATCCCAAAGCTAAATAATCCTAAGCTAAACGCGTCGATTCGGAGAACACAGGCAATCTGTTAGCGGGAAGCACGTAGGAGTGTCTGAAATGCAGGGAAACCCGTTTCCTGGATTGTGCCGGCCTCCTGGCATCGGTTTCAACTCGAGACATCGATTCGCGTTGAATTAGGTGGCCGCCTGAAAATTCTGGCTATCCGACATGCATTGGACTCTGTTCAATTACAAACCCCTCCCGTCTCTTCATCCTTGAGAATCCCGGAAATCTAGAAACGACCGAATTAATCGAGATCACGATGAAATTGTTCGCAGTTTATGCGAGTTGGATCCTTCCAGCGGTATAAAATTTTATGCGACGCGAATCACTTTCGAACCTTTTATTAAATTATTTAATCGTGGTCTATAGGGTGACAAATTTTACTTATCAATTGCGTCGTTGAATATAAATAAGGCGGATTTCCATACAAGCAAATTGAAAATGGAAACAATCTGTTAGGTTCGAAAATGTAAGTTTTTCAAAGTTAGTTGAATAAACTGCAGGTGTAACTATTGAAACAAACAACATGTTAATACTACGATAACGGGGTGTAAGAATAGTCTTGGTCGAGTGTAAGTGATAAAGCAAGAATAAATAATTGTTGATGTCAAAGAGTAGGAGTTGTAATATATTTGGAAATTGGAATTTTAGAGAGAGCTTGACAGAGAAAATTTACAATTAAAGTGAACCATAGCTTGGATGAAACTTTAAATGTGACTCTAGTTCTCGTTCTTAGCGTATAGTCATGAAATATAATTCACATCGCTTTATTCCATATCTCATACATCGGATCTTCCAATTCCTTCTCCAGAATTTCACTCTCTCTTTAATCGCTAAAAAATCAAATATACTCGTTCGTTAACAGGATTATGTATTCGTTATTCGTATTGATTCTGCGAGAATTATTTAAAAAAATCACTTTTTACACATTCGAATATTCTCCAGAATTCTATGCTTCTGTAATCGGCAAAAAATTAACTACGCTCAAACGTAAACAATATCATTCAGTCGTATTTGTGCTGCACCCGAGGAACTACGACGAGAGTATTTCAGTAGTTGAAGCAGTCACAGCGGTGGCAAGTGGAAAAGGCAAGTGTGTCGTCCGACTTCTCGAGAGAAGCTGTTACGGTAACTGGCTGGTTTCTGGCGGAGTTAAAGTCAAAGGGACGCGAGGGGTAGGAGGAAGCGAACGAGAAAGTTGCGAGTCGACTGTAGCCAAAAACGAATTGCCGCTATTAACTTCGACAGCTTCTTAATAGCGACGCGATGGCGTAAATTTTCCTCGGCTAGTCCACTTTTATCGCGTCGTAATCGAGTCGTCGGCGAACAACGGACGATAGAAGGTTGTTTCGAGGCTGGCAGACATCGGTGTGAGAATTTCGGTGAAATTCGAGGGCCGCAGATGTGAAACGAGACACTAGTTTTCCTTGGTCGCGTATGTAACGCTCGAAATCGGAATATTCTCGTCGTACATCATGCTGGATTGTTCCTTTCTCACGTTGGATACGTTTCGAGGGAAATGTAATGGAATCGCACGTGTCAACGTAGGAAAACTTTTGTTAGCGAAACAATAGATAGAATAGGGTGATGTACGAGCGCGACAATTTTTTCATAACTTCTTTCAAGTTCTATGTAATACTTTGAAACGTTACAGAGAAGTTTTAAGCAGACAGAAAGGAAAAAGGTAGATGCAGATAATGTTTAGAATTCTTCATTTTGTTAGCAGTGTTAACGTATTGTGTCGAAAAATGTTATTTTGCTATTGTAGAATGATATATGGCTGCCATTGAAACTTACCAGGTTGGAAACGCACGATAAATCCGACCTTTTCTTTTGCTATCTTCGTTCCTCCTCGAATTTTGCTCGCTATTTCTGCAATAAACCCATAAAGATGTCTTTAAAAAATATTTACTACCATGTTTTATTAACAAATATTTCTTTGCGTTTGAATATATGAAATATTCATATATATGAAGATGTATGAAATATCTTTCGGTTTGATTTCGAGATCAAATACGCGTCGTTATCGTTTATATTTAAATTGAACGTTTAAAAAATATTACTAACATTATCTGTTACGTATATATCTATGTTGATATTCATTCAGTTTCGATTATTTTATACGAATTAAAGTGGTTGCTTTTAATTAACAAGCGACACAAAAGTGAGAAAATCAACGAGAACGAACTTGTCATACATTGTCCGCGTGGTCTTCGATCGATAGCCGAAAAATATTTACATAGAAAATTTGAAATATGCGAAATATGTTTTCATTAAAGCTGCCGTGACGAATCAGCTGCTCAATTTGCGGCTAGCGTCCCGTCAAATGAAAATGTATTGGTCGAAATAATTACGGAAACCCGTGTCGGGAACGAGAAACGGGTAAAGACTTGCTGAAACAACGCGAACGTAAATATTAAAAAAGAACTTTTCTATGGAAAGGAAAAAAAGACGAAGATTTTATCCAACGAAAGGCGTAGACATTTGCTTTAATCCTACCAGGGAAAAAATTAATTTTTTAACTCCCAGCCACTTGCACCGCTTTGCAGCGTAAAATCCTGTTCCATAAGTTCATTTCTTCCTTAAACTCTAAGCTCCGTACCGTGCGCTGGCTTAATTTCGTTAAATCAGATTTGTTAACCCTCTTTCACGAAAATCGTGGAAAAATATCATCGTGTTCCCTCTTTTGATACGAGAAAAATATTTAAGTTTCCTATGCGAAAAGACAGCACTCTTAAATATTCGGACACTTAAACGATTCACAACAATAATGTGTGAATTTTATCAAAATGTACAAATTAACGACCAATCGGTAACTGTTCTAATACTTATGAACAAAGATACGCATAAAAGTCTCCTGCGAAAAGTATTGGAATACTTTCGTCAGCCACCGTAGATGTGGTGGTCGTAAACGACGAAAGCATCGTAGTTTGATTCGTCCGTAATCTGGTAATTAAAGTACATCTTACGAGAAACAAGCAAATGTCCAGATACTGTGGAGCGGTAGCGTAACTGTTCTTTCTGTCTAGTCGTTTTTCTACGTCTCCACGCGTCCATTATGCCGTATTGCACAGAAGTAATTGCCTGGCAACAAACGAGCCCCGGCTTTTCTCCGCGTTTCCTCGCAAGGAATTAAAAATTTCACCGACCCGACGCGCACCGCCCATGTCGTCCGACAAATTATGCCTTTTGCCACTGCGGACCCGACCGTTCACGCCAGATGCGTCTGCACGACTTTTCATCCCTCGCACAATAAAATATGAGCTGGAATTTATAATTTTCAGAAGCACGTCAGCCTCGCCATTGCATGCCGCGTGTATGTCCACGTAACCAAGCTCCACCGACTATTTCGTATTTATCCAAACTTTCTTACGTTTTGCGTTTTACGTTTCGCGTATTACGAGAGACGCGCGTGCGATTAAAAATTAAAAGTAAAAGAAGTCACGACGCGCAATACGAGTGTATACTATGTTTAAAATTCTATTTGAAGGTAACGATAATGTTAGATTTTATCCTTGTAAAATAGTAATGAATTACGTTTTGTCAGGCAAGTAGTACGAGGCGATATCTTGTCAGCCGCTTGACGTACGAGCCTGAGTTATCGCGAGATACAGTTGAACGATGTAGGCAAGTACGAACGAATGGAACATGCAGTGTATTTAGGATAATGATAAAGTAATGTTGCAGTGAAATGAAGTCGGCACTTATCAGTTTTTATTTAGATTAGGAAAAGAAAGCTGAATTACGCGCTATTTCTGAAACCTTATCTAGTGTTAAATACTCTGCTACGGTTGAAAATAAATATCCTTCTTCTTCTTCTTCTTCTTCTTTTTCTTTCTATCAAGGTACAAGATTTTCAATTGAAATATGTTTATTCCGAATTTTATAAAATTTGTGTAAAACTATCAGCTAATTTTTAACGATAATTTAAAGAAAGAAAGATGCACGAAACAGAGAATGTCAGAACGTAATACCGATCAGATTTAATAAAAAGTTTACTTAAAACTAATATTTGGTAAGTCATTTACAGGAGCGTACGCGGTCAGGTAAGCGGTACAGAATTGTATGTGGCAAGACGTGTAGAACAGAAACGTTTATGGCGCGACAGAGAACTTTAGAATCGAATAGAACAGGTGTGTGCACGGTCGAACAAGCAACCAGAGGTGCACGAAACTTTGAAACAAGTACCGTATTTCGGCGTACGACCAAACAACTAGATTATATACAGTGTGTAACCAAACTAGCGTGTTACAGCTAGTATGTGGTCAGACAAGTAGATTATGCGCGGTATTTGATCAGACGATGGCATGGATATACGCAGCCAGGCAAGTAGTACGAAGACGTTACGTAGCGGGCCAAGCAGAGAGAGGATCGTGTTTAGTTAGATAAATAGCATCATAATCTTATATAGTCAAACGAGTAGAATAATGCTGGTATATCTCGTCAGCATAGTAGAACAGGATACGTCCGCAGTCAAATGAGAAGAACGAGAATGATACGTAGTCTGGCAAGTGGCATAGAGGAATTACGCGATTGAGCATGTAGAATTGGATGGTGTATGGTTAAATTAACAAATTATATCTGAAATCGTTGTAGAATAGCTAAGAATCGCTATACCTATACATATCTGACATTCTTGTATTATTTCTTATGTTATAATGCGATCGTGCATGAACGATAAAAAATAGACTTTCTTAAATTATAGAAATTTTGTTTAATCTTTAATTATCCTAATATTGTAGATTTCTGATACACGTAACAGCCTTGTAATATACTACTGTATCTAGTATTCTAATAATATATTTTGTATATCTTGTCGAAACAATATATAAATTGCATTACGTATATACTCTAATAGAATTGAATCGTATAATTCTATTATATTATTTCTATGTAACATGTAGCAAAATATTTAATAAAATTAATCAAGTAATTGTTTAGAATCGTACGTTCCACTTTCTCATCTTTTTGCCACGCATCTCGCTATAAATTGCAGCAAGTGATAACGCGGGCGAAATGTATCGACACGTATCATCCCCGGCGGTAAATCAGGCGTATTCAAAGGGGATCAAAGTTATCCGACATTTTCCAGCTGTGTGATATGATTAATCGTTCGTTCTTCTGCCACAACCTCTGTCGCCATTCCCATTATGGAAATGTGACTCGCGCCATATGCGATACTTTCAACGTACGGTAACATCCGACAGCCTAATATTTGTCGAATACCACGTCAAGTGCTAACATATTTGGTATTTCGATCGGTGTTGTTGGAAGTTTGCCTCGGAGAACATCTCCATCGGAATTAGTTTGTATCGTAATTCCTTAACCCGTTTTCGAATTTAATTCGCCACCACTTCGACGGCTTGTAGTTCGTTATTAGCGTACGAAATAGCTCGTTAACGAGTATTGCAGCACGTACACTGCATTTCATAATTAATTCATAGCGAGTGAAACCAATTAACAATTTGATTGCGAATAGTTCGCCGCGAGTATCGCGTCGTATCGAACCAACGAAGGAAAAACAGAAGAATTTTTTCAAGTTGAACTATAATTATGAAAGTAACGTGATATTTACGGTGTAAAAGTTAAAAACAATAGTAAAAAGTCGTACCGTTGGCGCAAGTTATCTTTGCACTCGAGCGTAGCACGAATATTTAACGTTTTCTAGTTCCATCTCGTCGTGGATGTATATGTTTTTGAATGTGGACGGGACATTGTTAAACAACAACGTTGACACACGCTAACGCGCCACAAAATTGTAGCAGATATCGCGTAATTAAATTACCGACAAATTTGATAACATTATGAAACACAAAGGTACACGTTAAAAGTTGCGTAATGAATGTTGAAACTTATGTAATTATCGAGTTAGGCGAGTTTATAAGTTTGCAGGGACCGGCGGCAGCCGGTTGCCAAGATCTATTTTGTAATTAAAGTTAGAAGATACGAGAAATTGCGAAGTTTGTGTTATAGTTGCATAAAATGGCAAAGAAAAACCTTAGCACCTTAACCCAGTTCCAGAGACTTAATTAGAATTTTCGTTCGTTGGTGAGTTCTACAAGAGTAATCTTTTTTTTTTTACCAAGAAATGTTTCGTGTGACTGTTTTATTCACAGAGACTTATGGAATAGCATAGAGATTCCATCGTTTGAAAATTACTAACTGATTCCAATTCAAAATTATTAGTTATTTAATACTAATATATTAATAGTAATCTGATATTAATAGTAATAGCGATTTAATAGCGATTTATTTTAAATATTTTTAAATTAGATTTAATATTAATATTAACAGTAGCAACATTAATTTAAATTTTCATATCATTCGGTATATAATTTTTTTATCGCGCAACTGGATGTATTTAAACATTGGTTTTATGCAGACTTCCTTTCGCTGCCTCCTAACTCCACCGTTTCCATATTCAGGATATCTAAAACACCTCTTGGTTTCACTATTTTCTACTTATAGAAAATTTATTCAAATTTTTATCGTATTCCGTCTTCCCTTTATTTCATAATTAAGTTTGTAAATTATACAGTAACGTTTGAAACACGTCTTATCTTTACAATCTTCACATTTTCCCGAGCTGTAACATTACTGAAAATATAATTTCAAGCAATTTTCTCGATAAGTTTCTTTGAAATTTTAACTTTATTAGCGGGTACACAAAATCCCATATCTTAATCACCTACTTTACATCCCTCAAGTATCTTCGAAAACATCTTTATCTCGAAAGTTCTTCTCATTTACAATTGTTCCACTTCTCTTCCTGCATAATGTTCGCGGTGACCTTAGCTTCGAATTTTCTTCAAATTTTCACCTCCTCAACAACGTGTCTCTTGCATCTTGATCATTAAATTTCTAGTTTCTTCGATATGGACAAAGAACAAACATCCACTCGATATATCGATACTTGATACGATCTGGTTGAAGTATTCGAGTCATGCAGCCAAAATCGTCAAAGTAGCGCAGAATGGGTCAATAAGGACAGACCAGAGTATAGGCCGTGATGATCGTTAGTCTGGTTTCTCGCTATTGTTTTTTCGATAACACTTTTCGGTGACGCACGATCGTATTTCTTCCCCGACTCTCTGCGAAAGAAAAGGATTACTCTGATTTCGACGTCACGGCGATTTGAATTAGTATTATTGAGATACGTATAATTTTGTGTGCTAGACTAGATTTTCCGCGTAGTAGTGATACACGTATGTGAATATGAGTGTGCGGAAGTATGTGTGTGCGCGGCGTCTCGAAAAACAGACGAATGCAATTGTTCCATTGGCATCTCAACCACATCCGATTCATATGGGAAATAATCTTAATAACTTAGGAAGGCCCATAAATGGACCCATGACTACCATGAGTTCAATGGTATCCAATAATATGAATATGAGTGGTCCAAATCAAATAAGTAATATGAATATGGGTGGGCCACCAATGAATGGCATGTCTAATACGAGTATTAATCATCATAATCAAATGAGTCACATAGCTGGTCCAATGGGTACAATATCTAGTAATATTGGCGGAGGTCCACCAATGGGCCATCCTATTAACATGGGAGGTTCCATGCCACCTCATGGTTTTCAAGGTCCACCGGGGATGGGACCGAAACCAATGCCAGTTTCTGCAGGAAAGATATATCCTGCAGATCAGCCAATGGTGTTTAATCCACAAAATCCTAATGCTCCACCTATTTATCCTTGTGGAGTATGTCACAAAGAAGCGCATGATAACGATCAAGCGATCCTTTGCGAGTCCGGTTGCAATTTTTGGTTTCACAGGGGATGCACACGACTATCGGAAACTGCCTATCAATTATTAACGGCAGAAGTTTATGCCGAATGGGTGTTTGATAAGTGTTTGCAATCGAAAAATATACCTTTGGTTAAATTTAAATCATAACTGTTCCGTTGGCAGTATGGTATGGAAGATGGTGAGACAAAGAGAGTGCCGAAACGCGTGCAAACGTATATCGACGAAGATCCTGGAAATCTTTTATTAAATAAATCTAAAACTATTTTAATATGAATTCTAAGTGTAACCTTAGTGTTCCTTTACTTTTATTTCAGCAATTAAGATCCACAATTCTCAACAAGTATGACTAGGAAATGGAATATTTGTTCGTTCCCTTTGTTTCTTGGTATTAATTTTGATTTTAACCAAGATGTTATATACGATAACAGAGAGATGACGGTTCGGAATAGATTTTATTATGTCATGGTTTGGTAACGAGTTAATTTTGCCGATTCGACTTTGCCAGAAGTTCGTAAGTATGCTTGGCACGTACACAGTTTCACTTGGATGTCGCGCTTCTAACGATAACTGCGAACTTCCCGGCTCCTTTTGATCTCGATGCGAAAATTTGACTTCTGCAAGGTATTCTTAAGAAGCTGCAAATGTAGAAATGGCAGAACTTTCGTCGACAATTTTCATATTCTCGCGCGAATAGGATGTAAGTCTTCCATATGGTGAGTCGTCCAACTTTAATTGGAAAATGAAAACTTCCTTGATTTACGCGCGCAGAATATTTTATAAGCATAAGTCGCACGAATGCAGAGAACACGTTGGTTCTGTAATTTTCAATCTCAACCAGTACTCAAGACTGGTATAAAGAAACGCTTGAATAAAAGCGTATAATGAATTTTAAAGGGAGGTTTTACAAGGTCTGTTCGAACTGGTTTAAATCAGGGGAAACAAAAGTGTCGATCCAAAAGCAAGAGGAACAGGTATATTGTACGCGCTAACGCGTCTCGTTGGAAAATTTATAAACACGTTTCTCTTTTGTTCCGCTTTGAATTGAACGCCGCGTTTCAGCCGTTGAATGCCAGGGTTAAAAAGTTCGGCCGTGTTTTATTGCAAACGAATTGAAATTATGCCGTGCAAGTATTATAAATCAGAAACGGAATGCTATCTTTTGTGCCATTTAACGAGAGCAGACGAGACCTGGCACTAGACAACGACGAGATTTCCTTTTCACTTCTTTTTCTTTCATTTACCAGCAAATATCGCTCGACGATTCTCCTACGCAAATTAAATGCATCGAGGAACGGGGTTCGTTGGCTTCATCGAACGAGTCTGCGAGTCATAAACTCCATTTCGATCCAATTTCGACGCTTCTGTCGGAATTTTTAAGCGGAATTCGAAGAAATTATTCGACGCTCAAAGAAACCACATCTATTTCAGAATAATCGTTTCTCACTCGTAAACATTTCTGAATCTACATTTCGTTTAACGCTCTCAAACTCTTCGATGTCTCTAAAAATATCTCTTCCTCCTGGACGTGGACAATAGTCTGTTAGCATTCGATTTTGCGGTTCGTTCGTTACTTGTGCGAAAGTCGAACAGAAATTCTATCGTCGGTCACGTTGGTCCGGTTGACCGGTAACAGAAGAAGACCACGCATCCAGGAGCGGTACTTTTTGGACAAAAGAACAGGGAAGAGGTTGATTTAATACGACGCATAATTTTCGTCCTGGCATTAAATTAATATTTTCCAGGCCTTTGTTCAGCCGTTCCCACATAACCAACGGAGAAAAGAATCTTGATGAATGCGGTTCCTTTTGCGGATCTCGTTCAACTATAGAGCGACCACGTCGTTCTTAGAGCCGACTCTTCCTTCCTTTTGCTCACTTCCCCTCTTTCTTTCTTTAAGGAGTGACGCCATAATCCAGAAGAAAGAGTCCTTTTGAAAAGGAACGCGAATTCCTCGCTCTCGTTTAGGCCAGACATTATAGGCGTTGCTCGGTTACCTCGCTGAAAGTCACGTTAGAATGAAAAAGAGGGGTTCGGCGACTTAAAGTATCGCCAAAATTAGCATTTTCGTTGTTGGGTGAATAGAGAAGTATAGTAGCGTAAACATTATAAATATTAAAATTACCAAAAGGTATAAATATATCGGAACGAGGACTTTTATATTTTTGCACCTTCCAATTTCCCGTAAATTTATAAATAAATAAATAAATATATATACCAGTTATGTAAATATGGAAATACACGTTTATTGTATGCAAATGATTAAAAATATTTTATTCGAAGTATTGCCCATCGCTAGCTATACATTTTTCCCACCTGTCTGGCAATTGGTGGATGCCACGCCAAAAAAACTGTCGCTCTTTTGAGGCAAACCAGTCATCGAGCCATTTTCGTACATTTTCGTAAGAAGCGAAGTGCCGGTCAGAAAGTGCGTGTCCCATCGATGCAAATAAATAGTAATCGGACGGAGCCAAGTCTGGTGAGTAAGCCACGTGCCAAAGTATTTCCCAACTGAACGCTTCGATCGTTTCCTTGACCGGTTTTGCTGTATACGATGGTGCATTATCACGAAGCAAAATTACTTTGTGTTGCCTTTTTTGATATTCTGGTCGTTTTTCACGCAAAGCTTGATTCAAATCGATCGTTTGTTGTCGGTAGCGCTCAGTATTAACGGTTTCGCCAGGTTTTAACAGCTCGGTGGTCTTTTTCGGTCGTCTTCCACGTTCTTCGTCCCTCGCGTCAAAATTGCCACTT